>NC_133324.1:593379466-594029466 GCF_042186555.1 Aquarana catesbeiana
ATGACATGCTGTATGTAAGCCAATGAATAATGTAAGAGCCCTTGCACACTGGGGCGGGGGGCGGCGTCGGCGGTAAAACGCCGCTATTATTAGCGGCGTTTTACCGTCGGTATGCGGCCGCTAGCGGGGCGGTTTTACCCCCCGCTAGCGGCCGAGAAAGGGTTAAATACCACCGCAAAGCGCCTCTGCAGAGGCGCTTTGCCGGCGGTATAGCCGCGCCGTCCCATTGATTTCAATGGGCAGGAGCGGTAAAGGAGCAGTATACACACCGCTCCTTCACCGCTCCGAAGATTCTGCTAGCAGGACTTTTTTTACCGTCCTGCCAGCGCATCGCTCCAGTGTGCAAGCCCTCGGGGCTTGCACACTGGAATGAAAGTAGCGGCACTTTTGGGGCGGTTTGCAGGCGCTATTATTAGCGCAATAGCGCCTGCAAACCGCCCCAGTGTGCAAGGGCTCTAAAAGTAAACTAAATTATACCACATGCAATTTATGTGATGCCACAATACGGTGTCAGTGATGCAGTTCCTGAAAATCGCAATGTTCTGTGAAACCATGTACTGCTTAAGGCTTTTTCTAACTATGCAATTTGAAGGATTTTTGTATTTGTTGCCCTTTAAGCTACTTAAAAAGACATTCTTCCTGCTGGGCGATAAATATATATTTATTTCCATTTGTGCATGTCCCACAGGCTGATGCCCACCTCTCCATGCCATTTGCTTGACAATCCCTTGCCTATTAACCCAGAAAATGGCCATTATAGAGTCATCTTCTTTTGAATTCAGTGGGGCTTGGGATCCAAACTTCAGTCATGTTTGCTGACTTGCCACTTCTAGTTGGGTATCGTTTGAAACTCACATGCACCATCTAGTGGTTTAGCTTTGGAAATGCACAATATTTTGACATACTGGTTTTAATATGATTTTAATGACAGTTACACATATAAATATAACAATAATGATTGATCATAACTGATTATTTTCTGTGTTACAGAGGTGAAATAAAGACTTGACTGCTGACTACTAACTTCTACAGATTAGCAGGAGAGAATGCTGAAGCACTATTTCCTACAGCTGGTCCATCAAATCAGACCTGTCTAGTCTCCCGATGACATAACATAACATAACATATTGACCTATGTTAAGTGCCTTGTTTGGGGGCATCTTTGGCAGTCCCTACATATACCTCTACCTCTCATGGGCTCCATTTTGGATTCTCATCAAACCAGATCTGCCTATAATTCCCATATGGCGGTAATTTATATTGACCTGTATTAAGAGTGTAATGCCTTGATAGGAGCATCTTTGGCAGTCCTTGTATATGCCCCCCATTCCTTGTGGGCTTGGGCAGAACTGTATACCATCTATATGATCTACCACTCTATCCATTGAGGAATATTTGCATTGAAATGCATAGTAATCCATGTGGGCATATCTACTTTACGACAAGATCTGATATTATTCCTGCTCCATGTGGTTCATTGAGTGGTTCAACCATATGATCTTATGTAAATGAGGGATGTAGTACTATATGTCAACCATATTGTTTTTATATGAAAACAAAAAAAAAACTTGTTTAATACATATTGGTACTTTCATTAATGTTGTAAAAAATGGTTCTTTCAGTAAAAGCTATTCACTGTCCTATGTGCATCAGAAATCCCTACCAAAATCAATTTTTCCGAGATCTGTGTTGTCACAATCTTCGTAGATAAAGTATTTACCCAGGCTCCGCACTGTCACAAGCTTCACAGATTTCATTCAGATTTCATTCAGCGTTGGTCTTTAAATAAATCTGCCACAAACTTGGGTAATCCAAAGTGAGCATATGATTAAAAATTGCATAATCCAGGGTTTTCTTTGCTAAAAAATGCCATGTTAATATGATTTGTAAATCCATGCAGGGGCAGATTGACCATTCGGGCACTCGGGCACTGACCAAGGGCCCCATGCCACTAGGGGGCCCCATCAAAGTGGCCAGCCTCACTAAAAGCAGGAAAGCAGGGACAGTATGTAAAAATCTGTGTTTTTTTACATCTGTCCCTGAAATGTTCCATGTCGACATCATTTTGCTGTAAAAAAACCCGAGGCTATAGCTGCCCCGCCTCTGTATTGCCTCCTCAGCCAATGGGAACACAGTGTACATGACCCCTTCCTCACTGCAGCTCATTTGATTTCAGAGCAGGAGATTGCCGACAGCTGGAGGAGAAGAGAGGGAGGAGGGGACACAGCCTGCAGTGTGGAAAGGGCTGCAAACTGCTGGAAGGTAAGCTTGCTGAGCTGAACTGATTGTATTTTTGTCATTGGCTTACCCTGGTGAGCAGGAGGGGGGGGGGGTGTTTTTCCTCTAGCAGGGCTCCTCCTGTCTCTGAAGCTGTTAGATTGATTTTCTGTGTGAGAAGTGCCATGCTTCTGGAGGAAGGATGTTCTGAACTTCTCCCCCAATCCCTGCTACCCTGCCTACTCATTACCTGCCCACCAATACACAGACACAGTCCCCTTCTCTTTGTGTATATGTATACAGTGTGTCTATCAGTGGCGGTGCATCCATAAAGGGTCGCATGGGCACTGCCCCCTCTCTCCTGGCACCTCTCTATCACCATAGATAGATTGCATAAATCTATCTATGGTCGCCGCTGACATCCCCTATTCAGGTGCACGGCCCCTTTTCGGGCATCGGGCACCTGAATTACAGCGGCGGGGGTGTTTTTGGGAAGCACCTGATTAGAGCTGTAGGCTCTAATAGGCGCCCAAAAAGGTGAACAGCGGGCGCCATGCTGGGCGTTTGCTGTTCACTCAGCTGTGTGTTAGCAAAGTGAAGGAATTCACTTTACTAACACTGAACCGCCTTTCAGCCAATCAGGTGCTCGGGTCTGTTACCTGTCACCTGATTGGCTGAAGTGTCAGGCGCTGTGATTGGACGACTGATACAGAGGATGGAAGAAGACATCGAGGAGTGTGCAGGACACCGTTGCTGACCAGCTGCGAGACAGGTAAGTGCCGAGCGATACACACTGGCAGCATTTGATGGGTGCACAGTAGTGGCAATTGATGGGCACACTGGCAGCATTTGATGGACACACTGGCAGCATTTGATGGGACACGGTAGCGGCAATTGATGGGCACACTGGCAGCATTTGATGGGGCACAGTAGCGGCAATTGATGGGCACACTGGCAGCATTTGATGGGGCACAGTAGCAGCAATTGATGTGCACAGTAGCGGCAATTGATGGGCATACTGGCAGCAATTAATGGGCACAGTGGCTGCATTTGATGGGCACAGTGGCTGCGTTTGATGGGCACAGTGGCGGCAATTTATGGGTACAGTGGCTGCGTTTAATGGCACAGTGGCTGCATTTGATGGGCACAGTGGCAGCAATTGATGGGCACACTGGCAGCAATTGATGGGCACAGTAGCAGCAATTGATGGGTATACTGGCAGCAATTAATGGGCAAAGTGGTTGCGTTTGATGGGCACAGTGGGTGCGTTTGATGGGTACAGTGGCTGCGTTTGATGGGCACTGTGACTGCGCTTGATGGGCACAGTGGCTGCAATTGATTGGCACAGTAGCTGCGTTTGATGGGCACAGTAGCTGCGTTTGATGGGTACAGTGGCAGCAATTTATGGGTACAGTGGCTGTGGGCACAGTAGCTGCGTTTGATGGGTACAGTGGCAGCAATTTATGGGTACAGTGGCTGTGTTTGATGGCACAGTGGCTGTGTTTGATGGGCACAGTAGCTGCGTTTGATGGGCACAGTAGCTGCATTTAATGGGCACAGTGGCTGCAATTGATGTTTTTTTCAGTTTGTTTGCACCCCCCCCCCCCAAAAAAATTTTGAGCACCAGCCACCACTGGTGTCTATGTGTATATATATGTATAATGTGTGTGTGTCTATGTCTATGTATACTGTGTGTGTATATATGTATACTGTATGTTTCATTTGTGCCTAATGCCGCTAAACAGAAGTTGATCAAACAATCCTATGCCTGTGAAAAATCCACTTGTTACCATTCAGAGGCAGCTGAATGGTGAACTGCTGAGCCCGGCCTTGGATCAGGCAGCAGGGCAGGTCTGGGTGTGTGCCTGTGCGGTGATATGGCACACATCAAGCATGGCTTTTATTCACACACCCCACTGCCAGATCTGAGGCCAACCACAGCAGTTCACTATTTCGCTGGCTCTAAGACTCCCTTGCGCAGTTCAGAGCCTGCAACAAGTGGATTTTTTCTCATTTAAAGGCCTTTTCCTGCCAGCTGCCCTGCCACGCCAAGCACTAAGGTGCAAAGGTGTGTGTAAGGGTACACTGATAGAAGGTGACACACTGAGGGGGCTCCGCCATAAGGTAGGACTCTGTGGACTATGATGTATAGGGAGAATGTTGGGACTTTGGTGTAAGGGAGGACTCACTGATGTGAGCGTGGCACTCATCCTGACTGCTGTACTCTATATGTTGTTTTGTTTGTTACTTACTCCTGGCATGGCGGCCACCTGTAAGCCTGGGGGCCCCAGGGCCCCATAATCTTCTATTGTCCGGGGGCCCCATGAGTTGTCAGTCCGCCCCTGGATCCATGGTATATAGATTACGGTCAAGACAACATTCGAAACAGAGGTGCGTGTGCACCAGTACACAGGCTAGGAACCTCTGCCAGTATCCTTAATGAGCATGCTCGTTTGTGCAAAAATGCATGCATGTGCATGGCACAGATGTCTGTGTTCTCAGTCGCATGTGCACATACATCTAATTCCAGAACTGAGACCAAATGCCTTAATTTAAGGAAGAAGTACTGACAGATGATGATGATGAACACTCACCTCTAGAAATTGACCTTCACCACAAAGGTCAATTTAGCATGCACCAGGGCCCAGTGTTCCATCAGAATAGGCAAACCCGTCAGATTAGGTAAAGGAAGTGATGTTCCGTCAGTGAATACTTACTGCGCATGTGTAGCAGGTTTGCTAATGTGACAGAACACCTGCAGTCAGAAGGTGTCAGCGAACATCTTACTACACCCAGCTACATCTTGAATTTCTCAGTCATTTTAACAATAAACTGAGCATATGTAAATAAATATAGTATATTGACATCTGTGATGCTGTTTTGAATGTTTTGAAAGAAGTTGAACTCCATCAGTTGGTAGGTAGGGATGAGCTTCGAGTTCGGGTCGAACTCATGTCGACTCGAACATCAGCTGTTTGCCAGTTCGCCGAACAGCAAACAATTTGGGGTGTTCGCGGCAAATTCAAAAGGCGCGGAACACCCTTTAAAAGTCTATGGGAGAAATCAAAAGTACTAATTTTAAAGGCTTATATGCATGGTATTGTCATAAAAAGTGTTTGGGGACCTGGGTCCTGCCCCAGGGGACATGGATCAATGCAAAAAAAAAAGTTTTAAAAACGGCCATTTTTTCGGGAGCAGTGATTTTAATAATGCTTAAAGTGAAACAATAAAAGTGTAATATTCCTTTAAATTTTGTACCTGGGGGTGTCTACAGTATGCCTGTAAAGGGGCGCATGTTTCCCATGTTTAGAACAGTCTGACAGCAAAATGACATTTCAAAGGAAAAAAAGTCATTTAAAACTACTCGCGGCTATTAATGAATTGCCGGTCCGACAATACACATAAAAGTTCATTGATAAAAAATGGCATGGGAATTCCCCACAGGGGAACCCCGAACCAAAATTAAAAAAAAAAAAATTACGTGGGGATCCCCCTAAATTCCATACCAGGCCCTTCAGGTCTGGTAAGGATATTAAGGGGAACCCCGGCCAAAACTTTTTTAAAAAAATGGCGTGGGGTCCCCCTCAAAATCCATACCAGACCCTTCAGGTCTGGTATGGATTTTGAGGGGAACCCAGTGCCAAATTTAAAAAAAAAAATTGCGTGGGGTCCCCCCAAAAATCCATACCAGACCCGAGCACGCAACATGGCAAGCCGCAGGAAAAGAGGGGGGACACGAGAGCGCCCCCCCTCCTGAACCGTACCAGGCCACATGCCCTCAAAATTGGGAGGGTGTTTTGGGGTAGCCCCCCAAAAGACCTTGTCCCCATGTTGATGGGGACAAGGGCCTCATCCCTCATCATCCCTCATGATTGCATTGATCCATGTCCCCTGGGGCAGGACCCAGGTCCCCAAACACTTTTAATGACAATAACTTGCATATAAGCCTTTAAAATTAGCACTTTTAATTATTCATGTTCTTGTCCCATAGACTTTAACGGTGTTCGCGTGTTCAAACAAATTTTTTGCCTGTTCGCAAGTTCTGGTGTGAACCGAACAGGGGGGTGTTCGGCTCACCCCTATTGGTAGGTGATGGAGGCCATCTTGGTACACCCCGCACTGTTCAGCGCTAAACCTAAATGTAACATGAAAGCAGCATGACAGATCTCAATATACTATATTGATCTATATAGTCTCACTTTATTCTTTAAATGACTGTGAAACTCAAGACATAGCTGGGTGTAGTAAGATGTCTGCTTGGCGCCTTATGACTGCAGGTGTTCTGTCAGATTAGCAAACCTGCGCATGCGCTGTAAGTATTCAGGTGACAGAATGTCCCTTTCGATACCTAATCTGACGGGTCGCTGATTCTGATGAAACACCCAGAGAACATTTTCACATTTATCTTGATTAACTGTTACCGACTCAGCCTGCCCTGGGATTTCTCTCTGTCTGCTTCCTGGTTGTGACCCAAGCTCATTTAATGTGTGTGTTTCTACTGATCAAATGTGTATGACCCTGGCTTTGCCTCCTGATCACGCCATAATCTCCAGTCCTACTAATCATCTGTGTCCTTGACATGGCTCCCGACCTTGACTCTCTCATCTACATCCCATGGATCGCCCATGACTTGGCCTTCAACCTCGACACCCTACCATCCAGGTCTTCCCTGCTGGTCCTATCCTACATCATCTCAGCCTACCTCTGCTGTCAGCAACTGCTGGGCCTGACCTGCTCTTTTACAGTTTCTCTGTGATCCTTCTGAGACTTTCATTTTCTGACTGGAGAGCCACACTGCTGACCACTTCCACAAGCAGCCACTCCCTGCCACCACATCCAGGGCTGTACGGACCAGGGCTGTGAAGGAAGCCCTCTCATCACTTTGGCCCTAACCAGGTCTCTAATAGGGATGAGCCGAACACCCCCCGGTTCGGTTCGCACCAGAACCCGCGAATGGACCGAAAGTTCGCACGAACGTTAGAACCCCATTGACGTCTATGGGACTCGAACGTTCGAAATCAAAAGTGCTCATTTTAAAGGCTAATTTGCATGGTATTGTCCTAAAAAGGGTTTGGGGACCCGGGTCCTACCCCAGGGGACATGTATCAATGCAAAAAAAACTTTTAAAAACGGCCGTTTTTTCGGGAGCAGTGATTTTAATGATGCTTAAAGTAAAAAAAAAAAAAGTGAAATATTCCTTTAAATATCGTACCTGGGGGGTGTCTATAGTATGCCTGTAAAGTGACGCGTGTTTCCCATGTTTAGAACAGTCCCTGCACCAAATGTCATTTTTAAAGGAAAAAATCTCATTTAAAACTGCTTGCGGGTTTAATGTCATGTCGGGTCATGGCAATATGGATGAAAATCAGTGAGACAAACGGCATGGGTACCCCCCAGTCCATTACCAGGCCCTTTGGGTCTTGTATGGATATTAAGGGGAACCCCGCACCCAAATTAAAATAAGGAAAGGTGTGGGGCCACCAGGCCCTATATACTCTGAACAGCAGTATACAGGCGGTGCAAACAAGACAGGGACTGTAGGTTTGTTGTTAAGTAGAATCTGTTTGTAATTTTGAACATTTTTAACGTGTTTAGCTCCAGCCAAAAAATCTTTTCTAAGCTTTTTGGAAAACATAGGGAAGGGTTATCACCCCTGTGACATTTGTTTTGCTGTCTTTCCTCCTCTTCAGAAGATTTCACCTCACTTTTTTGTCCCAATGAAAAATGTTTTTTGAAAATTTGGTTTTTTTTGTGGAACAAGGATTGGAAAGCATCAGTGGAAAGGAGAAATTGTTTTCCCATATTAACTCTTACAGGAGAGAATTTCCCTTCCTAGGGGTAGATTTCATCTCACTTCCTGTTGTCTCCTTCCGTTTGCAAGTAGGAGTCGTTTGTAAGTTAGATGTTTGAAAGTAGGGTCCTGCCCTATATACTCAGCAGAAATTTGGGCCTTAGGTGTTGCTGTGGCCACAACACTGTAAGCCCTCACAGGGCCCTGCTGTGAAATATTAGATCAAGAATTGTAATTACATGCCCCTGTTGAACAGGAGCTGAAAAATTAGGCCTTAGGCACTGGTGCTGGTGCCACAACACTGCAACCCCTCACAGACACTCTAGTTGGAACGCAGGAACGAGCCCTGCTGCAAAGTATTGCTTCAAAAATTGTAATTACACGCCCCTGTTAGACAGGGGCAGAAAAATTGGGCCTTAGGCACTGGTGCTGGTGCCACAACACTGCAACCCCTCACAGACACTCTAGTTGGAACGCAGGAACGAGCCCTGCTGCAAAGTATTGCATCAAAAATTGTAATTACACGCCCCTGTTAGACAGGGGCAGAAAAATTGGGCCTTAGGCACTGGTGCTGGTGCCACAACACTGCAACCCCTCACAGACACTCTAGTTGGAACGCAGGAACGAGCCCTGCTGCAAAGTATTGCATCAAAAATTGTAATTACACGCCCCTGTTAGACAGGGGCAGAAAAATTGGGCCTTAGGCACTGGTGCTGGTGCCACAACACTGCAACCCCTCACAGACACTCTAGTTGGAACGCAGGAACGAGCCCTGCTGCAAAGTATTGCATCAAAAATTGTAATTACACGCCCCTGTTAGACAGGGGCAGAAAAATTGGGCCCTAGGCACTGGTGCTGGTGCCACAACACTGCAACCCCTCACAGACACTCTAGTTGGAATGCAGGAACGAGCCCTGCTGCAAAGTATTACATCAAAAATTGTAATTACACGCCCCTGTTAAACAGGGGCTGAAAAATTGTGCCTTAGGCACTGGTGGTGGCGCCCAGAACCAAAAATGTTCTTACAAGCTATCAGCGTGATGATTGAGGAGGAAGAGGATAATTACTCAGGGATAGTCACTCAGCATCAGCATAGGCAGTCTTTGAAGGGATCTGAGATTTCAAAAAAAATTATTCGGTTACATCAGCATCAGGTGCTTGGTAGCTGGTGGTGATCCAAGACTCATTCATTTTTATGAAGGTCAGCCGATCGACCGAGTCGGTGGACAGACGCACCCTGTGATCGGTTACCACGCCTCCAGCAGCACTGAATGTGCGTTCCGAAAGAACGCTGGATGCAGGACAGGCCAGTAGCTCAATTGCATACTGTGCAAGCTCTGGCCAGTGATCCATCCTCAAGACCCAGTAACCCAGAGGATTTTCGGTGGGAAAGGTGTCCAAGTCTGATCTTGCCCCTAGGTATTCCTGCACCATGTAAAACAGACGCTGGCGATGGTTGCTGGAACCGATCATACCTTGGGGCTGCGGACCAAAAAATTGTCTGAACGCATCGGTCAGACGGCCACCTTCTCCACCGCTCCTTCTTTGACTGACCGAAGCCTCAGCAACACGTTGTTCAGAAACAGGAGTTTGTAACCTCCCAGTCTCTGGGAACGCGTTGCACAGACCTTTCTGCAAAGCCTCCCGAAGATGTTTCATCCTCTGCTCCCTCTGCGATGGCAAGATAAGGTCCGCAACCTTACCCTTGTAACGTGGATCAAGGAGGGTTGCCAGCCAGTATTGGTCCTTCTCCTTGATACCACGAATACGAGGATCCTTACGCAGGCTTTGCAGGATCAGGGAGGCCATGCAGCGTAGGTTTGCTGAGGCATTCGGTCCGGAGTCCTCTGGGTCACTAAGAACGACATGGTCCGCAGCCACCTCCTCCCAGCCACGTACAAGTCCATGTGTTTCTTGGGACTGATCCCTTAAAGACTGCTGCTGATGCTGAGTGCCAGGCTCCACCTCCATACTGACACAATCTTCCTCCTCCTCCTCTTCCTCCTCGTCCTCTTCCTGTGTGATCGGCGGGCACGCAGGAACACTGTCTGGATAAAGGGGGCCTTGAGAGCTAAGGAAGTCCTCCTCTTCCTGCCTCTGTTCTGCCTCAAGTGCCCTGTCCATTATTCCACGCAGCGTGTGCTCCAACAGGTGGACAAGGGGGACAGTGTCACTGATGCATGCACTGTCACTGCTCACCATCCTCGTGGCCTCCTCGAATGGTGACAGGACAGTGCATGCATCCCTGATCATGGCCCACTGGCGTGGGGAAAAAAAACCAAGCTCCCCTGACCCTGTCCTGGTGCCATAGTCGCACAGGTACTCATTGATGGCCCTCTGCTGCGTGTGCAGCCGCTGCAGCATGGCCAACGTTGAGTTCCACCTGGTGGGCATGTCACAGATTAGGCGGTTCTTGGGCAGGTTAAACTCCTTTTGGAGGTCCGTCAGCCGAGCACTGGCATTATATGACCGGCGGAAATGCACACAGACTTTCCTGGCCTGCCTCAGGACATCCTGTAAGCCCGGGTACCTGCCCAAGAACCGCTGCACCACCAAGTTAAGGACGTGAGCCAAACAGGGCACATGGGTCATTTGTCCCTGTCGGAGGGCAGAGAGGAGGTTGGTGCCATTGTCGCAAACCACCATTCCTGCCTTAAGTTGGCGTGGCGTCAACCACCTCTGAACCTGCCCCTGCAGAGCTGACAGAACCTCTGCCCCAGTGTGGCTCCTGTCCCCCAAGCACACCAGCTCAAGCACCGCATGGCATCTTTTGGCCTGCGTACTTGCGTAGCCCCTTGAACGCCTACGGAACACCGCTGGTTCCGAGGAAGAGGCCATGGAGGAAGAAGAAGAGGAGGGGGTGGAGGAGAGAGGTGTGTCACAATCAGCATTTTGGAGGCGTGGTGGCGGAACAACCTCCAACACTACTGCACCTTGTCCTGCATCCTTCCCAGCTGCCAGCAGAGTCACCCAATGCGCCGTGAAACTTAGGTAACGTCCCTGTCCATGCCTGCTGGACCATGAGTCAGCGGTAATATGCACCTTACCGCTGACCGCCCTGTCCAGCGAGGCATGGACATTGCCTTCCACATGCCGGTAGAGAGCCGGAATCGCCTTCCGTGAGAAAAAGTGGCGTTTGGGTACCTGCCACTGAGGAACCGCACATTCCACAAACTCACGGAAGGGGGCAGAGTCTACCAACTGAAAAGGCAGCAGTTGAAGTGCTAGCAATTTTGCCAAGCTAGCATTCAACCGCTGGGCATGTGGATGGCTGGGAGCAAACTTCTTTCGGCGGTGCAGCAGCTGGGGCAGGGAAATTTGCCTGGTACAATCTGACGTCGGTGTACCAAAAGCAGATTGCCCACAAGTACTTGGCTGTGACACACCTAATTCTACACCTTCATTCCTCTCACTGCAGGTCTCAGAGAGGACTGAAGGTCTAGTGGGGTTGGAAATCTCAGCTGATGAGGAGCAAGGAGAGATCCTCTTTGTTCTTTGGTGTGGGTCTTTTAGATACGCTTGCCAACGAACTGCATGGCAGGTCAACATATGTCTGGTCAAGCATGTGGTACCCAAGCGGGAGATGTTTTGGCCACGCGAGATACGCTTGAGACATATGTTGCAAATAGCAGCGGTGCGATCTGATGCACTCGTCTCAAAAAAGGCCCACACCAAAGAACTTTTTGAATAACGCGCAGAGACTGCAGCGCCCTGCACATGTGGAGCTTTGGGGTGTGATGCAGTCAATGTGCTGCCCTTAGGCTGGCCCCTGGAGGGCATCCTGCCTCGTTGGTGATGTGCCGCCGCCTCCTCCTCCTCCTCCTCCTCCTCTCTCCTATCAGGCACCCACGTTGAGTCAGTGACCTCATCATCCCCTCCCTCCTCATCACTGGAGCAAACCTGGCAGTATGCTGCAGCAGGGGGAGCATGACTGCCAGATTGCTGTCCTTCTTGGGCACCCCCTCTGTCCGTGCTCATGTTACTGCCTTCATCGAGCTCAGTATCGTCATCAGAGCCTTCCAAACGCTGGGCATCCTCCTGGAGCATGTACCCAACACTGTGGTCAAACAGTTCGAGGGAATCCTCATGAGGACATGGTGGAGCTAGGGAAGGAGTCACTGATGACATTGAGCTGAGGGAAGAGGCCACTGCTTTGCCAGACAAAGCACCCTGGGCATGGGTGAGAGAGGATGAGGAGGATGAGGACGGCTTGGTCATCCACTCGACCAAGTCTTCCGCATGTTGCGGCTCAACACGGCCAGCTGCCGAAAAAAAGGCCAAGCGTGTCCCATTGCCACGTGCTGATGAGGATGCACCGTCTCCACGACCAGCACTAGACACAGAGCCTGCTTGCCCTCTCTTATTGGCTTGTGACTGTCTGCCTCTCCTTCTTGGCCTTCCAGACATACTAATGGCCTGTAGCTGCACTAAGCTGGGATAGAACACCTGTAATTTTCTTCAAGTAGCTTTATATACTGTAACCAGACAAGCCTGCCTGTCAGTAGGAAGATAACAGGAACGGATCTAGCTGAACACTGTGAGCAGGACGCACTGTACTATATGTAAATAGTCTAGCTGCCTGACCGTGGTACTAATAGGATCAAATAGAACACCTGTAGTTTTCTTCAGGTAGCTTTATATACTGTAACCAGACAAGCCTGCCTGTCAGTAGGAAGATAACAGGAACGGATCTAGCTGTACACTGTGAGCAGGACGCACTGTACTAAATGTAAATAGTCTAGCTGCCTGACCGTGGTACTAATAGGATCAAATAGAACACCTGTAATTTTCTTCAGGTAGCTTTATATACTGTAACCAGACAAGCCTGCCTGTCAGTAGGAAGATAACAGGAACGGATCTAGCTGAACACTGTGAGCAGGACGCACTGTACTAAATGTAAATAGTCTAGCTGCCTGACCGTGGTACTAATAGGATCAAATAGAACACCTGTAATTTTCTTCAGGTAGCTTTATATACTGTAACCAGACAAGCCTGCCTGTCAGTAGGAATTTAACAGGAACGGATCTAGCTGAACACTGTGAGCAGGACGCACTGCACTAAATGTAAATAGTCTAGAAGATAACAGGAACGGATCTAGCTGAACACTGTGAGCAGGACGCACTGCACTAAATGTAAATAGTCTAGAAGATAACAGGAACGGATCTAGCTGAACACTGTGAGCAGGACGCACTGCACTAAATGTAAATAGTCTAGAAGATAACAGGAACGGATCTAGCTGAACACTGTGAGCAGGACGCACTGCACTAAATGTAAATAGCAGGAACGGATCTAGCTGAACACTGTGAGCAGGACGCACTGCACTAAATGTAAATAGTCTAGAAGATAACAGGAACGGATCTAGCTGAACACTGTGAGCAGGACGCACTGCACTAAATGTAAATAGCAGGAACGGCTCTAGCTGAACACTGTGAGCAGGACGCACTGCACTAAATGTAAATAGCAGGAACGGATCTAGCTGAACACTGTGAGCAGGACGCACTGCACTAAATGTAAATAGCAGGAACGGATCTAGCTGAACACTGTGAGCAGGACGCACTGCACTAAATGTAAATAGCAGGAACGGATCTAGCTGAACACTGTGAGCAGGACGCACTGCACTAAATGTAAATAGCAGGAACGGATCTAGCTGAACACTGTGAGCAGGACGCACTGCACTAAATGTAAATAACAGGAACGGATCTAGCTGAACACTGTGAGCAGGACGCACTGCACTAAATGTAAATAGCAGGAACGGATCTAGCTGAACACTGTGAGCAGGACGCACTGCACTAAATGTAAATAGCAGGAACGGATCTAGCTGAACACTGTGAGCAGGACGCACTGCACTAAATGTAAATTGCAGGAACGGATCTAGCTGAACACTGTGAGCAGGACGCACTGCACTAAATGTAAATAGTCTAGAAGATAACAGGAACGGATCTAGCTGAACACTGTGAGCAGGACGCACTGCACTAAATGTAAATAGCAGGAACGGATCTAGCTGAACACTGTGAGCAGGACGCACTGCATTAAATGTAAATAGTCTAGATAGAAGATAACAGGAACGGATCTAGCTAAACTGAATACAGTGTATATATATATATATATATGCAACACCTGGGATGCATATATATACACAATACACTGTAAGTGCAGCTAACTGACTGACTGTTCTGCCTAATCTATCTAACTCAAATCAAATGACACTGTCTCTCTCTCTCTCTCTATCTCTCAGCACACCGGAACACACACTACACAGGGCTGCCGTGCAGGCGGCCTTATATAGTGTGGGGTGTGTACTAAATCACCTGAGCCATAATTGGCCAAAGCCACCCTGGCTTTGGCCAATTACAGCTCTCTCTACTGACGGCGCTGTGATTGGCCAAGCATGCGGGTCATAGTGCATGCTTGGCCAATCATCAGCCAGCAATGCACTGCGATGCCGCAGTGAATTATGGGCCATGACGCGCCACACGAATTTAGCGCGAACGGCCCATAACGTTCGCAATTCGGCGAACGATCGAACAGCCGATGTTCGAGTCGAACATGGGTTCGACTCGAACACGAAGCTCATCCCTAGTCTCTAACCAGGTATATGACAACTACTGAAAATTCAAGTAAAAGTCAAGTTTGGCCACATCTTCTCTCTCCTTCCAAGAACCTTTAGTGGTTTATGAGGATATGCATCACATTAAAGTATTATTGAAACCTAAATAATAAATTACAGCAGCTTACTTTAGTACTTACCATGTGTGCTGCTTTTTCTTTTTTTAAATGTTAACTTTCTTCTCAGTTGATACAGGAAAGACACAGTTGCCCCATGTGCCCAGTTTTTTGGGTAGCTCCATTCTTGTGCAGGGACCCAAGGAGCCACAAATATTGTATTTGTGGGAGAGAATCATAGTGGATGCTATGATGCTACCTGCACTAACATGCCAAGGCATTGAGGGAGGACTGACAGTAAATGCAGGCATATTTGGCATTGTGGAACATGTAGCCCTGAGGTGAAGGAATCAGGGAGACCATTATGAAGTTTGGAGACAACCCGCACCGTTACCTAGAGGCTATGGCATTGAAGACAATAAATTGTAAGTATTTAAGTTTTTTTTAAGCAAATGTTTATTGTATTCTGCTGCATTACTCCATACATAAGGTTCGGGGGATAGAAGAAGATAGTGCAAGGCTCAGTTTTTACAGAAAAAAAAATTGCATATAAATTTAGCACTCTATATCCATGGATCTACAAATCATTTTGATAAGAATTTGATAAGCTTCCACTAATGCTTTTATTTTACTTTTTTTATTTTACCTGTCTAATACATAACACAGCCTTCCAAATGTACTATCTGGCTATGACTTTCACTTAGGCAAGTTTTTGTAATACCAATTATATCACAGGCAGTCTTTCCCTATCATCTGCAACTTCAAACAGTTATTATAATAATATAATTCATTATTAGTCCATAGATTTGGTCATTGCATTTGTTTCCTGCAAAAAGGAAACAAATGCAATGACCATAGCTATGTACCAATAAGTTACAATATAATAAATGTGTGCTTAGGATGGTTAGGATACACTGAAATACATTATTTTTAATGCATACATTATCTAAATTTGACTTGTATATCTTGTATTATCTTGTAGTCTACTCTATAGAAAAATTCAGAATGGCAGTGGGAGGGATATCGCTAAAGACAAATTAAGTATGACACATGCATATGTATTAACAAGGAACAAGGGCACAAACACTTGGAGATTTCAATTTTTTTATTTTTATAGCACTTTCACAAATGAGTTGATTCACTTTTTCTAATTTAATTATTTAATTTTAAAGGGGGAAGGGAGGGAGGGGAGAGGGGGGAAAGAAGGGAAAAAGAGAGGAAAACGTTTTTTTTTTTTTACAATATATAAGAGCACATTCACTAGAAGAATACATTTTCACATATGGGGGGGGGGGGGGAGGTGTACCGAGTAAATAACATCACGGGGCACAATATTTGAAGAGTTAATAATTTATTTATATAGCATTTTATAACTCATGCAATACATCAATAATATACACAAAACACAAACATTTGAATATTATTTAATTTTATTTGTATAGCACATTATGGATTGTTTTTTTTTCTTTTTCTATTCTTTTTTCTTCTTTTTTTTTGGGGGGGGGGGGAGCCTTTTTTTATTGATATAGATATACAGGTTATGATATTGATTATTTTGTCCATGTGGAGAAAGCTGTCATCTTGGCTTTCTTCAAATTCTGTAGTTCTGGATGGGGACATTCAATCCTGTGCCTGAATTTTGCTAGACACCTGCAAACTGGCTGACTTTACAGGTGTGCAGGGTTATTATATATCCAGGTCTGAAGATAGCTCAGGGCTCCCAGTTTGGAGACAGCTTCCAGTTTGGAGATTGCTTCCAGTGTGGGAGATGGAAGGTCTCACCTGAGATCATGGGGCCCCGGCTAGAAGCCAAGAGACAGAGGTCTCATCGAGAGATCAGAGTGCCTAGCCAGAAGCCATGAGACAGAGGTCTCTATGAGGGGTCAGAGGGCCCAGCCAGAAGCAATAAGACAGAGGTCTCATTAACGGGTCAGAGGACCCAGCCAGAGGCCACGAGACAGAGGTCTCATTGAGGGGTCAGAGGGCCCAGCCAGAAGTCATGAGACAGAGGTATCATCGAGGGGTCAGAGGGCCCAGCTATAAGCCAGGAGACAGCAGGTCTCAGTTCCAGGAGTCAGGTTGACTCCTATCAGGATTGTCAGGAAAATCACAATCCATAGGCCAGAGGTGGGCTTAGCAGCGGGGCTCTGCAACTATAACCTAGAGAGCCAAGTGTTCCAGGAGGGCTGGACAACACAGTCAAAGGGACTGGCAAGAGGAGCAGCAGTGCTGCCAACAAGTGAGCCAGGTGGCTCTGTATTTTCATTTGTGCACATTGTGTGGAAGAAACCCCTGCGTGGGTAACTGATGTGCATGTGAACTCTCTGTGTATTATAGAAAAGTGGGCTGCCACGCCCTAAAAAACAGTTTTAGACTTGTGCAAATGCACCTACTGCTTGAGTTTAATCACCCCAATCTCACAATACTGACAGAAGAAGGGAGCAGAGGTAGTAAATTGATAAGCTCATCACTTTGCTGCTGCTTCTTTAATGTCCAATGAAAGGCTGCATGCCGGGAAGTGACCAAGCTGTATTGCTTACCTGCAGTAGAAAAAGTTTACATTTTTTGCATTAAATAATAAATGCACCCATTTATTATATTTTGCATTTGAGCATGTAAAGCAGGGGTGCCCAACCTTTTAAGGGGGGGGGGCACTTTAGCGACTTGGTAACAGGTCGCGGGCCACAATGAGCGTAACGGGCGGATGGCAGGTCTGTGTCCTTCCTGCATATGTAGAGCAGACACAGGTGCAGCCCGCTCTACTCTAAGGGCCCTCTGATCTGCTCAGACAGAAGGGGACAGATCCCCTTCTGTTTTTTTAAGCAGATCGGATTGCAGATAGGTGGGTGTAAGCAGACACGAGTCTGTTTACACCTACCCCTCTATAGAGGTGAATGGAGGGTCCGATTGGGTCCGCCTGAAAAACAGACAGGCAGACCCGTTCGGACCGATTGTGTGAAAGGGGCCTAAGGCTGCTTTCACACTGATGCACAGCGGTTTACTGCATCTCAACTGACCTTGATCTTCACTTCTTCCTCAGGATTCCTTCAGCTGGTTGCTGCTGTCCCCCAGGTGGTTATAACTGTTGGCTGCTGCTGGCTGTCCTCCAAGGCTGGTACTGCTGTTGGGTACTGCGGACAGGTGCTGTTACTGCTGGATGGTACTGCTGTTGGGTACTGCCTGCAGGTACTGCTGGCAGATATCGCTGGCTGGTACTGCTGGCTGGTACTGTTACTGCTGGCGGGTACTGGTACTGCTGGCTGGTACTCCTGGCTGGTACTGCTGGTGGGTACTGGTACTGCTGGTGGGTACTGATACTGCTGGCTGGTACTGCTGGCTGGTACTGGTACTGCTGGTGGGTACTGGTACTGATGGCTAGTACTGTTACTGCTGGCTGGTACTGCTGGTGGATACTTGTACTGCTGGTTGGTACTGGTACTGCTGGTGGGTACTGATACTGCTGGTGGGTACTGATACTGCTGGCTGGTACTGCTGATGGGCACTGGTACTGCTGGTGGGTACTGGTACTGCTGGTGGGTACTGGTACTGCTGGCTGGTACTGGTACTGCTGGCGGGTACTGCTGTCTGGTACTGGTACTGGTGGCTGGTACTGATGGCTGATACTGGTGACTGGTACTGGTACTGGTGACTAGTACTGGTGGCTGGTACTTGTGGCTGGTACTGGTAGTGCTGGCTCTGGCACTGCTGGCTGCTGTCCGAGATCGCGGGTTCCTGTGCATTAGTGTGACAGAAGCATGCGGCTGCAGTAGAGAGCAGAGTCGATGCTTCCTGTCACAGGCGGAGTACATTTGGTATCACTCTGCCTGTGAAGGAGGCGGCGCTATACAGGAAGCATCAGCTCTGCTTCCTCTAGCGGCGGCTCCATTCTTTGTGCCGATGCTTGGAGATGGCGGGTCGGGAACCTGCGATCTGGGCTTACTGACCCGCCATCTCAGAGCAAGACGTGGCGTGCCACATGTGGCCCGCGGGCCAGCGGTTAACACCCCTGATGTAAAGCATTGCAACCATAATTAGTGGATCATGGGTGCAATGCTCTGTTTCCTGCAAACTATTCATCCAGTTCAAGTCTGTACCAACATCACTGCCCTTGTGCTCAATTGAGAACTACAGCAGTGGCAGGTGGGACAATTATCTGTGAATGGATGATGCTGTTGAATGGGCAGAGCCACACACAGCTGCACCAATTAAAATTTGACAGGAGGCAGTGGGGAGAGGGTCACATAATAATAAATAAAAGCACAACAGGCAACTTTCTATGTCTAGAGAAAAGTATGCACAGCTCAATCACATGTCTACCAACACAACATATCTTATCTAAGAAGTTGCAGAAGAGGGTTTATTGCTTACCTGATGGCTTGCTCTCTAATCAAAGTGTTAGGAGGACACTGCTGATCACAGATTGAGGGAAAGAGACAATCAACAGCTCTTTACCACGTCCAATCACAGCTGATTATGGATGTAAATAGAAGCCTGGTTTTTAGCACTCCTTTCCTCATGCTGGCAGAGCTGATGACTGGATTCTCTAAAAGGGACATGTACCTTAATTATCAGTGTCCTAATTATCAGTGCAGTCCCAACGGTGCCCACCAGTGCTGCCAATGTGTGCCCACCAGTGCTGCCAATAAGTGCCCGTTAGTGTTGCCCATAAGTGCCCACCAGAGCTGCCAATAAGTGTCCATCAGTGCCTCCTCATCAGTGTCACCTATCAGTGCTGCCTACCAATGCCCATCAGTGCTGCTTACCAGTGCCCATCAGTGCCACCTATCAGTGCAGCCTCGTCAGTGCCCACCAGTGCTTCCTCATCAGTGCCCACCAGTTTCGCCTCACCAATGCCCATCAGTGCTGCCTCATCAGTGCCCATCAAAGGGGCCTATCGGTGCAGCCTGATCAGTGCACATCAGTGAAGGAGAAAAATGACCTGTTTGCTAAATTTTATAACAAACCATGAAAAGGGTTTTTTTTTCTAAATTGTTGGTCTTTATTTGTTGATTTAGCAAAAAATAAAAACCTAAGTGGTGATAAATTACCATCCAAAGAAAGCTCTATTTGTGTGAAAAAAAATTGTGTGCTGAAAATGTTATTTAATCGGGGTGTGCAGTCAGTGCAGACATTGAAAGTGGGACTAGGATTAGTAAACCTTTAAAATAATTTTTCAAAAACTGAATATGGCAAAACAGTGAAATTGTTTAGGTTTTCTGATCACTGATAACAGTACTAAAGCTGATTAAGTGGAAAGCGGATACATGAAAATCAGAATGCATACAACATATTTTAAAACAGACTAAAGTATTATAATATTAATCATATACAGCTTTTTTGGCATTTACCTCAAATATTGAACAGGATCATTAGTTGAGTTTGCCATGTGCCTCACTGTAAAGCCTCACAGGAATGAAACATGCATGAGTAAAGTAAATGCATTTATCACTTTTACAACACCAGAATTCACCAGAATCCATCAGCAGTAATGCTTTCACTGGCACTATAACGAGCAGCTGCTTGCCAACTGTGAAAATAAATTAAGTGAAAGCATAAATTTAGATTTTATAATGCAGCATCAACAAATGTTCCAGTAATGACATTAAAGATCTAGACGTATGGGGGCTGATTTACTAAGAAGAATGTGCTGCGCCAATGCATACATTAATTGGTGCACTGGAAAAGTCATTAACCAAACGTGCGAACCGGCGCACTTTGAAGCGCAAATAACGATAATAAATACCCGGATATGTAAACTGCAACTGTCGCTCGGGTAACTGTGGTTTTTTTCATTGATAATAACGCACGCCCAATCCAATTGGTTAATTTCATCTCATTGGATGTGTCTTGTTAGGCAATTAGTAGGTGTTCTCAGTTAATTAACACTTTTGATGCTAATCTCATTCCTATCACTTCTAATATATCTTTGAATTTTTTTTTTCTTTTTTTACCCAAATCTTTCAATACATTACAAAGAACAGAGAAGTGTTTCTAAACCCAATAAATTAATATTTTCAGATCTTGATCTTTAAAGGTGACCATACACTGCAATCAGTTAGATCTTTAATAAATTAGATTTATTGCAAGATCCTGATTGATTTCCTATAATTTGAATTAATTGTTCAAGTGCGTCTTCCTATTGCCTATTTTGCCTAAATATCGAGTTAGACAGAGATTGGCCAATCAGATTGCATAGTGCATGAACATCTTAAAGCGGAGTTCCACACAAAAATGGAACTTCCGCTTTTCGGAACCCTCCCCCCCTCCGGTGTCACATTTGGCACCTTTCAGGGGGGAGGGGGGTGCAGATACCTGTCTAAGACAGGTATTTGCACCCACTTCCGGCATAGACTCCCATGGGAGTCTACGCCTCTTCCCGTCCCCACCGCGCTGTCTCCTGGGAACACACAGCTCCCAGGAGAGAGCGGGGACCACTTGGGACGCGCAGCGCGACTTGCGCATGCGCAGTAGGGAACCGGGAAGTGAAGCCGCAACGCTTCACTTCCTGATTCCCTCACCTAGAATGGCGGCGGCAGCTGCCGAGAACCGAGCGGGTTCTCGGCGTCCCCTGCCGACATCGCTGGACCCTGGGACAGGTAAGTGGCCATGTATTAAAAGTCAGCAGCTGCAGTATTTGTAGCTGCTGGCTTTTAATATTTTTTTTTTTTTGGCGGTGTGGGTGAACCCCCGCTTTAAGTGCCAAATTTGGAATGTAGATGTGCCATGACCGACTTGTATTTTCCTATTGATATTTCTTGGGCACTATACAAGGCAAGTTAGAAACCACCTTTTTTCAAGACATGCTAGAGTGATCAGGAATCTTCAAACTACGGCTCTCCAGCTGTTGCAGAACTACACATTCTATGAGGCATTGTAAAACTCTGACATTCACAGACATGACTAGGCATGATGGGAATTGTGGTTCCTGAACAACTGGAGGGCCGTAGTTTGAAGACCCTGTGCTAGACCATTATTATGCCTCCAGAATTGGGAGTGTGGCATCTACCCAACTTCTCTCTGCTGGTGGACACAAGAACCTACATCTATAGATATATATTTGGGCAGCAGTGGTGAAATGGTTAGCACTTTCACCTAGCAGCAAAAAGGATTGCTGGTTTGAATCCTGCCCGTGACACCATCTGCCTGGAGTTTGCATGTTCTTCCTGTGCCTGTGTGGGTTTCCTCCCACACAAACACCACCCTATGTAAAAAATAAAATAAAATTATCTTAATTTGGAAATAAGGATCATCTCTTCCTCAGAGAACAGTGGGGCATGGTGGTGGAAAGAAATTAGCTGCAGTACAAGCAACTTCCTGTGGGGGTGTGATGTCATTTTTGTGTGCTGGCCACCACTTCCAGGAACCGGATATACACCACATACCTCCGCGCACACAGCAGTTGAGCGCCTCACATACACAGCGGTTGCACATCTAGATGCATTTGGCTCATCTAGATGCATTTGGCACATCTAGCTGCAGGGACCCAATTTTTAGGGAAATTAATAGCAAAGCAGATGCAGATTTCCAGGACTGGACTAACAAATGTTTCTAGTGAAAAGCAACTGGTGTTTTCTATTAAACAAGGTCTAAATGGGCCATTGACATGCATCACAGTTGAACTTGCAGACACCTCCCAAATTTTGTCACTTTCTCCTTCAAATTTATTCACTTCCTGTCACATAAACAAACAGGAAGTGAGGGTAAAACCCTACCAATGCCTTTCCTTGGGGACACGCAGGTTAATCTAAATATTTTTCCCATTAGAGCGAGCTTCGATCACCTCCATCCTGTCTTGCAACAGTAACAGGCCGTGGAGAGCAAATTTAGCCCACATGAATCTGTGTTAAAGAATAATGCCCAGAACATGTTCCATGCTGGTCGATGGGAGTAGCTGGGACAGAATTGGAAACAATCCGAAGCATACCGCCTTCCCGGCTGTGGCTGGGAAAGGAAACCCCTGTAACAAAGCTCAGCTGTGTACTTAATGGACCAACTCCTTAATGACGGAGTGCTGCCATGCTCGGAACCCACACGTGGGGTTGAAGGGATGAACGTGAATTAGTTGCTTTTGAAACGTGCGGCATGCCCAAACCCAAGGAAACACAAACTAGAGAAAGACAACAGACAACCAGACATGAGAACACCACCCCTCTGTGCCTACCTGAGTGTAAGGACGTAAGCAGTAATGACAAGATCACAGCGCATGAATGAACCTGATGACGGCCCCCACCATAGTGTATGTAGTAAGTGAGCCAGAGTAACCTGCAGCGCATAGATGGGTAATTAAAACTGAACACTCAGGGCTAGTGTACCCACATACCGTGGTGGGTAGTTGTACAGGTGTAATGAAATGAAACGTGCATTGTATGACATGTGGTATATGGGGGAGAAGATTGTGGTCAACAATCATTTAAAAACTAAACCTCAGCCCGTATGGCTCTGTACATGTGACAGATCCTGAGATGTGAGCACTAGCTAACTAAACCTAGGTATACAAAGAAACCTGAACAAAAAGCACGATAAGACATGGAAACAAATGAAGATGAAACGGCTATTGGTGTATGCTGGAACTGCATGGCTACGACAGAACATACTACAATATAACCGATATGACAGAAACACGCTATGACAGAAAAACGCTGTGACAGGACCGCTGTGACAGAACCACGCTATGATATAAACACGCTATGACAGAAACCGCTGTGACAAAACACGCTGTGACAAAACACGCTGTGACAGAACACGCTGTGACAGAACACGCTGTGACAGAACACGCTACGACTGCACCCACTATTGCTACTACTTGGTAAAGCAACAGTGGAAAAACATTACAGGAATAAAAAAGTAGGTAATAAAGCTATAAAGCTATTCTGTGCATATAAGATACCATCTGTATTAGTGCTTGTCCAGGTCTAGACAGTAGTAAAAAGTATATAGCAGAAGGATAATTTAGCAAAGCACTTTCTTACAGTGCTACCATTAGAAATCATAGGGGGTCTTGCCTACCTGACAAGACCCCCCCCCCTAATTTCCCCCATACCTATCCAATCACAAAGATTACTGGAAAGTGGAATTATCATGCTTCACTTCTGTGTTTTGCTTGCACAATCATTTTTTTTTGACTGTACTAAACCATTCTGTGTGGTCTGTGTAAGTATCTGTGCCAGAGGTGTTTTTTTTAGTCAGCATTACCTACATCTCAGAGCAGGCATCTGCTTGCATGACAGGAGGTGAGCCCAATACATCTTAAGCCCAGGCCAGCCAAACAGGAAGGGGGCAAAAGGTGACCCCAACACATCCACAGCTCAAGTCAGCCAATCAAGGAAGAAAAGAAGGACACCCCAATACATCCATAGACCTGCTCAAGCAGTCAGGGAGACACAGAAAGCAAACCCTGTTCAGCCAATTAGGGGGAGCCCAGGAGGTGATCCTACTACCTATCCAGAGCCCAAGCCAGCCAGACATGGGGCACTGACAACAATCTCTCCACAGCCGCTAACTTCTTTGAAATTGAACAGTTGCACAAAATTATTAGTATAGTTTGTAAACTTGTTTTTCATTGTATCACACAGCATTGTCTTAAAAGTTTTGCAAATGTCAAAACAGAAAATCCAAAAAATGTCAAAACCACAATTCCGCAATCCCCAGCCCCCTGCCATTCCTGAATGCCCAATTTTTCTCAAAATATTCAAACAGACCTGAGGTATGTGCTTGGTAGAAATTGGCTAGCATCATAAATGCATGCAAGCAATCATATAGGCAGCAAATAGAAAGTTGTGCAATGTGGGCCTTTTAAACATATCTGCTGCGAACAACACTCTACATCCTCTGCCTGCAGCATATAAGCCATGGTAAAAGTATCAGTTGTTTGGGTACCACACGCATGAGGAAACATGTCTCTGCACCACAGAGTTCAGTGGGAGCAGCAAATCCATGAGACAAGATGGCAGCAAAAGGCCCCCCTGCTCCTCTTCCTTCCTCACTTTCTGCTTCTTCCACTCTTCACAACTTACACCTGCTGCACCCGCTTCAACATAAAATGACAAAGAGAGAAGTCTTACTGCCACGATCAGGGGTCAGGCTCAAAGACCACTTTCTATAGCAGTAGCCAGACTACCACAACCAGCAGGATAGGTACACAGGCGGTTACCCTGATAAATGACGTGGGCTCATCTGAGGTGCTGAGTCAAAGTACTAACTGGTGTTCACCAGGGCGCTTGATGATGAAGATGGATTTTGCTGAATGTTAGTACTAGACTACAGTCATCAGAATCGTCCCACCAGGACATGAGCAAGCTGAGGTCCAGAAGCAGATAAGCAGGTAAAGATCAAACAGAAGCATAGTCAGTAAAACAAGCCAAAGGTCAGTAACAAGTAGTTCCAAGTTGGAATCAGGCAGAAGAATAATCGTAGAACAAGCCAAGGGTCGATAACGAATGGTAGCACAATATGGACGGCAGCAGGGAAGACGAGAGCAAGATACTGTCTGAAGAGAGCACAACAATCTGGCAAACAGGAAGTACAGAAACATTGCCTAAATAAGAAGTTCATGGGAGGAGCAAAGAGCTCAAGGTTCATTAGAAGCCAAGGCACATGGCGGGGTTGTCCAATAAATCATACATCTCAGCATCTCAGTGAAAAAAATAATTGCCGGACACAGCAGAGTCTGCTTTGTTTCTCTCCTCATACCCCCTGTTGCCCTCACTTCATTGATGAGTTGATTGAGGTCTGGGCTGTAATCCATGCCTAGCTGGCCATCTACATCCTGTGGACACTTTCGGTATATGTAAGCATGCATGACCTCGGTTGGTAGGGGTCGTGTACTACATTTCTAGTAAAAGTCTCTTGTCGCTCAGTGGTGCACTGGAGTTGGTACATCTGGATACTGTTTTACACATGCAATTGTTCATTTGACAAATTTCCTTTTTGAAGTTTCATGAAGTGTGTCACTGGACACATGCTTATTGGACTTTTGTTTCACACAATTGCATATTTATTTTACTGTCTTTTGCATTATCGACTCTGACATTTACTGTATCTGAGAGCACAAGTTGTTTTAGGTTGAAAATGTAAACGGGAAGTGCAATGCAGATTTTTCTATAAGGGTTTAAAATAACAATCTCAACAAGCCTCAGTCTACTGCAGGATGTCTAAAAACAGCCAAGGGAAAATCCAAGGAGAAATCCAAGCTCTACTTACCGACCAGCTTGCGACCAACCAAATTAACCTGTATAACAGTATGCGTTAAAAACAGGGGTTTAGTCTGCACACATTTGCAAATACATGCGTAAGCTTTAGGCCCCAGCAAGGCACCCTGTAGTTTCTACCTATAACTTATAATGAGGTTCCACAGTGGGAGCACATGCATTCTGATGGGATAGATGAAGGGCAGATGGGCTGGAGGGAGCCCACCCCTTCTTAAAGGTACAGGGACACACTGAACGCCCAGCACATAGCACCATGGCTGCAAAGGTGTCAGTGTGTTACCTGACCTAAATATCAAGCATATAAAAAGTGAGCTACTGCCTCCCTTTATAACTGGCCTATACAGCAACAAGCTTTGGAGGGCAACAAATGACAAAAAACAGCCAAGGAAAAATCCAGGAGAAATCCAAGCTCGCGACCAACCAAATGAACCTGTCTAAAAGTATGCATTAAAAACAGGGGTTTAGTCGGCACACATTTGCAAATACAGGCATAAGCTACAGGCAAGGCACCCTGTTACCTCCTACAGTGGAGCCTCTTATAAGTTAGAGGTAGGAACTACAGGTAACAGGGTGCCTTACCGGGGCCTGTAGCTTACGCATGTATTTGCAAATGTTTGCAGACTAAACCCCTGTTTTTAACGCATACTGTCAGGTTAATTTGGTTGGTCCCAAGCTGGTCGGTATGTAGAGCTTGGATTTCTCCTTGGATTTTTCCTTGGCTGTTTTTTGTCATTTGTTGCCCTCCAATGCTCCTTGCTGTATAGGCCAGTTATAGATGGGGGCAGTAGCACACTTTTTATATACTGCAGGATGTCTGCAGATGGTGACAGTCTACAGTTTCTGACTTCTGTAGAATGTCTAAAATTCCAGATCATCTGGCTGTAGTATTCCTGTGGTTTCTAACCATCTCCTGTAAAAAGTTCACCCTCTGACAATATCATATCTGCACGTAATTTGTCTGCAGTTTTTGATTGTCTCCTGTAGCATGTCTTCAGTCTCTTAAATCCTGTACACATGACCTGAATATAAGCTGAAATCAACAGTAGAAATTAGCCAACTTTTGGCCCATGTATACAGCTGCTTGTCCAAAGGATACTAATCTCACGACCACCTTGAGTTCAACGAGCATGCTGGAAAATCAGCAGTCCATCGACATTTGATCAGTGCTTGAAGATTAAGCCTGCGAGCGCTGACCAGTGTGCTCTGGCGGGGAGGAGGTTGCCCTGTCAGAACACAATAGCACAGCATAGTTAGTACAGCGACCTCCTCAGGCCCAATTAGGGACCATTAGGCCCAATTTACTCCTGAACGGTTCATCTAAGCCAAAAAAGCTTAACATCCTAAAGCCCATGGATTTTGTTGGTGGCTCTTCAACATATGATGCTCCAAAAGCTACATGAGCTACTTTTAGGCAGAATAGGGTATTTTTGGCCTAAAAGATTTTAATGAGAATGTCTAAAAATGAATAGACTTCTCCAATCTGCACTCAGGATTCTCACAAAATCTGTGCTAAACTATATAAGTGTTAAAGTGGACGTTCAGACAAAACCTATCACTAAACCTAATCTCAGCCACATTCTAAACCTAATCTATCTAACCCTGTAAAAAAAACAAAAATCGCTATTCTTACCTTCTTTGAAGCCAATTGGGTCCAGCCTCCAGTGGCAACTGCTGTGTACAAAGAGAAAGCACTAAGCAGACAACAGCTGGGAAATGACGCCACCCATAAACCTACTATGGGGCTTCCATTGTCGGTGGCCTCTCCTTCACACTGAAGTCAACCACTGACAGCTCAGCCTGGGACCCGACCAAAGCAGCTGCAGGTAAGTATAGCAGTTTTTTCTTTACAACGCTAGATAGATTAGGTTTAGAATGGGAGAGTAGGTTTTGGCTGAACTTCCACTTTAACCAATATGTAAATATTATAACTGGTGAAAATTCTGTGCAAAAAAACACCATAAATGGTTAAAAAAAAGTGAATGCTAGATCTCCAAAAAGCATTTGACACAGTGGCTTGGCCCTACCTCTTCACAATTTTAAGTAAATGGGGTTTTGGCCCAAACGTCATCAATATCTTGAGAGCCCTCTACCATCAACCTAAGGCACAGGTGAGATTACAAGGACATCTATCAGATAAATTTTCTATACAGAAGGGAACAAGGCAGGGATGCCCTCTCTCCCCCCTTCTTTTCGCGATGGCTATCGAATCTTTAGCCATCGCGATTAGACAACACCCAGACATCCATGGAGTTCGTTGTGGGCAAAATTCTCACAAATGCGCTTAATTCGTGGATGACGTCCTCCTGTTCGTCACATCTCCCCTAATCTCCATCCCCAACATACTGCAACTTTTACAAGACTTTGAATTAGCTTCCGGACTTAAGGTTAATGTATCCAAATCAGTCGCTCTCAATGTTTCCATTTCTCCAGACATCGTCAACACCCTAAAGAGTAAATTTCCATTCTCATGGAATTCCGCATCCATCCCTTATCTTGGCATTAACCTTACGTCCGGTATCGATACACTTTATAAACATAATTTTCCCCCCATGATCAAAAAGCTCACAGACGACCTGACCCAATGGTCGCTATATAAGCTCTCGTGGTTAGGTAAAGTGAACGCGGTTAAAATGACACTCCTACCTAGGTTATTATATCTCTTTCGTTCCTTACCCATCCCAGTCCCCAAATCGCACATTCAACGCCTACAATCTGCCATAATCCGCTTTATATGGGATAAAAAAGGCCACAGGTTCTCTAAAGAGGTGCTTTTTAGGCCCAGAAAAAAGGGAGGACTAGGGGTTCCTAATCTTTGGTGGTATTATCAAGCAGCGCAATTGAGCCAATTTTCAACTATTTATATGAAAGGACCCAAACCAGACTGGGTGAGCATGGAGCGAGAGGCGGTCCCCGGTTTCACCTTAGACTTTCTGCTTTGGAATATCCCCAAAAAACGCCCCTCTATATTAGCTCCCACATTATCTCACTCAATGAAACTTTGTGACTCCCTTCATAAGCTCAAACCCCTCATCTCCACTTGGCACCCCCTGGCACATATCTTCAGGAATTATAATTTTCCACCTGGCCTAGATATTCGAGCCTTTAAATGGTGGCTTGATAAGGGCCTTTATAGAATTGGTCAATTCTTCAACTCCAATGGTCCCCTCATGCTAGCATATTGTATTTCCAAACTTGAAATGCCCTCAGCCAAAAAATTTAGGTTCTTTCAACTTTCGCATTTTTTGAATCGGGTATGGAAGAGCAATGAGAACCATCTTTTAGTAACGCCTTATGAACAATGGTGTGCTTCGGCCTCAGACACCAAAGGTGGTATCTCTCTCATCTATTCATCCCTGGCGGAACCCACAGAAAAAGCAGCATATATGACGAGCTGGGAGCGGGATCTTGACTTCAGCTGGGACCTGGATAAGTGGCATACTAATTTTGCCCGCTCCTTTAAAGGTATGGTTAATACTTCAAGTAACGAAGCAGGGCTGAAAATTCTTACACGCTGGTACCTGGTACCGTCACGTCTTGCCAAATTCTACCCGCAAACGTCGCCTCTTTGCTTTAGAGGCTGCGGTCATGTGGGGACTCTTTTACACATACTATGGGAATGCCCTAAAATCAGAATGTATTGGAACAAGATCTTCTCCCTTATCCGCAGAACATGCGGTTGTACTCTGAAACAAGATCCAACTATTGCTTTGCTTAACGGTCCCATCCCTAAAATTTCCAAACATACCCAGAAGCTGATCCAGTTTATTCTAGTGGGGGCCAAAATGACCATCACCAGGTCCTGGAAATCACCGAAAGTGTCCATTCGGTTAGCCAAACAAAAAATTACTTGGATCATGCTGCAAGAAAAAATTTCCAACACTATCCTAGACACCTCGGATAAATTCAAAATTATCTGGGAACCCTGGGCAACTCTAGTGGGGCACCCTCTGTATGTGTGATCGATAGTTCATAAGAATGGTTCATAGTTGGAGGGCTCTCAATCTCTCTCTATTAGGGGTCTCCTGTGCACTTCCTTCCCATCACTCCTGACGATCAGCTAATCCTTCCACCCCCTCTATCCCTTCTGTCTCTCCTAAATTCTTTCTTTCCCCCTCTCACTCTTCTGCTTTCTCTACATTTCAATACTGGTCCCTCAGGCTCTCGGTACTTTCTATTACCTTGGTTATTTGCCTCAAGGAGACTCTCAGGGCAGATTCTCAAAAGTAATACCCCCCTAACCCCCAAACATAACATGCTTCGGCCCGGATCTACCGGCCAAAGTTTAACCCACCCTGAGAGGTCGACTGACCAGATGGCTTTTTTGATTAAAGTAATGATTGCATAAATACGTTACTAACATGGTATTCAGTTGTCATATAGATACAAGCTCCCTTCAGTTTTCTCCTTTTTATTATTTTTCCGGTTTCTAAAGTTGTGTATCTGTATCCTAGACATTTTTCCACATGTTAGTGGCGAGGTGGGCTCGGGGAGTCCCGGTTCATCAGAGCAGTTAGTTCCCAGAAGGGGCTCTGGTGTCGAGACTCCCGACGCCCATAGCAACGTATTTGTTTATGTTACAAGTCTATGACTATTCAAAATTTTACTGTTGACATTCTTTATAACCGCTGTACCACTTTTATAACTTGTACTCGATGAGCGTTGTGCTCCTCTTTCTCTCTCTTGATTGATGTATTTTTTCAATAACTTAATAAACTTTACTTTTAAAACTAAAAAAAATAAATAAATAAATAAAAAAAAGTGAATGCTCTGCTGCTGTGCTTAATAAATGAGGCAACTGACGCCTCCAAGAGTCCAGCGCTGAGCTGACCTATTCAATCTTAAGCTCGGTTCACATTGCTGCAATGCGAGAACCCATGCGAATCCAGTACAGGGTTCCCACATCACATACAAATCGCAGGCGGTTCACACTGTGCTATGCGAACCACTGTGGGTGTCAATACAAAGTTACTGACACTCCCATATCGGTTCGCATATCACTGTGCGAACTGTCCATTCGTACAGGAATCGGATCGCATGGGTGTAAACGCCCATGTGATCTGATTCTGCTGTGGACCGAAAAAAAGGGTCCTGCATGACTTTGGTCCGAATGCTATGTGACTTCAGCCTGTATGGCTGAATTTGCATTGCACAGACATCGCATGTGATTTGCACAGCAGAGCGGTACGAATCACATGCGATGTCTGACATCGCAGTAGTGTGAACCCAGCCTTACTCAGCAAAGGCAAAATATCTTTGTGTAGCAAAGTGTTTATTAAGACCCCATACACACTATTAGATTTTCTGCAGATTTTTGTCTTCTGATTTACCAAAACCATATAATATGAGGTCAAACCTTAAAACTTTAAGAGTTTAAATTTGTATTTAATCAGGCAGGCCCTTGCACTACATGGTTTTGGTAAATCTGAAGACAAAAATCTGTAGAAGATCTAATAGTGTGTATGGGGGTTAAGTAAAACAAAATTGTAACAAAATAAAAGTCTACATGTAGCTAAGGGTCCTTGCAAAGGTAAACAATGTAGTATATATGATTATATATAAAACCACCAACCCTTGTAGGAAGAAGGACAATATCCATCTTCTGAAGTGATAAATATAGAGCAGTGCTGTCCCTTCACCTGTAAGCACGCTGCACTCACCAAATTTATATGCCTTATTTTATTCAAGGAAGGCAATACAAACTCTGCAGTAACATCATCCGGTATTTATCATCTCACTTTATCCAACAGCCGGCAGGAGGAGACTCTACAAACTTTCATCCATTAATCCATAGATCCTTGCTTTAGTATAATCTCCAAACAATGCTCCATGTCAACACAGCCATCAAAGAAAAAAGACTGATGTAGTGTAGTTGGTTACAACTAAAAGGTTTATTACTAATAATGTTTAGTATTTTCTGTGTCCATCGCCTTCCTATATTTGGTTAGATTTTATTTTTAGTTAGTACTGCTTCCCAATTACGTGTCTCCCTTTTTTGATCTCCATTTCCAAAACAGTATTTCCTGACGCCAACATGGCAGCATACGTGTGATATAGCTCCACCCCTATATCCACCCACAGGGCCTGTTTAAATCTATAAAAGGAAAGCTAGAGCAACCTCTCCCATTCTCCTTTTTTGTCCTCAAGATCTATACCCGCAAGACCATGTCTTACCTCGGAGTCGAAGTCCATCTAGGTTCAAACGTTTGGTGATCCGCCATGTCCGGTGGACAAAGCAATCACAGATCACACTGCTACATACCTCAAGGGCCTGGATAGACATGTTTCTTGGAGGATGTACAGGTATGTCCTCCCAGAACAAGGAGGCTCCAGTCTGGCTGTTTATCTACATACCAGGCTGGAAGTGGTTAATTGTAATCTTGTAACTGCAGCAATGATCATGCATGCTTCAATAAATAATTGACTTATTTTCGGATCGATCTCTTCCAATAACAATAATCAGTCTATAGTCGAGAGTCCATTCAATCGGTATGCCACACACAGGGAAGTGGATTTTGACCGATCAAAAATTACGATTGTAGCTCAGTGATCGCAAATCTGTTGTATCTCAAAATATGACTGTATTCATGGATCAAATCCACAACAGTAAAATCAGTGTGTATATGCAGTAAAACATGCTTGTTATACTCACTGTGGAACCTAAGGGGTTAATCCTCTGCATTGTGTAAAAAGGCTGTTTGATCCTGTCTCCTGTGATCATATCCTTCTTCCACTGACTCCAATATATTTTCTGATATTTACAGAGCCAGGGGACAGGCTGCACATGCTCAGTTTGGTGTGACTTGCTAGAGATTTCTTTTTTTTTTTTTGGGAGAGTGCATGTGATTAGCACGGGGCCAATCAGCACTGACCAGACAGAGGGTCAAGGGTCCCTCATTCTCCCATGACAATCATGGGAGAATGAAAACTTCTCCTACAAGCTTTAACCAGACACTCATAGAAGTCAAGACAAGACTGCTCTAACAGCTGATGAGAAAAGGTATTTAGCAGTTTATATTTGCTAAAATAATTGCATTTCCATTTTCTGCGTACTGTGGGAAACCAGATATAGTGAATGCAGGGTCCTGGATTTAGTAACACTTTAATAAAGAAAGTTATATAAAATAGTTTTGTATGATCAACCCATGCATAACCTGTATAAGTCATCCACTTCCACTATATGTATCCCTCTTTCCTATCTGAAAAGGTAGAAGGCATAGACTAGACTTGCAACTGTTTTAAAGAACAAACTTATCAATATTTTATCATTTTCACCAAATGAGTATGGGGACTACCATTGCTGACCTCTCCTGAAAAAAGTATACTGCCTGTCTGTCATCCTTATGCAATGGCTTTAGTACACTTTGACTCGCTGACCTGGAACGAGCATGCAAATAAGGATTATGACTCTGCACTGACATGTCAATCTCTTTGTATTTTCCTGGTCAGTGGCTTAATAAGTATTTAAGCCAGAGATAGCCAGACACCTAGTATTCTTACAAGGAGGTCAGGAATTGCAGCCCAACATTTCTCAGAAAAGGTTTCCTTTAATAAAATTTGGATGGATTTGAACTATACTGTTATTAACAAAATATTAATAAAACATAAAAGGGAAAAAAATAGATAGTCTACATCAATCAATTACGGTATATTCCATATAAGTCTGCTTTAAGTGATTGGCACTGTCATGACACGTATATGCGGTGTTAGGTAGGTGGGCCATTTTCCGAGGCACTGCATACTGTATATGGGTACTAGCATTTGAGGTAGAAGGGCATACCCAGAATGAAGAACAAACTGTTACCAACAGTCCCTGGTCGCATTCTAACCATCAGGAGCAGGGATGATTGAGCATAACAACAATCACAGCTATCATTCTCTGTAAAACTCAGCCCTGTACATTATTTCTCCTTCTGAATGGAGAAAACTATACAATTGTATCATTTCTCCCAGTCACAGGAGAGGAAGCAAACGAAAAAGTCTGTGTGTAACAAAAAACAAAAAAATCATCATCATAATAATAATAATTGAATAAAGATAAAATAGTTAGATCAGGACATGACCTATATTAGTGCCAAGGCTAGGGACAAGGTCAGGATCAAAAGTCAGGGTTGAGGTAAAAAAAACAGGGTCGCACTGCATGGGTTAACTATGCATATTGTCCAGGGGAGAGGAAAAAGTTGTATACTCACCTGTCCCTCCACTCCTGCGGCAAACAGTGCTCCCCCACAATCCAGTGGTGAACTGTTGTCCTATGCCCTGATGTCCTCATGTGCAGAGCAGGTCCATGGGCTTAATGACATCATAAAGTGCTTGTTCACACAGGGGCGGCTTCGTGTGATCTGATTCTGAAGCCACCCCGTACAGCGCGACTTCAGCTTGCAAAACAACTTCTGCATAGAAGTCAATGCAAGCCTCTCCAAAGTAGCCCCAAAGAAGTACAGGAACCTTTTTCTAAGTCGGAGCGACTTGAATTGCTCCTATTAGAACGGTTGCATTGCAATGCATGGATCACGGCTTGTCAGGCACCTAAGTCACCTGACAGGTCGCTCCTGTGTGAACCGGCATTTACACTCCACTGCATTACACAAGGCCTCTAGACTGGGAGGGGGTGCAGGGGCCACAGGGACTGGTCTTGTGCAGGGAGGATAGGAGGATTAGTCTCCGATCCCCTAGACAAAAATGACCAGTAACCCTTGCATTGCAGGCACAGTCCCACTGCCAAGGAATTTTTTTTTGCCTGGAGTTGAACTTTGAAAAAAACACCAAAAAAACAACTTCTATTTAGCTTCAGTTTATTTTAGGTAGGCTAAAAAAAAGGCAAAATGTACGCTATTGTTTTTTGTTCCTACTACAGATACAAACAATAATATACACCTTTATGTTATCACCATGAACATCAAGAGTAGTAGAATGTAGATTGTGTTTTTTTGTTTTTTTGTGCTTTTTGGTAATAAGCCATGGTAATGGCAATAAGTATACAACTTTTTTTTACTATTTTCTTGTTCCTACTACAGATACAAACAAACAATAATATACACCTTTATGGTATCACCACGAACATCAAGAGTAGTAGAATATAGATTGTGTTTTTGTTTTTTTGCTTTTTGGTGGCGAGACATGGCAAAACATATACAACTTTCTTTTTACTATTTTGGGTTAGTATTCCTTTGCCAATTAAAAAAACAAAAAAGATCTGTTAACATTTACCACAGAAGAAAGCCCAATTTATCCTGAACAAAAATAAAGATATTATAATTCATATGGATAAGTCATTACGGTTTTACTAATCCATGACAACGTTGCAAAACTGCATTTGGGCATTTGTTTTACCTTTAGGCATTCTGGGGTTAAAACAAGAGAAAACTAAAAAATCTTTGTACTGTTCCTTATAGACAGAACGCATATTTGCTGAGGCAATGTGAAAAATATGGCGTTGACATCCTTATGAATAGAAACCCTGCTGGATGAAGGCCACTCATTGAATTACTGAGCTTAGAGAGGCAGCTGCAGGGAATCTAGGCCAGGATTTCTTGTGTGTCTGCCTCCCCACCTCCAGCTGCTTTCATGAGACAAGACATGAGCTGGATCCATTGTGAATGACTGGAGCTGTGCTAGCAGAAGCCTTATTAGTCCCTCACCCAGGACAGACAGAATCCAGTCCCAGTTTCTAACAAGCTGACTAGTGTGCTGAACCATAGGGAATGTAAACACTGCGGGGGAAGCCTGGTTGGTAAGGGAGGCATCATGTCTGAGATTGTCACTCCATCATTGTGTCATTTTCTCTTCTTGTGTTTCCTGTTAGCTATTAAACATGTGTTGCTGCACTGATTGCTCATCTATGCTTTCACATTTTCCTTTATGCTTTGTAGGATGTTTTATAGGAGTATGCGAGTCCCTAATGTATACCTTGGTGTAAAATCAATGACACTTTAGCGTTGTTTTCTATGAAATATAATAATTGTTATTATGTATAATAAAAGCTTATAGGCTGTTCAATTTCTGCACAATGACTCCATTCTGATTGACAGGCTGCTTTCTGTCTTGCATGCTGTGTTTACAGTCTTGCACGCTGTAGAAAGCAGAAATCCATGTCTATTGTTTTTAGGCAGTGAATGAAGGGGGCATATAAAATCAGAGCCTTCCTGTCCTGACGACCAAAGCCATGATGTTCATTTGACTGCTAACCCATAGCTCCCAACTGTCCCTGATTTTTGAGGGACTGTCCCCGATTTGGAACAAAGTCCCTCTGTCCCTCCTCACTTGTCCCTCATTTTGGTCTGAGCTATATAGTTGTATATAAAATTCACTACTTATCTATCAAAAAGTTTCCCAGTGCTAAACCTTTCATCCAATTTCTAAATTGCTGCATGTGTAAATTCTAAAAGCCAGTATAAAGTAATAGTTAATGGTAAAAAAGCATTGCAGGTTTAACCATTATTTATTTTTTTTTTCTTTGGGTACAATTCGCCTTTACGGGGGGCATGGCATGGCAAGGGGTGTATCCTATGCTCACATACTAATAGGTGTCCCTCATTCCCATCTCAGAAATTTGGGAGGTATGCTAACCTGCAAATGTGGGCACATTTATCTATTTGTTCATTACATTAAACAGGGACTCTCTCCCAGAAAGGTCTATCATAAATAACTCTTCACATTGGGTTCACAAAATGAAATACAACAAAATTGCAATTTACATATGCAGTGCCTTGCAAAAGTATTCACCCCCCTTGGCATTTCTCGTGTTTTGTTGCCTCACAACCTGGAATTAACATGGATTGTTTGAGGATTTGCATCATTTAATTTACAGAACATGCCCACAACTTTTTTTTTTTATTGTGAAGCAAACAACAAATAGGATAAAATAACAGAAAAATTCAATGTGCATAACTATACACCCCCTAAAGTCAATACTTTGTAGCGCCACCTTGTGCTGCTATCACAGCCCCAAGTCGCTTTGGATAAGTCTCTATGAGCTTGCCACATCTTACCACTGGGATTTATGCCCATTCCTCCCCGCAAAACTGCTCCAGCTCCTTCAAGTTGGATGGTTTGCGCTTGTGAACAACAATCTTTAAGTCTGACCACAGATTTTTTATTGGATTGAGGTCTGGGCTTTGACTAGGCCAATCCAACACATTTACATGTTTCCCCTTAAACCACTCAAGTGTTGCTTTAGCAATGTGCTTGTGGTCATTGTCCTGCTGGAAGGTGAACCTCCGTCCTAGCCTCAAATCACACACAGAGTGGTACAGGTTTTGCTCAAGAACATCCCTTTATTTAGCACCATCCATCTTTCCCTCAAGTCTGAACACTTTCCCAATCCCGACTGCTGAAAAACATCCCCACAGCATGATGCTGCCAACACCATGTTTCACTGAAGGGATGGTGTTCTTTGGGTGATGTGATGTGTTGGGTTTGCGCCAGAAATAGCGTTTTCTTTGATGGCCAAAAAGTCAAATTTTAGTCTCATCAGACCAGAGCACCTTCCTCCATACATTTTGGGAGTCTCCCACATGCCTTTTCACAAACTCTAAACCTGCCATTTTGTTTTTTGCTGAAAGTAATGGCTTTCTTCTGGCCATTCTGCCATAAAGCCCAATTCTATAGAGCGTACGGCTTATTGTCGTCCTACGTACAGATACTCCAGTCTCTGCTGTGGAACTCTGCAGCTCCTCCAGGTTACCTTAGCTCTCAGCGCTGCCTCTCTGATTAATGCCCTCCTTTCCCGGTCCGTGAGTTTTAGTTTGGGCTGTCTCTTGGCAGGTTTGCTGTTGTGCCATGTTCTTTCCATTTAGTTATGATAGATTTGATGGTGCTCCTAGGAATCATCAAAGATTTGGATATTTTTTTATAACCTAACCCTGACTTGTACTTCTCAACAACATTGTCCCTTACTTGTTTGGAGAGTTCCTTGGTCTTCATGGCAGTGTTTGGTTAGTGGTGCCTCTTGTTTAGGTGTTGCAACCTCTGGGGCCTTTCAAAAAGGTGTGTGTTTATGTAATGGCGGATCATGTGACACATAGATTGCACACAGGTGGACATCATTTCACTAATTATGTGACTTCTGAAGGTAATTGGTTGCACCAGAGCTTTTTATGAGCTTCATAAAAAAGGGGGTGAATACATACGCACATGCCAATTATCAGTTCTTTATTTCTGAAAAATAGTTTTATTAATATATTTTTCTAATTTTACTTCACCAACTTAGACTATGGTGTTCGGATCCATCACATATACCAGTAATTCAGATTAAAAAAACTTTAAACTAAAGGCTGTAATGTAACAAAATAGGTAAGAGGCCACGGGGGGGGGGGGGGGGTGAATACTTTCGCAAGGCACTGTAGGTGGATCGCTTTTCTTACTTTCTTCACTTAGGTTTTTCCAAATGAATTCTGACACTTCCAGCAAGAAAAAGGTATTCGTATTTATGGATGTATATCATTTTATATATTGTGAAATTAACTGGAAAGGGCAAAAACCATAGGGTAAAAAAGTGAGCAGCATACACTATCGGCTACTGCAAAGTCTAGGGAAATTGAAAAAAGTTTATTTACAAAGATTGTAAATCGAAACTTCCTCCAAACTCATCTCTAGCTAAACAAAGGTGGGGTTTTGCCAACAATATTCCACTCCGCTCCTTCATTTTTTTTTTAAATGTATTATTATTATACAGGATTTATATAGTGCCAACAGTTTGCGCAGCGCTTTACAACGTGAGGGCAAACAATACAGTTACAATTCAATACAGGAGGGATCAGAGGGCCCTGCTCCTTAGCGCTTACACTCTAGGAGGGAGGGTCAAGTGTTACAAAAGGTAATAACTGTGGGGGATGATCTGATGGAGAAAATAAAAGTACAGTTGATAGGGAGGGGCAAAATGGGCTTCTCTGAAGAGCAGGGTTTTCAGGGATCGTCTAAAAGCAAACAGAGTAGGAGATAGTCAGACAGATTGGGGTAGGGAGTTCCATAGGAGAGGTATGAAAAAAGTCCTGGAGGTGGGCATGGGAGGAGGTGACCAGGGAACTAGAGGGCAGAAGGTGTTCGTAGGAATGAAGAGAACAAGTAGGTTGGTATTTTAACCCGGTTGGGGCCCGAGTTGTGGATGACTTTGTAAGTTCTTAGTATTTTGAATTTAATTTATTTGGGTTAGTGGAAGCCAGTGGAGAGATTGGCAGAGAGGGGTGGCAGACACTGAATGGTTAGTAAGGTGGATGAGACTTGCAGAAGCATTCATGATAAACTGAAGGGGGGATAGCCTATGTAAAGGTGATCCCATGAGGAGGAAGTTGCAGTAGTCAAGGCAGGAGATGACTAGGGAGTAAATTTGAAGCTTTGTGGTTTATTATTATTATTATTGTTCAGGATTTATATATCATCTACAGTTTGCACAGCGCTTTACAAGGTTAGGGCAAACAGCACAGTTACAATACAATTCAATACAGGAGGAATCAGAGGACCCAGCTCATTAGAGCTTACAGTCTAAAAGATTTATTACAGGTATTTATATAGTGTCAACAATTTACACAGCGCATTACTGCACACGTCACATCAGTCCCAGCCCCTCAAGGAGCTTACAATGTAAGGTCTCTACCTCACATATATAGGCCAGTTTAGACAGGAGCCAACTAATCTACCAGCATGCCTTTGAGAAGGAGGAAATCTGCGTACCCAGAGGAAACCCAAGCAAGCACAGGGAGAGCATGCAAACTCCATGCGGGTACTGTCTGAGTTTGGTTTCAAATCAATGACCCTAGTGCTGCAAGGTAGACATGCTAATCACCAAGCCATTGTTGTAATCAAAGGATGTTGGACTGGAGGGAGCTAACAGGGCCACCCATGACATTAATTTTGTCTGTTTTTTTAGGAAAGTGGACCAAATAAGCAATGCGTATAGCCTGCTTAGCCCTCTTGTCTTGGTTTGTATTGTAACTGTATTATCTGCCTTTACTTTGTAAAGTGCTGCACTGTTCGGCTATATAAATCCAGTATAATAGTAATAAAAGAGGAACTTCTGCCAAAACATTCCGATACAGTGAAGTATTTAGATTTTTATTACTGTCTGTACTGCCAAAGCCTAGATTTCCTCTCACGTCCTTAGTGGTCACATGACAGGAAGTGAGGGGAATTCTCTCTAAGGCCTATGGCACATTATTGATCATTTAACAGACTCCAATTTGCCAGCAAACAGGGTCAATAGAAGGGGCAACTAAAAACCTATGAAAAACCATTTATCTGATTTCATGGTGGTGCTCCGTAGCTGTCCTGGACAGCGAGGCATTGCTCCGTTACTGGCTTCACTGGTGAATGAGTTTTTCATCTTTTCAGTCAGTTGTAGAAACAGGGGAGTTTTTTCTTTCCTCTGTAGTGTTGGCGGTAACTTGCAAGCGACAGAATCACTAAAGGGGACCGATAAAAATGCACCAAAAACCACTAATCTGTTTCTACTGCATTGCTCTCTTGCTGGCAAGGAGAGAGAGGTGATGCTCCCTCATCAGTAGCCACAGAAACCAGTCATCCCCCCCCCCCCACCCCCCCGCCTGAGTGACTCTGTCATAAGCAAGTTATAGATAGCTTGACATGAATGCAATGGGGCTAGAGCAGTAAGGTGTCGTTTACACTTGCTTTTCTCTCTGAAGGGCAATCTGCATTTAGATTGCTCTTCAGAGAGCATTTGACAGGCGGTGAGGAGGTGTTTTATTTCCTTCTCACCTCTTGTTTTAACAGGACTACTGCACTGCAATCACATGTATGGTGCATAGTTACAGCATGGCCCTATTCACTTGAATGGGTTATGTTCAGTGGGTGGTAGTGCCTGCAGAGTGTGACAGGGGTATAATTCCTGTCACGACATGTGTACACCTCCAGCTGCTGCTTTCCCAGCTGAAGGGGGTGTGGTTGAAGGCCGATAAAAACGCAGTGGGAGTTTTAAAGCATAATGTGCTAGTATGCACCTTATACCTCCAGCGGTGGACTTTCACCACTGTAGAGGCTTCCACCCTTACCCGGTCTTCCTTTCGCATGCTGCAGCCGTTTGAATGGACAAGCCATGATGATGTCACTCCCACGCATGCACGCAGGAGTCATGGCCCTGGCACAGAGCTCTGAAATAACGGCACCGGTATGCTGTTCCTTCAGAGCGCATGCGCCGGTAATGTCACCGGCTGGAGCATCAGTGAATATACAGTACACATTAAGGAGCTATTCCTACTACCTACAGGTAAGCTTTATTATAAGCTTACCTGTAGGTACAAGTATCCCAGCAGTGTTTGCTACCACTTTAAAGTGATATTAAAGTCTTGCCTTTTTTTTTCAAAAACAATAAACATGGTATACTTACCTGCTCTGTCCAGTGGTTTTGCACAGAGCAGCCCGGATCCTCCTCTTGCTGGGTCCCTTGCCAGTACTCCTGGCCCCTCCCTCTTGCCAAGTGTCCCCACAGCAAGCCGCTTTTTATGGGGGCACCCAAGCCGAGCCGCTGCTCTGTGTGTCCATTTAGATGCAAAGCCGTTGCTCGGCCCCGCCCCTTCTCTCTTCTCATTGGTTCACTGACTTTGAAAGCAGCGGAAGCCAGTGGTGCCCGCCGCTGTGTCTTAGCCAATCAGGAGGGAGATCGAGAGGGGGCTCAGGTAAGTAGTAGGTGCTGAGAGGGGCTGCTGCACACAGAAGGTTTTTTATCTAATTATATATTTTATAGAATAGTCTTATAGTATTTTATAGAATGCATTAAGATAAAAAAAAAACTTCTGCCTTTAGGACCACTTTAAGTTCTGTGCAGCTTAGTTTCTCACTATATCAAATATGCATTTCAGGGATCAACGACAGGTCTGTTATATTTAAACAAGAAGTAAAGCTGTTTGCTAAGGTTAGCACATCCCTTACAATGTTTTTGTTCTTTTTTTTGTAGATTTTTAGCTGTAAAAGATGAGACATATGGTTTCGATACCCGTGTATTGGCACGTTTCTTTGAAGCCTTTCTTTGAAGAATGTTCGCTAATTGCAATCAAAGTAAAAATATGATTAGAATCTGGGGCACAAAGTTTTGGATCACATGTCTGATTGTAGCCTTCTTTTTTCTCCTAGTTACATTTCAGGTAAGATGATAAAAAATATGGCATGCTGTACAGCACAATCAGATTTCATTGTGTATACTGATTCTGCATACCACATTGGCCTTTAGAATGATGTGGCAGAGCCAGGGCTCGAGGGGGGGGGGGGGGGGGGGGGTTAGCTATTCTTAAAGCTGAACCCTAGGCAAACAGCTGGTGAAATACACATGAGGGAGCTAATTTACCTGCTAAAGCATTTGTATTTATTTCCAAATATTTCTGAGATTTACACGGTCCTGCTAAACATCACAGCATACCTGAGGAACTGTTTTTTTCCACTCCTGCATTTCTCTGCCTGTGATTGGACAGTAACAAATTAGTAGAAAAAGGGAATATTTGTCAAGCGCTGTAGAGGAGATCACTGGGAGGGAAGTGATATACAATATATACAGGCTAGTATCACTGTAATAGTGTTAGTACATATTCATGCATGTAAATAGAAGCATGTAATTATAAGTTACAGATCAGGGTTGATAGTCCATGTGCACTGGTGGAGAGCACTGTAATTATATAAGTTACAGTAATTATAAGTTATCTGTTTTTGGGGAAAAAAGGAGTAGCCATAGGAAGAGCCATGAAGACAGGCATCAGTAGCATAAGAAATATAATATGGATAATGATAAGGGTGAGAGAGGTAGATGGAGAGAAAGGGAGGAAAGGCTGGGAGAGGAATGGGGGGGGGGGACAGGGAGAGTTGTTTAGGGGGTATGTGTGGATTAAATGATGCATGGGTAATAGAGGAACAAGTTTAGCAGATATGTGTGTATATCCACCACATGCATACTCATAATGTATGTGGTGCATGGATAAGGCACTGAAGTTACAGGATGGATTGGATTTCTAGGTCATCATTGAGGCCTCCAGGTGACATACTATCAAGGGTATATATCCAGTAGGCCACCCTCTCGCAGCGACATTTAGAGCATTCCGCTCGAGGGAGATTCTTGGATATTGATTCTATGACCCAGCAGATTGCAGGGTGGAATTCCTTAAAGTACAGTATGTGGGAATGCTAAATTTGTATGTTTTTTACTCTACCGCCCGCCTGTGTTCTCCAAATCTCTTGCGTAATGGTGCGTCCCACATAGAGGGGATCGCATGGGCAGGCAGGCAGTAGACCACAAATTCTGATGAACTGGTGTAGAAGTCATTGATTTTGTAGGTTTTATTTTTCATAGTGAATTGTTTGAGCCCATGTTGTACATGCTTCCCAACACCCCCAACCCTGATCCAACACCCCCAACCCTGTTACTAACCCTTAGTCTTTTTTAGCGATTGCCCCCCCAGCTGACAAAAAAAAGAAGACTACAAGAAGAGACAGAAGAGGGGGACGAAACAGACATAAGCAAAAAAAGGCAAAATACTGAGACTGTAAAAATATTCAACTTGTCCACCCAGGATCTGTCTGCAGAGGATGTGCCACTACTCAGCAAAGGTCTCAACTTCACCCCCTCTGCCCACCCCAACCCCTTCACCCTCTTTGTAGACCTGAACAAGTTTGTCAGAAATCTCACAGTCAAAAGATACTACAACAAGGCCAAAGGAGACCCAGGCAACAATGGATATCCCCAACACCAGAATATCCAGCACCAGTGAAGACACCATGGCTCCTATAGCTCTAAGACTCGTGTAGGACCTTTACCTGGATACCTGGATGATGATGACACACATGCTACCTTACTAACGCAACATCTCCCAACCCCCCCCCGGTACAACATACTCCAAGCCTAAATCCATATTCAACCCTACCCATGTAAAAGGTCCATATATACAAAGCTTTTATCAGGTTGTCTATGCAACAAATCCAACGCATGTGCAAGGCCATTCCCTACCATCTCCCAATACACTCCAATCTCACTTTCAAAGAAAAAAAAGCCTGTAAGGAAAGGTCTTCTTTTGTGCACAGGCTAAAACGTGTTCCTTTTCATGCTCGCAAGAATTGGGCACTGGCTAATAAATATGCTCTAACTCGCGCGCACACATGAGCCATCACGCATTCTTGTGCATGAAAACGCACACGTGCACCTGTGACGGATGTTGGCGCCAAACAGGCTATTTAAACTCAGTCAGTGCTCAGGATCAGTGCTGCTTTCAGCCTTCCCAGCATCATGTGTTCCTGTTATCCTGTGTCTTGATTCCAGTTGCTGACCCGGATTGTCTGACCACTCTCTGAACTCTGCACCAACCCTGGCTTGGCCTTGACCTCTGCTTCTGCCTGCCCTATTGGCTTCCATTGCACTGATTGGCTCCTGACACGGCTTGTACCCAGACTATTGCCTGCTCCTCCTTTTCTGGAGTTTCACTTGGGCATATGCTTTAAGTTAGATATTTTAATTGTAAAATAGTGGTCAGTCATGTACTAAAATCACAAAGGATGAGCTAAAGATCTGCAATGCTGTTTTTTTGTCCATAAACTGGTCCTGAAATGCACAGTTCCTTTTAGATCCCTGTTTACTTACGTGTACCCCGCTCCACTATCATCTAGAAATAAATAAAACGCTAGCCTCCAAGACATTACAAGTCCGTTAAAGTAAGTTACTGTATCCAAAATGGCCTTATAGATCTGGAGAAGGATATTTTTATATATATATATATATATATATATATATATATATATTTTTATTTTTTTTTTCTCTTTTTTTTCCTTCCATGTCCACCTATACAAAAAGATAAAACAAACCACACAGAAAAGAAAAAAGGAAACGACCAGAATTCAAAATGGAAACATTTTTAATGCTGATTAAAACCACTAGCTCCCTTTAATGCTCACCACAGCAGTGAGCATATACTACATTAAGGCTAGTGGGAACTACCTGCTGGTACTAAAAATCGATGCAACCCATACTATGGGAAGTGTAATGCCGCGTACACACGAGCGGACTTTTCGACCAGTCTGGTCCGACGGACCGAGTCCGGCGGACAATTCGACTGTGTGTGGGCTTCATCGGACCTGCAGCGGACTTTTTCGATCGAAAATCTGACGGACATTAGATTTGGAACATGCGTCAAATCTTTCCGACGGACTCGAGTCAGGTTGAAAAATCCGCTCGTCTGTATGCTAGTCCGACGGACAAAAACCGACGCTAGGGCAGCTATTGGCTACTGGCTATCAACTTCCTTATTTTAGTCCAGTCGTACGTCATCACGTACGAATCCATCACGAAAGACCGTCGGACCTTTGTTGTCGAAAAGTCCAACCGTGTGTACGCGGCATTACACACCTCTACTAGCATATATTTTCTTTACCAAGTGTGTCTTCAAATATAATAGTACTTTTTATGTTTTTTTTTATTAAAACTCTGGCATAATGTTCCCAATTATTATCTAATATTATTTTTCCCAAAGGTGGTGGTTGAACTAGGCAGATTTGAAAAACAGAAGAAGAAAGGTGTTTCTTTACAGGATTCACAACACCAGAAACAATCTCAATCCTTGCTGACTGGATTACAAGCAAATCTCTTCCACAAAAGGTTTGACAATGGATTGGAGAAATATCCCATCATGCTATGGTGGTCTCCACTGACTGGTGAGAATGGAAGGCTGGGACAATGTGGAGACAATTCATGTTTTTTCACTATAAACAAAACATACCTGCATCATCCTATGACAAAAGCTGTCTTGTTTTATGGTATGTTTTTTTTTCTCCTCTCTGATAATGTTATATATTCATATTGTTAAAATGCAATTTTGGACCACTACATTTTGGTTTTATAAATTTTCCTTTAACATACGTTTGTTCCTTACTTTGCATGAAGAGCTGATGGCTATGTCAGATATGAACCAATGTCTTTCTGGGTATGATTGTTAGCTTAAAGCATATTTAAACACAAAAACAAAAAAGTAATATACTGTACCTTTAAAAAAAATGTGGTGGCTGCATTGGTTTGCTATTTTTAGCCTTTTTTTTCCTTTATTTTCACCCGAGGATACAACTAGGAACATGCTTCTTGTCTTAGGGTGGGAGGATGGTGGAGCAACAGACACCTCTGGACAGCAGCAGAGTCAATATGGAGAGAGGGTAGTATAAAATGTACTAGCAGATTTAGATTTGACGAACACATTAAAGCTGAACACCAGCTAACACGTGCTAAGCAATTACAGCAACAGTTTGTTTTCCTTGTGGAATAAAGTAGTAGTCACTACTACAGTGATAGCATTAGCCAGGTTCATTGCTGCCCATCTGCATATTAACCACAAAGGGCTTTCTCAGGACTGCTGCCATTCAGAGAAAGCCTTGTATTTCTTTCAGTAAATACAAGGTGTTCTTTGATTGGACAAGGTGGAGGAGTGAGGCGGTGACACCATGATATCTTCCTTGTCCAATCGGAGAACACTTTTTACACAAAGCCATCCACAACTCGGCCCCCAGCTACATCACTAACCTAGTCTCAAAATACCAACCTACTCGTTCCCTTCGTTCCTCCCAAGACCTCCTGCTCACTAGTTCACTCATCACCTCCTCCCATGCTCGCCTCCAGGACTTTTCCCGAGCCTCTCCTATCCTATGGAACTCCCTACCCCAATCTGTCTGACTATCTCCTACTCTGTTTGTTTTTTGGCGATCCCTGAAAACCCTTCTCTTCAGAGAAGCATATCCTGCCCCCACCTAGCAACTGTACTTTTACTTTCTCCATCAGATCAACCCCCACAGTTATTACCTTTTGTATCACTTGACCCTCCCTCCTAGATTGTAAGCTCAAACGAGCAGGGCCCTCTAAATTTTTCCTGTATTGTATTGTAACTGTACTGTCAGCCCTCATGTTGTAAAGCGCTGCGCAGACTGTTGGCGCTATATAAATCATGTATAATAATAATAATATTCATTGAAAAAAATACATTGGCTCAAACTGGACCAATGTAACTATGCTAAAAAAAAAAGGCATAAACGTCAGCTTTGAAAAACATGATTGGTTTCTTTTTTTTGCACTTTGCTGCAAATATATGAAGTAGAACCATACTTAAAAGTAATATCCACTCATAGTATTGTAGATAGATTTTTGCTGTGTTACATTTTAAGGCTCCGCCACTTACTTCAAAGGACTAACAAATGGGTCCTCTTTTAAAGATCTGAGCTCTTGATCAGTACATCACAAAGACCGAAAGATTAGAAGCCATGCTGCTATTTGTGGACTTCAATTTCCACTCACCTACTGCCCCGGTATTAAGAGTTTCAACAGACAGTAAGTGAAAGAAAATCACTGAAAATAACAGAAATAAATTGAATTTTTGTAGAAGAGTAGGGGAAGGCGATAACTCCCCTCTGTTGCAGATTTTCTCCTTATTTCCTGTGTAGTGAAACTGTTGTCACTGTGAAATGTTTTGTGAAAATCTTTCTAATGGAGCTCTGGATAACAGTAAAAACCCAACAGAGTTTCTAATCTTTCCAAGGTCTTTGTGATATACCGATCAAGGGCTTGCAAATTTTTTGGAGAGCCTAATTGTCAGTCTTGTGAGGTAATTGTGTAAAAACAGGAGTCCCCACCCAAATTTTTCAGTATGAGAGCCATATCATATATTTTACATAGATTCACAGCTAGAAAAAAAAACATTTTATAAATGAATGAATATAATTAATAAATAATTGTTACTTGGAGCTTTTTTTACCATCACATTCAAAACAACAGAGAAAGAACTTCAGTAAAGCAAAGACATTCCAAAAAAAAATGACCCATTAATAAAAATTGAACAAAAATTAATTGAAATAAATTGTTTGCGCCTTCCTCAAAGTCCCCTTTGCATCAGGGTATCAGAGTCTGATCCTTCATCTATAACTTTCAGAGTCCCTCCTTACATCACAGTCCCCCCTTACAGTACATCAAGGTCCCCATCAAAGTTCCCTCTTACATCAAGGTCCCCAACAGAGTCCCACTTGCATCAGAGTTCCCCTAACATGAGAGTCCCCCTTTACATCGGGGTCCCTATCTATCAGTGTCACACCTACATCAGTGTCCCCATCTGAATACTCTCCTTACCAAAGGGTCCCCATAAATGCCCCCTGTTACATCAGTCCCCATGTAGATCAGTGATACCATCAAAGTCATTAAAGTCCCTGCTTACATCAGAAACACCCCTTACATTAAAGTCCCCATCAGCCTTCCCCCTTACATCAGGGTCCTCATAGGAGTTCCACCTTACTTTAGAGTTCTCCTTACATCAGGATCCACTTCAGAGCCCCCCCCCCCTTACATCAGTGTCCCCATCATATTCCCCCTTACATTAGAGACACCAGTACCTCTGTAATTAGGCTTACAAATCAGTGTAGCAAAAGGATGAGATCTAAGAAGGGAAGCTAGTCGGAATGGAGGAAGTCCTCCTGTGAATGCTGGGTTAATTGCAGCTGTAAGGGAAACCTGCACTCCTGCGGTGGAGACAGCACCAGGAAGGGGGTCAAGGGTGCTGTTGGGGGAGAAGCAGAAACTGTGCACATCAACTGTTGGGAGGTGGAGGAGTGGAGCTTGCTCACATAAGCTGCAGGCATGATAAAATCTTGTAATGGGCCACATGTGGACTGCAGGTCATAGTTTGGTAACCCCTGATGCGAAACACTCTTCTGTTATTAGAAGATTTATTCTCTCTCTCATTCTCTCTCTCTCTCTCCCCAAACAAATTTGCTACACTCAGAGCCGTCTTTAAGGCAGGGCAAACTATCAAAGTTTAGATTCCCTTGTCCTTTGAAATTTTAGTAATGTGCTGTGCCTTATTGTTGTATACAGCTGACTCCCCTGCAGACCCTGTAAATAACCGGCATTCATATGTAAATAGCGGCTGCATTCATAAGTAAATAGCTGCAGCCGGCAGGATTGATATGTAAATAAAGATGGCATTCATATGTAGATCATGCCTCCCTGCAGTGAGGAGATGATGTGCTGTAACCTCTAGCAACCAATCACTGAGCAGTAATACTGTACAGTAATCACTAGCAACCAATTAACAAGCAGAAATCATTTGCTGTAACCTCTAGCAAGTAATCAGTGAGCCGTAATGTGTGCTGTAACCTCTAGCAACCAGTCAGTAAGCAGTAATGATAAGCTGTAACCGCTGGCAACCAATCACAAATGCTGCCTGATTTGATACAGTAAACTGATTTTAAGTCTAGTTGCTATTTATTTTATGTCTCAGAGCAGGTGGAGAGTGAAATTGCATTATTAGGCTAATTGAATTTTCATGAAGTGCCCTGGGACTTTTTTGGTGACACTTGTATATGGCCATGATGCTTCAGTTATTATGCGCTAATATATTCTGCACTTTGGCTAACCAAGTGCTGAAAGTAGAGTAGGCCAGTAGTTAATGCTAACCCAATTTGAAATGTAATGCGTGTACATATTCCACGATTTAAACAATGCTAAAGGAGAACAAATTGACTATGTTTATGTGTAGGTACCGTAAGTCTGACATCCGGTATTATTTTACGTGAATTTTGTTTTCTTCTTAGGCACAGACTTTAACATAGACAGTTTACCAATTCCACGTAAATGGCATCATGAATGGGCTTTATTTCATGAAGAGTCTCCAAAAAACAACTACAAACTCTTCCATCCACCCACCATCACCCTTTTTAACCACACAGCAACATTTAGCCGACATTCCCACTTGCCTTTGACAAGCCAGTATTTGGAAGGTCTACAAATACTAACATCACTTGAGTACTTTGTGGCTGTGGGAAAAAAGAATGCCCTAAGGAAGAAACTTGCTCCAGTAGTATATGTACAGTCGGATTGTGACCCGCCATCAGATCGCGATACTTACATTCAAGAACTAATGAAATACATTCCTGTGGATTCCTATGGGGAATGTTTACATAATCGAGATCTCCCTTCAGAGGTGAACAACCCTTCATTTATGGATCATGCACAGTTCTATCACATCCTTGCTCAGTATAAATTTATCCTGGCATTTGAAAATGCGGTTTGTGAGGATTACATAACAGAGAAGTTGTGGAGGCCCCTTAAGCTAGGATCTGTACCCATATACTATGGTGCCCCAAATGTTGAGGGCTGGCTGCCCAGTAATAAAAGTGCAATCATTGTTACCAGATTTTCACATCCAAGAGAACTGGCAAGGTATATAAAACAACTGGACAAAAATGACAGCTTGTACATGGAATTTTTAGATTGGAAACTAAAAGGTCATATTAGCAACATGCACTTGGTCACTGCCATCAAACAAAGAAAATGGGGTGTACAAGATGTAACACAAGACAATTATATTGATGCATTTGAGTGCATGGTCTGTACAAAAGTTTGGGATAACATAAGGCTGACAGAAAAGGTATGTGTGAATACCGTAATATAAAAAAAATTATTGCTAGTGACAAATTCGAACGTGTATGACATTTTAGTAATATTTTAAAACCATCAATCATGCTATTTCAGCTGAAAAAGTGATCTCATTGCTTGCTGGGTTTATTTTTGTTAACCTGTGCATGAAATCATAATGAACTGTTCCTGGTCAAAGACACTTTTCAAACTTTCTATTGACTTAAGTTATTTATTTGTCCTGGCATGATAATTTATTTTACAGGTTGTTTATTTATTATGAAAACTCAACCCCAAAATCAGTCTTTTTTTACAGTATGCTCATAATATATCAATAGCTTAGACAATCTATACAGGAACAGAAAATGCTATCTTTTTTATAGTAATCTGTTTCTGAGCCCCATTCCTGCTGCATATACAGTATACTCTCAGCATCTATTAGATGCCAAAGAATGCATTTTTCTAGTGCAATGGTGACCCAATTGGTCACCTAATGCAAATTACAATCCTTTGAGAGCTCCAACCTCTACCAACATCATCTATAAGCTGGCTCAGTCCAAAAAGAAAGGCTTGTTGAAAGATATATTTACGCAATGGTGGCATCATGATCCATGGAGTAGAATATGATACAGGGTATGGAGTATGGGAACAAAGCAAGCACAGAGGAAGTTTATTGGACAGATATGGTACGATCTTTTATTGTTTTTTTTTTTTGTTTGTTTTTAATAAGTTTTTATTGTTTTTTCAAAACTTGACAGAGGTTGGTACACAACACGGAGATAATGTATACAATATATATTAGTAGCATGTAAACAGGTAGTTATATCTGTACTAGGTAACAGTAATAGTACAACAGTGGTTCAAACTTTAGAAACACATTTATCAGTCCAAATTGACCATGTTTGGTCAAATCTATTGCAATTAAGCAAGCTGATCGCCTGTAAACGTTCATAAGTGTAGTTAAGAGTCACAGTGCTAATGACTTTAGTTCGGTGAGTCTTGGGATTTCCATTTCTTAACAATAGTATTCCTTGCCGCCAGTAGGATATGGGTTACCACCAGTCTTATGGAGTTGTGGGTATTTGTCTATTCCTAGGTTGAGGATAGCTAGTCCTTTGGAGATATGAAAACCCCCATTATCAGGGATATCGGGCAGAATACCAGTTTCCAAAAGTTAGTTAGGTTGGGGCAGTCCCAGAGAGTGTGTAATAAGTTCCCTGTTTTGCTGCAGTTTCGCCAACAGTTGGGGGGCATATTTGGGAAGAATTTTGCTATTCTGAGGGGTGTGTAATACCACCGATGTGTTATTTTTAACATAATTTCCCAGTGGTTTGTGCAATTTTACAATTTTACAATTTTTGGATCGACTTGAATGCCATTTGCCACTGTGTAAGAAAATACGAGTTGTTAAGCTCCTATTCCCACTTTTGTATTTGGGGGGGGGGGGGGGGGGCTGGTTTTGAGGAATGAGGTATTGTCTTGTAGTAGGTTATAAAATACAGGAATGCCCTTATTCAATGTTGATTGTGAGGTAAGGAATTTTCAGGCATTAGGGGGGATTTGCAGATTAGGTAAGGGATTTTTGGACATAAAATGTAAGATGCAGATGCATGTGTATTGTGTGGTGGTAGGAAGATTGTATTCCGTTTTCAAGTTCTCTCATGATTTAAGTGTGGAGTTATTATAGAAGTCTTGCACTTTATTTAGGCCCTGTACAAGAAGTGGATCTGGCTTTAAAAATTGTATCATAGATTCTAGAATCATAGAATCATCATAGATTCTAGAATTTGGGTATGGAGGTTAGGTATCTCAATCTGTATGGAGTGTTTATGTTGGCTGCATAGGATTCTCCAAGCGTGCAATGTTGCTGTATAGTGGGAGGGAGGGTCCATGGTTTCCATATGTCACGTAGGAGCAATGATGTGAGGTCCTGTGTAGGCAAAAGGGCTGACTCTATACTCAGCCACAGTGGGGCGTCCCTATATTTGTTGGGCCAGTGTTTTGGTTGGTCTAGTAGCATTGCCCAGTGATAGTCTTGAATGTTCACCAACCCCATTCCTTCTACGGGTCTATGCTTAATTAGGTTTACTTGTGTGCATCTTGTTTTTTTGCCTTTCCAGATGAAGGTGTGTAATGCCACGGACGGACTTTTGACGGACTTCCGACGGACTTTTGAACGAACGGACTTGCCTACAACGAGATCACACCAAAGTCCAACTGATTCGTACGTGATGACGTACGACCAGACTAAAATAAGGAAGTTGATAGCCAGTAGACAATAGCTGCCCTAGCGTGGGTTTTCGTCCATCTGACTAGCATACAGACGAGCAGATTTTTCGACCGGACTCGAGTCCGTCGGAAAGATTTGAAGCATGTTTCAAATCTAAAGTCTGTCAGATTTTCGACTGAAAAAGTCAGCTGAAGGTCCGATGAAGCCCACACATGATCGGATTGTCCACCGGACTCGGTCCGTCAGACCAGCCGATAATAAAGTCCGCTCGTGTGTACGCTGCATAACAGTTGCGAGGGGGTTTTTAGGTAGGGTGTCGGAATGAGAATGGGAAGTACTCCTAAAGATGTACTTTATTTGAGGTAAGATCATAATTTTAAAGGCTACGAGTCTACCAACCTAAGTAAGCTCGCATTGTGCTGTATGCCGGAGTTGGCTTTTAATTTTTTTGCGATGAGAGGTAAGAAATTGGCCTGGGCCAGGGATGCTGTTGAGGGTGTGCGGGTGATTCCTAGATAAGGAATACCTTGAGAGTTCCATGTGAATGGCATATGGTCTTGTAGGTGCTTTTTAATATTTATAGGGACTCCTAAATCCAATATTAGGATTTAGAGAAGTTGACTTTTTACAGTAGGACACAGTGCTGAATTGTGAGGATCCGGTGTGCCTGCGATAGTGACAAAGTTGGGTTATGCCCTGTACACACGGATGGACTTTTCGACCGAACTTCCGATGGACCTTTTCGGTCGAAAATCAGATAAATGTAAAGATAAAGAATACCAGCATTGCCCGGCAATAGAAAAATGTTTAAAAAAACGGCGTAGGTTCTCCCCAAAATCATACCAGACTGGCAGGTCAGGAAAGGGGAGGGGAAGAGCGAGTGTCCCCCCCCCTCCTGGACCATACCACGCCACATGCCCTCAACATGTTGATGGGGACAAGGGCCTCTTCCCGACATCCCTGGGCTGTGGTTATCAGGGTATGCGGGCGGGGGGCTTATTGGTATCTAGAAGTCCCCTTCAACAAGGGGGCCCCCAGATCCCGCAACCCTTAGTGAATGGGTAGGGGTACGTCATACCCCTACCCATTCACCAAAAAAGCATCAAAGTAAAAACCACACAAGACTGTTTTTGACCCATTTTTTATTAAAAAATAAAAAAATAGTGTTCCTCGATGTAAATGTATCGTAAAATCACGGCTCCCACCAAACCCAAAAGATAGAAAAAAACACTTTGCCTTCTGGGAGGCCTCCAGCCGTATGCCTGCTCTGCACTTTGACGGTTCTTATATAGGCAAGGGGCAGGGCCAACCGGCTATGTCTCCCGGTGGCACCGCCCCCCTTCTGACGTCACCTGATGGTATGTGACATCAGAATGGGTGGTGCCACTGGGTGACGTAGCCGGATGGCCCCGCCCTCTCCTCAAATCGGTGTTTGGTAGATCGGAAAAATTAAGTGAAATATTGCAAAATAACTTGCTCATCAAAAATCATATGGTTATATGTGTGTATCCCTTTAAAACCCAGTGTCAGTTCCACTGTGAAAACATATGAGCATAAATCCTTCTATATACCTTACCAAAAGTAAGATTAATAAGTCCTCAATTGATCCTCCTGACGAGAATACCTCGCTCTTACATCCAAAAGAGATGCTTAAAACCAGATCCAATTGACTCCAGTGGGGTGCACTTGAGTCAAAAAGCACTAGCTGGTGTAAACTCGCACCAATACATCAAGGTTAGGGTTTAGCGTGCCTCATCATCCGACCATCCGCTGTTATCTGGAGATATCCCTTTAAGCACTCAAGTCAATTCCACTAGTGCCTCTAATAAATCCACATATTGGCTCAATATAGCGGTATTTAAAAAGCAGCAAAGAAAGATCTCCTATAGCGTGAAACCATTTATTAATAACCCAGAGTATTAAAATTACACTTACAATTTGACTGAAGGATATGCATACAACAGTACATAAGCAGGAAGCGCAGCCGGCTCACCCAGCATGTCTTGCACCGAAACTGGAGGTGACCACTCATGTTTCCCAGTTTTGCTAGCTTTACTGATTCTACAGTATGTTCTACTTGAAGCTCAATCCAGGCACAAACATAGATTCACAGATGAAATACATACATGGGAAAAATTTTTGTATGTCTATCTATCCAGTTCTGGGATTTACACAGCTCTGCCATATAGCAAAGGCATGTCTTTGAAGACCTGATTTTTCTGCTGCAGTTAAGTAACACAGGTCTCCTCCTCACCTCCAACCTGTGTCTGTACAGTGAAAGGAGAAGTAGGGGACTGATGAGCTAATCTTTCTGTTACTCAGCTCTTCAGTGGTGTCTGGTGGTAAATTTTGGTAAACCGTGCACCCACAGCCACCCCCCACCCACTCCCAGTCCCATCTATGACGGGCAATGCTTCACCCGGGTGACGGGCGGTGGCTTTTACTTCCTCTGCTCTCCTCCTTGTCATCACAGGCGGCTTCACCTCCCCCTGCTCTCCTCAGCATCACGGACGGCTTCTCCTTCCTCTGCTCTCCTCCTCGGCATTACGGGTGGCTTCCCCTTCCCCTGCTCTCCTCTGTAGGCATCACGGTGGCTTCCGTCTCCTCCCTCCTCCTCAGAAGCACTTCTCCTTTCAGCCAATTGGGAAACGGGTCTCAAACTCGCTTCCTGGTTGGCCGGGAGGTGAATCAGTGTCAAAATAGTGAATATTCTGAACCCCCCATTGGAATTTATGCATCCGCCGCCCTGCATGTAGATAAGGGGAGTGGATGCATGGATGTGGGGCCGGTACTCATGCTCCCCTAATGGATGGGCCACCACTGCAGCTCTCTCCTCATATCAGTGTGCTCTTTGCATTGCAGCACAACTGATTGGCTGCCCCTACCTCTGCAAGTCTGCGAGCTTTGCTATAAAACAACTGCCAAAGGCTTTAGGTACCCTATTTACGTCATCCTGGTTGTACCTAATATTAACCTGATTAGTTTACTGTTGTCTGATTTAGTTTACTGTTGTCTGATTTGTCGGCTGCTAAAGCTTCCCTTGCCTATCCATGGGCTAAATTTGCTACCATTTCCTTATATCTTCCTGTACAGTCTGCTCTGATTTGAGACCAACACTTACAGTAGTTTCCTGCCTTGTCTTTTATCACTAAGGCAGCCTCAGGAGTCCGTTTTTTTTCATTCCACCAGAAGGTAGAATGAAAAAAAGCTGATTCAATTCCCAATGTGGGTGGGGAATCCTACCTGCTGAGCTATTGTATTCTGAAAGCAGAAAAACTTCCCCAATCAGTGTTGCACGCTATAGCCTACAGTACTGATCCAGTGGGAAAAATCTGACCAGGGTAGTTGAACAAAGTCAATCAGTAGATCCTACATGTATCCCTGCCCATACATGTATTGAAATTCTGTCGGTCCCTGCCGAACTGGCCGAATTTCAATCCATGTATGGCCAGCTTAACTAGCATACCAGCTGCTTCCTTGTCTCTCTGGACTTTTAACTTCAACCTTCTCTTTCTGTTTAATCATGGACATCCTCTGTATTCTCACAAACAGGTTTCTGTACTCCCAGAGTCCCCAAAAATAACCAGTGGTCTCCAAATGACTCTGCAATGGGAACTCAAGTGGTGAGATCCCTTTGTTTGAGTTACCAGGTCATTACAAGGAGATACCACTCTCCCTGTTTGATATTTTTTATATTATGGAAAATTCCACAAAATAGTTAGGACCACTCCAAGGCGAAGGAAAAAAAAAATAAAAGTTCAAGGTAGAAGATGCAGAACTATAGTGTAATGTCTCTCCACTGGAGTACTCAATTGTTTGAGGAAACTAGAGGGTAACTTAGGTGACCATACTAAAAACATGGAACCTTTTAAAGGAGGAAAAACTCAGAGTGCATGTTAGATTTTTATAAATAAGTTCAAAAAGGGCATATTGGAATATTTTTGACAGAGCATGCTAAACAAAGAAAAATTATTTTCTTTCCTCTGAAAATGCAAACATGGGATGTTTTTAGGTTTCATTTCATATTCTTTTTATTAATGAGAATCACGTTTTATATCCCAATTAGAGCAAATGCTGTGGTTAAGTACATGCCTTTGGCCTTTGTCATCTGTTGGCAGATATTCAGTGATAACATGTTGCAGATAACCTACTGTAAATAAAGCGCTTCGTTTAATTATGGCCTAGTGTACTGACCCTGTACCTGAATAAGGATTGTTCAAGCTATTTTTAATGATTTCTTGGATTCACTACTTTTTGACTTGCATTTAGTCTGGGATCTGCTCCTGATCTCCTGCCCCTGGTGTTAAGTCAGAACTTTTTGTGTTTATTGGTTATGATTTGGTAACTGTTGTCTTCAGCTATGCCTAATATTTTTATACTCTGCTTGGCCCTATATGTCTAATGTTAGGTAATCCTGAAGGAAGATGCTTTGGAAGATGTCCTACAGGTAAATAAATCCCCATTACAAGGTGCTCTGGAGAAGGCTGAATAGTTTTAGAGCCTTTTTCTTTTGGAACAGAAGATTAATTTGGGTTTGTGATATTAAATATATCTAAGCTTTTAGTGAAGCTTATGATTATATGGTAAAATGGTGAATCATTTAATTCCAAAGTTTAAAATTTTTGGCATGAAATTTTATTTCTTGGATTCTCTAGGAAAGCCCAAACCTCAGCTATAAAAGAAATGATGCACTTGAAATTGTGTGCCCTCAAACTACTGTAACAATTTTTTCTTGCACTAAGGAGGCAAGCAGGTTATCTGTAATAGTGACAAAGGAAAGCTTTGAGGACAGCTGTGGAAATGTTCAAATTTAGAATGGATAGAAAGGGTAGTTTACATGAGAGTAAGATAAAATGCCTCCATTTTAGAATGACACTAGACGACAGTGTGGAGAAGGATTAGAACCCCCATATACTTTTGTGAAGAGGAGGTAATTTGCTTTTAAACAATTTGACTATTACTGTATATCCTGGTAAAGAGTGTGAAAAATGTCTCAAAGGTTTTACACACAAAACTATTATATTTTAACAGTTTGTACATTGGTAAAAGCAGCTGTAGTGATTTGTGGTCCATGTTCCCTCTTCCTGTCAATGGACATCTATTTTTTATTTTTACAGGGTCTAAAAGAAAAGCAGTGGAAAGGAGAGGTGACTCACCTAACATGTCCCGTGCCAGAGTCCTTTTCATTCTTGCAAGAACGTGCTTCAAAGTCTAGTATGAGAGACATGTGGAAGCCCAGCTTTGAACAGTCAAAAAAAGAAGCTCAGGCACTCAGACTGCTGGTGGACAGAAACAAAAATTTTACCACTCAGGACTTTTGGAACCTTGTTTTCAAACATTAAACTGAGGTCTGGGCATATGCCAAAAAAATCAGTTCTATATTCCTCAAAAAAATGTTAAATGTATGTTTTAAATACATTTAGTGTATATTTACCTGAATCTCTCTGTATACTAGCTTTGTATAATTCCCTACATATCAGTCTGTATGAGGACCTGCCATCAGTATGCAGGCTTAACTGTACTGCACAGTGCTGTCAGTTTAAAACCTTGTACACACAGTTTGATTGTTGGCCAACCGAGCCTCTGATTTTTGTCAAAAGGGCATGTGCCAGGATCTTGTCATGCATACTAACAGTACACAAATTGTCGTTCAACAACATGAACGTAGTGATGTACCACGAGGAGTTTCAGCTCTTGAGCTCCACCCTTTGGGCCCCTTATGCTAATTTTGTGTTTGGTGAGCATTGATTCCGAGCATGCGTGTTTGTACTTTTGACTTTTGCGTGACGGATTTGTGTACTGACCATACGAAAATCAGACGTAGGGCCGTTGTCCACTGAAAATTTACTAGCCTGTCATTGGTGGAAAATTGGACAACAATTGTCAAAGGGAGCGTACTAATGGTAAGAATTTAGAACAAAAGTCTGGTCAACAGACAATCCCTTTCCTACAATCGTACCGTGTACGAGGCTTTACACTGGGAGAGTGCTAACAGTGAGTGACAAGCTCATCATTGTGTGGTTGTAATTAATTAGCCCGGGTGTGTTGGTGAGAAATCTGTATTTCTTAACTGCAGTGTAATAAAGTGAGGCCACTGACAAGACTGGGTTGATTTGCAGGACTGCCTGTACCACAAGAGTGGCTGAACAGAATAAAAAAAAAACAAAATAACTTTGGAGGGTAAGGGGAGGTTTAAAACAGTTCATTTGTTTTGTATTTTAGGTATTTGCCCGGAGTTGTACTTTGATATCATGCACACAGGTTTTAAATTTTAGAGGGTCAATTATAAACATGCAAGATCAATAAACATTATACTAAATAAATCAAAGTTCAGTCACTCATCCTGTTACTGTAATATTCATATGTAATACAGAAATAAGAATTAAATGAGAGAGTCTTTGCGGCAATCCTTGACTGATCTGAGTGCCAGGTTATGTTATCTCTTGGTTTTGTTAACCTTGTTGTGTGCATATTCACTTCAATTTTCCAATCATGTGCAGATTAAATAGGTAAACAGTAATTTGCTTTTCACATGGTTGGATAATTGTGTGAAAACTCTCAACTCATTTAGTAAATCAGACTCCTTTTATCTGTTTTTTCCTACATTGCCTGTTGATGGTAGACTACATTTTAAGATAGTATGATTTCATTATAGAGATTAGGAAGATACAGCTTTTATTATGTAATTTTACTGATCAACATGGACTTAAACCAATCTTGCTTATAAAGGTCATCACAACAGATTTTTTTTATTCCCACCCACCTTATCAACGCGTACCTTACCTGTACTCCCCCACCACTCAGTTCAGCTGTGAGGAGCAAAGAAAAATCCTGGTACTTCCAGGTATGGAGAAGAATGCACAAATGAGCCACACATGTTCAGAATGATCAGTCTTCTGTGAATTCATGAATGAATGAAGACCAGTCACTCTGTTCATGTTCAACTGCAGATGAATGACTCATTCAGGGCCAACATATGTATCCTTTGTTACTAGGAGGATGCAGGTGCTTTGAATTCCTTGTGGTTAGGGATGAGCCGAACACCCCCCGGTTCGGTTCGCACCAGAACCTGCGAACGGACCGAAAATTCACACAAACTTTAGAACCCCGTTGACGTCTATGGGACTCGAACGTTCGAAATCAAAAGTGCTCATTTTAAAGGCTAATTTTCATGATATTGACCTAAAAAGGGTTTGGGGACCCGGGTCCTGCCCCAGGGGACATGTATCAATGCAAAAAAAAGTTGTAAAAACTGATGTTTTTTCGGGAGCAGTGATTTTAATGATGCTTAAAGTAAAAAAAAAAGTGAAATATTCCTTTAAATATCGTACCTGGATGGTGTCTATAGTATGCCTGTAAAGTGGCGCGTGTTTCCCGTGCTTAGAACAGCCCCTGCACAAAATGTCTTTTTTAAAGGAAAAAAAGTCATTTAAAATTGCTTGCGGCTTTAATGTAATGTCGAGTCCTGGCAATATGGATGAAAATCAGTGAGACAAGCGGCATTGGTACCCCCCAGTCCATTACCAGGCCCTTTGGGTCTTGTATGGATATTAAGGGGAACCCCGCACCCAAATTAAAAAAAGGAAAGGTGTGGGGCCACCAGGCCCTATATACTCTGAACAGCAGTATACAGGCGGTGCAAACAAGACTGGGACTGTAGGTTTGTTGTTAAGTAGAATCTGTTTGTAATTTTGAACGGGTACATTTTTAACGTGTTTAGTTCCAGCCAAAAAATCTTTTTTAAGCTTTTTGGAAAACATCACCCCTGTGACATTTGCTTTGTTGTCTGTGCTCCTCTTCAGAAGATTGAACCTCACTTTTTGTCCCAATGCCAAATGTTTTTTGAAAATGTGGGTTTTTTTGTGAAACAAGGATTGGTTATAAAGCATCAGTGGAAAGGAGAAATGTTTTTCCAATATTAACTCTTATAGGAGAGAATTTCCCTTCCTAGGGGTAGATTTCATCTCACTTCCTGTTGTCTCCTTCCGTTTGCAAGTAGGAGTCGTTTGTAAGTTGGATGTTTGAAAGTAGGGGCCTACCCTATATATTCAGCAGAAATTTGGGCCTTAGGTGTTGTTGTGGCCACAACACTGTAAGCCCTCACAGGGCCCTGCTGTGAAATATTAGATCAAGAATTGTAATTACATGCCCCTGTTGAACAGGGGCAGAAAAATTGGGCCTTTGGTGGTGGTGGTGCTGGTGCCACAACACTGTAAGTCCTCACTCGCTCTTGGTGGGTGCAGAAACGGGCCCTGCTGTGAAATATTAGATCAAGAATTGTAATTACATGCCCCTGTTGAACAGGGGCTGAAAAATTAGGCCTTAGGCACTGGTGCTGGTGCCACAACATTGCAACCCCTCACAGAAACTCTAGTTGGAACGCAGGAACGAACCCTGCTGCAAAGTATTGCATCAAAAATTGTAATTACATGCCCCTGATAAAACAGGGGCTGAAAAATTGGGCCTTAGGCACTGGTGGCGGCGCCCAGAACCAAAAATGTTCTTACAAGCTATCAGCGTGATCATTGAGGAGGAAGAGGATAATTACTCAGGATAGTCACTCAGCATCAGCATAGGCAGTCTTTGAAGGGATCTGAGATTTCAAAAAAAATTATTCGGTTACATCAGCATCAGGTGCTGGGTAGCTGGTGGTGATCCAAGACTGATTCATCTTTATAAAGGTCAGTCGATCGACCGAGTCGGTGGACAGACGCACCCTGTGTTCGGTTACAAAGCCTCCAGCAGCACTTAATGTGCGTCCCGAAAGAACGCTGGATGCAGGACAGGCCAGTAGCTCAATTGCATACTGTGCAAGCTCTGGCCAGTGATCCATCCTCAAGACCCAGTAACCCAGAGGATTTTTGGTGGGAAAGGTGTCCAAGTCAGATCTTGCCCCTAGGTATTCCTGCACCATGTAAAACAGATGCTGGCGATGGTTGCTGGAACCGATCATACCTTGGGGCTGCGGACTAAAAAAATTGTCTGAACGCATCGGTCAGGAGGTCACCTTCTCCACCGATCCTTCTTTGACTGACCGAAGCCTCAGCAACACGTTGTCCAGAAACAGGAGTTTGTAACCTCCCAGTCTCTGGGAACGCGTTGCACAGACCTTTCTGCAAGGCCTCCTAAAGGTGTTTCATCCTCTGTTCCCTCTGAGGCGGCAAGATAAGGTCCGCAACCTTACCCTTGTAACGTGGATCAAGGAGGGTTGCTAGCCAGTATTGGTCCTTCTCCTTGATACCACGAATACGAGGATCCTTACGCAAGCTTTGCAGGATCAGGGAGGCCATGCAGCATAGGTTTGCTGAGGCATTCGGTCCGGAGTCCTCTGGGTCACTAAGGACAACATGGTCCGCAGCCACCTCCTCCCAGCCACGTACAAGTCCATGTGCTTCTTGGGACTGATCCCTTAAAGACTGCTGCTGATGCTGAGTGCCAGGCTCCACCTCCATACTGACACAATCCTCCTCCTCCTCTTCCTGTGTGATCATCGGGCACGCAGGAACACTGTCTGGATAAAGGGGGCCTTGAGAGCTAAGGAAGTCCTCCTCTTCCTGCCTCTGTTCTGCCTCAAGTGCCCTGTCCATTATTCCACGCAGCGTGTGCTCCAACAGGTGGACAAGGAGGACAGTGTCACTGATGCATGCACTGTCACTGCTCACCATCCTCGTGGCCTCCTCAAATGGTGACAGGACAGTGCATGCATCCCTGATCATGGCCCACTGGCGTGGGGAAAAAAAACAAGCTCCCCTGACATTGTCCTGGTGCCATAGTAGCACAGGTACTCATTGATGGCCCTCTGCTGCGTATGCAGCCGCTGCAGCATGGCCAACGTTGAGTTCCACCTGGTGTGCATGTCACAGATTAGGCGGTTTTTGGGCAGGCTAATCTCCTTTTGGAGGTCCGCCAGCCAAGCACTGGCATTATATGACCAGTGGAAATGCACACAGACTTTCCTGGCCTGTCTTAGGACAACCTGTAAGCACGGGTACCTGCCCAAGAACCGCTACACCACCAAGTTAAGGACGTGAGCCAAACAGGGCACATGGGTCATTTGTCCCTGTCGGAGAGCAGAGAGGAGGTTGGTGCCATTGTCGCAAACCACCATTCCTGCCTTAAGTTGGCGTGGCATCAACCACCTCTGAACCTGCCCCTGCAGAGCTGACAGAACCTCTGCCCCAGTGTGGCTCCTGTCCCCCAAGCACACCAGCTCAAGCACCGCATGGCATCATTTGGCCTGCGTACTTGCGTAGCCCCTTGAATGCCTACGGAGCACTGCTGGTTCCAAGGACAAATCACAGGAAGAGGCCATGGAGGAAGAAGAGGAGGAGGGGGTGGAGGAGAGAGGTGTGTCACAATCATTAGTAGTGGCATTTTGGAGGCGTGGTGGCGGAACAACCTCCAACACTACTGCACCTTGCCCTACATCCTTCCCAGCTGCCAGCAGAGTCACCCAATGCGCGGTGAAACTTAGGTAACGTCCCTGTCCATGCCTGCTGGACCATGAGTCAGCGGTAATATGCACCTTACCGCTGACTGCCCTGTCCAGCGAGGCCAAGACATTGCCTTCCACATGCCGGTAGAGAGCCGGAATCGCCTTCCGTGAGAAAAAGTGGCGTTTGGGTACCTGCCACTGAGGAACCGCACATTCCACAAACTCACGGAAGGGGGCAGAGTCTACCAACTGAAAAGGCAGCAGTTGAAGTGCTAGCAATTTTGCCAAGCTAGCATTCAACCGCTGGGCATGTGGATGGCTGGGAGCGAACTTCTTTCGGCGGTGCAGCAGCTGGGGCAGGGAAATTTGCCTGGTACAATCTGACGTCGGAGTACCGAAAGCAGATTGCCAGCAAGTACTAGGATATGACACACCTAATTCTACACCTTCATTCCTCTCAGTGCAGGTCTCAGAGAGGACTGAAGGTATAGTGGGGTTGGAGATCTCAGCTGATGAGGAGCAAGGAGAGGTCCCCTTTGTTCTTTGGTGTGGGTCTTTTAGATACGCTTACCAACGAACTGCATGGCAGGTCAACATATGTCTGGTCAAGCATGTGGTGCCCAAGCGGGAGATGTTTTGGCCACGCGAGATACGCTTGAGACATATGTTGTAAATAGCAGCGGTGCGATCTGATGCACTCGTCTCAAAAAAGGCCCACACCAAAGAACTTTTTGAATAACGCGCAGAGACTGCAGCGCCCTGCACATGCGGAGCTTTGGGGTGTGATGCAGTCAGTGTGCTGCCCTTAGGCTGGCCCCTGGAGGGCATCCTGCCTCGTTGGTGATGTGCCTCCTCCTCCTCTCTCCTATCAGGCACCCACATTGAGTCAGTGACCTCATCATCCCCTCCCTCATCACTGGAGCAAACCTGGCAGTGTGCTGCAGCAGGGGGAGCATGACTGCCAGATTGCTGTCCTTCTTGGGCACCCCCTCTGTCCGTGCTCACGTTACTGCCTTCATCTAGCTCAGTATCACCATCAGAGCCTTCCAAACGCTGGGCATCCTCCTAGAGCATGTACCCAACACTGTGGTCAAACAGTTCGAGGGACTCCTCAGGAGGACATGGTGGGTAGGGTGGCTAGGGAAGGAGTCACTGATGACATTGAGCCAAGGGAAGAGGCCGCTGCTTTGGCAGACAAAGTACCCTGAGCATGGGTGAGAGAGGATGAGGAGGATGAGGACGGCTTGGTCATCCACTCGACCAAGTCTTCCGCATGTTGTGGCTCAACGCGGCCAGCGAAAAAAGGCCAAGCGTATCCCACAGCCACGTGCTGATGAGGATGCACCGTCTCCACGACCAGCACTGTTGCCTCTAGACACAGAGCCTGCTTGCCCTCTTTTATTGGCTTGTGACTGTCTGCCTCTCCTTGTTGGCCTTCCAGATATACTAATGGCCTGTAGCTGCACTAAGCTGGGATATATATATGTACTGATACTGCAGCTAGCAAAATCAACTGCCTGCCTGTAGTATGAGAACACCACCAACCTTCTACAGGTAGCTTTAGCTGAACACTGTGCAGAGCTCACCAAAAAATAACTTGTAGCTTATTTAGCTGCCTGCGGTAGTGATAGGATCAGGAAAACACCACCAACCTTCTACAGGTAGCTTTAGGTGAACACTGTGCAGAGCTCGCCAAGAAATAACTTGTAGCTTATTTAGCTGCCTGCGGTAGTGATAGGATCAGGAAAACACCACCAACCTTCTACAGGTAGCTTTAGCTGAACACTGTGCAGAGCTCGCACTACATTAACTTGTGGCTTATTTAGCTACCTGCGGTAGTAATAGGATCAGGAAAACACCACCAACCTTCTACAGGTAGCTTTAGGTGAACACTGTGCAGAGCTCGCACTACACTAACTTGTAGCTTATTTAGCTGCCTGCGGTAGTAATAGGATCAGGAAAACACCACCAACCTTCTACAGGTAGCTTTAGGCGAACACTGTGCAAAGCTCGCACCACACTAACTTGTAGTTTTAGCTGAACACTGTGAGGAGGACGCACTACACTAACTTGTAGCTTTAGCTGAACACTGTGCAGAGGTCGCACTACACTAACTTGTAGTTTTAGCTGAACACTGTGAGGAGGACGCACTACCCTAACTTGTAGCTTTAGCTGAACACTGTGCAGAGGTCACACTAAACTAACTTGTAGCTTTAGCTGAACACTGTGAGGAGGACGCACTACCCTAACTTGTAGTTTTAGCTTAACACTGTGCAGAGGTCACACTAAACTAACTTGTAGCTTTAGCTGAACACTGTGAGAAGGACGCACTACCCTAACTTGTAGCTTTAGCTGAACACTGTGCACTACACTAACTTGTAGTTTTAGCTGAACACTGTGCAGAGGTCACACTAAACTAACTTGTAGCTTTAACTGAACACTGTGAGGAGCACGCACTACACTAACTGTAAATAGTCTAGCTGCCTGTGGTACTAATAGGATCAAAAGAACACCAGCAATTTTCTTCAGGTAGCTGTAAATACTGTAACAAGACAAGCCTGCCTGTCAGTAGGAAGATAACAGGAACGGATCTAGCTAAATTGAATACAGTGTATATATTTATATATATATATATATATATATATAACACCTGGGATGCATATATATATACACAATACACTGTAAGTGCAGCTAACTCACTGACTGTCCTGCCTAATCTAGCTAACTCAAATGAAATGACACTGTCTCTCTCTCTCTCTAAGCACGCCGGGACACACTACACAGGGCCGCCGTGCAGGCGGCCTTATATAGTGTGGGGCGTGTTCTAAACCCCCTGAGCCATAATTGGCTAAAGCCACCCTGGCTTTGGCCAATAACAGCTCTCTCTACCGACGGCGCTGTGATTGGCCAAGCATGCAGGTCATAGTGCATGCTTGGCTAATCATCAGCCAGCAACGCACTGCGATGCCGCAGTGAATTATGGGCCGTGACGCGCCACACGAATTTGGCCCGAATGGCCAATATCGTTCGCAATTTGAGGAACAATCCAACAGCCGATGTTCGAATCGAACATGGGTTTGATTCGAACACGAAGCTCATCCTTACTTGTGGTGTAGGCACCACCAGCATAACCAATACAAATGTACAACCCCTTACACAAAAGTGTTGAATGCTGAAGAAAATAACAAAGGCTCAGACACTGAAATGTAGGGGAGGTAGAACATAAAGACCACCAGAGAGATTAATATTATACCCCTTCTATTGCAGGGGCCTTTAATCTATCATTTTTAACTTGACAGGGTCGCTTTAAAGTGGCTCTAAACTGAAACAGTTTTTTACCTTAATGCATTCTCTGAATTAAGGTAACCCACCCCCCCAACTGTTCCACTGTTCTAACTGATATTGCACAGAGCAGTCCCTTACCGGCACTATCTGCTTCCTCTGTCCTCTGGGTGCCACCTCAGCAAGCACTAAAAAGCCACCGCTCCTACCACGAGGTTGCAGCAGTGATTATGTCAGCACGTAGGCCCCTCCCGCCGTGTTTCATACACCTGCACATTCTCAAGGGATCCGCTTATCACTGACATCAAGTGTCAAACCAGGAAAGGGGAGGGATGAGGTGTAAAACGAAAAGTCCAGGAAGGAGTCGGGCAGTTGGAGAGAGGCGCGCCAACTGAGAGGGTATAGGAGAGAGAGACAGGCCACTGTACTACATCTGATGAGGCCAGACCGGTGTACTGTTAAGCTGAGTGCCGAGATGCTGAGAGGATCCGAAGAGGAGCCTTCATTACCCTGAGCCGCATTCTTCCAAACGACTGCATCGCTGTTTAAGGGGGTCCCCCACCATGCAAAGAACATAACATCCAAAGACTACCACATAAGGATCTGGTGAGAGTGTCTCCCATCTAACAACTTTGACTAGAAGTTAACTCTTCTTTACAACTCAGACTCAGGGAGCACCATCACTTTTCCTTTATTTGTTCCCCTAAGAGAGTATTTCAGTGTTGCCATTCCCCACTAAAAACAGAAAGCACTAAGACCAAAGGTAGCTCTCATAGCTGCTATTCCTGACGGCTGCTTCTGTTTACATCCTTAACACTGCAATTTGCTGCATAATACCCTAACTCTAACTCCTTCAAATCCCTTGTTCACAGTGTACTCCCAACACCTTGCATGTGCTAGATTTGCCCAATCTTAAATGGGCACACCCACCAACTGAGTATAACCTGTTATTTACCTGTTCTTGAACTCTATAATCCCCAAAACATCACAGTTTGTGTGGGACAGTGTTAAAGGGCCCCACCTGAGCCAGCAGAAGCGAACATCCAGAACTATCCAGATTTTGTGTCCTACCTGGAGGCAGAGCTGGGTTGCGAGTAGTGTGTCAAATTCTCAGGCCTAGGACTAACCCCTGTCTGAGAATCCTCAAGTGAATTAGTCTGCACATTTATTGTCATTCCCTTTTTGGTCACTTGGTATGAAATCTCTCAGGTGGAGAGCTATTGTTTATGCTTTGGTATTGCAGTACACAACATGTTCATCCCTTGAGGTACCTATGTTGACTGCATTGTATCAGTTATTGCACTGGTCTTTTATGTGTTAATGTTGAACTACTGATTTAATGTGTTACTGTCAACTTTGGTTTGCCAATACAAATTGTTTATCTTCCAATAACCAGTGCGTGCTATTCTTGTGTGACTGCTGGAAATTTCTGGCTGAGGTATTCTGATGGTACCAGTAAGATTGGGGTTCTGGTTAGGGCCAGAGAACGAGCAGAGGACCCAATACTACCAGCGGCTTCTGTGGGGGTAGCGCTACACACACATTTGTGGTGGATAGGGGAATCCTCCCCGTTGTGTCATTGTGTTCTGATAGTGGGGAAATTTCTCCACCATCAGAATACACAGACCAGTGTTGCAGTCGATAGACTGCAGCAATGATTGAGAAGAAATTTTCCAGCTGGGCGGTTGTACAGAAGTCGATTAGTAGATCAACTTCTGCACCACCACAGTGACCATAGATTAATTGAAATTCGGCAGCATAGTGTATAACTAAAGGCAAATTTTTTTTTTAGTTTTGGATAGAGTTGAGATGGATAGAGATGTCAGGTTTTTGTTGCTGTCTTGTGTCCCCGTTAGAAAGAATAATATTCTCTATTAGCTCTGTTCACCATTATAATTGAAAATGAAAGTAAAAGAAAAGTAATAGAGGGGAAATCTTCCAATGGAGACACTAGTTCTGGTGACCTGGGTGTCCCAAATGAATTATTTTAATTTGCAGGGGTTTCCTCTCACTTCCTGTTTTGGCTATGGGACAGGGAGTGAAGGTAAATTTCCCCTTTGGGACAAAGAGGGCAAAAATAAACCTTTCAGGGAATCTAACCTTCCTTTACTCTATCCAAAATGAAAAAAACAGTTTTGCCTGTAGTTCTACTTTAAGGCTCTGCCAGAAAACTCCTCTCAAAAATGCATACCAGAAGGGTTTTTTTCCTGCATTTAAATGCGGAGCTTAAAATATGTCTCTAAACATCCTAATGCTCATGGACACGTAGGATAACTTTGAGCTGCTTCTACAGGCAAAACACAAAACTCCTGTGGAAGCAGCGTTTAAGCACAGTGTTCCCAGGACAATTATGTAAGTTGAAAAGTCCTTGTGTGCAAGCAAATCTGTCACTCCTAAAAACATTCTCCTAGAAAGTTTCAGTGCTGGAAGAAAGTTTATACATGTTTAACTTTTTTAGATATAGCACCCTCTGAAGATCATTGCATACTACAGAGGGGAGGCTTGTAGGGCTCTTGATCTTGTGGGAATAAGTCCCACCCTGAGGGCTGTGGTACTTTGGACTACAGCATTTCTGTGGGGTCCCAGTTAAAGTTTGGCTGGGGGACCTCTGCCCTATCCTGCTGGGAGTGTTTTCAGAAAGTCCACTACAGATTAGTTACATATGCCACTGAAGTACTGAAGTTTGCTGAACCTGCACTTGGCTGTCAGGAAATAAGAAACAGTGAGGACTTGCTTGTTGGATCCATAGACTTTCCTTAAAGAGGAAGTAAACGCTGCCTTTTTTTTTTTTTTCCTGACCTGCAAAGTAAAGGCATAATGTGCTAGTATGCATCGCATACTAGCACATTATGTGAAACTTACCTGCAAAGGAAGCCCTCGTTATCACCGCTGGAAATCGCATCCATCTTTGCCCGTCTTCCTTCCGGGTCCACGGACTCTGGCTGTGTGACTGACTGGAGCCGTGTGACATCACTCCAGCGCATGTACGCAGGAGCCACCGGTCACGGCACAGGGCTCTGAAGAAACGGCATGGGTGGTCATTTCTTCAGAGTGCATGCTCTGATGACGTCATTGGGGGCATATACAGTAAATATCTCCTAAATGGTGCACGTTTAGGAGATATTTACAGTACCTATAGGTAAGCCTTATTATAGGCTTACCTATAGGTACAAACAATCCATGGAAATTTACTTCCTCTTTGACTCCTTTGCAAGACCTTTAGTTGCTACCCTTTGCATCTCTTGGATCTTTGGAGATTCCTGTTTGCTGCTCAGATCTACAACTTCAAATGTGGTGTTTTCACCCTGATGTTTTGGTTCAGTTTAGAGTCCTCATTGTTCAAGTATAGTTGGTGGCTTACCCCTACCCCATCCAAGTTCACCTCAAAAATAAATATAAAACACATAAAGAGCTGCACGGCCTGTTTACTGTCTTTGAGCATGCAAATGTTGTGTGTCTGGCTGCTGTGTGTCTATTAGGGAATGGAACCTGGGACCAGATCGCCAGACCAATCTGGTCCATGCGCTACACTCACTTTGGTCTACGAACTACAAAAACACTTTTACTTACACAATCCCCTTCTCCTGCCGCCTATAACCAGTGCGGCTCCAGAGCAATTTGGATTTTTTTTTCGCACACTTGTAAAAATTGCAATTTTTGGCAATAAAATGAAACCCCCAGAACGTTATATAATTTTTGAAAGCAGAGGCCCTATAGAATAAAATGGTGATAGGTGCAGATTTTTGTTTCACATGACATTTGTGCAACTGTTTATTAAACCACAGTTTACATGCACGTGCACACCCTGGGCTTGAGTTTGCATTTGCGCATGTGTGCAAGGCTATGGGGGTTTTCGGCAATTTTTGTTTTATTTTAGAATATTTTATTATAATTTTATTTTTCTAAACTTTTTTCTTTTCTTTTTATATTTATTTTTAAATGATTGCTATCACAAGGGGTTAATAAACCACTATGTGATAGCATTAGGCAGGTGACAGGTACTAATAGACCCCAATGTCTCCCCTGCCCTTCACACCATCTAACCAAACACAGATCAGCTTGGTTAGAAGTGTCCCCTGGCTGTGCTAGCCAGGAAAGGGTGCACCTGAAACCGGAAGTGACATTACTTCTGGGTTTCACTGTTTGCAAGTGAGATTGAGGCATGGATTTGCCTCGGACTCACTGCAGTCTCTCTCCCCCCACCAGCAGATGTGTTCCCAGCTCTGGTGATTTCAGGACAGCCCGGGAACCACAGGTGGAGGGGGGCCACCGGCGGGTGGGGGGGGGGAGTGGCACCGCATGGCCGACTCTGGGGAAAGTGGTCAGCAGCTATGGAGATGCTTCATCACTTTCACTTTGAAGCCAGTCGCCAGTTGAACAAAACCCACGCAGGCTGATCGCTGCTGCTGCAACCATCAGCTTGCGGTAAAGGGTTCACTCTTTAGACGTACATAGTACGTCCAAAGAGCTCAATTGGTTAGGACCAATTCCTGCAGCCTCTTCTTCCTATGCTCCAGTGGTCGCAGGTCCTCTGATGTTGTCAAGTCCAATGCAAAGCCCATAGCCTTGCACTGGACATGAGCTCAAGTAACACTGCCTTTTCCGGACCACTAAACCTAAACAAGCATTTAAAGCTTAAAGAGTAACTCAGTTTTTATTGAGAAAAAAAAAACAATCCCTTCTCTGGGTGATCAATGTACATTGCAATGAATTTAACAAATGTTGTAGCAGGTTCCTACCTTTTGTTGCTATGAAGAGCTAGGTCTTTTTTTCACCAGACATCAGACTTATTCTAAATTGAAAGGTCTGTGTTGTGTATTTGTTAAGTACTGTGTATTGCCATTTTATGAAAATGTTATGACATTTCTGCTTTAAGAGATAGTAGTAGAAGTTAGAGCAGGACGTTTGTGTGATTAATGGTGACCAGTTAACAGTCTGTCTGCACTGCTGAAACACAACTATGGTAACAAGGCTACTTGACCCCTGTGTGGAGCCTCCACAGAAATATATGCAGTATGTTGGCTAGCCTGCAGTGCCCTGGGATCTCTGATATGAACAATTTCCAATCTACTTACTAGCATCTGGCCTGAATAGGGCCTCACCTGAGAGACAGATGGCCTTGCTGTTTAAATCATTAGGTTGAGAAGGCTATGGGTTGCCTCAACTCTGGGAATAGATTCTTCTTACATACTGTAGCTACAGTACAAGCCCTGGAATAATATGTTAAACCAGCTACAAATGCTTTAGTGGCCAGAGTTTATTTTCACAGATGCTGTAAGGGTAGAGGAGAATCTATTCACCACTTAGTGAGCTGAGGCAGTTAGTAGCACCGTGCAGACTCTTACATGAGGAAATCATTATAGACCTGCTTAATGAAAAGACTACAAACTCCAAAACTGAGGGAAACACTGCAAATGGAGCTAGATACACTTTCTTTGCTAAGAACTGTGGATTTAGGGTGCCAGATGGAAATGGCTGTGCAGGAATCCAGTAATATGCTGTGCCCCACAGAGGGTAAGTTTCTGTTCAAGTACAAAAAACTTTTGTTACAAATCCATCCAGCACCAGACCCATATGTTTCCTTCATTAGTTGGGAGTTCATGACCCAAGGCAACGTGGTTGACAACCCTTCGATCAAGACACTGGCACTTACCAATACACTTCCCAATTTTATTGAGGTCAAAATACAGAAGCCATATACAAAAAGCAAAGTCAATAACAAATACCACTGATTTTTTAGGGTCACAAATACATTTCTCAAGGTGACAGAAAGCAAGAGGCAAACACAAAATAAACACCAGTGATTAAGGACATTTCATCTCAGCTGTGTGAATGCAGTTGCCAGAAACAAACTCCCCAGGGCATGACAGAGCGCAATCTGTATAGTCAAAACTCCATGCTGAAAATCAATGGTGATTAGCTAAAAATTCAAAACAAGCCCTGTATATTGGTCTCTGCAGCACCATATGACTGGAAACTGAAAGTCTTCCTGCCTTACAGGAACCAAGAATAATCATACTACCATGTCCTGTCATGTGATCCATTTAACCAATAGGAAAAAACAAACAAACAGAGCTAATGTGCAGGCTTTGAATTCCTGCATGATCATAACTCCCAAGGCTCGAGGAAGTCTTGTCTGGTGGTTAGTAGACCAGAATTTGGTACAGGGAAGGTCTTTTCTTCCACTGTCGTGGAAGGTAGTGACCACAGATGCCAGTTTTTCTGGCTGAGGCGCAGTCATGGAAGATTCCACTGTCCAGGGGAAATGGACTCTGAAGGAACAGGGATTGCCCATCAATGTACTAGAGCTGCGGGCAATATGCCTCACACTGAATTGTTGGACGTCAAAGTTACAGGGTCACCCGGTAAGGGTGCAAACCGACAATGCCATGGATGTGGCCTATGTCAACCATCAGGGTGGCACCAAGAGTCGTCTGGCCCACATGGAGGTCAGTCATGGACAGAAAGGCATGTGCCAGTGCTGTCTGCCATCCACATTCTGGGGGTAGAGAACTGGAAATCGGACTATCTCAGCCGCCAACAGATACATTCAGGAGCATGGTCTCTGCATCCACAGGTGTTTATGCAGATTTGCCAGTGGTGGGGGTACACCGGATGTAGACCTGCTGGCATCCAGGTTCAACTGCAAGATTCAGCAGTTTGTATCCAGAGCAAGAGATCCACTTGTGATCGGGATAGATGCTCTGGTAGTTCCCTGGACTCAATTCTGCATTCCCCCTGATTCTTCTTCTGCCACATCTTTTGTGCAGGATCCGAGAAGAGATTATATCAGTCATTCTGGTAGCTCTGGACCAGGAGGGCTTGGTATGCGGAGGTAGTGAGATTAGCAGTAGGCAAGCCTTGGACGCTTCCGCTCCGGCTCGATTTACTGTCACGGGGCCTATATTCCACCCAAATTTATGCTTGCTGAATTTGATGGCATGACTATTGAAGCCAGTGTGCTAGGAGATCATGGTGTCTCAGGACCATGGTAACTACATTGGTGAATGCCAGGAAGGCGGTCACCAGGAAGGTTTATCACAGGGTTTGGAAGGCTTACATTGCACGGTGTGAGGCCAGAGGTTGGCATCCTCGCAGATATTTGGTAGAGAGAATTCACTCTTTTCTTCAGACGGGCTTAGATAAAAGATTAGCCTTGACAACAATTAAAGGACAGGTTTCAGCCTTATCAGTTTACTTCCAGAAGCCTTTGGCTTCACATTCCCTGGTCCGGACTTTTCTTCAGGGAGTGACTCACTTATTGCCTCCCGTTAAATCACCTCTTTGCCCTTGGGACTTAAATTTGGTTTTGTCGGGGCTACAGGAGCAGCCTTTTGAACCAATCAACAAAATTCCATTAGTTCTCTTGACACGGAATTTGGCTTTTCTTTTTGCAATTACTTTGGCTAGAAGGGTCTCCGAATTGGCGGCCCTTTCCTGTAAGGAGCTGCATTTGATTATGCACCATGATAAAGTGGTGCTATGTCCTGTTCCGTCCTTTTTGCCTAAGGTAGTTTCTGAATTTCATTTAAATCAGGACATTGTTCTACCCTCTTTTTTCTCTCAGTCTGGCTCACCAGAAAAGAAGCAGTTGCACCTTTTGGATGTGGTGCAGGAGGTTTGAGTCTACCTGGAAAGGTCTGCAAGCATCAGAAGTTCTGATGCGTTTTTTTGTTTTGCCGGAAGGCCCCAAGAGGGGTCAGGCGGCTTCTAAGGCATCCATTTCACTTTTGGATTTGCCAATTAATCACTCAGGCCTATAGCCTGAAAGGTAAAGCTCCTCCCTTTGGGGTTAGAGCTCATTCTACCAGGGGTGTTGGAACCTCCTGGGCTTTCCGTCATCAGGCATTCAGTGGCACAGATTTGCAAGGCCGCCACTTGGTCTTCAGTACATACGTTCACAAGATTTTATGTATAAACCTGATGCTGTTTTCATACAGTGTGTCTCCCTCCCCTCAAGGCTATTGCTCTGGGACGTCCCAGGTAGTAATGTATATGGCTGCTCTGTGTCCTGTGATGTACGAGAAAGAAAATTGGATTTTTTCTTCATACTTACCTGTAAAATGCATTTTTTTTAGTACATCACGGACACAGAGGCCCCTCCCCTCTCTTTTTGACTTCCTGTATGTGAGGGGTTTTATATATATATATATATATATATATATATATATATATATATATATATATATAATCACTTCCTGTTTTTGATTATTCTACCAGTGTCCATTCACCTATAGGTGGCACATAACCCAGATAGTAATGTATATGGCTGCTCTGTGCCCCGTGATGTACTCAAAGAAATGGATTTTACAGGTAAGTATGAAGAAAAAAATCCAATTTTAATACCACTTTAAAGGGATTTTTGGATGTACAGATTTTTGTGCACAGGCAAAGCGCATAAGTAAATATACTCCAGCATTGAAATTGTAAGAACTCAATCATTGTCTGTTAAAGTAGATGTACAGTGCCTTGAAAAAGTATTCATACCCCTTGACATTTTCCACATTTTGTCATGTTACAACCAAAAACGTAAATGTATTTTTTTGGGATTTTATGTGATAGACCAATACAAAGTGGCACATAATTGTGAAGTCAAAGGAAAATGATAAATGGTTTTTAATTTTTTTTTAAAATAAATATGTGAAAAGTGTGGCATGCATTTGTATTCAGGCCCCTTTACTCTGATACCCCGAACGAAAATCTAGTGGAACCAGTTGTCTTCAGAAGTCACCTAATTAGTAAATAGAGTCTACCTGTGGGTAATTTAATCTCAGAATAAATACAGCTGTTCTGTGAAGCCCTCAGAGGTTTGTTAGAGAACCTTAGTGCACAAACAGCTGCATGAAGGCCAAGAAACACATCAGACAGGTCAGGGATAAAGTTGTGGAGAAGTTTAAAGCAAGGTTGGGTTATAAAAAAAATATCCCAAGATTTGAACATCTCACGGAGCACTGTTCAGTCCATCATCTGAAAGTTGATAGAGTATGGCATAACTGCAAATCTACCAATACATGGCCATCCACCTAAACTGACAGGCCAGGCAAGGAGAGCATTAATCTGAGAAGCAGCCAAGATGCCCATGGTAACTCTGGAGGAGCTGCAGAGATCCACAGCTCAGGTGGGAGAATCTGTCAACCGGACAACGATTAGCTGTGAACTCCACAAACCTGGCCTTTATGGAAGAGTTGCACGAAGAAAGCCATTGTTGAAAAAAGCCATAAGAAGTCCCGTTTGCAGTTTGTGAGAAGCCATGTGGGGGATACAGCAAACATGTGGAAGAAGGTGATCTGGTCAGATGGGAACAAAATTTTACTTTTAGGTCTAAAACCAAAATGCTATGTGTGGCAGAAAACTAACACTGCACATCACCCTGAACATACCATCCCCATCGTGAAACATGGTGGTGACAGCATCATGTTTTTGGGATGCTTTTCTGCAGCAGGTACAGGGAAGCTGGTCAGAGTTGATGGGAAGATGGATGGAGCCACATACAGGGAGTCTTAGAAGAAAACCTGTTATGCTGCGTATACACGATCGGACATTCCAACAACGAAATCCTGGGATTTATTTCCGATGGATGTTGGCTCAAGCTTGTCTGGCATACACATGGTAGCACAAATGTTTCCAATCGTCAAGAACGCGCTGACGTACAACGCGTACGACGGCACTATAAAGAGGAAGTTCGATAGCCAGTGCGCCACCCTTTGGGCACACATTTGCAAGCATATACGTAAGCCGCAGTGGCCACGTCAAGGCACCCCAGTTTACTGTGGTCCTTACTGTATAATTTTGAGAGTCTCCCAAGTTGAACCACATACATAGCAGTGAATAGAATATCTTAATCTACTTAGTTGTTGCAAAGCAGAACTCTAGTGCAGCTTTGACTTGCTTTGTATGATGATTTTGTTGGAACACACATCACCTGAAGCTTGAAGTTTGCTTTTACAATAAACTCCAATAATTACCCATCCTAGGTCTGTTCTTTGCACATAAGGAGCGTCACTCCAGCCATTGCAGTGCTTACATACCTTGTATACTCTTAGGATGCCTCTACCAAGCAAAAGCATGATTTAGGCATCATTGTCAAATAAGATAGAGACAGCTAGATGACTTATGCCGTGTACATATGAGTGGATTTTCCGTTGGAAAAAACTTGGATGGTTTTTCAACGGAATTCCGCTCAAGCTTGCCTTGCTTAAACACGGCCACACAAAAGTTCTCTGAACTTTTGACCGTCAAGAACGCGGTGACGTACAACACTATGACAAGCTGAGAAAATTAAGTTCAATGCTTCCGAGCATGCGTCGAATTGTTTCCGAGCATGCGTAGGAATTTTGCGCATCGGAATTTATACAGACGATCACATTTTCGGATAGGAACTTTTTCCGACTGAAAAATTGAGAACCTGATCTCAATCATTTGCTGGAGGGAATTACACAAGCAAAAGTCCAATGGAGCATACACAGGTCGCATTTTCCGACCAAAAGCTCTCATCAGTCTTTTGCTGGCCGAATTTCCGATCGTGTGTACGCGGCATTAGAGCATATGTGATTCAGCTAGTGCATCCTCTGGTGTAGGATTTTTTTCCTGGTCATTAAGTAGTAGATTGCACTGCGTGAGCCTGGGAAGAGAAATTCCCTCTAAAGATGCAATGATGAAGTCAGAAGTATAAGTTATTCTTCCCAAAATTTCCACTGAGCCAGCACATGCGTTCATTGTATAGGATTGTGTGGATTCCCAATAATTACCACACTCTGCTGAGGGTCACCTGGCTAATTTGCTGCTTTTATAAAATCCAGGGGGTTACCTGAATCTAACAGGCTGATGAAGAAGGCTTGGCTTGTCTTTGAAATGTGTCCCTATTGGCTACTGCCCTGGTTGGGCTGACAGCACTTCCACCATGCTGAGCATCCTCTTCCTGGACATCCATCCCGGCTCAGAAATATGGCGGTCCCTGGTCTTATCTGCATCAGCTATCCCCACACTGATTCTTTCTGGATCGCCGGACCATACATCTCTCCCGGACATTTGTCGCAGAACACTTGGATTGCCCTGGATTTGTCACCTCCAGCCTTAGTCTGTCTCCCCTTCCACCACATGAGTGCCATTATTGTTTATAAAAAATTAAATTTTAATAAACTGTGTTACACTATGCCTGCCTGATGCCTTCCCCTCTTCTTTTGCAGTATATAGGACAAAACCTTTCACTTAATGCAAACTAGTTACTGAATTATGTAGGTGCAAGTAAAAGACTGCTTTGGTAGTCTAATGGGCCGCACACACGATAGGATTTTCCGACAACAAATGTTCGATGTGAGCTTATTGTCGGAAATTCCGACCGTGTGTAAGCCCCATCGGACATTTGCTGTCGGAATTTCCAACAACAACTGTTTGAGAGCAGGTGCTCAAATTTTCCGACAAGACTTGAGTGTCTCTGTTATCCTTCATTCCAGAAATGAGTGTGTTTGGAATCTTATATGTTCACTTTTCTGGATTTATTATCCAGTTTTATTCATTAGACACCAGGGCTGAAAAATTTGGCCCTGGACTTCCTCATGACTGGCCCACTTTAATTTTGAGTGTCCCCAACAGCATCCCCCTTACATCAGAGTGTCCCCTACAGCATCCCCCTTACATCAGAGTGTCCCCAACAGCGTCCCCCTTACATTAGAGTGCCCCCAACAGCATCCCCTTTACATCAGAGTGTCCCCAACAGCGCCCCCCCTTACATCAGAGTGTCCCCAACAGCGTCTCCCTTACATCAGTGTCCCCAACAGCGCCCCCCTTATAGCAGTGTCCCCAACAGCGCCCCCCTTATAGCAGTGTCCCCAACAGAATCCCCCTTACATTAGAGTGTCCCCAACAGCATCCCCCTTACATCAGAGTGTCCCAATCAGCAGCTCCTGTCACATCACAGTCCCAACCAGCAGCCCACTTCACATCAGAGTCCCCACCAGCAGCTCACTTCACATCACAGTCCCCACCAGCAGCTCACTTCACATCACAGTCCCCACCAGCAGCTCACTTCACATCACAGTCCCCGCCAGCAGCCCACTTCACATCACAGTGCCCACCAGCAGCCCACTTCACATCAGAGTCCCCACCAGCAGCCCACTTCACATCAGAGTCCCCACCAGCAGCTCCCTTCACATCACAGTCCCCACCAGCAGCCCACTTCACATCACAGTCCCCACCAGCAGCCCACTTTGCATCACAGTCCCCACCAGCAACCCACTTCGCATCACAGTCCCCACCAGCAGCCCACTTCGCATCACAGTCCCCACCAGCAGCCCACTTCACATCACAGTCCCCATCAGAGAGCCCCCATCAGCGGCCCTTCACATCAGTGTCCCCCCTCCCACATGTATTCACCGTTTTGAAGGCAGCTTCTCATTCCTTTCTCCAGTCAGGTGATAACAAGTGATAGGGGAGAGAGGAAGGAAATTCTGCCGTTGGTCTATCTCCCCCTGCAGGCTGGAGGGAGCATAACGCCTAATGCTCTCTCCAGCATATGATGGAAGCTGCTCCTCCTGACAGGATTGAAATTGCGATCACTCACTGTCAGAGAGGAGCGGCTCCAGGACCGCACCTGACTGGCCCACTGAGCCATCGGCCCACCGGGAATACATGCCTGTTAGACAATAGTGCGGCAATCTTTTGTGTGTGTGTGTTTATATTTTTGTGTGCATGTATGTGTGTGTATGTGTGTATGTGTGTGTATGCATATGTCTGTGTGCGTTTATATGTGTGTGCGCATGTATGTGTGTGTGTCCATGTATGTGTGTGCATGTTTGTGTGTGTATGTATGTGTGTGTTTGTGCATGTATGTGTGTGTGTTTATATATCTGTGTGCATGTATGTGTGTGTTCATATGTGTGTGCATATATGTGCGTGTCTGTTTATATATGTGTATGTATATGTGTGTATGTGTGTACATGTGTGTTTACATGCCTTTGTATGTATGCACATTACTTTTAATCCTGACCCCCTATATGTGTACAATCAGAACTAATCTTTTTTTTTAACCGCTTGTTCAAGGTACCAGGAAGAAAATGCAGTTTCTCTGCTAAGCAATCTGAGCATGGATAGCTTTTCAGAGGAACTGCATATGTTGCCTCCTCACCGCCTGTTTTAAACCCCTAAATGCATCATCAATATGCTGCAACTGCATGCAATGCACACAGTTGCTGGGTGGTTGCAGTGCAGCCCCATTCACCTAGGGGTATACTTCAAGGGTGCCCTGACAGGATAAAGATTGAGAAACACTGGCTTAGCGAAGCCGATCTCTTCATTTTCCTTCCGCAGCCGCTGAATGCCTGCGGGAGGGAGAGGAGGAGAAGCGGGGGAAAATTGAGAGATCAAGGGATCATTTTTTATTTGTAACAATAGTATAAAAGTATTTTCATATATATATATACATGCACAATGGCATAAACATAATGGATATATATATATATATATATATATATATATAGTCTCCTTTTTTTTTAAATTGTTTCAATAAATATTTATATAATTTTTAATTAATAGTGTTTTTCATATATTGGGTGTACCTCTAAAGTCCCATATTCTACATATTTTTGCTTTACTATCTTTAGGGATGTTGGTACAAAAAACTTTCTAGTATCTTTTGATAACTGATCTCTACCCTTTCTGCTTGTCATAATGGATACATATACATTAGCTTGGCAACACAAAAACATAAAAGATAGCAAATGTTAATAAATGTACTACAAGAGGTTTCATATTGGCAGGCATTGGTAAATCATATGCAAAAGAGCTGCTATAAGATAGGTACACATACACATTGATAATTACATAGTACTCAATGAATTTTGGATGTATAAAAAGTATATATGGGCCAGTAAGTAAGTAATAAGCCAGACTTGTCTAAGCACCCCATGGAAACTCGACGCGTTTCATGGCTACATGCCGTTCATCAGGAGTTGGGTACAGAAGTAAACTGTAAATATAAATAAATATGTAATGTTAGCAAATATATTCTACCCCTTTAGAGGGAGAAAAGATCTCATGGGGAAAGATCTATACTCACAGGTCGGCTGGAGCACTGTGCTTGGCTGGCATCGAGGAGCATGGGACCCCAAATGTTTGTCTGTTCCGGAGCTATATATTTGGCTATATACAACAGGGATGGGAGCAATTGATTTTTTGGATTGGCAGTGTTCCCCTGTCATCCTTGTGTGAGGTCTGTCTTCGGTGTTAGTGCACCTCATTTAGGGTCCACACACTCAAGACATTTATAATGCTATGGCACCTGGTGGTATACTTGACATTGTACTATAGGTATATCTGCATTTGAATAATCAAACTTATACACAACAATGACTTATGCAATATCTGTATTAGATACACTAATTGACACCATGCCTATTTTCTCCAATTTATTTATACCAAAATATCTTTTCTACTGGGCCTCTGTTGTTCTATATGACTCCACTCACACTGAGGCTGGCTTGGATCGGGGATGTGGGGAGCTTTTTTCTTGTCTTGATTCCGGAGCTGCGATGCACAGCAGTACTTCCCTCCTGAATCTCTTTTGAGATATTGGTGGGGGGGCCCTCCTGCGCATCGGCGTCATGCTACGACCTGTCTGTGGCATCTTTTTTGATGCCACAATACAGGGATGTTCTTGGTCCATATCACATCGAAGATGGGGTTGGCGTGGCTCCACTTTGGCGCCTGTGCCGGTGTTGGATTTCACTGCCAACTCGTACACTCATTCGATGGTGTGCATGACGTTGGTCAGGGACCCGCCCCATACCTGGATTACTTAAACAGGTGAGCCTGATTGCCTACCATTTCACTGTGTGTTTGACACCAGGGAGGTAACACACACAGCCCATTCACTGGATATAGACACACGTAAGTTATGCATATTTTCTCTTTCCTTTTTTCAGCCTTTCCCCTTTTTCTTTTGACTCATGCAACACACCTACCCACTGGTGTATGTGTGTATTTTCATACATGCACAACACTCATGAAGCTATACACATGCCAAATATATTTTTTATAATTTTTTTTTTTCTCTCACACACATATTTTTTCACTTTTCATTTTTTCACTTTTTCACTTTCTTTTCACTTTTTTTACACATTTTTCTCATTTTCACACATTTTTTTTCAGAACACCACACTTACAATCATCCCCACACATGTGGAATGTGTTGCAGCAATCGGGCATGCTATGTGGAGGTTTTCTTGGCTGGGATGGGGTTCCTGGCCTCAGCTCCGGAACGGACAAACATTTGGGGTCCCATGCTCCTTGATGCCAGCCAAGCACAGTGCTCCAGCCGACCTGTGAGTATAGATCTTTCCCCATGAGGTCTTTTCTCCCTCTAAAGGGGTAGAATATATTTGCTAACATTACATATTTATTTATATTTACAGTTTACTTCTGTACACAACTCCTGATGAATGGCATGTAGCCATGAAACGCGTTGAGTTTCCATGGGGTGCTTAGACAAGTCTGGCTTATTACTTACTTACTGGCCCATATATACTTTTTATACATCCAAAATTCATTGAGTACAATGTGTATGTGTACCTGTCTTATAGCAGCTCTTTTGCATATGATTTACCAATGCCTGCCAATATGAAACCTCTTGTAGTACATTTATTAACATTTGCTATCTTTTATGTTTTTGTGTTGCCACGCTAATGTATATGTATCCATTATGTTTATGCCATTGTGCATGTATATATATATATATGAAAATACTTTTATACTATTGTTACAAATAAAAAATGATTACTATATACTCTACCTCCACAAGTCAATAGCCTCATTTAAAGTCCCACACTCCCTTTTTTGTACTTGAACCCGGGATGGAGGCAAATATTTTGCCTCATTTAAAGTCCCACACTTCCCCACTTTTTTGGCCAAATTGAGAGATCAATTCCTTTATATGCGGCCGCTCCAATCCAGCTTCGTTCTGCTGCCCCCCTGTGTGCTCTCCAGCCCTCCAGTGCTTTTTCCTTAACCCTCCCCCACATCCGCACAGCTCTGCAGGGTTCTCCCCTCTCCCGCTGGCTGCTGCGGGGGATCTGTCAGGGTGAAGCCTTTTCTGAATGGAGAGTCAGTGATCCGTACCGATCATGGACTCTGTCTATTCATAACTGAAACATAGTAAACCGCTTCAGTTTGTGAATGAATGGGAAGCTCTGTACAGAGCTTTAACTGTTTATTCATTCTGTGCAGCTGAGGCTGTGTCCTCAAAACCCATTCTCTGTCTCAAAGGTGAAACATAAGAGGTCTTTTTATACCCCTGATATTTCAAATCTCATATTGTTTTAAGAGTTCTTTGGTTTCTTGCAGGGATTTTTTTCCTGAAACCCAGTACATTTCCTGAGAGGATGTGTTTTTGTGAATTGGACATTGGCAATTGGGATCTTCTATTTCCTCACTTTGGTTGGCGTTTGTATGAGGTCTTAGTAGTATACTTGTCACTTCAGAGCTTGCGTGAGAACTTGTCAGTGTATTTGTCTTTCTCACACATATAGGAATGTGACAGTCTCTGAATTTGTTGTAAACATATATGTCCTTAGGAAAGGAAAGCTCGCAGTGAAAAAGAAATTAAATGACATGAAGAAATAGCAGAGGGCTGGCATGACAGGGTTAACAGGGTACAGAGAGAAGTGAAAGGTCTTACCTGATTGGAGGAGATTTGGGAGGAGGGGACAGGAGAGTAAAAAGGAGCTGGCCCCACCTCCAGCATCAGTGCAGCGTAAGGATGAGCTTCGGCGTGTTCGCATGCTGCACGTGCTGAGCCCACCAGGAAGTCGGCACGGCGCAGCGCTAATCACAAGCAGTGAGACATTTCCCAAAGTGCGGCTGCAGAGATCGGGAAATGTCTCACTGCCTGTGATTAGCACTGCACCGTGCCGACTTCGTGGCGGGCTCAGCACGTGCAGCATGCGAACACGCCAGAGCTCATCCTTAGTGCAGCGTACAGGAACAAGCTTGAACGGTGGATGGCCCAGCTGTGCACAGAACCGACGGCACAGGGAGATGGATGGATGCTTGCAAGATGTGGGGCCGGTGCTGGGTAAGATCCAGTGCTGGGATTGGGAAGTCCTCACATGCTCGGAGACCGGTGCCTCCGGAGCCCCTCTCCCAGGACTTCTCCCTCAGGGACAGCAGTAGGCCGGATGGTCCGTTCGGGCCCATCTGGGATCACCTGCTGTGCTCGCAGATGGGGGATCCTTCCTCCCCTCACGGACGTCACTCAGCAGGCGGGGGCTAGGGGAACAGCGGGGCATCGTGGCAGCCTTCACTGCAGCACTTTACGGAGCACGCGGGCGGTGAGACGGCGGGGAGCGGAGCCTCGGTGGGGAGAAATGGCCAGGCCTACACTGCTATGGCCGACAGCTCTTCGCACACCAGGGGCAGACACAGGGGTTACACGGCACTGGACAACCAGTGGCAGATGGGTGCTCTGGGAAAACCGAGACAGTTTTGCGCCCCCCCCGATGCAGCAGGAGGAACACGCAGGCTCCCCCGGCAGTGAGTCAGGGGGCGGAGTCTCGGGGGGGTAAAAACCGGTCAGATGCGGCCCCTGGGCCTCCACTGCTACGGCCGACGGCTCTCAACACACCAGAGGCAGGCACAGAGGGTACACAGCAGAAGGAGACAGGCAGGAGGACTGAGGTGCGCCCCCCCAGACGGGACCGGGCACAGCAACAAAGATTCAGTGGGCGGATCCGGCATGAGGAGGCGGGGCCAGCAGCCACGCGGATCCTCGGCATCCCGGGACACTTCCCTGGGAGGGCTGCCGCTCACTGGGGGACAGAAGGTCGGAGCAACATTCAGAGGGTGCACGGTCGGTTTCGGAAAAGGAAGAAGAGCCCCAGAGATGGTCTGCGGCGATGGAGGCGGGACCTTCGGCTGGTGGGACCCTTCCTAAGCAGCCGGGTACGTCCATTTACAATTTCTATTTCTTGGCATTTTGCGGGTTAGCAGAGTTGGTTAGTAGGGGTGGGCCTAGGCCACAGCAAGAGGGGAGGGACACGCGGTCATGTTTGCCTGCGGGGGTTCCCCCAGGTTCTTTCGGCCCGCGGTCACACTGCTGCCAGGGTCGATACGGTTTCCTGGTTGGGGGGAGGGTGCAAATGGGCCGTCAGCAGCCTGGTTTCCCCAGGTGGGGTGGACATGGCTGGGACGGCGGGGGAGACTGCTAGCGCACAGGTGGCCATTAGTTAGCCACCTCGAACACAATGGGAAGGGTAGGTGTTTTTGAAGGGCCCCTAGGGGTGCACCTTACAGCGGGGTCTGTGGGACAGTTATGGAAGATGGGTCTGGAGAACTGTTCTCCCTGAGGTCGTGGAGAAGTTGCAAGACAGCTGGGGCCAAGCGAGAGTTGAGCACAATGGAGGACGAAGGGATGAGGTGGTACGGACGGATCCTGCGGATTTTTTCCCTGACTAGTTACGGGCTTTAGCTACCATGGTGGGAATGAGTGGGGGAAAGAACCCCGAACATTGTTCGGTGCTCTTCAGTTACCTGAAGCAGTTGGTGGGGCCCACAGAAGAGTCTACAGGGACTTTGCCTGGCAGAGTGGCGACAAGCTTTTCCGGCAGAGGAGGGTGATGCATGTGCTTGAGGTGGCATTACAAGGACAGTAGGTGGGGTGGAGGCTTCTGTACTAGGCGCGGAGCCAATTGGATTTCTGTTATTTTTAAAGAGTGGGGGCCGGTGAGTGTCTACCCTGGCACAGGGGCGGGGGGCTGCATGGAAAAAATGGAGGGCGGGGCCCATCTGAGGTATGGGTGTCCTGTCCTACCTGTGGAAAATAGTGGGTTGGGCGCATCTGAAGTATGAGTGTCCCTTCCTACCTGGGGATACTGTGGGTTGGGCCCATCTGAGTTTTGGGTGTCCCTTCCTAACTGGGGAAAATAGTGGGATAGGCCCATTTGAGGTATGGGGGTTCCCTTCCGGCCTGGTGGAAAAAAATGGGGGTTGGGCCCATCTGTGTTTTGGGTGTCCCTTCCTAACTGGGGAAAATAGTGGGTGGGGCCCATCTGAGCTATGGTGTCCCTTTCTAACTGTGGAAAACGGTGGGTTGGGCCCGTCTGAGGTATGGGGGCCCCTTCCTTACTGTGGTAAATAGTGGGGCTGGGCCCATCGGAGGTATGGGTGCCCCTTCCTAACTGTGGATAGCGGTGGGTTGGGCCCATCGAAGGTATGGGTGTCCCTTCCTGACTGTGGAAAACTGTGGGTTGGGGCCCATTTGAGGTATGGGTGCCCCTTCCAAACTGGGGAATATGGTGGATTGGGCTCATCTGAGGTATGGGTGTCCCTTCCTAACTGTGGATAGTGGGTTGGGCCCATCGGAGTATGGGTGTCCCTTCCTGACTGTGGAAAATTGTGGGTTGGGGCCCATCTGTGGTATGGGTGTCCCTTCTTAACTGTGGATATCAGTGGGTTGGGCCCATCGGAGGTATAGATGTCTCTTCCTAACTGTGAAAAACTGTGTGTTGGGCCCATCTGAGGTATGGGTGTCCCTTCCTGACATTACGGTGGTAACATCGGGGTATCAAGTAAGTATCTGGTAGTACGAAAGTGGTTAATTATCCCTGAGCCAGTTTAGCAGTGGCTGGGGGCCTTTGATTGGGTGGCAGATAAAAAACTGTTAATTGTGAGTATATAGGCCTGCATAGACCTTAGACAGGGCATAAGCTGAGGTGGGTTTAGTTGTTATGCATTGACTGTATTATCTGCATTAAACTTGTTTTCTTGTGCAAGTGGGATTTAATGGTTTGTAATAAAAGGCTCATTGGGGGTGTTTGGGCAGGTTGGTAACTGCGATGAGGCATTTTACGGGTATCAGGCCGGCTCGACAGGCTGTGGGGCTTCCTTCCAAGGCCAGTGGAGTACGGTACCCTTCTACATTCGTGAAGTAAGCCAGTTGGATACGTAATGTATGCCACTGGTATTGTTTCCGGTGGTGCTGGCGGTGGAGGGAGGGGTGAGTATGTTGGGGTGTTGTCAGGCGCTTCCACAGGGATATCATAAGGGTGATACGGGTCACCAATATGGTTGCAGCCTCAGCTCAGCAGGGGGTTAGGCTGCTCCGTCATTTTGGGTTTAGAGATCTGTAGTCATTGGTTTAGTGGTGCTGTCCACCTCTCGGGGTTAGAATGTCATAGCAAAAGCTTGGTCTAGCTTATGGTGGGGATGGATCCCGGGAGTGGGGGTGTCGGCGCTGGAGCAATGAGGGGGTTCATTGTCCCGTATGTCGGTGGTGGATTGTCTGGAGGGTTGGTTCTGGAGGGTCAAAAAGGCAGTAAGGCATGGGACTTGGGCTTTGTTTTGTTGGGGGGTATGCCTGTTTTGCATGCCTGTTCTTGTTATGGCCGGTGGGGTTTTTCTTCTATTTCAGGGGGAACACATGGCCTGGGCTGGAGATAGGGCCCTCATATGGGTTGAGGGGGACAAGTGGAGCAGACAGTAGGTATGAAGGGACACGATGAGGCATTGTTAGAAGAGAAGCCTGTGCTCGTTGGGTAAGAGTGCCTGGCGTGCTGGGGAGCAGGATGGTGTCGGGAGTGCAGAGCGTTGCACGACTGGACGGGGGGGTGCCGGACATTGTTGGTCAGGCAGCATGGGTAGTATAGTACATCTGTTATACAATGGTCAAGGTTGGCTGGGTGCTGCAGTCACTGTAAAGAAAACTTGGGTCGTTTTTAGTTTCTGCAATGTTCCACATGAAATCACAGAAATAGGTGTAGCACCCTCTAATGTGTGCTATATGTAGGTTTTTTAGTGTAGGTTTTTTTAGTGTAGGAAAATTTAGTTTGGCTCAAGACTAAGCCTGAGCTGTAAATCTGGGTCAGGGTTCAGTGAGTCAGGGCTGGATGACTCATCCTGACAGCTCCTCTGGTGCCTCCCCCTGGTCTAGAATGTTGTAGAAACTTCTAGAGCTAGTGGGTGGAGGTTAGGAGGAGCCGCCTAGAATATTTATGAGGGCCTTAGCCAATCTCAGTAAAGGGCTGGTAGGGGTTAAGGTTCACCTCATAAATAGCCATGAGACATGCAAGCAGGGGCAGTCGGGTGGAATATGGAGATATAGTGCTATGGAGAATGTCGGTGGCCCTCTGGGGTACCCCTAGTCTGGGGGGGGGGTGACCTTGGGCCAGGGCTCAGGTGCTGGAAGGATCCTGCCACAACACACAGAGGAAGCCCTTCCTGGAGGCATGGGAGCAAGTAGAGGACAGTGTTAGTAGAGCAGCACTACTGGGGAATTTACAAGGGGGGAGATTGCCATATGTATTCAGTTGTCCCTGAACGCAGCGTTGTGCCAAGTCTTTGTCCCTTCCCTGGGAGATCTCCTGCAGAGTCAGCAGAGTGGGCAGGTGTGAGTCAGTTTGGAGGACTGGGGGACTAGTGAAAGTTGCAGATGCAGCCAGGTGGGTTGGCAGTGCCTGAAAAAGTGGCGCTAGGACCAGTAGCCACAAGAAGGAAAATACACGCTGATCACTGTGTTCTGCTATACAACAAGGGGCTTTGAGATCCTGTCTGCAAAAGGCCATTTTAAATCTGACGGTGCCTGTCAGATCCATTTACAGTGATCCAGCTGGAGTCTGCAAACAAGTATGTGCAGGAGGAGTGTGAAGGAGACTGTATATACACTGTATATAGAAAGATGTCCCTGAAGTTGTTGTTAAAGTTTTGCTGAAGTAGAGTGGGCATCCCATAACCTCCTATCCAAGTTATTAACCCTTAATAAACTACAAAAACAAAGTCACGGACTGTTCTCTGTCTCTGGAGTGCCTGTGGAAATTCAGTGTGCGTGGCTGTGCAGGGCGGGAGATCCAAGTTTATTTGTGGCTCCTGAGGGGTTGCACTACACAGGAAAAAGTTGGACAGGATACTTAGTTGATGTCACCATATAATTACGTATACATTAGATAACCAAATCCAATTTATGGTGGTGTATATACAATAAGTGTTCTAGAATATTTGGATACTTTGTATTATAGGGTGCCAATGTTCTGCTCTGCCTCCCACAATGTGCATGCCTGAAAATCACATGCATTCCCAAAGGAGAAATTGAGTTTCTGTGTACATTGCCCAGGGATGCTACATTAAAAAAAATATATAGAAAGCAACTGCAGCACTGTCTCCATAGGGCTTTCTGAGTGTTGACTTCATAGGCCTCTCTCTGGTTACCTGCAGCTGGTTGCTAATAGTTCCCACTTAGTTGCTGAGGTTTCCTACATAGTTGCTGAGGGTTTCTCACTTTGTTGCTAGGGGTCCCCGCTTGGTTGCTAGGGGTTCCCACTTGTTCCACCCTTATGCCGCGTACAAATGGTCGGACTTTTCAACCGGACTTGTCTGACGGATGCCGACGGACCAAATCCGGCGGACAATCCGATTTGTGTGTGGGCTTCACCGGACCTTCAGCGGACTTTTCCAGTCACAAATCTGACGGACTTTAGATTTGGAACATTCTTCAAATCTTTACGTCGTAACTCCGCCTAACCCAGAAATCCGCTCATCTGTACGCTAGTCCGATGGACAAAAACCCACGCTAGGGCAGCAATTGGCTACTGGCTATCAACTTCCTTATTTTAGTCCGGTGTACGTCATCATGTACGAATCCGTCGGACTTTGGTGTGATCGTGTGTAGGCAAGTCCGGTCGTTAGAAAGTCTGTTGAAAGTCCGCCAAGTCTGTCCAAAGTCTGTCGGACGGGCTGTCGGACCTTTGTAGCTGAAAAGTCCGACTGTGTGTACGCGGCATTACTCCTGTTTGCTTGTTACTCAATAACTAGTCCAGGGTATTTGTGTTTTTGTATTTTATTTTGGAACTTGGATGGGAGAAGGGATAAGTGGGATACTCCAACTATTCACAAAGGATAAGGATAACTCTCACTTGGCCTCACCGGATTGGTAGTAGAAGCAGTCACACTGCTTTGACCATACAGCCACATGTATAGGAAGGGTTAAGTCTTCTTGCTCTCACTAGCAGCAGACTTGATGCACTAAATTATCTTCAGGATACTCTCTAGCATTCCCTTAAGCCTGGGTTCACACTAGCGCGATCTCAGAGATCGCATGTGATTCGCACCCGCACTGCAGGTGCCGATCACATGCGATCTTTAAACAATGCGAGTTCAGCAATACAGTTGTATGGCTGAACTCGCATTGGATTTGCACAGAAAATAGTACAGGGACTTGTTTTTCCTCACACTAGAATCGGATCACATGGGTGTTCTCACCTATGCAATCCAATTCCTGTGCGAGTTCACAGTTCGCACTGCGATCTGTGAACTAAACTGGGAGACACCCTCAGCAGTTCACAGAAGGCAGTGTGAACTGCCTGCGGGAGAGGAGCAATGAGAGAACTGGCGCTGGAATCACGCTGGTTCCCGCATTGCACTAGCGTGAACCCAGCCACCCTCTCCCTCCTGGACTCTGTTCCAGTGTTGCCAACCGTCAATATTTTTACTGGCAGCCAATTTTCTCCTGCCAGTAAATGCCAGTAAAAGTAAAAGGTTGCCAGTAAAATATATGGCTGTGATGCTCGGCTTGGTCTGGAGCCGGCTGAGACCATCTGAGTGCCTGTTACAGTGTGGTCGGGCAGCTCTGGCGGAGGCGGTGCCTGAGCATGTCGTGTAATGTCGTGGCAGAGTGGCCAGAGCCTTGGGTGCGGGTCTGCGGTATGGGAGCAAGGCGGGCTGGGACAGGGACCGTCAGTGCTGTTTAGACTGGAGGGACCACTTGGCTTGGAGAGAGACTATCTGTGACTCGGGAGGGGGACGTGTCAGTGAGGTCAAATCATCATCTGTGCTGCTGCACACTGCTGTCAGTATCACTGTGAGAGTCAATTTTATGTGTATGTGCCACCCATTCTAATTTCTTGCCCTCCTGACGCCTGTCCTTGAGCTACTTACGTACTATATTGAAAATAAAATAAGAAATATATTTTTTGCCTTATTATCCACCTCAAATCATATTGCTAATTGCATATTGTATTTGTTTGTAGCCTAAATAAATAATCTAATTTGCGCTTAAAACTGTAATTTTGTAACTTTTGGAAATCCCAGTAAAAACGTGGTTGTGCCAGTAAATTTTGGGTGTTGTATCAGTCAATTTCAATCTGGTAGGTTGGCAACACTGCTCTGTTCCACGGCTAACTGAGCACATGTACTCTGACTATATATACAGTATCCCAACATGCAATGCAGCACTTTTCCTCTGCCAATTGTGAGGGCAATAACAAAGCCTGTGCACCCACTTGCCAGGTCCACTGCCTCAGTCCAATATGCCTCCTTATTGGACCAGTGAGGGACAGTCAGAAGTCACCTGAATACAATGAGTAGACCTAACCAATAGATCCTGCTCCCTGGTAGGCAGAGAGCACTCCTCTAAGTTTTACCTGACCATCTTCCTGGTAAGCCGAAAGACCAAAAACTATACTCTCTTCTAGCACTTACCTAGGAGGGTGCTACATCCACCCCCCCACCAAAACAAGCCATGTCCTCATTGGCTTCGGGCATCCACCCCTACAAAAATACCTGAACAAAAATATACAAGGAGTATCCCACAAACTTGGAAAGGGGGAGAAGGGAAATAACATATGTACAGGGTCATGGGGAATACCCCATATGTGGCCAGTTAGCACAAAAAATTATGTAGAAGAATATAGATCTCTACTGTACAAATATTTCCATTATTTTCTAAAGAGCATTTTTGCCAGGTGCACTAGGTTAATGCACCCCCCCACCAAACAAAACTGGATGACGGGGAAATGGCTGAACTCCCCTAGCTAACTATGCTACACATAACATTTTTTTTTTTTACAGAATAATATTATGAACAAATGGGCCGAGGACAATCTCTGCAGAGGCATGAAGATTTCTTGCAGGCCTGCAAAGAAGAGACACAAGTATATAGCATCATTCACCCTATATACTTACAGTGAGACTGTCCTCTCCTCAGAGGTGACCTTCTCACTTTACCAAGCCCTTTCACTGATCATCACATATAGATTGTAGATGCATCCAGCCCCCTAAGTGCAACTCTTTACTCGCCATCCTGTAGTGTTCCTGTAATAGACAAAACAGAACAACATCCTAGTCTGACTAAATGGACACATTTCACCTTTGAACCATATGTCTAGCAATAGACTGGGTCCCACTCAATTACCAGGGTACTGACTCTTGCCTATCCTAGTCAGACCCACAAGTTAGTATGAAGAGGTGCGGAGTCCATCTGACTAATGCCCACAGTGTCCTTCCTTCTGTGGTACCGAGGCAACACAACTTCTCCTAGTGGCATGTTGTTATTGCTGGAGCCTGAGCAATAGCTGTCCGACGTGTGAGATTTTGTAGAGCATCTTCAAAAGAGTCCTTTCTTTTTGGCACCCTCCTTCTCTGAAGACACAATGAGCCACTACCCCCTTTTTTTTCACAGGGTAGCAACTCCCACACATTACACTGGCCCACTGCCCCAAAGGAATCTTCGCAAAGTGTCCTGGCTGAATGCAGTATCTTTGCAAAATGACTTTTCTCTTTCTTTTCCAAACAGCACTTGAGCAAACATAAGGGCCTTTTTGCCCAAAGATCTTCACAAAGTGTCCTGACTCCTTAGCAAAGTATCTTCGCATGTGTCTCTGGCAAAGTGTCTTTGCAAAGTGTCTTTGCAAAGTGTCTGTGTGAATTAGGGAATTACCCCCTCCAGGTAGCAGCCTCTGGTTTCGACAGGAGGAATCCTCTGTGGCAAAAGGATTTTTCCCTGATGATGAAACATTGACAGTTTCGGTAGTTCCCTCCTTCATTTGCAAGGAAGGAAGGGAAGGGAAAACGAGAAATAGGGCCTTTAACCCTGTGAACAACAAGCCAACTGTGGCAATTTTACAGGCTCAACAAACCCTTTTTACTGACAGTCCTTGAATCCGGCTTGGACTTGGCATTCCTCAATAATAGTGGTCTGCACGAGGGATCTGCACCACCTTGCTTTCCGGACTTATGATGCTGAGAGACCAAGCCTGGCCTCTCGCATCAGGGCAATTGATCTCTACTCAGTCAATACGTATCGACCGCCCCAGATTCCAATTCTCTTTGATCGAGAGGACGGTGTCTCATAGGGGTGATCTGGACGAGTTTCGGTGTGGCTTGGGGACATATAGGAAATCCCAAACAACTTCATCACACCAGGCATCCCTCTTACTCTCAATTTCCTCTATGGTCTTCCTTGCAGCATATGGATAGTCATATCTATATTCCATGGCCACCTTCCTCTGAATAAGCCGTTGAAAACAGGAGAACCTGGGGAGTTTCTGACTATCACCTCTCCCAGGTGGGGCATACGGGTCTCCACTTTGGTGATCAGTTTTTCGTAGGCATCATTCTGTGCTTGAGCCTGAACATGCGGGGTGGGGATAGATCTGGGACCTTTGTGGTATAGGCATAGGCCTCGCAGAACCCCAGATTCCTTGCACACCTCATGTGAATGACTGCCACCTCTGTCTCTTCGCTGAGGTAACTCAAAGGGCTCAAAGGGCTTCTTCTTTCCTCCTGCCCGTAATCCTACTCAGTCTCGGCCTCTGATCTCCAATCATTGATTCCCTCTCCCAGGGACCCAAATTGGTACTCGAATCGGGGTGATCCCACATCAATGATCTCTGCCTCCCCCTCACTGTACAAACTGGAGGACTTCCACTCCTGGATCCTGGATCCATTGAAGCCACTCTGCCTCTTTAGGAACTGGACTGTTAGTTGCTGCGGCTGTTAATGAGGCTGTGGCCTCGACTGGGCCTTCATAACCTGCAGACTTTGCACTTCGGACACATGGATCTCCCTGGTCTGAGAGATGGTAGTGCAGGTGTGCACCACTGGTCCCAGCCCCAGTGATATTGTTGGCATTCCCCGTCCTCTCCCAAATGGAATAGCCACTATGGATGTCAGTATCTCTGAGGTAGTTCCTACTTCCCAATTTACATACAGCCTTCTGGATTTGCAATCACTCTGCTCCAGTTGCAGAAACATGTCACCGCAGTGCCCACACTGGCTCCACACTCGCAGCCTTACAGATACATTCAGGCACTTGCTACATACCAGTCCAAGATGCTCTGAGTCTCCTTCGCTGCACAGCGGCAGTCCTCCTTTGGGCATTAATAGAGCCCCTGTATCCCGCAGGGTTGGATTCTGCGACTCAGTCCATTCTGTAGGATCTCCGCCAGTACATGCGATAGCATCCGCGCTCCATCTCACTCCTGTACCCACCATCTTGCTACTCCTCGCATGTGTCTCCTCTGCAGCTAAACCCGAAGGTGGAAGTGACAATATAGCTCTCTTCCCCTCCTGTAATTGGCAGCCCGCAAGCGGCGACTCGACCCGCGACCTCAGACTAGCTGACTTTCTGGCGGTGTCTCCTCCTGCTAGGCAGATCTCTTTAGCGCGCTCTCTCCCGCGTGGTAGAATAACCCCTTCACTGCTGCTGTCACGCTGCCCAGCTTCCATGAATGGTACTGTAATGCGGACTGTGTTCCCTGCCACAGACACGCACTCATCTGCTGATACTTGAGCCTGAGCTGCATTCTTTTGTTCGCATGCCAGCCCGGCTCCCTCTCTGCTGTTGGAAACTGTCCCGCTGTTGCTAGCTGCATGGCAGACATTTCCTCCGTCAGCACATGTACAGACACAACCCCTGATGCACCAATCTCTGCATCTTGGGTTACTGCTTTCCTGAACACAACTTAAAAGCACACCTGCACTGATTACCGTTGAGCAGACATCACTTTCCTCCACAGTGCAACACCTCTTTCTTTCACTGACACTCCAGCACTTTACTTAAAAAGACATAACGTTTCTTGGGTACATGTCCGGCCATTGCCGGTAGCAACCACTGCTGTAACTCAGAAAGACATCCCGGACGATGCCCCAAAATGTAGCACTGTCCCCGTAGAGCTTGCTGAGTGTTGACTTCTTAGGCCTCTCTCTGGTTACCTGCAGCTGGTTGCTAATAGTTCCCACTTAGTTGCTGAGGGTTCCCACTTAGTTGCTGAGGGTTTCCCACTTTATTGCTAGGGGTCCCGGCTTGATTGCTAAGGGTTCCCACTTGGTTGCTAGGAGTTCCCACTTGTCCCATCCTTACTTTGTTCGTTACTCATTAACTTGCTCTCACTAGCAGCAGACTTGATGCATTAAATTATCTTAAGGATACTCTCTAGCGTCAACAATTCCGAACATGGGTACGTGGTGATGTACAACGCATACGACGAGCAGATAAAAAGGAAGTTCAAAAGCCAGTGCACCACCCTTTGGTCTCCTTTTGCTATTGTCGTGTTTATCTCGTGTTAGTAGAAGTTTAGTGAGAGACGATTTGCGCTTTTCAGCCTCGTGCTTTTCAGTTTGTTTCTGCTTTTCAGTTTGTGCTTGTCAGTTCGTATCTGTTCTTCAGTGCGTATTGTCAGTTTGTTCCTCTCTTTCAGTGCGTTCTATTTATAGTTTTCTTCTAATTTTCAGTGCGTTCTTGTCTGCTCGTTTCTGATTTTCAGCTCATTCTTCTCAGGTCCTTTCTGATTTTCAATGCATTCTGTCAGTTCGTTCTGAGCAGCCGTTCGTTTTCTAGCCATGTTGTGGTTACATACTTGTCGTAGAGTTTGTGCTGTTGTTGGGCTTGGTGTTTGGAGTTATTGCTTTGACCCAAGTCCAGTCCATGAACAGGGGGAAAAGGAGTTCTTGGACCAAGAATTGGTTGCTTAATCGTGACCAATTCTCTCATATGTCTTTGGTGCGGGAGCTCCAAGAGAATAATCCTGATGATTTCAGGAATTATCTCTGGATGACGGACCCCATCTTTCACCGTCTGTTGGCTTTGCTCCCTTATATTATGAAGCAGGACACCTGCATGCAGCAAGCCATCACTTCCGAACAAAGGCTCGTCGCCACCTTGTGGTGCTTGGCGATGGCGAGAAGTCTCCAGGATATCAAGTTCATGACTGGGATCTCCCCCCAGGCTCTGGGAATCATTATTCCAGAGACCTGTTCTGCCATCATTCAGGTCCTGCAGAAGGACTTTATTAAGGTAAGTGTTATCCTTTAACATCACATTCTATGTATTTAATATTTGCTAAGGTATTGTATTTATTTCATCATTACATAATTACCATGATTGTAATATGCTGTGAATGTCCTCTTTGTCCTCATGCATGCTGTAGGCTTTTAATGCTCCTTTTTTTGTCCTTCATGCATATTTGCCTTCACTAACCTCCCCATCATGCTATCCTGGGCCCATACACACCTAGTCTAGTCACTTAACAATGTATTTTGTCAGCTCCATTGTAGTGCTTACCCTAAACACCCCCTAAAATGTGTCCAAATGTTATTGTTAAATTAAGGAAGAGTGCAAGAGGCTTTTTTTGGGGGCCAAAGCTCATTTGGAACCCACCCTCCCTCCAACCGCTAAGTCAACCGATACCAATACTCTAACTGCTGACTTTGCCAAACCCATACACACTATACCTACCTCTTTTGTGTTCATATGTATGGATGAATTCACCAAAGCATGTAGTGCAAGTGCCTGCCTGAATACTTTCAAATGGTACTGTTTCAAGTTTTGTTCTCCTATTATCTTGATAGGTAATTGCAGAATGTAAAAATGTGCTTCAATTTGGACAGTGTGTATTCATATTTTTGGATTATGACACTTCTTACCTGTCCAGTGGGCTGCCAATAGTGTAAGTAAGGAGGGGCTGGCCAAAGTAACACACATTATTTATGCATTCAGCTCTCAATGAAGTGGAGAGGGTTACCTGTCCAAAACATCTCCCCCACCATAACATTTTTACAATGGGCCATCAGAGGGGGTGAGGAATCTGATAAGTGGACCTTATACTTTTGTCTTTAAATACTCATTTCAATAAATGTTCTACTTATGTTGGCCAATAATGTTTGTGTCTAATCTGCTTGCAATGTTATGTGCAAAAGCACACATTTTTTTTTCTTGTTTGACTCCACAGTTTCCTTCCAACCCACAGGAATGGCAGACTGTGGCCTCTCAATTCGACCAGCAGTGGGACTTTCCCAACTGTGGTGGTGTGATAGATGGGAAGCACGTCTGGATCGTCCCCCCCCCCCCCCAACTCGGGGTCATACTACTTTAATTACAAGGGGTACAGTAGTATTGTGATGTTGGCGGTGGTGACAACGAATTATGAGTTCTTATATCTGGACGTCGGGAAGAATGGCCGTATGTCAGATGGTGGAGTGATCGCACAGACGGAATTTTACAGGCATCTCCAGAATGGCAGTGTCAGGGAAGAAACAAGAACCAGCCTCGCCAGTATCGCCACTTTCCTGTGCACATGTGAGGCAGAGTGGCGCTTCGGCGCATACCTGGGCGCAATCCACGACGTGAGTTCCTTTACTGGCCTATAGGATGCTCAGTTCCATGTTTAGATTGCTGGTTTATCTTTCAGCTCCCTGTGTTCCCTGCCTTTGTATCCTGCCATTTGATTACCTGTTGTGACCTGGATTGACCCTGACCTGCTCTGATCTCTTCCTGCACCTGACCCTTGGCTTGCCTTACGGACTTTGCTACCAGTCTCCTGTGTTTGACCCCTGGCCTGCTTACAGACCTTGCTACCAGTCTCTGGTGTTTGACCCCTGGCCTGTCCACAGACTTTGCTACCTGTCTCCTGTGCTTGACCCTCAGCCTGCTTATGGACTTTGCTACTAGTCTCCTGTGCTTGACCCTCAGCCTGCTTATGGACTTTGCTTCCAGTCTCCTGTGCTTGACCCTCAGCCTGCTTATGGATCTGTTATCAGTCTTCTGTGCGAGACTCCACAGCCTGTTTAGAGACTTGCTGCCTGTCACCTGTGTTTGACCCCCGGCCTGCTGTTGGACTCTGTTATTCTTCTACCTCATTGAGCTTCAGTGCCTACCAGTCCTGCATGGCTGCCAACTTCCTGGTGACCTTCACACAAGACCTGCCCAGCCTGCTGGTGGCTCGTGCCTCTTTGTGCCCTTCACCCCCTGTACCACCATCAGGGGTGGAGTGCGCTTAGTCGCAAGAGGGTACCGCTCTCAGCATCTCGGCCTCAGTGAGCACTTTTTCTGACAGGCAGCTTGGGCTTGCCACCTCCAGCAGATAACGTGGCGGGCCTCCTGTTTGTTTTTGTGGCAGATGAGGCCTTTGCGCTGGGGGACCATCTGATGAGACTGTTCCCCATGAGGACCCTGACCCTGGAGCAGATGGTTTTTAATTACCGGCTGGCCAAAGCCAGAAGAGTGGTCGAGAATGCATTTGGCATAATGGCCAGCCACTTCCGGCTTTTCTAAACGGCCATCAATATGGCCGAATACAAACTCAACCATATCATTATGAGCTGCTGCATTCTTCATAATTTCCTATGGAAGAATGCAGCCAACTATCTGGCCTCCGTTTGCGACTGAGGCTGACTCACCAGCACAAACAATGATGGCGCTTGAAACTGGCCTTCCTGGCTTGCCCCCCCAAAGCACCCGTGAAGTATGGCAAATCTATGTGGAGTACTTCGTGGGTAGGGGGGCAATTAATTTACCAGAGAATCTGGAAGCTCTTTAAAATAATTTTTTTTTTAAAAACTAAACTCATATTTCATTTGATTTACTGCTTGTGTTTCTTATCTGTCTGCTAGGTTCTCCAGTGGTCTTTTATTTGTGGCCATTTTCTTCAATAGTGCATACGTAACTTATTTGATACATGAGGTGACAACCTCTTCTTCAGCTAACTATTATGTTGTGCTGTGGGCCTGCTACACACACACAATGGTTTTTTTTGTTAATGTATGTGATGCATTAATGATATAAATAATCACCCATTTCAACTCCATGAATTAATTGCTTGTAGTCCCTAAAATGGCCTGATTTGGGCAAATTTTACAGCACAGTGGGGGTTGTATACTGAAGGCAAATCCACTCTGCACTACAAGTGCACTGCAAATGCACTTGAAAGTGCACTGAAAGTGCACTTGTAGTGCAAAGTGGATTTGCCTTTAGTAAATACCCCCCATTGTCACTGTAACTACACTAACTTACTAAAAAAAAAATGGTATTGAGCATTGAAAGAAGAAGCCACACATTGTTGAGTATAAAACATTTTACTCCAAGCACATTCACGTGTGCGTTATAAAAGGGTTTTTTAACAAACCAACATCTTTGGTGTATAACATGTATGTTTGACAGTATATAGCCTTTTTGGTGGATAAACGGGCATGCTTAAAACCAGAACATACACATCCCCAACTCAGGAACTTACAAAGTTCAACTTTGCTAAAGTGAAGGCCATATGAGACATTAGTATGTCAAAACTGTGTTGATGTTGCCTTCATCAGATGGGGTGATCTCACCCCTGTAAAGGCCAAAGTTTGAACTTGCACACAAATTGCAACTCTAAATTTGCATTTCCCTCATGATCCCATGCCTAAAATGTGTGTCTTTTCCCTACATCTATTTATCTAAAGCCACAAAACACACAGTGTGTCAACATGTGCTATCTGCCATCATGGGATATCAATGTACGCGTTTTGTGGGTGCAACCCCTTCCTCAAAACTAAAGTAGGTGAGAGGAAGAGGAAGGGTTTGCACCTCCAAAACACGTCCTTTGATCCCCCCATAATGGGAGCTAGCACATGTTGACACACTGGGCCTTAATACAGAAAAGACAATCCACTTTGCCCTACAAGTGCACTTTCAAGTGCACTTGCATTGCACTTGTAGTGCAAAGTGGTTTTGCTTTTCTTAAATAAGCCACAGTGTGTCAACATGTGCTAGTTCCCATCATGGGGGATCAGTGGACGTGTTTCTGGGGTGCAACCCGTTCCTCTCACCTACTTTAGTTTTGAGGAAGGGGTTGCACCCACAAAAAGCATACATTGATATCCGATGATGGCAGATAGCACATGTTGACACACTGTGTTCATCTTCAAAATTTGGCTTTACAATTACTTTAAAACTTTTAAAAAACGTACAACAATAACAACAACATTTACTTTTTTTGGGGTTTTAGATTTTGCTTAAAACATCAATGATGTTGATCAGTCTTTTTTGAACATCATTGATATTTTGCTTGATCTTTTCTAAATCCTGATTGCACAACATGATCTCACTGATGAGTACTTGTGCACTTGCACTGTTGTAGTGAGTTTCTTCTTCCACAACATCCACATCATCTAAAAATAAAAAAAACACACCATGTATTATAAATATGCAGGCATACATCTATTACCTGAATCTGTGATCTGAGACACTGACCTGTTGTGGACACCATTTCGACCACTTCCTGAACCTCTGCATCCACATCCTCAGGTTCTGCATCAAAATCTTCAGGTTGTGTGCTGAGTTCCCCTTCTTCAGGATTTGTGGGGATCCTGGTGTCCTCAGATGTGACAATTCTTTTATCCAAAAATGGTATACTTAGCAGACAGATATTTGAGGCTAGAAATAGTAATATGGAATATTGCTTGGAAGTGTCATCCGATTGTCTGTATTTTCAGAGTTCCAAGCTGAAGACATGATTTTTTTCCCTTTTAAAAGCTGGAATACTTACCTGTTTTGTGCAAGTTTCACACACGGAGAGACCCCTAGTATCCACTGGAGCACCTGCGTGGGACACCATAAAAAGGTTGTTATTTGTCCCACACCAGTGCTCCTGCGTCCAGATGTGTAAACAGCTGCTGAGTGTCCTCTCCTTACACTGAATCAATTTGTCATTTCATTCTAGTTTTAAAAACATCTAGACAACAATGTAATAAACTTATTTTAATCAAAATAGGCATGAAGAAATGTAGTTAACCTGCATCTGCCAAAAACGTTGTATTAGTGGTCGAACAAATGATGTTTAATACAAACGATTATACTGTGCCCATGAACCTCAAACTTGGCATTTAAACTGTACAACAGTAAAGAAAAGCACATGTACCAGCACGAAAGTAATAATAATAATAGGAACACACGATAAATACTTACTTTTTTGCAGCACTTTCTTGATCCTTCTATACTGATCCTGCTCCCTCAGTTTCAGGTCTGACCAGTGTTTCCTCAATTGCTCCTTGGATCGTCGTACCTCAAAAGTCCTGTGCAGACTAATCACAACTTTAGTCATGATCTTGGCCTTTCTCACATTTGGGTTTCTGTACGGTCCATGATTCCCTTTATAGTCTGTCCTCTTCAAGATGTCCACCATCTCCACCATCTCTTCAAAGGACATATTTGAGGCCTTATATCTCCTCCTGGATCTGGAACTGCATTTCTCCGGGCTTTCCTCATCGTTGCTGAGAACAGCACACACCATGTGCTCTCCCACTGCCCCGAAAGAGAAGAGGCGGGGAATACACTAGTAAGAAGGACAGGGGCGGAGTTTCATGCATTTGCAGTGTATATAAAGCATAACATGCATAGCGTGGGTGACGTACGTATGGTCTGTGAGTGGAGGACGGAGGATAGTTAGCGCCGATCGTTCAAGAGAAGGTACAATTGTAACTTGGGGCATCAGTGGTTAGTGGCCCATACTGCTTAGAGATTGAGGCCTATATTGGGACAAGATTAGGAGAGTTTAGCCTGAGGAAGGAGGAAGGCAGTGCTGGATAAAATGTTGGAATTGGTGAAGCCTATGTATCCCACTGCAGACATCAACTATTTGAAGGCCAAAATTGGTAGCCTGAGGAGCACATATAATAGGGAGCAGTGGCGGAACTACCGCCATAGCGACACACGCGGCCGCTATGGGGCCGGCAGCTGCTAGGGGCCCCGGACCCGGAGAGGACAGGCGGCTCCGCGGGTGAGAGCGGGCGGCTTTGCGGGCCCCGCGGGTGAGAGCGGGTGGCTTTGCTGGCCCCGCGGGTGAGAGCGGGCGGCTCCGCGGCTCCGAGGGCTGTCAGGCGGTGAGTCAGCTGGGCGGCTCGGCTCCTGTGTGAGCGGGCTGGCCAATCAGGGAGCTGGCAGCCGGGGGTGCATAGAGAGGACATCATCTCTCACCGCCCGGCGCCCTCCCTGCATCCCTGCAGTGCAGTTCCCCCCTCACTGTGCAGGCAGCCTCGGGAAGCAGAGAGATGACCTTATCTCTCTGCTGCCTGACTCTAGGACACAGTATTAAAGTGACACAGCAAGTGACAATCCGTAATGTGTGACAGGTGAAGTGGCAAGTGACATTCCGGGACGTGGCAGCAAGTGACGATCCGTAATGTGTGGCAAGTGACAATCCGGGACGTGGCAAGTGACAATCCGTAATGTGTGGCAGGTGACGTGTCAAGTGACTACATGTAATGTGTGACAGGTGATGTGGCAAGTGATAATCTGTAATGTATGGCAGGTGACGTGGCAAGTGACAATCTGTAACATGTGGCAGGTGATGTGGCAAGTGACAATCCATAACATGTGGCAGGCAACGTGGCAAGTGACAATCCGTAATGTGTGGCAAGTGACAATCCGGAAAGTGGCAAGTGACAATCCGTAATGTGTGGCAGGTGACGTGGCAAGTGACAATCTAATGTGTGGCAAGTGACAATCTGGGACATGGCAAGTGACAATCAGTAATGTGTGGCAAGTGACAATCCGGGACGTGGCAAGTGGACAATCGGCAACATGCAGCAGGTGACATTCTGCAACGTGTGACAAGTGACAATCTGCATCTGGTGGCAGGCGACGTGGCAAGTGGACAATCCGCAACGTGTGGCGGGCGATGTGGCAAGTGACATTCCGTGACAAGTTGCATCTGGTGGCAGGCAACGGTGGCAAGTGACACGCTCAGGGCTCCCACTGATTCTGCATTATGGTGAGTTGAACTATTTCATTTTATAGAACAGAACAGAAATTGGTTAGAAGGCTGGAGGTCAGTAATGTGTGTCCTTTAGGGGCTGCATACAGTATACTGCATACTTTGTTGTTCAAAATTAATATAAGCTGTTACCTGGGTACTGTGCCACGTTGGTGTGATAATCTGTTGTTCAATGGCATTAGTTCTTTTTTTGTGGAGGGGGCGGTTTGCAGGGGGGGGAGCGGTTTGCAGGGGGGGGGGCGGTTTGCAGGGGGGGGCCCATACAACAATTTGCTATGGGGCCCTGTGATTTCTAGTTACTCCCCTGATAGGGAGCACAAGAAGGTCCAGGATTCCATCAGATCCGGAGCAGCAGCAGATGACGTATATGTCCTCAGGCTGTGGTACTACGACAAACTGCATTTTATGTCAGACCAGACGGAACCCAGGCCATCACTATCAACACTTCCTTCAACACTTCCTTCCACATCAGCTGAGGTTCCTGAAGTCCAACCTGGGCCTTCCACCCAGGAAGAAGATGTGGAGGAGCCCAGCTTGACCCAGGTATAGCATTGTTGAACATATTTCTTGTCACAAATTGAATGATGTTAACTAGATGTTATTGATCACAAATTTCTGATTTAACTAAGTGGTTTACATATCAATAGACAGTAGTAGCCATATGATTGGGACAAGAATGAAAAATGCTGGGGTCAGAATGATAGTTTTTTCTATTTGATAACATTCAATTTGCAACAGTCATGGGTTCAAAATTGTGTGTGATTGATGACCAAAACCTAAAACTATGTACCATTTTCATACACAGGAAAGTCTCAGCCAGGAGGAGGCCGTGGCAAGCAGCCTGACGGAATCCCAGGTTCCTCCCCTCCGCCCTCCAACCAAAAGGACCAGGAAGGCAAGGAATCTTGAGGAGTCCGCGGATGCTTTCTTAAAACAGGCTAATGCGGCACTTAACACGACCCCTGGTGGCCACGAGGCATTTGGACTTGTCACTGCAAGCAAACTAGAACACATGGAGGAGGGCCAACGCACAATCTGTGAAGGAATCATTTTGAAGGCCCTAAACAAGGGGACGAGGGGCGAACTCACAACTCAAACCCACCTGTGTGAGTTGGACCATACTCCTCCACCACCTCCAGCAACACCACCAACACCACAGCCACCCAACCCACCACAGCAGCATGGAAGGAAGTGTGGAAGGAAGTGTTGGGAGTGATGGCCTGGGTTTGGTGTGGTCGGGCAAAAAACGCAGGCTGTTGTAAGACCACAGACTCTGGATATATATGTCATCTGCTACTGTTCCCGGACCGTATTGTGCTCCCTATTAAATGGACTCCTCAGGTTACCAATTTTGACAGTCAAATAATTGATGTCTGCCCTGTTGTACAAAGGCTTCACCAATTCCAAGTTCTCCAGCATTGCCTTCCTCTTTATTTTGTTATGACCTTGTGCTCCCTATTAAATTTCAAATATTTGTTTGGACAAATACTTGGCTATGTGTTTTACTTTAAAAAGGACAGTTTGTTTGTGAGTAGGCAGGTACATTTCAAAGATACAATGAAAAATGAACAAGGGACACCAACATAGTTCTTCTTTGAAGTTAAAAAATACAAGATAATAATGGTGTTGTGGTAACTTGACACACAAAACGAAAAAAAAATTATGGAGGTCACTAGAAAAAAAAAAGATTATTCTGGAGATCACGAGAAACAATAAAAAATAAAAATTATGGAGATCACTTGAAAAAAAAAAAAGATTATTCTGGAGATCACAAGTAAAAAGAACAACAAAAATAAATATTATTCAGGAGATCACTATAAAGAATAAAAAAACAGTTTGTCAGAACTCTGTGAATAACAGCAGCAAAGCAACTTCACTATTATAGCATTATAAAGAAGAAGAGAATGCGCTGCATTGAGAGAATTCATAATTTGCTGTGTGACGAATGCGATATCTCCATTACGAACGCTAGTTTTACAAGAACGAGCGCTTCTGGCTCGTACTTGATTCCGAGCATGCGTGAACTTTTGTGCGCGGACTTGTGTACACTCGATCGGACTTTCCAACAACAAAGTTTTGTTGGAGGAAAATTTGAGAACCTGCTAGCCAACATTTGTTGGTGGAAAGTCTGACAGCAAATGTTCGATGGAACATAGTCGGACTTTCAGCCAACAAGCTCACATCCAACATTTCCCATCCAAAAATCCGACCATGTGTATGCGGCATAAGCCAACTTATCTAAGTTCAGAGGCCACGAAGTGCATTAATGGTGGTTTTTGCTATGGCAGTGGCTATGGTGCAGGAAAGGAAGCAAGCTGGACTTGTATAGAAAATTAGAGATTTGCATATAACTTCAGCTGCCTTTATCTCTAGATCTACTGATGTTTTGGCACAGAAGGCAACCTTTGCTTATCAGTTTGCTCATCTGCATTTACAGTTGCCAGTATTGAAATATGTTTATCTCTAAATACCTCCAGGAGCAGCAGTGCTTTGTGTGTGATCTTTTCCTGCTTGTTGTTGGAGCTTAGCTCAGAGTAGCAACACTTTATCACATGTAGTTTATTTGTAAATGTCATCTACTTTTCCCAAATAAAATATTACAGTTATTGTGACATTAAAATGTAGAATGGCATTATAACTACAGGTGCATACTGAGTTAATCTGTACAAAATATTACTGAATCTAGATTTAGATTGTTAATTTATGAATAAACTTTATAGCTGAATATGTTATTTAAGTTATAGGTTCTATTCAAATGCAAAATCCATTTCTTAAGAAAAAGTATTGGGTTGCAAACATTTACATAGGTCAAAAATCTAATTTGGATGAAGGCTGTCCACTTCTAGTACTTGAGGGCCTGTATGGATTGTTAAATCATTTCAGGCATCATGTGAATCACATAGGATTGCTGGCTTGCTGAAATGCAAAAAATAGATATATAAAGGGCGCAAAGGAAACAATACAAAAGTCTAATTTCAAATTAATAATATACAATGTGTATCTGATTAATACAGTGCACAATAAAATAAAACATCAAAAATGTCCATAATAATCATATGTGAACAAATCTTCTTGTGTATGCTCCAACACCATGAAAAATAAAGTGCACACGTGCTTCAATAAACTTACTTAAAGTGCTTCACCCGAAGTGATAATAAAATGCGCTCACCAGATTGCCTCGGCCACAAAGTGACCTCAAAGCATGACTAATGGGAAGGACTCCTTCATTCAATGCTGTAGCTCATTTGTGCATCCCATTCCAATTAAGCAATCATATATGGAGGAAGCTGGATCCCAATCCACTTTGTAGGTATACAAATGTAGGTGTCTTCACCTTATAACATCTCTCCACTGCACATATCAACTTGCATCAAGTAGGTCTGTGAAATAGCTCCCCAACAAAAAGACGCAGAAGGCAGTGTAATACCGCTTTATGTTTAATTGCCCAACCACTTGAGATCCGCGCTATAGCCGAATGACGGCTACAGCATGGACCTGCTTTGCCAGGACAACGTCTATTGACGTTGTCCCGTGCCTGAGCAGCCTGCATGCCCCCTGCAGGGGGCACGCAGCGCGCTCTGTGATCAGCGAGTCTATGAGACTCGCTGGATCACAGATCGGAGTAAGGGGTCGATCCCGACCCTTTACCACGTGATCAGCTCTCAGCCAATGACAGCTGATCATGTGATGTTTACAGAGCCGGTAATCGGCTATTTTTTCTCCTCGCGCTGACAGCGTGAGCAGAAAAAAAAAAGGCGATCACCGGCGGCCGTGAGAGGAACATCAGCCCCGATCATGGAGATCTGCCGCCAGATCACCAGTGCCCACCTGTGCCCCCTGCCAGTGCCACCTAGCAACAGTGCTGCCTACCAGTGCCCACCAGCGCTACCCATCAGTGCCCACAGTGCCACCTATCAGTGCCCACGGTGCCACCTATCAGTTCCGACAATCAGTGCCAGAACAACAATGCTGCACATCAGTGCCACCTATCAGTGCCCATCAGTGTCACCTACCAGTGCCCATCAGTGTCACCCATCAGTGCCACCTATCAGTGCCCATCTATCAGTGGTACCTATCAGTGCCCATCAGTGCCACCCATCTGTGCCACCCATCAGGGCCCATCAGTGCCATCTTATCAGAGGCCATCAGTGCCGCCTTATCTGTGCTCATCAGTACTGCCTTATCTGTCCCCATCAGTGCCACCTTATCTGTGCCTATCAGTGCCCATCAGTACAGCCTATCAGTGCCCACCAGTGCAGCCTATTAGTGCCCACCAGTGCCGCCTCATCAGCGCATATCAATGAAGGAGAAAAATTACCTGTTTGCAAAATTTTATAACAAACTATTAAACATGATTTTTTTTTTCAAAATTTTCCATTTTTTTTGTTTGTGTAGCAAAAAATAAAAATCCCAGTTGTGATTAAATACCACCAAAAGAAAGCTCTATTTGTGGGAAAAAAATGATAAAAATTTCATTTGGGTACAGTGATGTATGACCGCGCAATTGTCATTCAAAGTGTGACAGCGCTGAAAGCTGAAAATTGGTCTGGGCAGGAGGGGGGTTTAAGTGCCCAGTAAGAAAGTGGTTAAAAAGAGCACTTACATAGTCCAGCATGCAATCACAATCTGCTCAAGGCAAAGCAGAAACTGGTTTGACGCCGGTATAAAACTCGCATGGTGCATCTCAGCTGTGCAAGCAATAGTATAGGCCTCCTATGGTTATAAGCATCAGGCCTTACCTCTATGCATTTCACGCTAGAGTGCACATCATCAGGAAGTGGGCTCCGTTGAGATGCACCACGCACGTACCGGCGTCGGACCGGTTTCTGCTTTGTTAGTTATTAGTCAGTTATTAGTTTCCACTAATTTTAGGTGCAGCATTGGTATATAATCTATAAATTGATTTTTGTATTGTGGCACCAACATCCCACACTTTCCCCCTCACAGTAAAAACAAGGTGACAACGTTGACAAATACTTAAAATAGCAGCCCAGGCTCACATGCACACATCCAATCACACACTTATTTAGGCAGCGGAGGATAAATGATAGCTGTGGGGATGGATGAGCACTGATGGGCAGCATTGATGGCACTAATGGGCAGCACTGATGGCAAGCATTGATGGCACTGATGGGGCTGCACTGCATAATCAGAGCCCTCATTATCTGTGTGCATGTCCCCTGTCAGGATTTATGGTTACCGGCTTTCCTCTCCTCACACTGTGACAGGATGTGAGGAGAGGAATGCCAATAACCAGCAATTCTATTTACATTGTGATCAGCTGTGATTAGATACTGCTGATCACATAGTAAAGGATCTCTGTGATTGGCCCTTTCCACGATCTGTGATCGGCTGTGTCTGAAGTACACAGCAATCACAGATCGTCCCGGATGCACACCCCAGAAAGCTACACTGTAGCTGTCTTTTAGCTATGGCCTGGTTAGGAAGTGGAAGATTTGGTCACCACATCAAACCTTATCATTTAAACACTTCATGCAGTAAAGGAAATCATATGCATACCGATAGCCTTACTTGTTCATCTCAATTAAGCTGTAAACCTAGATAAAAATCTCATATTCATCCGACACTTGCGGGAGTGTTGTATGTTTATCTTTTTAATAGGCACTCAAAAATTTTTGGCAGTAGTTTAATCGGATTTTGCTTGCATGAAAGGGAACACAACCGTGATTCATTAAAAAAAAAAAAAAAAACACATTTTTATTACAAAATAATAGTACAATAAAATCACATAGAGACAAAAATAGGTCAATAAGAACAATTTGTACTTGTTGCACAATTTAGAAACCAATGCCAACTTATTTACTATATTATGTAAATTACATAATATAATATGTTATTTTAAACACATGACCCATTGCCTAGTTCAGAAAGTATGTTGTGTGAAAATAAATCCTCATGGGTCGACGCATTTCTAATTTCTGCTTCCTCAGGACATATGAAAAAGCTAGCAGTGGTAACTTAAATGCATGGGCAGAGGTCTCACAGCAGAAAAAATTCTAGGCTGACAGTAAAACTGCGCTGCAGTAGTAGTTTCCTAGTGACTTCGATTGGGGTGGGGCTTGATCATCCATCCATTTTTGTCAGCAGCAGGAAGGAGATACTAAACAAAGGAGTTTACAGTGCAAAACAACAGTAAATGAAATGATTAAATATGGGCACTGTACTGGTTACAAAAGGTGACAGGGTCTCTTTAAGGTGAAATCCAGGCAGACATCCATATAATCACATGAATACCTGAATTTGAGCTGTTTTAAATGCCAAATCTTTGCATTACTATTCATTCAATTCTGAGATTTACACAGCTCAACCTTACAGCATGGATGATGACAACCTCTTTTATGTTAGTTAGGCTGGATTCACACTGTTGTAGTGTGTTAATGTACATGCACTTTATTATGTTTTATGCAGCACGTTAACGTGCAAAGTCTGCCCAACTACCCAAGGATTTTTTTTTTGCTAATGCAGGGCACCACAACACACAGTAATGGATTAGAGTGTGTTTTGGTACACTGCAATGCAGGTTCATTTGTAAGGTCATCGGGGTTCCCTTAGGTGCCATTAGCATCCCAAGGTGCCTAACACCTGGCTCCCATTCTGTTGATTACAATGAAGGCACAACAGCAGACTGATGTGTTAATTTCTCTGTTCTCTCCCCCTCAGCACATTTTATCTTTGCCCTTTTCACTATTTTTGTATGGAGCTTACCTGAATGGCACCTAGTGCTGTCTATCTTCTCTCAATCTATGTGCTTCTGTACTAGGGTTATTAAGAGGTTGTTAGCAAGTGAAATTCAAGTAATTGCAGAAACAATGTTTTTGAAGCAATAGAAGCAAGTGTATGCATGTATTACATTTCAGGTGGAACCTTATAAAAACCATTACCCTAATGAAGAACGGAATCAAATCTCCTGTTGCTTTGCTTCACTAACAAAAGTACTGATGTTGTATCACAAATGAATGCAGTATACCTGTGGCACACAGTATAAGGTGTTATTACAAACACAAATACATTTTTGGTTTTGTCAGTAGTAAGTGAATATCTAAGTTATTTTTCCTACCTGTGTATAAACTATTGGATATATATATATATATATATATATATATATATATATATATACTAAGCAGGGAAATAACTTCTCCGCAGGATGTGGAAAACTTGCAAAAAGATCTGAACAAATTAATGGGGTGGGCAACTACATGGCAAATGAGGTTTAATGTAGAAAAATATAAAATAATGCATTTGGGTGGAAAAAATATGAATGCAATCTATACACTGGGCGGAGAACTAGTAGATGATAGGCTCAGCAATGGCATGCAATGCAAAGCTGCTGCTAACAAAGCAAACAGAATATTGGCATGCATTAAAAAGGGATCAACTCCAGAGATAAAACGATAATTCTCCTGCTCTACAAGACTCTGGTCCGGCTGCACCTAGAGTATGCTGTCCAGTTCTGGGCACCAGTCCTCAGGAAGGATGTACTGGAAATGGAGCGAGTACAGGGAAGGGCAACAAAGCAATAAAGGGTTTGGAGTATATTAGTTATGAGGAAAGGTTGCGAGCACTGAACTTATTCTCTCTGGAGAAGAGACGCTTGAGAAGGGTTATGATTTCAATATACGAATACCATACTGGTGACCCCACAATAGGGATAAAACTTTTTTGCAGAAGGGAGTTTAACAAGACTCGTGGCCACTCATTAAAATTAGAAGAAAAGAGGTTTAACCTTAAACTACATAGAGGGTTCTTTACTGTAAGAGCGGCAAGGATGTGGAATTTCCTTCCACAGGCGGTGGTCTCAGCAGGGAGCATCGATAGTTTCAAGAAACTATTAGATAAACACCTGAACGACCACAACATACAGGGATATACAATGTAATACTGACATATAATCACACACATAGGTTGGACTTGATGGACTTGTGTCTTTTTTCAGCCTCACCTACTATGTAACATCACCTACTATATGTAGTCTTATTTCTATTCAAATTCTTGCAAACTTGTGTATTGGTCAATAGGCAGAGAAAAGTATGAAGGATCACTATAAGGTGACTTTTACTTAGTTCAAGGTTAAACATACAAGTGCATGCAATGAGTAATAGCAAGAAACATTCATAATGTATACAGTGCAAACAAAAGCATACCTCCCAACATTTTGAGATGGGAATGAGGGGCACCTACTAGAGAATGTATGTAGGCATAGGACACGCCCCCTGCCACACCCCCTTGAAGGAGAATTAACCAAAAAAAATGCAGCCAGTTAGAATATGAATGAAAGGTTTAGCACTGGGAAACACTTTTTGAAAAAGATAAAAAGTGCATTTTATATACAACTATATAGATCAGACCAAAATGAGGGACAAATGAGGGGGAACGAGGGACAGAGGGACATTGCTCCAAATCAGGGACAGTCCCTCGAAATCAGAGACAGTTGGGAGCTTTGACAAAAGGAAAACAAACCTTTAGGTTAATTCAGTATTTAGTATATAGATAGATATACATTTTGACCACTAGATGCCGCTGTGGCCCTTAATAAATGTATCGCTTTCTCTCATCAAATAACACTGCTGTTAGACAGATCATTACAATAAAGCATCCTACATAATTTTACTTACAAAGCACATTTGCCTACATCCCATTGTCTGCTGCAGTGTCAATGGGGCAAAGACATAATGAGCTGAATCTATCTGGGATGGCCTTTGATGGTAACAGCATATTACCAGAAATGTTAAGGAATTGTGTCTTTGGAATGCTGTGAAGAGCTAGGCACAAAGAGTAATAAAATGTATTGCCTAATAAATTTCAAATGCAGCCTTCTGAAGCGTTTCAGCTTTTCGTAGACATAATTCAGTATTGAATTTGTAAGCGGTGCTGTGGGCAAACAGCAAAATACAGAATATATTTAAACAATCCAGTATGTTCAAACAGTTTGACAAACCAATGGATGCGTAACTGCACTGCACAATCAGGCAGGTGCCACTTTTTACAAATTTTGCCATGCAGCTTTGTAAGGTGGAACCAGGAAATGTGGGAGTTCTCTTCCTGAAAATACAAATCTTCTGCAAGAAAGGGCATAGCTATAACTATAGCAGGCTATACGGTGTAATGATGATATATGTATGTAATGTATATACTATATATAAGGTTTTAGAGGGTGGATTGCACCAACAGATAAAGATAATCTATATACATACCCAAATGTGTCCTCCAAAACACCAAAATAAACAAAATAGATTTACAATAAACAAGGGGATTACAGCACAGTCAGAGAGACTGACGCAGTTGGCCAGCTTGACAATGTACTGCAATATATGCAAACTAATAATCTCTGAAAGGTTTGCTATGAATTCTAGAGTTAACATGTGGTTACACCTTATTAGTATCCCATGTGTTGTATTTATATGGAAGGCATTTAGATTCTGGGCATTGACATGTCTACTACATAATAATAAATATTAATAGAATTAATTATTAATACAATTAAAAGGGCAGGGATGCCTAAAGCAATTAAAAGGGCATGTATGCCTTGTGCTGCTAGATTATTTCATAATAGGAGCAGACAATTATGCTTTCTGTGCGTAAAAATAAATAAATAAATACAATTATATAGATATATATACTGTATACTGCTCAAAAAAATTAAAGGAACACTTTGAAAACACATCAGATCTCAATGGGGAAAATATTATGCTGGATATCTGTACTGATATAAACTGGGTAACGTGTTAGCAATGAAAGGATGCCACATCATTTGATGGAAATGAAAATGATCAAAGTACAGAGGGCTGAATTCAAAGAAACCCCCAAAATCAAAGTGAAAAAATGATGTAGCAAGCTAGTCCATTTTTCTGAAATATCATTGCAGCAACTCAAAATGGTACTCGATAGTTTGTATAGCACCCGTGTGCTTGTATGCATGCCTGACATCGTCGGAGCATGCTCCAAATGAGATGACAGATGGTGTCCTGGGGTATTTCCTCCCAGATCTGGACCAGGGCATCACTGAACTCCTGAACAGACAGAGGTGCATCCTGGTGGCGTCAGATGGACTGAAACTTAAAGTGATTGTAAGGGTATTTTTTGTTTAAAATAACAAACATAGCATACTTACCTCCACTGTGCAGCTCTTTTTGTACAGAGTGGCCCTGAACCTGCTCTTCTGGGGACCCCCAGCGGCTGTTGCAGCTCCTCCCTACATCTGATAACCCTCTCGAAGAAGCACTTCCCCAAGGGGGTTACCTTGCAGGCACGCTCCTGAGTCCAGCATTTGCGTCTGTAGACACAGAATGCCGGACTCTGCCCCGCCCCCCCCCCCGGCGCCCGCGTCATTGGATTTGATTGACAGCGTTGGGAGCCAATGGCTGCGCTGCTATCAATCTATCCAATCAAGAGCTGGGAGCCTGTGGAGAGAGAGACAGCACGTCCCCACCGACTGAATGAAGGGGTTCAGGTAAGTAAAACAAGGGGGGAGGGGCTAGGGAGCTGGTGACTGCCAGGTGTTTTTTCACCTTAATGCATAGGATGCATTAAAGTGAAAAAACATGTACCTTTACAACCCCTTTAATGTCCCTGAGGTGTTCTATTGGATTTAGGTCAGGTGAGCATGGGGGCCATTCAATGGTATCAATTCCTTCATCTTCCAGGAACTGGCTGCATACTCTCGCCACATGAGGCCGATCATTGTTGTGGAACCCAGGAGGAACCCATTGAAGGAACCCAGGACCCACTGCACCAGCATAGGGTCTGACAATGGGTCCAAGGATTTCATCCCGATACCTAATGGCAGTCAGGGTGCCATTGTCTAGCCTGTATAGGGTTGTGCGTCCCTCCATGGATATGCCTCCCCAGACCATCACTGACCCACCACCAAACCGGTCATGCTGAATGATGTTACAGGCAGCATAACATTCTCCACGGTTTCTACAAACTCACATCTGTCACATGTGCTCAGGGTGAACCTGCTCTCATCTGTGAAAAGCAAAAAGCACCAGTGGCGGACCAGCCAATTCTGGTGTTCAATGGCAAATGCCCATTGAGCTCCACGAGATGGGCAGTGCGCCCAGGGCCCACTAGAGAACGTCGGGCCCTCAGGCCACCCTCATGAAGTCTGTTTCTGATTGTTTAGTCAGAGACATTCATACCAGTTGCCTGCTGGAGGTCATTGTGTAGGGCTCTGGCAGTGCTCATCCTGTTCCTGTTTGCACAAAGGAGCAGATACTAGCCCTGCTGATGGGTTAAGGACCTTCTAAGGCCCTGCCCAGCTCTCACAGAGTAACCGCCTGTCTCTTGGAGCCCTAGCCAAATGCAAAACTAGTGAAAAACAGTCATAAAAGTTGAGTATGGAAAAAAAATGTCAGTGGTCTCCACCTGTATAACCATTTCTGTTTTGAAGGTCGTCTCATTGTTGCCAATCTAGTGCATCTGTTGTTAATTTTTTTAACACCAAAGTAGCTGAAACTGATTAACAACCCCCTTTGCTACTTAACTGACCAGATCAATACCCCAGGAGTTTAATTGACTTGATGCTATACTCTAATAAAAAATTGATCCTTCAATTTTTTTGAGCAGTGCATTATATGTAGCTGGGCACAGAGCAGTATACCAGTCATTATGCTGTCTCCCCTCTGTACACAAAGGGGGAACCAGAGAAACAAAGAGGACTAGGATGGCTATGACACAGCTGCACTGGATCGTGGGAGTTGTAGTTTGTAGGGAGTACAGTGCAATGAAAGCGGATGAGGCTGCAAACTACACAAACCAGGGAGGGGTAAGAGAGACAAGGAGACTTTCTCGGCCTTGTGATTTACAGAGCGCTCTCTGTGCAGGGACCAGAGCTATACACACCTGTGTTCTCTGAATGCAGAGACCAGCGACAACCACTGAGGTATGCTGGGAATCGAGCCTTTGAAAACTGAAATGTCAGTGACTGAACCTTTGAGAACCAGAGTGCTAGGGACTGATCCACTGAGGACTGAGTTCCTGAGGACTAGAGACAGACAAGTCTCCAGGATAAGGTTTGCTAGGTGCCTGGACTTTTGAGCGGTTGCAGCTGCTCTGATTGTTCCACTGTGTCAGGGTTGGGTTAAGCCCTTCCTTCTCTGAGCTGGCCGCTCAGCTGTCGGCTAATTGCCAGCTCCTATCTCTCCACAGTTACTTACCTGTTGCTGATGTCCTGCTCATCAGTCCTGCCTACTTAAGGAGTTCAGCTCAGAGGATCTCTGCCTTCGCCTTGGTCAACATCACAGAGACTCCTGCGTTCCTGTTTAAGACTTGCTTGGCTGACATCCCTTCTGGCTCCAGATCCTGCTTGCTGTTCCACTACACTGATCCCTGACTCTCTGGCTTGGCTGACTATCCGATCCGGTTACTGAACTTTGGCTATGTTTTGACTAAGTTTGTTCTATTTACTTTTATTATTAAACAAGTGTGATTTAACTGTACTTCTGTCTGAGTCTGATTCATGGTTTCTGACAAACTGTTTAGCAGATCAGGAAAAGAGGAGACTGCCCATTTGCCTAATGAAACAACAAAAAAGTCTGGCGCCAGGAAACTGGGACATGGATTGCACTGGGAACCATATAAATGTCCTATGGAAGCCCAAAAAGCAGCTGTGAGGGTGAGCACACCAGGAGAGGGTTTTACCACAGCAGCATCGCTTCACCAAGCCAGCCCACTTCCAACTGCTTTTTCAAGGTACTGTCAGAGTGGGGAGCAAGATTATAAAGTAGTTCTACCCATGCAAGGAGATTTTATTTATTTATTCATTAATTACATGTTAACATTATTGATTTCTTCTGTGAATTTCTCCATACAAGATTGCCCCGATCAGTGCTTTGAGTTGTGGCTGCCTTTGAATGTTTGCCTATTTGCTTAGTAGGTTCAAAGACATATCACTGCAATCAGATTTAAAGGGACGGTAATTAAGTGAACCGCAGTACAGATTGAAACCCACCATTAGCCGGCAGAAGTTTGCAGTTCAGTCACCATATACTGAATCATTGCCTCCCAGGGGCACCTTTTCTTATACACATTTTCATACCTGCAGTCAGGGGGATATACACTGAGTGCACTCTGAGACACCTGTTGGTCATTTTTTGCAGAGGAATTACTGTGAGACTGTTCACTACTGCTCATACTGTTCATTATTTATATGGTTCTTTGCTTATTAAAAGTGCTTCTGTTACTGGGTTAATCTTGCTTGTGACAGTGATTTAAGCTAACTGCTATGCTATAGTCTAGAATTTGCATTAATTATCTTACTGCGTGTAAACAGATTCTTTTGCCTGTTCATTGATATTTGGGCATTGTCATTTATCTTACCATCTGACAATGTACGTAATTTATTTACCATTAAAGTAGAAGGAAAGGCTAAAGTTCAATAAACTAACCACAATCAATTAAACAATACAGTTGAAGTTCATTGTTATGCGTACTACTTTTTAAATCTGTGTGCTTGTACCTATTTTTCATTATACTGCATTGCAGTCACATGACTGCAATATCTCTCTGTTCACACAGCTAGGACAGCTGGTGGGTGGGTCTCTTTCCTCCTATTCCTCCTCTCACAGCTCTCTTGTGCTCATGCTTGTGTGTCCTCATTCATGAGAATATATGACATCATAAATGGGGCAGAATGGGGCAGGGCTGGGCGTGTCAGGAGTGGGGCTGAGCTAGGCTGCACGGTGTTAGTTGCACACACACCGACAACGGTACCAGGTGGAGCATGGAGAATTGGTGAATGCTTAGTTTAGACTGCTCTTTCTAATCAGACATTCAGCAATTACAATAATGTATAATATAAAATTTTACATATTTTACATAGCAATGAAGGGTAATTTTTCATTTTTAACTGTAATTCCACTTTAAGTAGCCTGGTGCCTATTTCATATATACAGTGCCTTGAAAAAGTATTCATACTCGTTTTAACATTGTAACATTTTGTCACGTTACAACCAAAAACGTAAATGTATTTTATTGGGATTTTATGTGATAGACCAAGACAAAGTGGCACATAATTGTGAAGTGGAAAGAAAATGATAAATGGTTTTCAAAATGTTTTACAAATAAATATGTGAAAAGTGTGGTGTGCATTTGTATTTAGCCCCCTTTACTCTGATACCCCTAACTAAAACCTAGTGGAACCAATTGCATTCAGAAGTCACATAATTAGTAAATAGAGTCCCCCTGTGTGTAATTTAATCTCAGTATAAATACAGCAGTTCTGTGAAGTCCTCAGAGGTTTGTTAGAAAACCTCAGTGAACAAACAGCATCATGAAGGCCAAGGAACACACCAGACAGGTCAGGGATAACGTTGTGGAGAATTTTAAAGCAGGGTTAGGTTATAAAAAAATATCCCAAGCTTTGAACATTTTACAGAGCACTGTTCATCATCGGAAAATGGAAAGAGTACGGCATAACTGCAAACCTACCAAAACATGGCCGTCCACCTAAACTGACAGGCCGGGCAAGGAGAGCATTAATCAGAGAAGCAGCCAAAAGGCCCATGGTAACTCTGGAGGAGCTGCAGAGATCCACAGCTCAGGTAGGAGAATCTGTCCATAGGATAACTATTATGCCGTGCACACGATCGGAATGTCCGACAGAAAAAGTCCGACGGGAGCTTTTCATCATATATTCCGATCGTGTGTATGCCCCATCGGACTTTTCAATTCGAAAATTCTGACCTAGAAAGAGAACATGTTCTAAATTTTTCCGACTGAACCAATTCCTATCGGGAAAACCGCTCGTCTGTATTCTGTTCCGAAAATGACGCATGCTCTGAAGTACGAGAAGGAAGCTATTGGCTACTGGCTATTGAACTTCTGTTTTCTAGTCCCATCGTATGTGTTGTACGTCACCACATTCTGGACGGTCGGAATTTGGTGTGACTGTGTGTATGCAAGACAGCTTGAGTGGAATTCCGTCGGAAACCTTTATTGCGACGGGAAAACTGGTCGTGTGTACAGGGCATCAGTCGTGCACTCCACAAATCTGGCCTTTATGGAAGAGTGGCAAAAAGAAAATCATTGTTGAAAGAAGGCCATAAGAAGTCCCGTTTTCAGTTTGCAAGAAGCCATGTGGGGGACACAGCAGACATGTGGAAGAAGGTGCTCTGGTTAGATGAAACCAAAATTGTTCTTTTTGGCCTAAAAGCAAAACGCTATGTGTGGCGGAAAACTAACACTGTACATCAACCTGAACACACCATCCCCAGCGTGAAACATGGTGGTGGCAGCATCATGTTGTGGGAATGCTTTTCTTCAGCAGGGACAGGGAAGCTGGACAGAGTTGATGAGAAGATGGATGAAGCCAAATACAGGGAAATCTTAGAAGAAAACGTGTTAGAGTCTGCAAAAGACTTGAGACTGGGGTGGAGATTCACCTTCCAGCAGGACAATGACTCTAAACATACAGACAGAGCTAGAAGGTAATTGTTTGGATCAAACCACATCCATGTGTTAGAATGGCCCAGTCAAAGTCCAGACCTAAATCCAATTGAGACTCTATAGCAAGAATTAAAAATTGCTGCTCACAGATGCTCTCCATCCAATCTGACAGAGCTTGAGCTATTTTGCAAAGAAGAATGGGCAAAAATCTCAGTCTCTAGCAGTGTTGCCAACCCATTAATTTACGGGCAGCCCGTAAATTTCAGCCCATTTTCGGGCTGCCCATTAAAGCACGCTACAGGCAGCGGTGCCCGTAAAAATGATGGCCGCGGGTCAACCATACAACTGCGCATGCGCCATTCCGAAGCCCTCCTAGCTTAGGAAAGTTTGTACACGCTCAGCCGGGCAGCGCATGCACAGTAATGTAATGGCACTGCCTGGCACCATTTTTAAATGGAAGCCTGTGGCACAGCGGTAAACGTTCTCGGCGCGGCGGTGCCACTGCCTTGCGAGTCGCTACTAGCCGCCACAACAGCCGAGGAGGAGCTGAGGAGGAGAGGACAGGACAAGATAGTCAGTGAGTGAGTGAGAGAGAGTATGATACAAAGATGGCAGAGGACTCTAGGAGGACTGGGGGTGAAGCTGTGAAGGGGGCTGAGGAGGACACTGATGTGCCTTGCCCTGTGGAAAGGTGAAAGGGGCACAGGAGGAGGAGGACACTGTCACGGCCTGTGAACTGGAGGGGCACAGAAGGATACTGAAGGGGGACAGAGGAGGAACCTACCATGTCCGCAGCCTCTGTCCTCCACCTTCTGTACCATGTCCGCAGCCTCTGTCCCCCACCTCCTGTACCATGTCCACAGCCTCTGTCCCCCTCCTCCTGTACCATGTCCGCAGCCTCTGTCCCCCACCTCCTGTACCATGTCCGCAGCCTCTGTCCTCCACCTCCTGTACCATGTCCGCAGCCTCTGTCCTCCACCTCCTGTACCATGTCCACAGCCTCTGTACTCCAGCTCCTGTACCATGTCTGCACCCTCTGTCCCCCACCTCCTCTACCATGTCCGCAGCCTCTGTCCTCCACCTCCTGTACCATGTCTGCAGCTTCTGTCCCCTACCTCCATTACCATGTCCACAACCTCTGTCCCCCACCTCCTGTACCATGTCCGTAGCCTCTGTCCTCCACCTCCTGTACCATGTCCGCAGCCTCTGTCCTCCACCTCCTGTACCATGTCCGCAGCTTCTGTCCTCCACCTCCTGTATCATCTCTGCAGCATCTGACCATCTCTTTTATCATGTCTGCAGTCTCTGAGGGGGAGTTTGGAAAGGTGTATATATATATATATATATATATATATATATATATATATATATATATATATATATATATATATATACACACACACACACACACACACAATATATATACAGTGGAAGTAATTAGTATTCTGTGTCACTTGATGATTCTCTTTTAGATAAAAATTACAGAGATGGGGTCTCCTTAATGGTTTTGCTTCGGGGCCCAAAGCTCTTGTTGGCAAGTAAATAAATTAAACATACATATTTCAGCTATACATTTTGTTACTTAGACCAAGTTTTGCTTTAATTTGTTTATTTTACAAACATTTATTTTGATAAATGGCATATGTAAGACATTTTCCTGAAAAATTGTGGGGTAAAAAGACCTATAAAAAGTAACATTTTTGGTGTTGTGAGGGGTTTCCTGGCAGGATGTATATAATTGCAGCCTAAGCACAGTGCATCCAAAACAGCAGCATTCATTCACCACTTGGTATTGAAGTTCAAATGTGTAGCACTTAAAATTGAATGTGGCACAATGCTCAGGCAAATGCATAGTCAAAAAATGAAACCCTGGGCAATATTTGTATCAAATATTCAGCAAACAGCTCACAATTGCACAAGATCTATTCATTAATATTTCACAATTTAAAAACTGCACTCTGTGCACATTCTCTGTACGCTTAGTGAGCTGATATTTTATGTTAAGATTATTTAAAAGGCTACATTGGCTTCTTGATGCTAGATACTCTCTTACTCCCAAAATAAAGATGTAAATTTACTCTAATTAAATGAGTGCTGAGTAGTTGGACCGACTTCAAAGTTAATGATTTATTTCCACAAGGAGTTATGAAAGGAAAAGAATAGTATAAAATACTTGGCCTCCCTATAAATAAACATTGCTTGTTCAGGAAGAATTTACTATCAATGCATGGGTTTCACCAGCTTCAGACTCTTGCTCCACCAGTATTTGATTTATTCGGCAATTTACAGAATTATCACGCATCTGAATTCCAAATAAAGGTTACCGTATTTATTACCTAGACTTCATCACTCAGACTTTTTTATGTTTACAGTTAAGTCTTCAATTAGTTGGTCATTTAACTGTCCTTTTTTTAAAATCCATCCTGTCAGGTGAAAAAAAAATTGTCCTCAAAGCCTGTGCTGCCAAATGCCACTCTGTTGAAGAGAATGCTTTCTCAAAAGTCTGCTGAGAAAGTGATACTTCTGGAAACATTTTTCCAAATCCAGTATTACAGCAGAACTTCAACAAAACTTAAACCCCTTTAGTTTCTTCTATTCCCGGGACCCAAGTGGACCCGAGGGACTTAGAACAGAGCATTTTACTCAAACACATATTCTGACTCAGAAGTCTCCCAACTTTGAAAATATGTCTGATCACCAGCAACAAACAAAACATTGATGGATAAACAACATTACATCATCAACACTTCATGACTGACACTCTGGGAATTCAAAAGGTAACTATCCAGAATAGTCATTCTGATTGCTTATTTTAAACAAATCCTTCCCATCACATTTTAGTACCTCATGGACTCAATATATGCAGCAACATTTTTCCCAAATTTCACCCTTCTGTTACCAGCGTGGGCCTAAACACAATGTGAGACAACTTGTTGTGTACATTTTAAACACACACTTAAAATACTTTACTAACCAAAATGATACCCTATGCGTTCATTAAACACAATACAACCACTTTCTCATTCCACATTCATTTGGCCAATCCATTCACTCTCCATTTTTTCATATTTTCCCTTTGAACACCTTTAAACACCTTTTAAAACCTTAATATTTTTCTCTAGTGCATAGAATTACACAACCTTAAAGTCACTTCCTTTTCTTTACCAACCACAATTCATCTGGCATAGCACCCGGAATATATAACTTCCTCATTGTTAGCATATATATACTTCCCAATTATAATATTCTTAAACTTCTATTTGGTTAAAATCAACATTTTAAAATCCCCAATCATTGTTAATACAGCTTAAACACAATTAAAACAATTTGCACAAATATAGCACATTTGCTGTTATTTAGAAAAGAAACACCTTCTAACTTCAATAATGTAAGGATAGGCAACTACAGCTAAAACAGTCCTTAAAGTCAGACTCTAACCGAAATAATCAAGATACCCTATACATAAATTGAAATGTTACTTTTAAAAATTTGTATCTGATCAGATTCCTCAAAGAAAACATTTGGTACCAGCGCATACATGTCATTTATCAGTGATGTGTCACATTCCCCTTTTAATGTTCCCAATCTACTATGCAGTGGGCATGGGCTTAATATGTGCCCAACACATTTCATGAATAGACTGACAATAGTTGCAACATTTTAACAATAAACATGTATAACATTTTAAATCTATATAGATAACTCTTCTCAATTAAATCCTTCTTTGACATTCATTCTCCAGTCCAGCAAGTCTCTCTGACTCGTTGAATATAGAATGCAAATATAGCAATATGCTCTCCACAAAAGCGGTGGTGAAGGCCTTTGATCCCCTCTTCCACCTGAAGCAAAATAGCAGATCTCTGCGAGCGTATATGTACCTCCATGCAATTGCAATTACATGCATTTGTGCTATGAACCACTCATAAGCATTTTGTCCCCTGACGTTTAAAGAACGCTGCTAATCATCATCTCTTACTTGCACTTTCTATCAGGGGATTTCCAGTGTAGCAAGGTCTCTGGCCTTGTCCAGTCTAATGAGAACTTTCAAAGCCAAACATAGCCGGCATCCTTCTGTATGTGGTGGGTTGTGAGACATAGTGGGTGCAAGGTGGACAGAGTCATTGGGCGCCAGAAACTTCTTGGATGTAAAAGAGGTTTTATTTTTTGATCTTTAGGCTTCCGGGATGTAAGAGAGAGCGAGAGGACGCGTGCGGGCTGAGCTCCGCTCCAACATCCATCCTGAAATTTCTCCAGCGCTGATAGGGCTGACAGGGCTGACCTTCAGCTCCGATTCTCCTTAGACTCGGCTGTACCTAGGCACCCTGGGAAAGAAAAAGGCCCTCGGTGCACCGCGAGGTCCTACCATATCTCCGGGCAAGCTCCGGTCCTCCACTGCTTCCACCGCCTCCGCCGCCTCCACCGCTTCCACCGCCTCCACCGCCTCCACCGCCTCCGCCTTCACTGCATTCAGCACCGCTAAGCCTGCTAAGCCTACTGCTGCTGCCGCCACGATACTATCTACGAGACTCTCTACAGGGAACATGTCGGTCGGCACACAGACGCTCTCTGATCCTGTCTCATCTGCAGCCTCTCACGCAGCCTCTCACGCTGAGCTGCTGGCAGCAATTAAAGCAGGGAATGACCAAGTAATGGTCAAAATAGACCATTTGGCTTCTGATATCAGCTTAGTTCGGCATGACATGGATAAATTCAGATCCCGTTTTGCAGAGGTTGAGAGTCGGATTTCACAGCTAGAGGATGACACCAGAGCAGATTCCAGGAACCTTCGTGCTCTGCAATTGCAGGTAAAGGCTTTACAAGAGAAGTCGGTGGACACAGAAAATCGCATGAGGAGAAACAACCTAAGGATTATAGGTCTTCCTGAAAAAACAGAAGGTAATAAACTAGCTGAATTTGTGGAGTCCTTTCTCATATCATTGTTAGATCTACCTGCCATGCCTCCTACATTTGTGGTAGAAAGGGCACACAGAATTCCACCAACCCCTCCAATCCCTGGAAACCCTCCTAGGCCGCTTCTATTAAGACTTCTGAATTTCAGGGACAGAGATAGGATACTGGCTGCAGCTAGAGACAAACAAGAACTGCGGTTTAACAATGCAAAAATTATGCTGTTTTCTGATTATTCTCCTGAAGTCCAGCAGCGACGCCGGGCCTTTACCGAGGTCAGAAGACGTCTAAAAGATAAGGGTCTCAAATTTAGCTTATTATATCCCAGCAAGCTCCGAGTTGTAGACGGTGACCGAGCACATTTTTTTACTAATCCGGAGGCCGCTACATCCTGGCTAGATGGTCGTGGGTGACATATGTGCTGTGGGTAATATTCCTACCATTATAGTTCATCTATACAAGTCTAAAATCCCTTCTTTATTTTGCGGTTTTAATGAATGCTTAAATAAATGCACTCTATTTGGAGTTGGACTGCTCAGCCTCTTGGATTTGGACTGCCTCTTATTCCGAGAAGCAAGCCATAACCCAAATTCTTTATTTTCATTTTGATTTATTGACTTATTTGAATTCCCCCCCCCCCTTCTCCCCCCCCCACCCTCCCACCCTCCCCGCCTTTCCACCCTCCCCGTCCTTCTTTTCCTTTTTTTTTTTTTTTTTTTGGATGGGCCTACACCCACACCCACTTAGCTGTAGGGTGCCTGAACAAACCGTAGTACGATATCCCTGCAATATATAGTTGTAGCTTGTGTTTTTTTTTTTTTTTGGGTAAAACTATTCCTAATTCTCCTCCCTCCCTTTCTTTTTTTTTTTTTTTTTTTTTTTTTTTCTGGAGAGGAGATGGGACTTAGTAGGATAAGCACTCCGTGCTTGGGTATTTTTTGTTTTATGTTGTTTTTTGTTGTTGTTTTAGTTTGTATAAATTTGTTTCAAAAATTTAACATTGCTAGTACATGTTGGTATAATGTAGAGACTTTGCTGCTTGTGAGTTACCCTAAATGGTGTTCCTCCTGTCATTTTATTTGGTCATGGTTCTTTAAACCTATATGGCTACTCCCCTAGCTGAAAAATTTTCGGTCCTTTCATGGAACGTCAGAGGCCTTAATTCTAAGTTCAAACGGGCACTGCTGATAAGATACTTAAAAACCCACTCTCCACATCTCATTCTTTTACAGGAAACCCACCTCACAGGTAGCAAGGTTTTAACCCTTAAAAAACCCTGGATTCAGAGGGCTATCCATGCGACTTACTCCTCTTATGCTAGAGGGGTCTCAATTCTAATACATAAGAAATTTCCCTGTGTGGTTGAGGATGTCTGTACGGACCCTCAGGGCAAGTTTGCAATTGTGGTATTTTCACACTGGTCTCAAAGATACATAATTATAAACATCTATATTCCCCCACCCTTTACACACGATTTGCTATATAAGGTCTTGGAAAAAGCTGCTTCCTTTTATCCAGCGAAATTACTGGTGATGGGCGACTTTAACTCTACTATCTCCCCAGATTTGGATAGACCTGTCCCATCTAAAAACTATAGTTCTGAGCTATCTACATGGGCACAGGCAATGGGGCTACAGGAGATATGGAGATGGAAACACCCGGCCACTAGGGCATATTCATGCTTTTCGGCCACAGGACTGCCTCATGAATTGACCTGGCCTTCTCCAACTCGGCCTTGCTGACAGATGTAATAGGGGCCAAGTACTTACCTAGCGGGCTGTCGGATCATAGCCCATTGGTAATCGAGTTTCGCTCGTCTGTATGTCGTGATGCGGCCCTGTGGAGGCTGGGGGCACAGTGGATTTCCCACCCTGAGGTAGCTGACATTATCCCACTTAGATTAGCAGAGTTTTGGGATCTTAATGAAGGCTCCTCAACTCCACAGATGGTCTGGGATACATTCAAGGCCTATACTAGAGGGCAATATATTTCAATTATCGCAAGTGTCAAGAAGCAGCAAGGCCGGGAAACTTATAGGTTACAACAGATGGTAGAGGATCAAACAGTAATCTACAGTGCAGATCCTACAATAACTCATTTTGATGCATTAAATGCTGCCCGGAGCTCACTAAATTTACATTTGACGGAGGTTACGCGATTGGATATGCACAAAGGAAGGCAGCGGCTATTTGAACAGGGAGACAAAAATGGTCGTTTCCTGGCTATGTTGGCGCAGCATGAATACCCATCCACAGTGGTCTCGGGTCTGCGGTCTCCAACAGGGGATACGGTGACCTCTCAGGTAGAAATTCTACAAATGTTTAATACCTTCTATCAAACTCTTTATACCTCTGCTCTTCCCCCCGACTTCCAGCCAGAGTCGTTGCAAAATCTTTTAGATCCGTTGGCACTTGGCTGGCTGTCGGATGAGGAACGAGAGTCGTTGGTACGCCCTTTCACGGCGTCAGAGGTTTTAAAGGTCATACGGTCCTTCCCTATGGGAAAGGCGCCAGGACCGGATGGCCTTCCAATAGATTTCTATAGAGCACACGCAGCACTTTTAGCACCCATATTAGCCCAATTGTACACTATCTGTTTATCTAAGGGTGATTTGCCCCTTTCAATGCATCAGGCCTATCTTACTTTGATCCATAAGGACCTCAAGGACCCAGAGCTATGTGCCTCATACAGACCAATAGCCTTATTAAATAATGACTTAAAAATTTTAACCAAACTGCTGGCTACCCGTCTATACCCACTACTACCTTCGGTTATTGACCCCGATCAAACAGGATTTATGCCCAAAAGGTCCACTGATGTCAATCTTAGGAGACTTTTTACTAATATTCATGCTCAACACAATAACTCTGGTACAAGGGCTATTGCCCTATTAGATATAGAAAAGGCGTTTGATACAGTAGAGTGGCCCTTCTTGTGGGAGACTCTACGTAGAATGGGTTTTCCACTACGGTTTATATCATGGTTGCAGGTGATCTATAGGTGTCCCACCTCATCGATTCGCTTGGGTTCCAGACTTTCAACTCCATTTCGACTGTTTCGGGGAACTAGACAGGGTTGCCCTCTTTCTCCGGCTTTATTTGCTTTAGCCATGGAGCCGGTTGCAGAGGCCCTTCGTACATTGCCTCATATTAAGGGGCTCCGTATTGGCATGCTAGAGGAGAGGGTAGCCCTGTACGCTGATGATATGGTTCTGTTTCTCGGGGATGCGGGTCCATCACTTCAGGGTGACTTGTCACTCCTCAACACATTTTCCACAGTAACGGGCCTTCGGGTCAACTGGTCAAAATCTACTTTATTTCCAATAGATCAGGCAGCCAAAGCTACATCCTCCCCAGACAGCCCATTGAAGTGGGTTGACTCCTTTAAATATCTTGGGGTCTATGTCTCCGCACAAGCTTCAGATTTTCTTAAACTAAATTTAGACCCGGTAGTGGGGGACATGAAAGTTAAACTCAAGGCATGGAATAATCTGCCCCTGTCGGTTTGGGGAAGGGTTAACCTGCTTAAAATGAAGGTCATTCCCAAATTCATCTATTTATTCCGCCATTCCCCGCAGTGGATTCCTAAATCCTTTTTTACTAAACTAAATCAACGTTTCTCGGAGTTTCTCTGGGGCCCTTCACCACCCAGATATAAGTTATCGACATTGATGAGGCCACTGTCGCGGGGTGGTATGGCTTTTCCGGATTGCTACAAGTATTTCTTGGCGACACAGCTTGTGACAGTGGCCTGGTGGTTAAATCCCGATAAAACCAACGTGGCCTCCGTTTTGGAGGCCACGGTGGCGGGCTCCTGGGAATCCCTTCGATATTTAATTTATAGAGGCCCATGTGCCCCATACCTATTAACTCCCTCTATGCTTACTACCCTACGGGCCTGGAAAATGGGTTTAGTCATTGAAAAATACATCAAGACTGAAATTTCCTCTAATGCTCCCCTATGGTTAAACCCTAATTTACCACATTTTTATAAATTTATAGACCCTCAGGCATGGACTAGATACGGTATAAAACTAATCTCACAAGTGGTGTCTTGCACTTCATTGCTCTCTTTTCGCCAGCTTTCCTCTCAGTATAACCTTCCGCAACATTATCAGTTCCGCTATTTTCAATTTTTGCACGCATTTGAAGCCCAATTCCCACGTTCGTCCTGTATACTAACACAGTCTAAACTGGAGATCACTCTTAGATCCGGTTGTACTAAAAAACCTATATCTCACTTATATGAGCATCTAATCTATGTGTCCTTGCCACCGTTGGACGGCCTTTTGTCCCGTTGGCAGCGTGACATTCCAGCTTTGAATAGCGACGATTGGGATAATGTTTGGGACTTCCCCTTTAGCTCGCTAGTTTCTATACGTGATAAATTAGTGCAATTTAAAATAGTACACCGGGCGTATTTTACCCCACATAGACTTCATTTGATAAATCCCGCACATTCTCTTGAGTGTTGGAGATGTAGAACCACCCCAGGAGATTTTTCTCACATCTTTTGGTATTGCCTAAAGATACAACAATTTTGGAGGGAGGTCCTTGCTCTAATCAATAAAATTGCATTGACTAATTTACCACTGTCAATGGAGATTTGTATGTTGGGCCTAATAAAAAACCTAGTTCCTGTTACAGCTAAACGCACGATGATTGGCCTGCTTCTATTTTATGCTAGGAAAACCATAGCACTTCAATGGACAAAATCCTATCCCCCCTCAAGTGCTCAGTGGAAACGTTTGGTTAATGATAGTCTTCCATTATATAAAGATACTTATCTTAATAGAGGCTGCCAGTTGAAATTCGACAAAGTTTGGAGTGGGTGGCTGGAGGAAATGAATATTGTCTACTAATGTTTGATTAGTCTCAGCCACTATACCACAGAATTGACGAATAAATGTAGCCTTCAGTTAACAGGTATCGGTTTCCATGGGCTGTGGTACCTTTTTCCTCCCTTTTTTTTTTTTTCCTTTTTTTTTTTTTTTTTTTATTTTTACTCCAACCAAGGCCTACCTTCTAGCTGGAGGAAAGGGATATCTACATTTTATATTTATATCCTACATTTGTATTCCATGTATGTATTATTGCGGCTACTCACTTCGATTACCTGATGTACTTGCTGTCTTATTTGTACAAACTAACCAACTAATTTGTATATGTCTTTATGTTTTCTTTCTTAAAATTGAATAAAAATAAATTATAAAAAAAAAAAAAAAAAAGAGGTTTTATTTTTCTTAACAGTCCTTTTTTATATTTTTGGGGGAAAGAGGGTTAGGGTCAGGACACGCTAAGGTAGTTGTAAATTCAATTGGCAGATTCCGAGACTTCATTAAGAGAACAGCAGGGAAAGGCCCCAGCAAGAAGCCACATCTGCACCTGCAGGAATGCTGTCTCCTATGGCAACAGTCTTTAACAGTTCCTAACTCAAACGTAACAGTCCTTTCATCGTCACTACAACTGCTTCTTGTAGTTCTTCAACAGTGAGCTCCCGGTCTCTTACTAGACCCTCTGATTCATTGACTCTGAATCCCTTCTCCGAGGTTTGCGGTGGTTTCCCCTCAAGCATCACCCCCACTTCTCTGCTGGGTCCCTAGCTTGGCACACCAAATACCTCTCAAGCTTCACCCCTGTGAACTGGTTCGGTCCCTGGCTTAACTGACAAGGTTGCTCTGCAAGCGTCTCCTCAGCGGGCTGGGTCCCTGACTTAATCACCGCCTGAAGTTTGCTGATTCTCCACCGTGCCCTTTCAGTGAGAATGTGGTTCCGGTACTTTGCTTAAGTTACTCACTGTGGTCCCTGGTAAAGGTGGCTGGTCCCTTTGTGGTGACAGCTTCCCTTCTACCTCCGACCATGACAGGTTCTCCGGCCTGCAGAACCATCACTTCTGGTTGGACTGCAAGCCGCAATCCCAACCCTGCAGGGCTCTCATTACTTCTGGATAGGCCCTCAGACAGTCTAGCAGCCAGATGCCCCCGGAATAGGCCCAATCTCTGGCCTAGCAGCCTGGGGCGTATGACACAGGTCCACCCAGACAGCTGTCCAGGTGGCACAGAACACAGATCACCTGAACTCCCCTAAATATATAGACTCTCCCAGCAGGCCAAGTGATTCAAGAAAACCAACGCCCATTGGCTGAGATTACCCATATACCCATAACCTGACCTTGGGTTGCCCTTATAGTTAGATAGTTACAAAGTAGGTGAGGTTGAAAAAAGACACAAGTGCATCAGGTCCAACTTATGTGTGTGATTTTATGTCAGTATTACATTGTATGTCCCTGTATGTTGTGGTCGTTCAGGTGCTTATTCAATAGTTTTTTTAAACTATCGGTGCTCCCCGCTGAAACCACCACCTGTGGAAGGGAATTCCACATCCTTGCCGCTCTTACAGTAAAGAACCCTCTTTCACTGTCCATTTACAAGCAGGGGGAGGGAAAAGGCAAATGCTATTTGGCTGCAGCAGAGAAAAATCAGATATGCTGCCCTGCCAGGCAAGGGCTTTTCTGTGTGACAGGGCTGTGTAAATCTTAGGACCGGATGAGCAGAAAAAAATTATTTGGCAATTATAAACAGCTCCCTTATATGTATTGCATCTGTGTATTTAGCCATTCGCCTGCGGTTCACCTTTATGTTTATGTAAAAAAAAAGATGCAAAACATGAACCTGGAATGACAATATGGCAGCTGTATGAAGTACTGTTGCATGTGAGAGCATCACTGGTTGGGTATGATCTAGGGTTGCACTGATACCAAAACTAGTATCAGTGCCGATACCGAGCATTTACATAAGTACTTGTAGTCATGAAAATGCTCCAATGCTTGATCCAATACCTCCTAGCGTCCTCATTGTAGCGGGTGGGGGGACGGACAGCCTCATAGATGATCGTTGCGGTAGGGGCAGTTACAAATACCGATCTCCTTACATAGCTTTCAATAAAGCAGCTGACAGCCACTTCTCCTCTCCCTCCCGCGACTGTCAGCTGCTTTATTGAAAGCTATACAGGGAGATCGGTGCTTGTAACTGCCCCCACCGCCGCACTGATCACCCCCGACTGTCCCCTGTGTCCTTCTCCAGCTCCCCGGGTCCTGCTCCGGCTCCTGGTCCTCCGGGTCCTCCAGCTTTCGGGATACTATTTGTGTTCCCCCTCATCCCAGATCTGTCAGGATGGAGAGCGGAGGAAGTAGTCATCATATGTCGTTTACCGGCCCCTTCCTTTTCTGAATGCATCTGAATGATCTGAAGTGATCACTGACTCTGTCCATTCATAACTGATCATCGTAAACTGTGTTTACCATTCTGCAGTTCAGGGCCGATCCTAGGGTCACCGTCGCCTGGGTGCAGAAATATTTCTGGCGCCCCCACATGGGCGTGGTCATCTTACCAACTCCTCCCCTTTATAAATGTTTCTATGGCAACGACTCAAACACAGAGATGCTCCCCTAAGAAGTCTTTGCTACCCTAGGATCCTCCCATGATCTTTTAACAATAAAAAAAATACAGGAAGAGCGTACACTAATGAGACCTGGAGGGGAGTTTCTCTGATGCACACAAAGAGGGCTTCTGTTAGAGAGTCTGTTAGAAAGAGCCCCCAGACATAGTACAGGAGATGGCCAGAGACTGCAGACAGGACACAGGAGATGGTCAGAGACTGCAGACATGATAGAGGAGATGGTCAGAGACTGCAGACATGATACAGGAGATGGTCAGAGACTGCAGAAATGATACAGGAGATGGTCAGAGACTGCAGACATGATACAGGAGATGATCAGAGACTGCAGACATGATACAGGAGATGATCAGAGACTGCAGACATGATACAGGAGATGATCAGAGACTGCAGACATGATACAGGAGATGGTCAGAGACTGCAGACATGATACAGGAGATGGTCAGAGACTGCAGACATGATACAGGAGATGGTCAGAGACTGCAGACATGATACAGGAGATGATCAGAGACTGCAGACATAGTACAGGAGATGGTCAGAGACTGTAGACATGATACAAGAGACAGTCAGAGACTGCAGACATGATACAGGAGATGATCAGAGACTGCAGACATAGTACAGGAGATGGTCAGAGACTGTAGTTATGATACAAGAGACGGTCAGAGACTGCAATTATAGAACAGGAGATGGTCAGAGACTGCAGACATAGTACAAGAGATGATCAGAGACTGCAGACATAGTACAGGAGATGATCAGAGACTGCAGACATAGTACAGGAGATGGTCAGAGACTGCAGACATGATACAGGAGATGGTCAGAGACTGCAGACATGATACAGGAGATGGTCAGAGACTGCAGACATAGCACAGGAGATGGTCAGAGACTGCAGACATAATACAGGAGATGATCAGAGACTGCAGACATAGTACAGGAGATGGTCAGAGACTGCAGACATAGTACAGGAGATGGTCAGAGACTGCAGATATTGTACAGGAGATGCCCAGAGACTGCAGACATAGTACAGGAGATGGTCAGAGACTGTAGTTATGATACAAGAGACAGTCAGAGACTGCAATCATAGAACAGGAGATGGTCAGAGCCTGCAATCATAGAACAGGAGATGGTCAGAGACTGCAGACATAGTACAGGAGATGGTCAGAGACTGCAGATATTGTACAGGAGATGCCCAGAGACTGCAGACATAGTACAGGAGATGGTCAGAGACTGTAGTTATGATACAAGAGACGATCAGAGACTGCAATCATAGAACAGGAGATGGTCAGAGACTGCAGACATAATACAGAAGATGATCAGAGACTGCAGACATGTTACAAGAGATGGTCAGAGATTGTAGTTATGATACAAGAGACAGTCAGAGACTGCAATCATAGAACAGGAGATGATCAGAGACTGCAGACATAGTACATGAGATGGTCAGAGCCTGCAGACATAGTACAGGAGATGATCAGAGACTGCAGACATAGTACGGGAGATGCCCAGAGACTGCAGGCATAGTACAAGAGATGGTCAGAGACTGCAGACATAGTACAGGAGATGCCCAGAGACTGCAGACATAGTACAGGAGATGGTCAGAGACTGCAGACATAGTACAAGAGATGATCAGAGACTGCAGACATAGTACAGGAGATGATCAGAGACTGCAGACATAGTACAGGAGATGCCCAGAGACTGTAGGCATAGTACAAGAGATGGTCAGAGACTGCAGACATAGTACAGGAGATGCCCAGAGACTGCAGACAAAGTACAGGAGAAGATCAGAGACTGCAGACATAGTACAGGAGATGGTCAGAGACTGCAGACATAGTACAGGAGATGATCAGAGACTGCAGACATAGTACAGGAGATGATCAGAGACTGCAGACATAGTACAGGAGATGATCAGAGACTGCAGACATAGTATAGGAGATGCCCAGAGACTGCAGACATAGTACAGGAGATGGTCAGAGACTGTAGTTATGATACAAGAGACGGTCAGAGACTGCAATCATAGAACAGGAGATGGTCAGAGACTGTAGTTATGATACAAGAGACGGTCAGAGACTGCAATCATAGAACAGGAGATGGTCAGAGACTGCAGACATACTACAAGAGATGGTCAGAGACTGCAGACATACTACAGGAGATATTCAGAGACTGCAGTTCCTATGGACACTAGTACATAATGGCCAATCGGCCCTCTCACCTGACCCAGCGATACAGCAACGGTTCCTCTGATCAGGAGTCAGCTCACTCTGAATTGCCCATGGTGACTCCGCTGGGTAGCACCCAGATCTGTATTCCTGCAATGACTCCATTCCTTTCTCTGCCAGGGATGGCGCTAGGCTGTGTGTCTTTCCCTCTGGTGGCGCAGGACAGTGGGGTTCTCTCTCTGATGGTGTTCTCTCAGCACTGTCCTCTCCCTCTGGAGTCCTGGGTGCACTTCCCTGAAAGCTTTCCCAGGCTCCTGTCTCTCTCTCTCTTTCCCATTCAGCTGAGCATGCTGTGTGGGCTGCAGTTTCCGTGTTACAGTGGGGCTGCCAGTCCTCGGGACTATATGTCCCACAATCCTCTTCTCTGCTCCTTTTTCTATTCTGTTTCCTCCCTGGTTGATATGAAGGCGGGGGAAGAAACATAGTGGGCAGCTGTGCTGGCAAGCATCACTCACTAGTACAGGAGCATGCAGGAGGAGAGGGAGGGGGGAAAGGAGAGGGAGGGGGGAAAGGAGAGCCAGCAGCTGCATTGGCTTCACTAGTGTTAGGGTCACCCCCCTTCCACCAACTATAGTCGCCCCTCAGTACAGACCCCCCTCCACTACATATAGACCCCCCTCCGTCAGTGCAGAACCTGCACTAAGTATAAACCCCTCCCTCAGTACAGACCTTACTCAGTACAGATCCCCCCCAGGTAACCCCCCCTCTATTAGTACAGACCCCCCCAGGTCAGATCTCCCTCTCCATTAGTACAAACCCCACAGGACAAACCACCCCTCCATTAGTACAGACCCCCCAGGACAGACCCCCCCATTAGTACAGACCCCACAGGACAGACCCCCTCTCCATTAGTACAGACCCCCCTCCATTAGCAAAGACCCTCCCTCCATTAGTACAGATCCCCCCTCCATTAGTACAGACCCCCCAGGACAGATCCCCTCTCCATTAGTACAGACCTCCCTCCATTAGTACAGACCCCCAGTACAGACCCCCCCATTAGTACAGACCCCATTAGTACAGACCCCACCTCAGTACAGACCCCCCCATTAGTACAGACCCCCCTCCATTAGTACAGACCCCCAGGACAGACCCCCCTCCATTAGTACAGACCCCCCTCCATTAGTACAGACCCCCCTTCATTAGTACAGCCCCCCTCCATTAGTACAGACCCCCCCTCCATTAGTACAGACCCCCCTCCATTAGTACAGACCCCCTCCATTAGTACAGACCCCCCTCCATTAGTACAGCCCCCCTCCATTAGTACAGACCCCCCAGGACAGACCCCCCTCCATTAGTACAGACCCCCCAGGACAGACCCCCTCTCCATTAGTACAGACCCCCCCTCCATTAGTACAGACCCCCCCAGTACAGACCCCCTCTCCATTAGTACAGACCCCATTAGTACAGACCCCCCTCCATTAGTACAGACCCCATTAGTACAGACCCCCTCTCCATTAGTACAGACCCCCCAGGACAGACCCCCTCTCCATTAGTACAGACCCCCCAGTACAGACCCCCCCATTAGTACAGACCCCCCTCCATTAGTACAGACCCCATTAGTACAGACCCCCCAGGACAGACCCCCCCTCCATTAGTACAGACCCCCCCATTAGTATAGACCCCCCTCCATTAGTACAGACCCCATTAGTACAGACCCCCTCTCCATTAGTACAGACCCCCCTCCATTAGTACAGACTCCCCAGGACAGACCCCCCTCCATTAGTACAGAACCCCCCATTAGTACAGACCCCCCCATTAGTACAGACCCCCCTCCATTAGTACAGACCCCCCATTAGTACAGACCCCCCCATTAGTACAGACCCCCCTCCATTAGTACAGACCCCATTAGTACAGACCCCCTCTCCATTAGTACAGCCCCCCATTATTAGTACAGCCCCCCATTATTAGTACAGCCCCCCTCCATTAGTACAGCCCCCCTCCATTAGTACAGCCCCCCTCCATAAGTACAGCCCCCCCTCCATTAGTACAGCCCCCCTCCATTAGTACAGCCCCCCCTCCATTAGTACAGTACAGACCCCCCTCCATTAGGGTACATAAATACACCCGGGCGGCAGCTGGAGAGGAGAGGATAGTGTGCAGCCAGCCGCGCCGCCCAGGTGGAGAACAGAGCAGATCAAAGCAGGCAGGAGTGGGAGACACAGAGAGGAGAATGTGTCAGGCACGGACCGCTTCTCCGCTCCCCCCCCCGCGACATCACTGTGCGGCTGGTCTCTCTCCACGCAGAGACCAGCCGCTCTGCCTCAGATGTCATCTCCGGCTGGCAGCTGCTCTCTTTCTCTAAGGAGGGGCTTGAGCAGCAAACAGCGGCGCCTTTCTTCTAAATCTTGGAACACCAGCGGAGAGCCGCCGCCGGACACAATCAAGAGGAAGAGGAGGATGAAAGGGAGCACTCTGGCGCTTCAGCGCCCCCACCTCTCTGGCGCCAGGGTGCACTGCACCCCGTGCACCCCATCTAGGACCGGCCCTGCTGCAGTTTATAAATGGAAAGGAGCCTCTTTCTCCTGTCCATTCATATTTAGTGCAGCTGAGGCTGCTGACTGGGGAATCTGTGTCCTCAGTCCCTTTACCTGTTCCAAAAGGGGGATGTCAGGGATCTGTTTAGATCCCAGATAGCTCACCAAAGCCACCCCCCAACAGGGCTGATAAAAATAAATAAATTCATTAAAAAATAAGGAATTGTAATAAAAAAATATTTAAAGATTAAATTTAAAAATAATAAAAAATAAAAAAAAACACTGACACCATCCACTCTCTCCTCCTCCAGCCCTCACCCCCCCCCCCCCCCCCCATAAAAAAGAAAGCATTGTAAAAAAAAATAGCAAAAATAATATGAATTGTAAAAAATAAAAATGGAAAAAAAAGATAAAATAAAAATAAACTACTGAAACAGTCCACGCCTCATCAGTGCCACCAGTGTCACATGACATTAAAAAAATTATCGGTAATGCGAATGGGCGAGTACTTAAAAACAAGTATCGGTATCGGTGCAACCCTAGACTATGATCATTACCATTGTTTGAAATTTTTGTTCAGTCCATAGAAAGTTACAAGGACACAACATTTCTGAAGGAATCAACAGGTATTTCTGTACTTTTAAAACATGTCTTTTAACCACTTCCCATCCATCATTCCTTCGCAGTTCATAAATGTCGGCAAGTTGAAGTGGTTATACCCGGATCATGACTACAGCTACAGTCATGATCCTGGTATTGTTTTTTTTTCGATTGCTGTCCTTGTGATCCTAGTAACCCAAAAGGAACCTGCTGATGTATATGTTATTTCATTTTTCATTAAACAAATTGAAACAGGTAATATTCTTTGCATATTCATATACCTATTGTCATTTGTACCTTTGTCCAGATAGCAAGGATAATTTTCCACAAATGTGTAGCAGTGTTGAATTATAAGTCTGTTAATTTGCTCCACATTGTCACTGACAAGTTTCAAGTGCAGAACACTTGAAGCAAAAGTTCTAGTTGACACTTTTCCAATTTGTAGCAAATCTGTGTGTCAAGTCTCTAGCAAGAGCAAAGTTACAGTGCTGAGTCTACAGCAGGAGCTCTGCAAGTCATAGTGACCCCTGTGGTGGGATGACTATTGCACAATATAATTGAATCAGAACTAGCAGCAGACTTACAGAATGTTTACATGATTTGATTGTAGCCGTATCTAGCAGGAAACTTCACTCTGATTATGAAGTCACAAATAATGGTAGCAAACCCTGCAATAAAAAACGCTGCAAACTATGCAACCAGATAAATCTATCCAAAAGTGTTACACACACAAATGGGACCTTCAATATCATGGGATCTTACAGCTGTACCTCAAGTAATGTTGTGTACCTCATCCAATGCAAAAGGTGCAGCAAAGGATCTTATGTTGGTGAAACAGGACAGAAGTTGCAAGCGAGGATGAATTTGCACAGACATACCATCAAAGAACATAAAGAAGACAGTTTATGCACACCTGTGGGACATCATTTCTCACAATCGGACCACACCATAGAAGACCTCAATGTCTTAGTTCTTAAAGGGAATTTTAGAACTATCCAGGAAAGGAAAACGTTTGAACTAAGAATGATACTTCTTTTTGACACGAAGAATAATGGCCTGAATTTAGATATTGGTTTCCTTACACATTATGCTAAAGTTTTACGACCGCTCTGTGATTAGTATACCCCCTGCATTCCCCCCTAGCTCTCCCTCTCTTATCTCACTAACTCTGCTGCTATCTTTATTACCATTGATTTGTATGTGTTTGGTTTTCTTTTTTTTTTTTTTTTTTTTTCTTCTTCTTTAACATTCTGCTTAAAAATTTGTGAATCAGTACTGCTTGGACCTTGAAGAAGGGGACATACCCCGAAAGCTTGTCCTGAAAAATTGTATGTTAGTGCAAATAAAAAAAGTACCACGGACAGTACAGAATGTTTACAAAAAAGTTGATCTGGAGTCATTGAATGCAGACTTGCTGCAATTGTGCAACAAATGTCTGACAAGTCTAGCAAAAATGTATCAAGTAATTTACAAATTTGTCACACAATTGCTTGCTATCTGGATTATTTTGCATTGTAAGGCTCCGTTCACATACACTATATTACCCAAAGTATTAGGACAAGCACATGAACTTTAATGGCATCCCAGCCTTAGTCCGTAGGGTTCAATATTGAATTGGCCCACCCTTTGTAGCTATAACAGCTTCAACTCTTCTGGGAAGGCTGTCCACAAGACTTAGAGGTGTGTCTATGGGAATGTTTGAGGCGCATTTGTGAGGTCAGGCACTGATGTTGGACAAGAAGGCCCATTTCACAGTCTAATTTATCCCAAAGGTGTTTTATCAAGTTGAAGTCAGGACTGTGCAGGCCAGTCAAGTTCCTCTACCCCAAACTTGCTCATCCATGCCTTTATGGATCTTGCGTTGTGCACAGTCATGTTGTAACAGGAAGGAGCCATCCCTAAACTGTTCCCACAAAATTGGAAGCATGAAATTGGCCAAAATGTCTTGTTATGCTGAAGCCTTAAGAGTTCCTTTTACTGGAACTAAGGGTCCAATCTCAACCCCTGAAAAACAACCCACACCATAATTCCTCCTCCATCAAATTATTTGGACCAGTGCATTGTCCATGAAGACATCGATGAGCGAGTTTGGGGTGGAGGAACTTGACTGGCCTGCACAGAGCCCTGACCTCAACCTGATAGAACATCTTTGGGATGAATTAGAGCAGAGACTGTGAGCCAGGCCTTCACGTCCACAGCAATGCCTGACCATACAAAGGTGCTTCTGGAAGAATGGTCAAACATTCCCATAGACAAACTGTTAAATCTTGTGGACAGCCTTCCCAGAAGAGTTGAAACTGTGATAGCTGCAAAGGGTGGGCCAACTCAATATTAAACCCTACGGACTAAGATTGGGATGCCAGTAAAGTTCATGTACGAGCAAAGGCAGGCGTCCCAATACTTTTGGCAATATAGTTTTTATGCAAATAGGATGCGTTTTGAACCGCATCCAATTCGCATGACATGTGTCAAACTGACTTTCTATAGAGCCGGTTCACATATATGTGGTGCAGTGGCAGTATGAATTCACTGCAAATTTAAAAAGAGTCATGTGCATTTATTCAGCACTGTGGAGCAGTTCAGATGCAAATTCCAGGTTTATTGCCTTCTATGGGAACGCATCTGCGCACATCCCATCAGTTTTAAACACAAATTTGATCAGAAAAAACCCCGACATGGCCACCTCCCCACACCCAATCTATACCAGCCCCTTTCATGTCTGGTACGGATTTTGAAGGGAACCCCCACGATAAAATAATAAAAAATGGTGTGGAGTCCACCCCCAAAATTTGTACCAGACCCTTATCCGAGCATGCAGCCTGGCAGGAGAGGGGATGACGACTGAGTGCCCCCCCAAACCATATCAGGCCCCGGGCTTTGTCCACCCACCCCAAAGCACCTTGTCCCTATGTTGATGGGGACAAGGGCCTCTTCCCCACAACCCTGGGCGGTGGTTGTGGGAGTCTACGGGCAGGGGGCTTATTGGAATCTGGAAGCCCCTTTAACAAGTGGGCTCCCAGATTCAGCCCCCCCATGTGAATTAATTTGGGTTACATTGTTTTTGTCTTTTCAATAAAGGAATTGTCAAAAACTGTCTGTGTTTTTATTTATTTTTTACACATTTTTGGATGAATGAGTAGGGGTACAATGTAAAAACACAATTAAGAAATCTATTATTACATGATACATGGCGCACACTTAACCCAAATGGCAAAGACTTTACCTTTTTCTCCCCACCACACTCCAAATACTCTCGTATAGATTACTTCTTTATCTCCCAAACTGACCTGCCGATGCTCCAGACATCCTCCATTGACCCAACGATACTCTCCGACCACAACCCCATAACCATGACTCTACACATTCCCATCATAAGAAAACACTCACCCATCTGGCGCTTGGACACATCTCTCCTCACAGACGCTGACATAGCGCACACCATCTCCCAACACCTAAATAACTATTTCAGTGATAACGGACAGAATGAATCCTCTCCAGCGGTAGTGTGGGCTGCACATAAATGTGTTATAAGAGGAACATTCTTGTCCCAGGCCGTGCATAGAAACAAACAAAGAAAAGCAAAACTGGAGGTAATGACTAACCGCATTTCACAATTGGAACGGAAACACAAAGCATCTCTGGCCTCAGACACATTAGCCGAGCTGACGCAATTGAGAAACGATCTCTTAGAAGAATTACACAAAAACGTTAAACGCAAATACATGCTTACGAAAAAATGCTTCTATGAGTTTGGTAACAAGTCAGGGAAGATGCTAGCTAGAGCACTTCAGGCTAAAAAAGCCGCTCACACTATTCACTCAATTGTAGACCCCTCGGGTAAAACAGTAGTCGCGTCAGAGGACATAGCGAAACAATTTGTACGCTACTTCACAGACTTGTACAATCTTCGCACAAACCAGACTTCTCCCACCCTACCGGACAGGAGTACGGCAATTCAAAATTTTCTATCCCAATACTCTCCCTCACCGCTCAAGGCGGAGGAGTCTGAATCTCTTGACAAACCCTTGACTACGGAGGAGATTACACTGGCACTAAAACATATGAAAACAGGCAAAAGCCCCGGTCCCGATGGACTGCCAGTCGGTTACTACAAAACCTTTCCTGAATTGCTTACACCTCACCTAGTCAAGGCATTTAATAGCCTTACACCCAATAGTACAGCCTCCAAAGACATATTGGAAGCGCATATTACTCTCATCCCCAAACCAGGAAAAGATAACACGATGGTATCTAACTATCGCCCCATTTCTCTACTAAATGTAGACGTAAAATTGTATGCTAAAGCTATAGCTAACCGTCTTTTACCCCTGATTCCCAATTTAATTGCCACCGACCAAGTAGGATTTGTCCCGGGTAGAGAAGCTAAAGACAACACTTCTAAAGCTCTAAACGTACACCATTGGTTAACCTCCACCGCTACTAAGGGCTTCCTCCTTTCGTTGGACGCGGAGAAGGCGTTTGACAGGGTGGCCTGGGACTTTATGGAAGCAACCCTGCACGCAATAGGCCTTCTGACTCGATTAATCAAAATGATCTTGACTCTATATTCTTCTCCCACGGCCAAAGTGAGAGTGAATGGTGGCTTGTCGGGCGCCTTCTCCGTGTCCAACGGAACTAGACAGGGATGCCCTCTATCCCCATTGATCTTTATTCTGACTATGGAACCCATGCTGCGCAGAATTAGAGAGAACCCGGATATCAAAGGCATTACAATAAACCAAAAACAATACAAAGTAGCGGCATACGCCGACGACGTCCTTCTCTTTCTCACGGATCCGATCACTACCATCCCGAACCTTCTCAGAGACTTCGCTCTTTTCAAAACCCTTTCAAACTTGCAAATAAACTTTTCTAAATCCAAAGCCCTTAACATATCACTAACAAATGAGACGGTTACACAATGCAAACATAACTTCCCGTTTGGTTGGGAATCACAAGCAATAACGTACCTAGGTATCAAAATCCCAGCCAGACTGTCAGACCTATATCAGCTAAACTTTATACCCATTTTAAAAACTATCCAGAATGATCTGCAAAGATGGCAAACCGGTCCATTTTCGTGGTTCGGAAGGATAGCTATTTTAAAAATTAACATACTACCTAGGTTACTATACCTACTCCAAACCATTCCGATAATGCTCCCACTCTCTTTCTTTGCCTCTTACAAAAGGATCTGTAGGAAGTTTATCTGGCTCTCCAAACAGCCCAGACTGAACTGGCACAGACTGACGCTCCCAAAACTACAGGGAGGATTACAAGTCCCGGACATACAAACATACTACCGGGTCTGCCATCTAGCCAGAATTGTTGACTGGCACATACACAGCGGAGAAAAAGAGTGGGTACACATTGAAAACGCTTTCACCAAGATACCGTTGAAACTTCTCCCTTGGATTAACCCAAAACAAATTCCGAAAACAGCCACATCAAATCCCCTGATCAACTCCACACTTTCAAACTTTAAAACGACCTGCAAAATAATGAAGCTTCAACCCACACCAGGACCAATGACACCTATAGAAGACAACCCTGACTTTAAGCCGGGAGTGTCTCTAATACACCCGACAAATGATCCACAAAGACCTCGCCTCACAGCACAACATTTGTTCCTTCATAGATCATTTCTGTCACACCAGGCATTGGTTACTAGACTCCCTGAATATAATATTCCTTTTTACAAATACCTTCAGATCCGCCACTTCGTCCATAGCCTACAACTCACCGCCAATATACACAGGGAACTCACACCCTTCGAACTCCTTTGCAATAGTCAGGAACCTCAAAGACACCTCATCTCGACCATCCACGCAATCCTTTTCACATCGCATGACATCAAAAAAGATAAATTAATAATCCAATGGGAAACTGAACTGAACCAAGTCTTTACTCCTGATGAGTGGAGAAATATACACACGCACATTCACAAAGGCTCAATCAACGTAGCGATACAGGAGTGTAATTACAAAATCTACACGAAATGGTATAGGACCCCCGACAAAATTAACAAATTTACACCATCCGTATCCCCTAAATGCTGGAGATGTAACGCAGCTAGAGGCTCTCTCCTTCACATTTGGTGGGAATGTCCCCTCATTCAACCCTACTGGGCTGACATACATCGCTTAATCACTCAAATAACTACATACACCCCTGACTTTACCCCGGCACAATTTCTACTCCATCATACATCCATTCCTCAACGCATATACAAAAAATCGCTAGTCCTCCATCTCATAAATGCTGCAAACTTGTGCATTCCCGTGCACTGGGGGAGCACATCACCTCCCTCAATCACAGAATGGATTCGGAGAGTGGACAGAGTGGCCGAGATAGAAAATCTCATACATCAAACTTCTGACACACCATCTAAATTTAGAGAAACCTGGGCTTGTTGGTTCCATTTTAAAGATTCACAACTGACACAAGCACAGAACATTCCTCCCATCATGGATTCTGAAAGCAACAGAGACTCGCTCTTGAATGACCATAGAATTGTTTGAATATATGCCCCAACCTAAACCTCCGTCTTCCCCTCATCCCCCTCTTTCCCATTCGCTACTTCCCGTCACTGTATATACTCTAAACAGGTCAATCCCCTATCAGTTCCTGACGAGAAAGGTATCCCCTCACACTTTATATTTAGATCCGACATGCCCTAAAACAACATTAATGGTTACACCCTCACTGGGCACAGATAGCCCCCATTAGGGGTGCCCAGGGGAGAGGGTCGAAAGACTATAGTCGGCATTCAGTTCAATTAAATTAACTTAACTAAACTTAACTATTACTATTAACTGTTAATAAATACACTGAACACTAAACTAACCCCTTAGTAATTTATTAAGTGTTATGTGAAGTACAACTTCCCCTGGTTAGTCACAAACACAACCTTATCTTAATTCGCACGGTCTGTATGACAATCCCGGCTAACAACCACAAGTGTTTTCACCGTATTCTATCACTGCCCCAACTACAGGAAAAGATATGCGACTTACCAATATGTTATATTCTCAAAGTATTCTTAAGTTCTGATAAATGATATGGCCTCAACGTTACTGTTTCGCTCAATTTTATTTTTGAGATAAATGTTTAATATGGATAACACTATGCTGTACAAATATACACCGTACTATATTTTGTATGTCTTTAAAACTTAATAAAATTATTAAAAAAAAAAAAGATTATGTTAACTAGTTGATAACAGTAGTTCTCTGACTATAAAACAAAATAAGTTAGAATTCCTCACTAATATGGGATATACAGAGTAGTAGGGGAAGGTCATTCCAATTACTGTAGATGAAATTCCAAGGTTGAGAGTACAGACACCCAAGTGTTGTGAAATGTTAGCATTCTAGTAACGATAAATTGTGTAACTGGATTCATTAGGGTACCATACCTTTCACCACACCAATTTGGCAGTGAAGACTGTCATTAAATAGTGATAACAATACCAAACAGTTAATAGGACAATTGAATAAAGGTATATGTGGTGCTCACTCGATGAGCAATGACATCTAAATAATTTTCAATTGATCATAAAGTGCAAAATACAAAATGCAAAAGTCACACTGCAACAAATGTCCAATAACATAATTAGTCACGCACCATAAGGTGCTACAGTGTATAAAGTGACAATGCAATATATTAAATGTGATTCAATCAGAAAAAGTTCATAATTGAAAGTGCTTGTGTGAACAAAAATAGAATCTAATATATCCAGATCATATACAACTTCCACTATCCGTAGTGTGCCAGTGGTTTGCCCCAGCCTCTCACCTCAGGTAAAGACCCCTACAGGTCTAGTTGGGCTTGTATGTAATATGTGTCTCCTGGATCCAAACACTGAATTCCTACTCCTGTGACCTCCAATCAGACAGAAAAAGATTTCCACGGATACCAACAACATCTTTAGACAGGTTCTCACTTCCCTCCATATAGCGTTCACATGCAACATAAAGGAATCGCCATGGTGTAGTAGTCCAATAAATTGTTTATTAAAAAAGCAGTAAACTCACAGTTTAAAATCAGGAAAAACGGCTTCACGTATAGTACTTTTGGTCTCGGCCGCGACCGGAAGTGACGTCTCCTGGCTCCTTCCGACACGTTGCGTCACTGATCACGTGACTTCATCAAGGGTATGGAGTCAGGTTAACGACGTAAATTTTTATACACAGCTCCACTGTCATAGCAACGTCATCGGACATTCAAACATTTCAATTAGTCATAATCCTATCTTAGTCTCCATATAATGGGATAACATCCTATAGGCTTCACATCCAATAAAGGAGTTCTCAAATATATGAAATATAAATTTCTTCCATATAAACCGGAATAATGAATATAAGATCACACAGCACCATCTGTTAGTTAGTGATGAAACTGGCCTATAACAATCAGAGTATTCAGAGTGTATAGTGACATCTAGTGGACAAGATTATAAATTGAAACTCTTCTATATTACCCTGTTTACCTGAAAATAAGCCCTACCCCGAAAATAAGACCTAGCACGATTTTAGAGGATGGCTGCAATATAATCCCTACCCTGAAAATAAGCCCTAGTTAGAGTCATTATAAAAACATGCAATCTGTTTTTTTAAAAGATTATATAAGGTGCAGTGTGTCTCTTTTTTGTAACTTTATTGTGATAAATACCTTATTTACAGTGCAACTGGGCACTCACGTCACCTGCTGAAGATCCTCTCCTCTGCTCCCGGCTGACGTCAGCATCCCCCCCTGCAATGCTCAGAGCGGTGCTAATGTCAGCCGGGATCTCGGCCCCTCCCTCTGCAGTATTCGGAGCAGAGAAGAAGAGCTCCAGGGGGTCACGTGAGTGCCCAGTGGCGCTGTAAATAAGGTGTTTTCCACAAAAAGGTTACAAAAGGAGACACACTGCACCTTATATAATCTTTTTACAAAATAGATTACATAATTTTACAATTACTTTAACCAAGGTTTATTTTTGGAATTACAGAATGTTATAATGCTGACTCCTGAGCTGACGGGGAGAGAAGACAGGTGACACAGGAACTTTTTTAAAGCATTTTATTGTGTTATTCCAGTTTTTTTAGAACATAGAGAGGGGTAAATGACACAGCACAAACACTTTGCTGTCTATCATGCTTTAAAGGTTCAGGATATATATATATATATGTGTGTGTATATGTATATGTGTATAGATATATATATCTATACACACACACACACATACACATATATACACAGTAATACCTCAGATTGCGAGTAATGCAGTTCAAGAGCATTTTGCAATACGAGCTATTATTTTTTTAAAAATCCTGATTCGGTTTGTGAGCGTTGTGTCACAAGACAATCAGGATTCAAGCCTCTGGGGTGTGCAGTACCGCATTTGGCCAGGGGTGCGGGGGCGCCGGTGACACTCAGAGCTGCTCCCTTCTCGAGTGTCTCCGAGCCTCTCTGAGTGCATCCGACTGGCTCCAATTGGTCTCTGAGTGTTTCTGAGTGTCTCCAGCGCTCCCCCCCCACCTCTGGCCACATGCGGTACTGCATAAAATAGCAGTTACTGTGGAACAAATTATCTGAGTTTCCATGGTCTCCTATGGGGAAACTCGCTTTGATATACGAGTGCTTTGGATTACAAGCATTCTTCTGGAACGAATTGTGCTCATAATCCAAGGTACCACTGTATATATTTTTTGTAGTGTTACAATCACTTTAAGATCATCATTGTACATACCGTAAATAAATAAGCCATCCCCTGAAAATAAGCCCTAGTGTGTTTTTGTAGCCAAAATTAATATAAGACCCGGTCTTATTTTTGGGGAAACATGGTACATATTAAATACAAGACCACACAGCACCATCTACTGGTTGAAATACATATCCATCAAAAATAACTGAAGTGTAAGGCGACATCTAGTGGATAGATAAGATTACTTTATTGGACATTTGTTGCACTGTCACTTGTGAATTTTGCATTTTGTACTTTATGATCAATTGAAAATTATTTAGATGTCATTTCTCATTAATGAACACCACATATACCTTTATTCAATTATCACTGTGGGAACACCTTTTCATGTTGGCAGCTACTCAGCTTTATATTTATTAGTTATTTAGTTTGCACATTAGTATATTCACTTGCAATTTCTTTATAGGACAATCACCCCTCTAAGACCTAAGCAGGCCATTAAGCTGTCACCCACAGTATAGGAGTAGAATTAGTAGAAATGATAATGGGTAATGTCGCTTCAAAATGTTCAATCTTCCTTAAAGGGTTAGGTAACCTTTACCAAATACTGCAGATAAGGGATATCTATAAATAAAAACAAACTGTGCAGCTTTGACAAAAGTTGAATAATGCCCTTACTATAGTTGTAGGCCATTTACATACCTCTTGAATCCTGACTGGAAAACTCCCAGTATGTTGCTAAGGATGTTGCTGAGAGAGCTGGTACTGTTCACCTTCGCTATCACAGGAGTGAGCTCTCAAACACTGAGCTACTTTGTCAAGCGAGAGAAAGTGCATGTGAGGGGGCTAGAATCAGAGAAAAAACTTGCTACTATGATGTGAAGGCGAACAGTAACAATTAAGCTTCTGTTAGCAACATCCTTATCAACATCCTGGGAGTTTTCAAGTCAGGCTTGGTGAGGTACTGCATGTAAATGGCCTACACCTATAGTAAGGGCATTATTAAATTTGGGTCAAAGCCACACAGCTTGTTTTTATCTACAGATGTCCCTATCTGCATAAGCAGTTTTTTCTTCTTTGGTAGAGGTGAACTATGCCTTTAATCTTCTGGATTACATTGGGTGACAGCCCAGCAGCGCCCCCTGATCATTAATAGTGTATCAAAGGAAAAGAAAGGGGCTGAACAATAGTGACATCACAGGGCTTGAGATCAGTTTATTCAGGTAACACAGATCCACAGCACAACATCCCACCTGACACTATCTCCATGATAAAGCCCTTTTGGACGAAACGCGCTGGAGCGGATGATGACAGGTGAGATATTGTGCCATGGATCTGTGCTAAATTGATTAACTTGTCTCAAGCACTGTCACTTCACCAGTGTGTGTCCCCTTTCTTTTCCTTTGACACGCTAGTACTTCTATAGTGTTATGACTATTGTTAGAGCAGTGGGTAACAAGCCCATGTTGCCAAAAACTGTTTGTAATTTATCTGTGCATTACATAGGCATTGTATTATCCCTGTATTATCTCGTTTACAATAATTCTTTATCAGCCAAGATTCAGGTAGTCAAAACAGGTATCTGTGAGTTATTTATTTTTTATTTTTTGCAATGTCACCGAGGTTGACAGCAGGTAATAGCAGATTTTGTTTTGCTGCTTGGGGATCTTGTAACTGGATTAGGACTGATTTAATACTTTATGAATCTTTATTTACCGTATATACTCGAGTATAGGCCGACCCGAATATAAGCTGAGGCACCTAATTTTACCACAAAAAACTGACAGAAAACGTATTGACTCAAGTATAAGCCTAGGGTGGGAAATGCAGCAGCTACTGGGTAAACAATGCCCATCTGCAGCCTCACTGTGCATATCTGCAGCCTTTGTGTGCCTATTTGCAGCCTCACTGTGCACATCTGCAGCCTCACTGCGCCCACCTGTATTATCAGTGCCCATCTGCAGCCTCACTGTGCCCATCTGCAGCCTCATTGTGCCCATCTACAGCCTCACTGTGCTCATCTGCAGCCTCACTGTGCCCATTTGCAGCCTCACTGTTCCCATCTGCAGCCTCACTGTGCCCATCTGCAGCCTCACTGTGCCCATCTGCAGCTGTACCTTTGATAACCAAAACAGCGAGTGTCTCCCACTGTGTCATGCAGTCTGTTCAGCTGCCGTCTACTGTAACAAAGCCCCGCCTCCTCCTCGTCTGTGATAGATGGAACACTGATTCAGTTTCCCAGTATTATATCACTGTTTCGTCTATCACGGACGAGGAGGAGGCAGGGCTTTGTTACAGTGGACAGCCGCTGAATAGACTGCATGACACAGCAGGAGACACCCACGGTTTTAGTTATCAAAGGTACAGCTGCAGATGGGCAGAGTGAGGCTGCACCCTCACTCGATACCCTCACTCGAGTATAAGCCGAGAGGGGGGGGGTTCAGCCTAAAAAATATGCTGAAAAACTCGGCTTATACTCAAGTATATATGGTAATATAAAGGCAAATGTTCATAATAGGTTTTTACCAGCACAAACATTTCAGCATATGCAAAATGTCATTATATACTGTACAATGCATTACTGTATATATAAAATGCATTGATTTTAGTAGCTTTAGCCGTAGACACTCTTGGGTTAGCTAATATATATTTCTAACCTATGGTAAGGAATTTTTACACTTGCCTTTAAGTATTATTTCCCTAGTTTGTTGCTTCTTGAGAGAACATCAATGATTTGCTAATAAATTGTGATGGTTGTTTTGGCTGTTCTGAGATTGTCATGAAAATTTCAGATATATATCTCTACAGTGTCTACTTTTATTTTTCCACCATGACCTTAAATCCTTTTTCGTTATCTTCTGTGGGTATAATACATTTATCCTCAGGTTAGAGTTTTCTCTGAAACAATTCTCTAGTAATACTATTTGCTGCAATGGATTGCAGCCTCTTTCATTAGAGTTATTATCATGAAATGATGCATTGGCTGCTCAGCTTAAAGATTCCTGTCTGAGTAAATAGATTAGACTCCCTGGTGCCAGCTCTTGTGATGAATTTCTGCCATATAGATTTTATTTTCATACCCAAGTTTCTCCTGTGGGGTTACTAAGCTCAGACACCGCACATTGTAGTTTGAAATGTATTCTCTGCTGTGCAAGGCATGCAGTGAATGGAGCTAATGGTCCATTATACTAGAGTTGAAACTGCTGAAATATTTGCACATTCTGTATTAAAATTGAGTGTGCGAGTTTGTGTGGGTGTGTATACATATGTATGGAAAAGGGTTTTAGCTATAAAGAGGTGTTAATAGAATTTACTAGATTATATCTGCAATTTTCAGGAGCTTAACATTACTGAGAATAACTAAGATATAGCAGATAACATGATTCTTTGTCATTTCTTGAGGATTCTCAATGAAGAGCATTAGAAAAGGCTTCTTCTCAGCCTAAAATTGTAGCTAGTAAAAATAATATACTGCAGAGATAATGTTATAAAATACAATGGGAAATAGCTCAATTTCTTTAAAGCATATTTCCACTTTTTCAGTCACATTTGAGAAAACTCCACTATATGTTTGTTATGCATTCCCATACAAACAACATGCCTAAAAAAAGAAAAAAAAAAAAAGAAATATTCTTTCCTTTTAGATGTTTCTCTGGAGAAGGTGTCATGGATGACTGCAAAGTTTGTTGAATAATGTTAGAGTAAGCCTGGCCCAGGTCTGTTTTAATTAAACCTACACTGCAAGAAACCCAGCCTTTACACCTTTAGTGCCGGTTCACACTTGTGCGAGTTTATAACAAATGCGTTGCGTTAAACAAAAACTAGATTCGCATGTCATCCAAAAAGTAATTGTTTTCAATTACGGTCGTTTACATATATGCGTTGCGATTCCTCTCCGAATGCGATGCGATAAAAAAAAGGTTCTTGTGCGAGTTTACAGTGTTGCGTTGCGAATTTAGTCTCCATAGACATTAATGTAAATCCTTCTGGAAGCGCATTGTTGGTTCAGATATGTGCGAATTCTTCACCTCCAGCTCCTCCTTATAGTTCAACTCAGTTCTGCCCCCTCACTTCCTGTTTCCTGTCTCATGTCCATCTGTAAGCAGTCAAGATGGCCCCCAGGCGTCGGAACACCATTGATAATGAGGAGCTCATCAGACTTGTCCGTGACAGGCCTTATATATGAGACAGCCGGATTGAAGAATACAAAAACAATGCCCGGAAGAGCAGAGGCTGGGATGAAATTTGTAAAAGTCTATATGCAGACTGGGATGACTTCACACCTCAGGTTCGCAAACATAAACGTGAGTATATTTCTATTTATTCATCCCACTGACCACCAATGTAAGGGCATGCGTCCCACAAACCACCAATGCCACTGACCACCAATGCCACTGACCACCAATGTAAGGGCATGCATCCCACTGACCACCAATGCCATTGACCACCAACGCCACTGATCACCAATCCCACTGACCACCAACCCCACTGACCACCAATCCCACTGACCACCAATCCCACTGACCACCAATGTTGTGGAATGATATTGCATGCTCTGTATGTTGACACAGAAAGTGCAAAAAATAGATGGACACACTGTCGAACAATAAAACTTTATTACATTTATAGAAAAAAGTACAGATAGTAGATGATGCAGCATTGACAGGGAAAAAGTTATTGGTCTTTATTGAATGGCATCAAGCTGCCATGATACCTGACCGGCAGGACTCATAAAGAAGTCAGTAAATTTCTCACGGATGCTGGCCCCTCTGTAATTGCCCCCTGTATGGGTCCAATCTGCGCCTTCCATCTCATCCATTAAAGAGTCCTCGAAAAGGTATCCATCTCTTTCGCGGACAAAATTGTGGAGTGCACAGGCAGCTTTTACGGCAATTATGACGTTTTCCATGCTTAAAGTTATTGGCGTGTGAAGGAAACGCCATTTGTTTGCCAGGATTCCGAAAGTACACTCCACAACTCTTCGTGCTCTTGTTAGCCGATAATTAAAGACCCTTTTCTCCACAGACAGTGACCGGTTAGCATATTGCCTGAGCATTTTTTCTGAAAGAGCGAAAGCCTCATCACCGACAAATATTAAAGGGAGAGAGGGTTCTGATGTTCCAGGGAGTGGTCGTTCATTTGGGAGGTCTAGTGCGTTCTCCCGAATCATTCTTCCAAAACTTGAGTGGGAAAAAATGCTGGAGTCAGAACTGCTCCCATAAGGACCAATGTCGATGTAGGTGAACGAATAGTTTGCATCAGCCACTTCCAGAAGAACGAAAGAAAAATATTTTTTATAATTAAAAAATTTTGACCCACTACCGACTGGCCTCACAATTCTGATGTGCTTGCCGTCTATGGCACCAACACAGTTAGGGAAGTTGCAGAGCTCCCAAAACAACTCAGCTTTGGTGTTCCATTCCTCTTTGTTTGGTTTTCTCATGACCACATCTCTTAGGACCTCCCAGATGGCGATACAGGTGTCACGCACAATTGTGCTCACCATAGATTTTCCTTAATTTGAACTCGTAGTGGCTGGCAAATGAATTTTCAGTTGCTAGGTACCTGAAAAAAATATAAAATAAAATAGCTATGTTTTTTTTTTAATACAGAAGGACTCATACGCACTAGGTGGAGGAGCCTCAAGGACACACTTCAGAGACACCAGAGACTGCAGTGTGAATCAAGGAGTGGGTCTGGTGCCCCCCCAAAGCGTCCCTATGCCTTCGCCAGATACATGGATTTTTTGAAGCCAGTACTAGAATTGAGGAAGTAAGTTATGATACATGAATCGGTCACTCTACCATCTCTATCTAATTAACCGGTCCTAATCCCTAACCTTTACTTCTCCCCCTATCAGCTATACTTTTTATTGCATAACAGAGTTCCAATTTAAATTTTTTGTATTGCAGCACGGAAGCAAGTTGGGAGGAGGAGGAGGAGGGGGAGGAGGAGCATGACGATGATGAAGGAGTATCATTTGCTTGCACAAATCAGGAGGATTCATCTATGGAGCTCCAGGGTGAGCTGATCGAGGTACATGAGTCCTTTGCTCAGGAGCGGGATAATGAGGATACGGATGTTTTGACACCTTCCAGCAGAAGGCAAAGGAAGCATCTGCTTCCCGCAGGAAGAAAAGCAGCAGGGCAGCAGAACAGGTTGAAGACCAGGACCAGACCAATAAATTACTAAACATAGTGTCAGGTATCACTGAACAAATCAATGCCCAGTGATGCCCTCACACTATGTTTGCCATTAGTCTGGTGCCTCTTCTCAAAGAGGTCTTGCCAGACCATTACTTTAATATGAGGATTGCAGTGCAACATTGCATCCATTCATTCACTGTGCCACGCCATGTTTCTGTGCCAATGCACGACATTCCTAGTACTCAAATATTTACTCCCATTTCTTCTGCCTCAAACACTGCACCAAACCCTTATCCCTCTAGTTTTGCAGAACCCTCTAGCATTTATGAGACCCCCAGATCACGAATCCCATATCCTATTCCTTCATTTGTTGCCTCAGTAATTTCACCCCCAAGTAGAACCACGGATATCGGCAGACAAATGGATATGAGACCACTTGACTCAACATCTTACCATGTCCCGACACAAAACAGACCAGCACAGCTCTACGAGCAAATACCGTCCGTGGCAAATCAATTTCCACCTGTAACAAGACCAATGGAACAGCAGAAACCGACAATTCCAAGTCATTATCTATATCACAATCGATCGCTTGAAGTAGACTCAAACATGCCTACACCCTATCGACAATATGGGCCCCCAAGTGTACCACCAGATATCCCCACCTGTGTTATTGAGGAAATATCCCTCAACACAAGGTGAAGCCTTGCAGCTAACACCACCAAGCTCTTCAACAGCAACACTACAACGGCATGATTTAACCAAGCCTGATGAACATAGTTCACCAAGTTTTTTGAATTTGTAAATGCCTACCTGCTAATGCTGCTACCAACTTCATGTTGAAAATTGATACTTTCTTTGTTAGCGTTATGTTTTTGTTAAATTATTTTTTGTCATTTTGAATAGTGTATTCCAAAATGCTATCATATTTTGAATGGCTCAGGGAAATAGAGATGTAGAGAAAAAAGATTAGGGGGAAAGTGGAGATGAAGATGCGAGGGAGGGAGGGAGGGAGGATGAGAGAGTTGGAGATGACAGGGAGGATGAGTTGGAGAGATAGAGTTTGAGTTGCTAAAGTTTTGTAACTTAATATTAAAGTTCAGTTACGTTCAAGCTAGACAGTCAGAGGAAGCAAGACAGTCAGAGGAAGCAAGACAGTGAGAGAAAGCAAGAGAGTCAGGGGAAGTTAGAGAGTCAGAGTGAGTTAGAGAGTCAGAGGAAGGGAGGATGAGAGAGTGGGAGATGACAGGGAGGATGAGTTGGAGAGACAGAGTTTGAGTTACTAAAGTTTTGTAACTTAATATAAGTTCAGTTACGTTCAAGCTAGACAGTCAGAGGAAGCAAGACAGTCAGAGGAATTAAGAGAGTCGGGGGAAGTTAGAGAGTCAGAGGAAGTAAGAGAGTCAGAGTGAGTTAGAGAGTCAGAGGAAGTAAGAGAGTCAGAGTGAGTGAGAGAGTCAGGGGAAGTTAGAGAGTCAGAGGAGGTCAGAGAGTCAGAGGGAGTTAGAGAGTCAGGGGAAGTAAGAGAGTCAGAGTGAGTTAGAGAGTCAGAGTGAGTTAGAGAGTCAGAGTGAGTTAGAGAGTCAGAGTGAGTTAGAGAGTCAGAGGAAGGGAGGATGAGAGAGTGGGAGATGACAGGGAGGATGAGTTGGAGAGATAGAGTTTGAGTTACTAAAGTTTTGTAACTTAATATAAGTTCAGTTACGTTCAAGCTAGACAGTCAGAGGAATTAAGAGAGTCAGGGGAAGTTAGAGAGTCAGAGGAAGTAAGAGAGTCAGAGTGAGTTAGAGAGTCAGGGGAAGTTAGAGAGTCAGGGGAAGTAAGAGAGTCAGGGGAAGTAAGAGAGTCAGAGTGAGTTAGAGAGTCAGGGGAAGTTAGAGAGTCAGAGTGAGTTAGAGAGTCAGGGGAAGTTAGAGAGTCAGAGTGAGTTAGAGAGTCAGGGGAAGTTAGAGAGTCAGAGTGAGTTAGAGAGTCAGAGGGAGTTAGAGAGTCAGGGGAAGTTAGAGAGCTAGAGAGTCAGAGGAGGTCAGAGAGTCAGAGGGAGCTGGATTGTTTCCAAAATATTTCATGCCAAGTATGTAATCAAAAAAAAATTACGTATTACGTTTTTTGAAAATAAAAAAAATAAATACTTTTTTTGGAACACAATTTTGTTGTCATATCTGTATGCATTCTTTGCATTCCTTACTAGCTTACTATGGTGCATAGCATAAAATTTCACAAAGTATATCTATAAAATTTACCTTAATGTAACAAGCAACCTTTCCGCTGGCTCCACATTATTTCGAAAGGTGGTGTTCTGATACTCCAAACGTGTACCAAGCAGCCGAAGCAATTCATCGAAACTAAGGAATAAAACCACAAATTCAGTGTAAGTGACAGGCTAAAGCCCATACACAAAATCAAACAGAATGGTAATAGGAAAGAGTTCTAGTAAAAGGAGAAAAGAGATCAAAAGTAGGATTGGTGGTCAGTGGGATTGGTGGTCAGTGGCATTGGTGGTCAGTGAGATTGGTGGTCAGTGGGATGCATGCCCTTACATTGGTGATCAGTGGCATTGGTGGTCAGTGCGATTGGTGGTCAGTGGCGTTGGTGGTCAGTGGCATTGGTGGTCAGTAAGATTGGTGGTCAGTGGCATTGGTGGTCAGTAAGATTGGTGGTCAGTGGCATTGGTGGTCAGTAGCATTGGTGGTCAGTGGCATTGGTGGTCAGTGGGATGCATGCCCTTACATTGGTGGTCAGTGAGATTGGTGGTCAGTAGGATGCACATCAGTGATAGATAGTAAAAAGGAGCAAGGAGGATAAGGAAGAGGGGTACAGGTACTAACCTATTTACTGACATCCAGGAATAGTTGAAGAACTTCTCCTCATGCTGCCTGAGATCATGGTAGAGGATCCTGAACTGGCCTCTCTCTTCCCTATTTTGAATAATTGGATGGACCCAATATCTTCTTGTACTCATCAGTCTCTTCCTCCTCCTCCTCCTCCTCTTCCTCCTGGCTTTGTCCATCAGGACTGCAGCAGTAGCAGTAACAACTGCTTCCATGATCAACAGCATTTGATGAAACATAATGACCAAAAATCAAAATCCTCACTGACTACTCACAAACAAACCACACTCCTCAACGACAATACTCTCCCACAAAGGAAAACAAGGAAGAGCACAGGAAGTTAACACCCATTTTTTTCTTGCCTTTTCGATTGGCCTGAGCACAAATCGCATCTGTGCCTAATTTGCATTTAAAGCGCATACAATTCGCATAGAATTCGCAATACAATCGCGCTGGTAATAATCAAACACGCAGTGAAAAAATTTGCATCAAAATCGCATCGCACAAGTGTGAATCGGCACTTAATCCTTTTTAAGGACAATGTTCAAATCTAGAATAATTGATTATGTAGATCTGCCTGCACAGTAAAGACAGGATTAATTATGGCAAACACAACTGTCCAGCCCCTCCCTTAAACAAAGAACTACCTAGGATTTTTCCTTGCTGGAAGTTCTAGAATAGAGCATCTGAGAAAGGTAAACTGTAATTTTTAAATATATTTTAACATAGTAATACCTCCCAACTGTCCCGCGATTTGATCTATGTCCCGGCAAATCAAGGCTTTGTCCCGGAGTGGAACCAAGTGCTGGAAAAAGTTCCAGCTCTTGGCTGCAGTGGCTTGCCCACAAGCATGCACTAGGGCGATCACCAGTAACACCCACCGACTGCTGTGTATGTGTGACAGGCAGCCGGTGGTCAGAAAAGCTGGCTGCCACACACATATACAGTGCATGGCAGAGTGGCTTGCAGCTCCTCCCAGTGTAGTACAGGGGACAGTGGCCCCGGGTGCAACACCTAGAGGGGCACAGAATTAGTCCTGTGCCCCCTATCCTGACTCACTCTAAGGCCCTCAGGCAGACGAAGTTGGCGCTGTGTGTATGCGCCATCTGATTTGATTGATTTTTCCACAGCAACGCTAATCCCACCGGCCCAGACTGTCAACATCATGTGGAGAGAACCAAGGTGCAATCACCAGGAGAGAGGAGATCAATGGCACTGCCGGTCAGTGTACAGGTGAGGAGCAGAGCACTGGCTGGATTGGGATCTATGCATATACAGTGAGGTGGGGAGAGTCATGTCATGCCTGGATCTATGGGGGTGTGGGCTGGGCTGCACCCCCTTCCAGATTTCACCAGTTCCGCCCCCCCAAATTTCACCTGTGCTCCACCAGCCTGGCCCCTATGGATAGCGTACCTGGCCACTGAGAGAAGTGACGGCGGCTTTGCTCTCACTCTCCTGTCATTCCAGCAATCCTCCATATGGCAGGTGACACCGGATAACAAGTTTGGACTGGACACAATATGATTAGTGCCCCTATATCCTCCAAGAACTGCTCATCTTCCAGCAGCAGGAAATGTGGATGGGTTGTGGGGGGGGGAGTAGTAAACATACAGTGTACAAATTGATCTATAGATCCGAATGGTGTCATGTGCTCAGTGCTGGGACAAGGCCATCCAGCGCCCAGGGCAAAGATGCAAAACTGCACCCCTCCTTCCCTTAGGGTTAGGGTGCCCACATCACGGCAATAAACTATTGCGCCCAGAGCAACTGCTCTTCCTACCCACCCCTTGTTCCAGCCCTGCATGTGCTGTATGGTAGAGTGCTCTGGTATGACATGAGGGGGAGAGGTTTGTGGAAGGGGGCTAGTTGCACAGGGAAGGTTAACTGGGGGGGTATTTTTGCTAAGAGGAGGAATGGGAGGGGGAATTTGTGCTAGGAGGGGGTGGGGGGATTTTGGTTAAGAGAAAGGATGGGGGGTTTGACCTCCTGTACTCTGCCCTACTGACTGCTGTCCTCCGTCCTGCTTACCCACTGTACCCTACCCTATTGATGCCTGTCCTCTGTCCTGCTGATCCATATACCCTGCTCTACTGACTCCTGTCCTCTGTCCTGCTGACCACTGTACCCTGCCCTACTGACTCCTGTCCTCTGTCCAGCTGATCCCTGTACCCTTCCCTACTGACTCCTGTCCTCTGTCCTGCTGATCCCTGTACTCTTCCCTACTGACTTCTGTCCTCTGTCCTGCTGACCCCTGTACTATGCCCTGCTGACGCCTGGCCCTTTTGCTGCTGACCCCTGTACCCTTCCCTACTGACTCCTGTCACCTGTCCTGCTGACCCCTGTACCCTGCCCTACTGACTCCTGTCCTCCATCCTGCTGACCCCTGTACCCTGCCCTACTGATTCCTGTCCAATGTGCTGCTGACCTCTGTACCCTTCCCTACTGACTCCTGTCCTCTGTCCTGCTGACCACTGTACCCTTCCCTATTGACTCCTGTCCTCCGTCCTGCTGACCTCTGTACCCTGCCCTACTGATTCCTGTGTTCTGTCACACCTATATTCTGCATTCCACAGATCCCTTCCTCCATTGAGTGGCCCTCATTCTGAAGTTCAAATGTTGGGAGATATGCATAGTTATGATCTGTGAGTAGCTGATATCCCAATTTGGCTGCAAAACTGTAAATATATTTTAAGGTATGGGGGGAAAAAAGTAATATTTTTATAAACTGTTAAAGGCAGTGTGTATTTTGAATTTATTGGCCCCTTAATAACTGAAATTTAGGTATTTAGGTATCAATGATCCTATAATGCATGGGCCAGTTTACACAAACCTTTCAGGTATCAATGAACCTACTGTATAATTCATGGACCAGTTTATACAAACCTTCGGGTATCAATGAGCCTATAGGCAATGCATGGGTCAGTTTACACCAGGGATCCTCAAACTACAGCCCTCCAGCTGTTACGGAACTACACATCCCATGAGGTATTGTAAAACACTGACATTCACAGACAAGACTAGGCATGATGGGAATTGTAGTTCCTGAACAACTGGAGGGCTGTAGTTTGAAGACCCCTGGTTTACACAAACCCTCAGTATCAATAAATCTAGAGGCAATGTATGGGTCAGTTTACACAAACCTTCAGGTATGCTGCATTCTGTTCACTATGATTTGTATGGAACTTGACTGATACTATTGGAAGCATCTATTGTTAATACTGTACATAAGCATTCTCATGGTACATTCGGTTATAGAGTATTAGAAATAGCACTGCTATTTTGCATGTGGAAATTTAACCCCAGCTGAAGACATAATACTAATTTTTCCTTAACAATAACTCAGCCCTAAATCGCATTGCTGCATGAAGACATGAATGAAGTCTCACCTTGTGAGACTTCAAAAAAAATCTAAAAAAATATACAGTGCATTAAAAAACCGAAGCTCACAAAAAGTAAAACTGGCAGTGAATTTAGGCCTGCTTCACACCTATACAAGTTGTAGTTTGCATATTCCAGGTGCATTTTGCATTTTGTTAATACACATTTTTAATTCATTGAAGTCTATGGAACCAAAAACCAGAAAAAAGTCCCTGGTCCTTTCCATAAAATGCATAAATGTGAACATGACCCATAGGAATCTATGTTAAATGGACTGTAGTGCGTTTTCAGTTTTGCAGGAATGCACTAAAAAATGCATAGGTGTGAACAGGCCTTAGGCTTCATGTACACGGGATGTTGTTTAACCTCTCCTGAACGATTTAACTTGACAGCTAGAATCTGACATCTAAAAACGTCCACTCAGCCGCGTTTACATGCCACGTTTGCATCTAGAAGCGTTTTTTTTTTGTTACAATGAAAAACATCTGTAAACGAAACGCTGCTAAACGTGAGTTACCGCGTTTAGCAGCGTTTACAAGCTGTTACAGGCATTCAAAGTTTCAAATGCCTCTGAACATCCATCTGAACCCATTTCTTTGCGTTCCAAAAAATGCTTCTAAACTCAACTGCCTAGAAATAACTATAAACGACCCCCTGTACATGTGCTGATAAGATAACATAGAGGAGATTGCAGGGGCAACTGAAAAAAATGCCCAACTGCTCCTAAACGTCAATTTACCAGCAGCAGTGTACATGAGGCCTTAAATTTCAAATTCACATAAAAATCTATCCCTTAAAATACACCTGCCAGTAAATTCAGCCCTAATGTTGTAAAGCGCCGCATAAACTGTCGGCGCTATATAAATCCTGTATAATAATAATAATAATAATAATAATTCAAAAGTGCAAAAGAGCTCAGCCTGAACAAACTTCAATAATTCGTGATAGGAATTATCCGTCGTGTTTGCCTGTACTTTTTTATGGGCCAGTGAAGCCAAATATAACAATGATGGACCAATAGGAAGAGGTGGGTTGACTATTTAAACTACCAAAAAGTATGAAAATGGACATATTCCATAAGGCCAGCAATAGTAGCGTGTATGTTCTTCCCATGACAGGTTTCAAACCCAAGCTACTCCTAAACCCAAAACCTAACCTTTGCTTGAACATACACATAAGTCTAACCATTAAACTAAAACTGTTTATTTTTTAACCTAAAAACAACCAATATTAAGGTGAATATTATCACAAAGATACTAGAGCTGATATAACACTAAAATTGTGTGTGCCGATGTACAACTGAAAATTCAGAAATGTAATGCAACAAATTAAATATTTGGCCTAAAAGGGGAGATTTTATTATCTCCGAACTGTTATTTTCAATGCTTACCTCCTGCACACATGCCCTCCATTCTATAAAACTTAGTATGCTATCATGTACATGATTACCTAACACTGCAATTACTTAAATCCTTACAGTAACAATTGATTAAAAAATTATTGTTGCAATAAATCTAATTAGAATACATTTTTTTTTTTGGAATGACACGTTTTGAAGGAGCATATCCCCTCTCCCTAGTATAAAAAAAAAAAGACTGTGGGGACACATGGATTAAATATAAATACAACATGTTCAAAAATCTGTCCCAAAAACTGAAATGATCTCTTGTTTGCTATCAGTAATTCGGGCAAACCTTTAATGTAAATTAAGAATTACAGTGTATTTAAAAAGTATTCATACCCCTTGAAATTTTCCACCAAAAACGTAAATGTATTTTATTGGGATTTTATGTGATAGAACAACACAAAGTGGCATGTAATTTTGAAGTGGAAGGAAAATGATAAATGGTTTTCAACATTTTTTTACAAATAAATATCTGAAAAGTGTGGCGTGCATTTGTATTCAGCCCCCCTGAGTCAATACTTTTAGAATCACCTTTTGCTGCAATTACAGCTGTTATGCCCCGTACACACGGTCAGATTTTCTGACGGAAAATGTGTGATAGGACCTTGTTTCGGAAATTCCGACCGTGTGTAGGCTCCATCACACATTTTCCATCGGATTTTCTGACACACAAAGTTTGAGAGCAGGATATAAAATTTTCCGACAACAAAATCCGTTGTCGGAAATTCCGATCGTGTGTACACAAATCCGACGGACAAAGTGCCATGCATGCTCAGAATAAATAAAGAGATGAAAGCTATTGGCCACGGCCCCGTTTATAGTCCCGACGTATGTGTTTTACGTCACCGCTTTTAGAACGATCGGATTTTTGGACAACTTTGTGTGACCGTGTGTATGCAAGACAAGTTTGAGCCAACATCCGTCTGAAAAAATCCTAGGATTTGGTTGTGGGAATGTCTGAACAAAGTCCGACCGTGTGTACGGGGCATAAGTCTATTTTGGGGATGTCTCTAACCGCTTTGCACTTCTAGAGAGTGACATTTTTGTCCATTCTTCTTTGCAAAATAGCTCAAGCTCAACCAGATTGGATGGAGAGTGTCTGTGAACAGCATTTTTCAAGTCTTGCCACCAATTCTCATTTGGATTTGGGTCTGTACTTTGACTAGGCCATTCTAACACATGAATAGGCTTTGCTCTAAAACCATTTCATTGTAGCTCTGGCTGTATGTTTAGGGCTGCTGGAAAGTGAACCTCTGCTCCAGTCTCAAGTCTTTTTCAGACTTTAACAGGTTTTCTTCTAAGATTGCCCTGTATTTGGCTCCATCCATCTTCCCATCAACTCTGGCCAGCTTCCCTGTCCCTGAAGAACAAAAGCATCTCCACAACATGATGCTGCCACCCCTGTGTTTCACGGTGGGGATGGTGTGTTCAGGGTGATGTGCAGTGTTAGTTGTCCGCTACACATAGCATTTTACTTTTAGGCCAAAAAGTTAAATTTTGGTCTCATCTGACCAGAGCACCCTTTTCCACATGTTTGCTGTGTCCCCCACATGGCTTCTCGCAAACTGCAAATGGGACTTCTTATGGCTTTCTTTCAACGATGGCTTTCTTCTTGCCATTCTTCCATAAAGGCCAGATTTGTGGAGTGCACGACTTATGCCCTGTACACACGATAGGATTTTCCGATGGAAAATGTGTGATAGGACCTTGTTGTCGGAAATTCCGACCGTGTGTGGGCTCCATCACACATTTTCCATTGGAATTTCCGACACACAAAGTTTGAGAGTTTGCTATAAAATTTTCCGACAACAAAATCCGTTATCGGAAATTCCGATTGTGTGTACACAAATCCGACGCACAAAGTGCCACGCATGCTCAGAATAAATTAAGAGATGAAAGCTATTGGCTACTGCCCCGTTTATAGTCCAGACGTACGTGTTTTACGTCACCACGTTCAGAACGATCGGATTTTCCGACAACTTTGTGTGACCGTGTGTATGCAAGACAAGTTTGAGCCAACATCCATTGGAAAAAATCAATGGATTTTGTTGTCAGAATGTCCGATCAATGTCCGACCGTGTGTACAGGGCATAATAGTTATCCTGTGGACAGATTCTCCCACCTGAGCTGTGGATCTCTGCAGCTCCTCCAGAGTTACCATGGGCCTCTTAGCTGCTTCTCTGATTAATGCTCTCCTTGTCCGGCCCGTCAGTTTAGGTGGATGATCATGTCTTGGTAGGTTTGCAGTTGTGCCATACTCCATTTTTGAATGATGATTTGAACAGTGCTCCGTGAGATATCCAAAGCTTGGGATATTTTATTATAACCTAATCCTGCTTTAAACTTCTCCACAACTTTATCCCTGACCTGTCTGGTGTGTTCCTTGGCCTTCACAATGCTGGTTGTTCACTAAGGTTCTTTAACAAACCTCTGAGGGCGTTTTTATACTGAGATTAAATTACACACAGGTGGACTCTATTTACTAATTAGGTGACTTCTGAAGGCAATTGATTCCACTAGATTTTATCAGGGATATCAGAGTAAAGGGGGCTGAATAAAAATGCACGCCACACTTTTCATATATTTATATTATGAAAAATTTAGAAAACCATTTACCAATTTCCTTCCACTTCACAATTATGTGCCACTTTGTGTTGGTCTATCACAGAGATATGCAATTAGCGGACCTCCAGCTGTTGCAAAACTACAAGTCCCATCATGCCTCTGCCTCTGGTCGTCATGCTTGTGGCTGTCAGAGTCTTGCTATGCCTCATGGGACTTGTAGTTCTGCAACAGCTGGAGGTCCACCAATTGCATATCCCTGGTCTATCACATAAAATCTCAATAAAATACATTTACGTTTTTCGTTGTAACATGACAAAATGTGGAAAATTTCAAGGGATATGAATACTTTTTCAAGGCACTGTATATGGTAGTTCCCCTGTCTCCTTTGCAAAAATGTTAGGTAAAAAAAAAATGAGCTTGGAGCTGGTGATTCCCCTTTAGCCTAATTGCGGCACTGTATAAAAAAGCATTTTCTTTATGTGATATTCTCGGCTTCCCCAGAAGGCTGTAGTGGGTTTGACTGACGTCACTAGCACCTAGGTGAGCTGTTTGGAAGTCAGGTGTTTTTGCAAAGGGAAAGAGGAGGAGGAGCAAATAGTGCTTAGAAGATCTCAGGAAAGATGCAGTTTCTTGTGCTATCAATAGATTCTATTGGCAACTAATACAGTTCACTTGGCTCCAAATGGAACATTAATTCACAGAAAATGCCTGCATAGATGTATTCTTCATCACATTAACATTTCACAATGGAAGAAACATGTGTGCATTACTACATACATAGGTAGACATTGCTAGAAGCAAATCATGTACTGTATATAGCTGTGATTTTTAACACACATTTTTAACAGACAATTAAGGTACATTTACCACTAAAATAGTCAAAGGATTTGGGATCACCCAAGCACATATGGCACTGCTGGCCTATGCATAAAGTTGTATTACTCAACATAAAATCTTCTCTTCAACAAAGCAAACTTTAAATAATTGTAATTACTTTAGTTCCATTAAAAGTCCATTGGTGTAGGTAAAACAATCAATTTAGCAGGCAAAAACAAACAGGGCATCACAGCTAGAAGAGAATCCAGCAACACCAAACTCTGTAGGGTAACATTGTTCAGAGCTTCCCAAGGGTTCATAGCTCATAAGCAGGTGTCAACTACTCCATCAACACACTCCTGCAGGACTGTCAGAACCCCTTGCTCCAAATTCCTCTAACATGTCACTAAAGAAGACATAACTCCATACCTGTACACCACCTAAAGTGCAACTAGTGTATATAACCTAATTGGATCAGCCTCTTGCAGCCCTTGCACAGCAGAGCTTAGAGAATGGGAAGAAGGATCTGTACAGGAGCCAATCAGGTTTGTTGCAGTGCAGGGTGCATGCTGATAAGAGGAGAGAGCAGAGTTACAGAGATATGAGCCAATCAGGATGCTTCTTCTTTCACTGTCCAGTCACAAGGTAGAGACTGGGGCTGTAGGTGAAAGTGACACTTCAGCAAAGAGGATGAGGTTTCAACCCTTGCTAGGCAGGATTGTGCTGTGACACAGTGTAAATCTCAGGGCTGGATGGACAGAAATGCAAATCCTCTTGGCAGGTAAACCATCTCTTATATGTATTTCATCTGTGTATTTAACTGTTTGATTGCAGATCGGCTTTAAACATACACATTTAAAAAATGAAGCTCCAGCCATATAGGTAAATACACAGTTGCCATACACACAGTATATAAGCTGTTTTACCAGCCAAAATAATTGTAATTCTATTCAGCCATTCATGTACTTTACACTTAAAAAGCAACAAAAAGTGTGGCGCTAGACAATGTCATATACTAATGAAAACAGACAAATTGGACAAAGAGGGAGGATCGTAAATAACTGTTTTTGAACATATAGTCCTCATATGAACCTCAAAGATGTATAGTCTATGTGGCAATATATTTAGGGAAGAATATTGAAGAATTATATTAACATCTTGACTGGAAATCCGCTCACTACCACCTAGAGTTGAGGAGGCTTACCGGATATGGTGGACCCAATGGGGCGTACGCCGGATTGGGTCAAACAAGGCTTAGGTGGTGAGTGGCTGTATGTACTCAAGGGACGTGGCGGTCTCACGGGTTGGTTGTATTCATCCGGATGGTACCAGGAGCTTGAGAAGTGTAGGTGGTCCCCCGGATGTAGGAGGTCATGTAGATCTCAAAAGAGTGGTAGGGTGTTCCGTAAGAGGACCCCTCAAATCCAACATTCAGCGGACCAGGAATAGATGCAGAGGGGTGGAAAAAGAAAAAGAGGGCCACATAGTGTGAATCCGAAAAAACTAAAAATATTTATTTAAGGTAAAATAGATGTACACTCACATGTAGATCCAAATATTAAAACAGCGCTTGTTTGAGAAAAAGTGGCGACAATGGGGTCCTGCCCGACGCGTTTCGTCATCAAAAGACGTCATCAGGGGGGATCCCCCCACTGTAGCCACCCCAATATATATAGGGGATCTGCCTCTCATGATGGGAAACAGCTCCACGTATGTAAAATGGTTACTTCCGGTTTGGGCCAAAATGGCCGACCGGAGTGCGTTCCAGGCGTGCGTGTCACGCCTCTCTTCCGTGCTGTGTAATGCGCCGGAAGTATAAAAACAATATATAACAGAAATACCAGCCAAAACGAAAAGTCCATGAAGAGATAATGTGTATCTTATCGAGAGGTGTGCCCGCAATGTGAACAAAGAGTCTTAGAATTAACTCACAGATCGGTGAAGTGCGCACTATACTGCGCATGTGTAATAGGTGCAGGTGCTGCGCTCGATACTGCCCATGCTCAGTGGGTGTAAGGGAAAGTGACGCAGTGAGTCAGGTGTGTGGGCGTAACGGCCCCCGATAATAACAATGCGGGAGGAACCAATGGGGTGAAAGGATAACCCCTGAGTGCTAATGATATAGTCCCGCAATGTGGGAAAATGCCGTACATACACAGGGGAAGTCAGTATTGGGTGTTACCACCTAAAAACAGTGAATAAATGTATGGAGTGCGCACTGCACTGCGCATGTGCAATGGGGGCAGATGCTGCAATGTATGGGCGTGACGGCCCCAGACAGTGACATTGCGAGAAGGACCCAAGGGGTGAAAAGATGACCGCTAAATGATCATAATATGGTCCCGCACTGTGGGAAAATGCCGTGCATGCATAAATTGCTAGTGAACATAGTGTGGTCTGAAATGTCACCTTACAATAGGGAAGTGACAAAAATATAGACCAGGTGAGGAAAAAATATAAGTGCAATAAAATCCGTGTTAATTATAGAAAAAACATTTTGGAAAAAAGATTTACAAAACACCAGTTCAATGGTGAAAACCACATTTGGTGTTGCCACCTAGAAAAGTGAATCGTATTGCATGTGAAAATGAGCGGTGGATATATGTGTTCAGTGAAATCTCTTACATGAAAAATTTGATAAAATATACAAAATAATGTACTTTACACTTGCCTCATGAAATGGCCCTGCTGGATATTGCTATTACACTGGTTGTGCTCTCCTCATTTTCTAAGCTGATATAAAAATCCACTGAGTTACCAGGTCCTGAAAACATGTTAGATTGACAGTACTGTGCAACGCAATAGAACCTAATTAGTTCCTAGCTCACAATCTGCCACTCTGAATCTGAATGTTTAAAAAGAATGTACAGTTAATTTGTATAGATTTTTTTATTTATCATGAACATTGCACATAACAGTACAATATTGTTTTTTAATTCTTATTTTTTTTTAGTTCAAAAATATTTTATAATTTTCTATCCAGCCAGCAGGTAGATGCTGGGCTCATTTCACATGCTCCCAAATGCTTCCTTACTATCTATTGTAAAAGCTTGTTGTTTACAGAGCTCAGCAGCTTAAACTGAAATTTGGGCACCATTGACGCTTTATTGGTTGCTCAGTCTCAGGTTTCAATCAAAGAAAGACAGCTTTGAGACAGGTAGTTACTGCTTTGTTTTTAAAGCTAAACCCCACAGCTCTGGAAATCCTTTGTCATGCATTTAATATTTATTACTGTAACAGAAATTGTAGTCATACATAATAACAAAAATATTAATTAAAATTAAATTGTTTACGGCCATTACAGTTTTCATTTAATATTTACTCAAAATTCTTCTCCAGTTCATATAATTATAAACTAAACTTTACTCTTTGCCGTAAAGCATAATTTGTCCTCTATGGGATTAATCCCTATCAGGATAGGATTTTAATTATTTGTGCCTTATTCCTTCCCCTTAGGGAGATCTATCTATCTCATCATCTACAATTTCCTGTGCTACTAATAAAATTTATCAGCCTTGTATGGTCTATTAGATCAGAGGCGGAAGCTAGATATTTTGCGGTTATATAAGTTCCACTTCAGTTCCTTTCTGAATAAATGGTCTGAACTGTTCTGATCTTCTAGTCAGCGGTAATGTGCTGTGGGTTTTTTTGCCTTCTGTATGGATCACTTGACCTCATAATGGCAGTTTGAACACTTCTGTCTGTAGTTAGGGAGAGATTATAGGTTAAGCAGATTAGTTTAAAATATATTATTTGTGCTTCTAGTGATAGAATTGTTATGAGTTCAGAGATTTACAAGATAGGCTTAAATAAAGATAATGTCCTACTACAATTTGTCATGATAGAATTTAATATTAAAATAGAATAATTATATCAAGAAAATCAATGGTTTAAACTTGAAAACAATCCTTTTTATATATAAAAAATGTATATACCCGTATTTATCAGCGTATAACACGCACTTTTTTCCCCTTAAAATCAGGGGAAATCGTGGGTGCGTGTTATACGCCGTTCCCCCGCAGATTGTGAGCCTTTCGGAGGCTTTCGGCCACTCTCGGCGGCTCTCGGCTGCTTTCGGCCATTCTCGCAGTCCCACGTGAGCCGCCGAAAGCCTCCGAGAGTGGCCGAAAGCCGCCGAGAGCCGCCGAGAGCAGCCGAGAGTGGCCGAGACACTCCGAGAATGGCCGAGAGCGGCGGCGCCATTTTTAAACGGCAGCTCTGCAAATGACACAGGGGCAAGGCTGCAGATTGACAATCACAAGGCTGCAATGATGGACAAGACTACAGATGGACACTCACAAGGCTACACTGACACTGACAACGCTGCAATGATGGACAAAGCTACAGATGGACACTGACAATGCTGCATTGATGGGCATTTAAATTTCCCTCCTAAACTTGGGGTGCTTGTTATACGCCACCGCGTGTTATACGCCGATAAATATGGTATATATACAGTATCTCACAAAAGTGAGTACACCCCTCACATTTTTGTAAATATTTTATTATATCTTTTCATGTGACAACACTGAAGAAATTACACTTTGCTACAATGTAAAGTAGTTTGTGTACAGCTTGTATTATGCCCCATACACACGGTCGGATTTTCTGACGGAAAATGTGTGATAGGACCTTGTTGTCGGAAATTCCGACCGTGTGTAGGCTCCATCACACATTTTCCATCGGATTTTCCGACACACAAAGTTTGAGAGCAGGATATAAAATTTTCCGACAACAAAATCCGTTGTCGGAAATTCCGATCGTGTGTACACAAATCCGACGCACAAAGTGCCACGCATGCTCAGAATAAATAAAGAGATGAAAGCTATTGGCCATTGCCCCGTTTATAGTCCCGACGTTTGTGTTTTACGTCACCGCGTTTAGAACGATCGGATTTTCCGACAACTTTGTGTGACCGTGTGTATGCAAGACAAGTTTGAGCCAACATCCGTTGGAAAAAATCCTAGGATTTTGTTGTCGGAATGTCCGAACAAAGCCCGTGTGTACGGGGCATAACAGTGTAAATTTACTGTCCCCTTAAAATAACTCAACACACAGCCATTAATGTCTAAACTGCTGGCAACAAAAGTGAGTACACCCCTAAATGAAAATGTCCAAATTGGGCCCAATTTGCCATTTTCCCTCCCCACTGTCATGTGACTCGTTAGTGTTACAAGGTCTCAGGTGTGAATAGGGAGCAGGTGTGTTAAATTTGGTATTATCGCTCTCTCATACTGGAAGTTGAACATGGCATCTCATGGCAAAGAAATCTCTGAGGATCTGAAAAAAAAAGAATTGTTGCTCTACATGAAGATGGCCTAGGCTCTAAGAAAATTGCCAAGACCCTGAAACTGAGCTGCAGCACGGTAGCCAAGACCATTCAGTGGTTTAACAGAACAGGTTCCACTCAGAACGGGCCTTGCCATGGTCGACCAAAGAAGTTGAGTGCACATGCTCAGCGTCATATCCAGAGGTTATCTTTGGGAAATAGACGTATAAGTGCTGCCAGCATTGCTGCAGAGGTTGAAGTGGTCAGGTGCATTGCTTCATCCAATTAGGGCCCTAGAATGCACTGTGAAGTGCGCAGTGCATTGTGGGGCACTCGGCATGCGCCCCGCAAATTCGGGTGTTCGCCGAATGGGGGAACAGGCGATGTTCGAGCCAAACCTTTGCTCGGCTCGAACCGTTCGCCCAGAACTTAACTATAAGTACATCTCCACTTACAGTTTTTTCTTAGTTCCCTGCAAATATCTGTTGATCCTGCCAGTGAAGTCCATTCAATGTAGCTTCCTGTGATGGTATGGGATTGATGTGGCACTGCTCCTGAATTCAAAGCAGAGTTGCCTCTCTCTTGTAGGCTGTGCCTGTTTGTATTACAGTGAGATGTAAAAATGTTACAGGAGACATGACTACTAGTGAGCTGCAGTGTTTTGGAGGAAAAGTGTGTGAAGCAAATTTTTTGTTTACTTGATGAGAAATGTGCATCACCTAGAAGCTGGATTAAGGACTTGTTTAGGCTGTCATACAGGGACCTTTAACTTAACAGTGTCCTGAAAATAACTCAAGGTAGAAATTGTAATAAATCATTAAATCCTTATTCAAACATACCAATGTTATTTTGTCAAACTTTTCCTTTTCATTCTGCCTACATTAAAGGCAGGCATCTGGTTATAACTACCACAGTTAGCAGTGTGCTTATGTCAATTCTCACGGATTTTCATCTTTCAAACCCCCAAATGGCTTGGGTCATAACTGATCACATATGCATTACCATGGCATCTGCATAGCTAAATATAGGCTAAGATGGAACTGTCCCCAGGAGATAACTGGGAAATGTTTTGATTTAACTCTGTTGCTAATGTCACTTGCCAAGAGGGGGGCCTGAGAAAATGAGGGTGGTCTCTCTTATAAATCCAGTTCAAACACCCCTGGATAGGGAGTGTAGGGATGCAGGAATGGCATGAATTGGAGGATGCGGGTGTCACTGGAACTTGAGAGTACTGTCGCCAAACGGTATAAGTGACTGGGGGATGAAGGCCACCAATGAGAAGAGGTCAGAAAGTCAAGGTTAGCAACAGGTGAGCAAGGATGAGTCAGAATGTCACAGTCAGGGGGTCAGGCTTAGAGACCAGTGATTATAGCAGTAGAGAGACTCCCACTGACCAGCAGTATAGGTATACAAGCAGGTCACCCTGGCAGATGACACAGGCTCACCAGAGGTGCTGGGTCTAAGTACTAACTGGTATTCACCAGATCTCCTGATGGTGGGGATGGGCTTTGCTGCCTGTTAGCACCAGGTTGTAGTCCTCATGATCACCCCCAGGAGGTGAGCAAGCCAGGATCCAATAGCAGATATAATAGGTAGGGATCTAACAGAAGCATAGTCAGTCAACAAGCCAAAGATGAGTAACAAGTGGTTGCAGGTTAAGATAAAGCAGAGGCGTAGTCAAAGAACAAGCCACAGATAGGTAATGAGTAGCAGAAAAGATACAATTGGCAGCAGGAGTGACAAGAGTGAGATATTGGCTGGACAGAGAACAATAATCTGGCAAACAGGAAGTGCAAAGGCATGGCATAAATAGGAAGTTCATGAGAGGAGCAAAGGGTTCAAAGTTCACAAGAAACAAGACATAGGGCAAGGTTGTCTAAGCAATCAGGCAGAGATCTGTCCAGCATCTTAGGTGGCTAAGCAAGAAAAGTTACCGCCAGCAGAGGTCCCGTGTTCAGATCAGGTCCCGACACAGGCACAGGCCAGTAATTTGTGGGCAGTGAAGTAGAAGAGCATATAGCAGAAAACATAGTCAGTGGATGAACTGTAGTCAGTACAGGAGCAGGTAAATAGGCAAGGTGGAATCAGAAATGGATCAAGTGACAAGCCAGGTCACTAACAGCAATCAGGATCAGATTGCAGAATCATTGACAATAGGTGCACAGCTGAAAACCCAAAGCATCCTGGGTTCTCCTAATGGCAGCAAAGTCTCAAGCCAGCCAGCCAGCAAAATCTCAAGGCAGCCAGCAAGCAAGGTTAGCAAAAATACAGAAAGTAAAAAAATATGATTTCTTCATCATACTTAAATCCTTTTCTTTGAGTACATCATGGGACACAGAGTCAGGCTAATATTCATTACTTGCTAGTTATACTTCACCTCCAGGTGAATGGACACTGGTAGACCAAAGGTCTTTAGACAGGAAGTGATCCCCTATATAACCCCTCCCATACAGGAAACACTTCAGTTTTGTAGCAAGCACTGAATCCTCAAAAAAGAGGGGAGGGATCTCCCTGTCCCATGATGTACTCAAAGAAAAGGATTTTACAGGTAAGACGAAAAAATCCTATTTTATTTTTCATATATCGTGGGTAGGGATGAGCTTTATGTTCGGGTCGAACATGAGTTCAACTCGAAAACTGGCTGTTCGCAGTTCGACGAATAGCGAACAATTTGGGGTGTTCGCGTCGCAAATTCGAAAGCCGTGGAACACCCTTTAAAAGTCTATGGGAGAAATCTAAAGTGCTAATTTTAAAGGCTTATATGCATGGTATTGTCATAAAAAGTTTTTGGGACCTGGGTCCTGCCCCAGGGGACATGTATCAATGCAAAAAAAAGTTTTAAAAAGTCCATTTTTTTGGGAGCAGTGATTTTATTAATGCTTAAAATGAAACAATAAAAGTGAAATATTCCTTTAAATTTCGTACCTGGGGGGTGTCTATAGTATGCCTGTAAAGTGGCGCAAGTTTCCCGTGTTTAGAACAATTTGAGCACAAAATGACATTTCTAAAGGAAAAAAAACATTTAAAAGTGCTCGCGGCTATAATGAATTGTCGGTCCTGGCAATACACATAAAAGTTCATTGATAAAAACGGCATGGGATTCCCCCACAGTTCATTACCAGGCCCTTTGGGTCTGGTATGAATATTAAGGGGAACCCCGAACCAAAATTTAAAAGAAAAAAAATGCGCGGGGGTCCCCCAAATTCCATACCAGGCCCTTCAGGTCTGGTATGGATATTAAGGGGAACCCCGAGCCAAAATTTAGAAAAAAAATGGTGTGGGGGTCCCCCTCAAAATCCATACCAGACCCAAAGGGTCTGGTATGGATTTTAAGGGGAACCCCGCGCCAAAATTAAAAAAAAGATGGCGTGGGGTTCCCCCCAAAAATCTATACCAGACCCTTATCCGAGCACGCAACCTGGCAGGCCGCAGGAAAAGAGGGGGGGTTGAGAGAGCGCCCCCTCCTGAACCGTACCAAGCCACATGCCGTCAACATGGGGAGGATGTCCCCATGTTGATGGGGACAAGGGCCTCATCCCCACAACCCTTGCCCAGTGGTTGTGGGAGTCTGCGGGCGGGGGGCTTATCAGAATCTGGAAGCCCCCTTTAACAAGGGGACCACCAGATCCTGCCCCCCTGTGTGAATTGGTAATGGGGTACCCCTACCATTTCACAAAAAAAGTGTCAAAAATGTTAACAAAGACAATAGCCAGTTTTTGACAATTCCTTTATTAATGTTTTCTTCTTTCCCCGCTTCTTCTGGTCTTCCTTCGGTTTTCTTCTTCTTCCTCCATCGTGTTCTTCCCCCGCTTCTTCCTCTATCTTCTGCTGCTTCTTCCTCCGGTCCTCTGCTTCTTCCTCCAGTCTTCTCCTCCGGAATCTTCCTCCAGCATCTTCCTCCAGCTTCTTCTTCCCCGCTTCGTCCTCCGGACGATCTGCTTCAATGGGGGCTCCCACTGTGTGACGCTTCTGTTCTTGTGACAGCTCTTATATAACTGAGGGCGGGGTCACCCGGTGACCCCACGTAACCGGGTGAACCCGCCCTCCTCTGACACCACGGGGGAAGCCATAGGGAAGTCCCCATGCGTCAGAGGGGGGCAGGGTCACCACCCTCAGTTATTTAAAAGCTGTCACAAGAACAGAAGCGTCACACAGTGGGAGCCCCCCATTGAGGTGGATCGTCCGGAGGAGAAGACCGGAGGAAGAAGCAGAGGACCGGAGGAAGAAGCAGAGGACGAAGCGGGGGAAGAACAATATGGAGGAAGAAGAAGAAAACCGAAGGAAGACCAGAAAAAGCGGGGAAAGAAGAAGACATTAATAAAGGAATTTTGACTTCATCTTCAGCCCCAGATGAAGTCACAAGACGTGATGTAACGCATAGTAATTGGCCGAGATAGGCGCACACACCGGAAGTGACGTAAGAGGGCGAGGAACAACGACGATTTTGTTCCCTGTTTGTTTTTATGTTTTAAATGTAAGAGTTTACTCTGTCTTTTTAATAAATATATCATTTGGCACATAACACACTACACACTTTGCTTTATTCTCCCTGTTTTACTGAGGCATTTCCTTTGAACTAACTGGGGTATTTGAACGGATCATCTTGCCCATTGGAGGAATACCTGGAGAACCCACCTACCCATAGAAGATTGTGGAGATCTTTGTGGATGGATGGATGCTATTTACTTCTACTATTAAGATGAGAGTTCTGGGAGACCTTAGCATTAAGAGGCTATTTACGAAACATTTAGGAACATTATGGACATTTTTTCTTTCAACATCATGTTTACTGGTTACATCAGGATGTGAGGACGGCAAAAGTTTTCAACTATTTTCATCCATTCAGAGGACTATCTAGCCTCATTATTCATGAATTTTAGGTTTCTTCGACTTGGGACACATTTTACTTCACATTCATTTAGGATCATTTTTGATACTTTATTGCAATTTTGCACACCTGCAATTATTATTTGCACATTTTGGTCACTATTGCTATTTTTGGCACATTGTATATTTTTTATACATTTTATATTATTGTTGTTGTTCATTCATTCACATGGAGATAATTTTTTAGTGGTATTTTTTATTATCCTATTACAGGGTTTATTTGTAGTGATATTTATCCTTTGCGCAAGATCACTTTGTCTAGAAATATTCATTACCTGCTGGGACATCCCAGAGCAATAGCCTTAAGGGGAGGGAGATACCCTGCCAAACAATAGCCATCAGAACCTATGCGGCAGCCCGCAGTACACTGCGGCCGAAAGCTGAATCCTCGGCTGCTCGAACATCCACTTGATAACATTTTGTGAACGTATGCACTGAAGACCAGGATGTAGCCTTACAAATCTGAGCCACAGATACCTGATGGCGAAAAGCCCAGGAGGTTCCTACACCCCTGGTAGAATGAGCTCTCACCCTAAAGGGAGGAGCTTTACGTTTCAGACCATAGAGCTGAATGACTAATTGACGGACCCAATTGGCAATGGAAGCTTTGGAAGCTGCCTGCTCCTTCTTGGGTCCTTTTGGTAAACCAAAAAAGGAGTCTGATGCTCGGATCTCCGCAGATTCAGACAAATAAACCTTGACTGCCCGGACAACGTCTCTCTTCCGCTGAACGAGGCTGAGAGAGAAAAGAAGGCAAAATAATGTCCTGATTTAAATGAAAGGCAGACACCACTTTTGGCAAAAAGATGGAACAGGTCACAACACGACTCTGTTGTGGTAGAGGATCAAGTATGGTTCTCTGCATGAAAGAGCTGCCAACTCTGACACCCTACTAGCCGAGGTGATGGCCATCAGGAAGGCCAGCTTGCATGACAGCAAGTCTAATGGAATTTGATAGGCTCAAATGGTTGTTTCTGTAACACAGACAGCACCAAGTTCAAGTCCCAAGCACATATAGGTGACCTAATGGGGGGAAGAAAGCGAGTTGAATGGGAGGCTAAATGCCTTTGGAAGAATACTGATAGGGCCGAAACTTGACCTCTAATTGTATTCAAAGCCAATTTGATTTCCACTCCTGATTGTAGAAAAGAGAGAAATCTCCCAATCACATATTTCCGAGGATGCCATTTTTAGGCTTCACACCAAGCAATATAAGTATTCCAGACCTTATGACAGATCTTCCTAGTGACAGCTTTTCTAGCATTCACTAGGGTAGACACCACTGGTCCCGAGATGCCACGGTCCTTTAACTCCCTGGTTTCAATAGCCATGCTGTCAAATTTAGAGACTGTAAATTGTGGTGGAATATAGGACCTTGGCCTGTCTATTATCAGCCTCACAATCTCTGGGAACCAGGGCCTTCTGGGCCAGGCTGGTGCCACCAGAATGACTGGAACCCCCTCTCTCCAAATCCTGCGCAACAAATGTGGAAGGAAGGGGATCGGAGGGAAAGCATAAACCAGGGAGTACTGGCTCCATGGAACTACCAGAGCATCTGCTCTGATTGCCAGAGGATCTCTTGTTCGGGACACAAACTGCTGTAGCTTGTTGTTGAACCTGGATGCCAGTAAGTCGACCTCTGGCCTTCCCCAACGTTGGCAAATTTCCTGGAACACCTCTGGGTGTAGAAACCATTCCCCTGGGCAGATCTGCTGGCAGCTGAGATAATCTGCCTTCCAGTTCTCTAGTCCCGGGATATGGACTGCCAAAAGAATCGGCACATGTCCCTCTGTCCAGGCTAGTATGTGGTTCATCTCCGTCAGAGCTGAACGACTCCTGGTACCGCCTTGGTGGTTTATATAGGCCACTGCAGTGGCATTGTCGAACTGAACCCTGATAGGGCAGTCCTGAAGATCCACTGTCCATCACTGTAGGGCCAGTTGTACTGCCCGTGATTCCAGGACGTTGATGGGCAGGATCTGTTCTGTCCTTGACCATTTCCCTTGAGCTGTGAGCCCCTCTAGGGTCGCTCCCCAGCCTGAGAGACTGGCATCTGTTGTCAGTACTCTCCAAGTTACCGGGAGGAAGGATCTTCCCCTTCACAGGTTCTGATCCTGGAACCATCAGTTTAGGCTTAAGAGTGCTCGAGGAGATAAGAACATTGGATAATCCAGCACTTGTCCTGTCCTGTTTCAAGCCAACAAGATGTCTTGTTGTAGAGGCCTGGAATGGAACTGTACATAGGGCACAGCCTCGAAGGAGGATACCATCCTCCCTAGAAGACTCATACAGAGCCGAATGGAGGGTTGTCTGGTGCCCCTTATCTCATGCATCTGATTCTTCAGGGCACAGATCCTTGCGAGTGGCAAGAATGCTCTTGTTTGGGCCGTATCTAGGATCAGACCTAAATACTTTAGACCTTGAGCTGATTTCAAGGCTGACTTTTCAGTATTCCTGATCCAGCCTAAGCTTTTCAAATCCTGCACTGTGCATGTTATGCTCTGTTCTAGAGCCTGTAATGAGTGATTTCTGAGCAGGAGGTCATCCAGATACCCAAGCACCAGGATCCCTTGGGCCCTTAAAAGACCCATAACTGGTGCTAGGACCTTTGTGAACACCCTGGGAGCTGTAGCAAGCCCAAAGGGTAGATAGAGCCAGAAACAGAAAATGACATTCCTCTACTGCAAATCGCAGGAACCTCTCATGAGGCTGAAAGATAGGTATGTGTAAATACGTGTCTTTTATATTGATGGAGGCTAAAAAGTCCTCCATCTGGAGTGAGGCTACAACTGAGTGGACAGACTTCATCCGAAAGGATTGGATTAGTAGATACTGGCTCAGGAATCTTAGGTCCAAAAATGGGCCCTGTGACCCCGTTTGGTTTTTAAACCGTAAAATAGGTTTGATCCTTCGGATACAGGAACCCTTTACAATCACTCCTTAATACACTAAATGATGTAGTGCCTGAAGCAATACAGTGGGGACGGAAAGTATTCAGACCCCCTTAAATGTTTTACTCTTTGTTATATTGCAGCCATTTGCTAAATCATTTAAGTTCATTTGTTTTCCTCATTAATGTACACACAGCACCCCATATTGACAGAAAAACACAGAATTGTTGACATTTTTGCAGATTTATTAAAAAAGAAAAACTGAAATATCACATGGTCCTAAGTATTCAGACCCTTTGCTCAGTATATAGTAGAAGCACCCTTTTGATCTAATACAGCCATGAGTCTTTTTGGTAAAGATGCAACAAGTTTTTCACACCTGGATTTGGGGATCCTCTGCCATTCCTCCTTGCAGATCCTCTCCAGTTCTGTCAGGTTGGATGGTAAACGTTGGTGGACAGCCAATTTTAGGTCTCTCCAGAGATGCTCAATTGGGTTTAAGTTAGGGCTCTGGCTGGGCCATTCAAGAACAGTCACGGAGTTGTTGTGAAGCCACTCCTTCATTATTTTAGCTGTGTGCTTAGGGTCATTGTCTTGTTGGAAGGTAAACCTTCGGCCCAGTCTGAGGTCTTGAGCACTCTGGTGAAGGTTTTCGTCCTGGATATCCCTGTACTTGGCCGCATTCATCTTTCCCTCAATTACAACCAGCTGTCCTGTCCCTGCAGCTGAAAAACACCCCCACAGCATGATGCTGCCACCACCATGCTTCACTGTTGGAACTGTATTGGACAGGTGATGAGCAGTGCCTAGTTTTCTCCACACATACTGCTTAGAATTAAGGCCAAAAAGTTCTATCTTGGTCTCATCAGACCAGAGAATCTTATTTCTCACCATCTTGGAGTCCTTCAGGTGTTTTTTAGCAAACTCCATGCGGGCTTTAATGTGTCTTGCACTGAGGAGAGGCTTCCGTCGGGTCACTCTGCCATAAAGCCCCGACTGGTGGAGGGCTGCAGTGATGGTTGACTTTCTACAACTTTCTCCCATCTCCCGACTGCATCTCTGGAGCTCAGCCTCAGTGATCTTTGGGTTCTTCTTTACCTCTCTCACCAAGGCTCTTCTCCCCCGATAGCTCAGTTTTGCCAGACAGCCAGCTCCAGGAAGGGTTCTGGTCGTCCCAAACGTCTTTCATTTAAGGATTATGGAGGCCACTGTGCTCTTTGGAACCTTAAGTGCAGCAGAAATGTTTTTTTAACCTTGGCCAGATCTGTGCCTTGCCACAATTCTGTCTCTGGGCTCTTCAGGCAGTTCCTTTGACCTCATGATTCTCATTTGCTCTGACATGCACTGTGAGCTGTAAGGTCTTATATAGACAGGTGTGTGGCTTTCCTAATCAAGTCCAATCAGTATAATCAAACAGAGCTGGACTCAAATGAAGGTGTAGAACCATCTCAAGGATGATCAGAAGAAATGGACAGCACCTGAGTTAAATATATGAGTGTCACAGCAAAGGGTCTGAATACTTAGGACCATGTGATATTTCAGTTTTTCTTTTTTAATAAATCTGCAAAAATGTCAACAATTCTGTGTTTTTCTGTCAATATGGGGTGCTGTGTGTACATTAATGAGGAAAAAAAAATAAATGATTTTAGCAAATGGCTGCAATATAACAAAGAGTGAAATATTTAAGGGGGTCCCCACTGTATGTCTCTTTTTGGAGGATCCAAGGGAACACTGGATCTTAAAAAACCTCTGAGGGGGAACCCCCCGCAACTCCTGCTTGTAACCACAGGATATAATTAAGGTGACCCACTCGTCCTGAATTATTGTTCTCCAAATGTCCGCAAAGTGCAGCAGCCTTCCCCCCACCCGATAGAGTGGGGGCATCTCCTCAAAAGGAGGTCTTGGTGCTGGGTTTAGAAGAATTTTGGACCCTGGGCTTTTTCTGGCCCTGGGCTTTTTCTGGCCCTGGCCTTGCGGCTTGCCCATGGCTCTAGCGCCCTGTTGGAGGCAGAACAGCCTTGGCGCTGAGACATTTGAGGAAGCAGTCCCTGAAGTTTTAAATGAGGGACGCCTGGTGCTTTTCTTCACAGGAAGTAGAGAACTCTTCCCTTCGGAAATCTTTTGGATATATTTGTCTAAATGATCATCAAATAAACGTTCCCCATGAAAGGGGAAACCTGCCAATAACTTTTCACAAGAAAGCTCGGCTGACCAGTTTTTAAGCCTCAAAAGTCTCTGCATATGTACAGACAAAAGAGCCAAACGAGAAACCTGCTCTATTGAATCCTTTTAAGATGTCAACAACAAAACACAGTGCTCGAGGAATAGTTGTCTTATTTTCAGGCAGATCATCCTCCTGGTTAGGCCGGACTGGCAGATACCAATTGCTGCAAAAGCTGGCTGAATAGCTGAACTGGCCAAAGAAAAAGAAATCTAATCTTGTCAACAGGGTCTTTTAAGCCCTGTGCTTTATCTACCGAACAAGTTAAGTTCTTGTTTAAGGAAGAGACTGCTGCATCTACGGCTGGCATGCTCCCCTTTTTTTTTTTACGTTATAACAAACTTTTTATTTGCAAGATTGTACATAATACATAGAAAGCATTTGTACACATGTTTAACAACATATAGAAGGTATTCCGTACACAAAGAACATGATACACATATATTTCTATCATATAGTTAGTTCTTTAGGTTCTGATATAATCCGTACACTTCCATACTCATACTTAGTAAGTATCAGGATAAGCACCGTTTATGTGCATGTCGTAGACTCTTGTAACCATCTATCCCATACTCTGTTATATTTATTTGGACAACCTCTGTTAATATAAAGGAATTTTTTATATGGAAGGGTTGTGTTAATGTCTCTTTTCCAGTCCACCAAGTGAGGGGGTTCAGATCTCATCCATTGTCTGGCAATAATTTTCCTAGCCGAAAATAAAGTTTCATGTAGGAATATTAATGTGAATTTATCTAGTACATCTGGAAAAATCCCCAGGAGGCATTGCTTTGGGTCAAGGATTAATGGAGACCCCATGTCGTCATGTAAGAAGGTAACTATTTGTTTCCAGTAGTCTTGTATCTTATGACAGGACCATATAAGGTGAAAGAATGTGCCTGTTTCAGTTCCACACATTGGACATGTGTTGGGTTGACTTCTTTTATATCTAGCTACCCTAAGAGGAGTGAGGTATGCACGGTGAAGTATAAAGATCTGGGACAGTCTGTCTGAAAGTTTGGGTGAAACCAACTTGCATGTTTCCAAAGCCTCCTTCCTTTCTTCATCCTCCATCCTCCCAACCTCCCTCTCCCATCTTGGTTTTAACGCGTAAGCTAATTTTACAGAGGTAGGGGAGGATAACATGTTGTAAAAACAGGAAATGAGTTTTTTTGAGTCTGTATCCTTGACTATGGCTATAATAGAGTTAGGAGTGGGCTGTGGAAGACCCTGTGAAAACTGCGTTTGAATCGCATGACGGATCTGGAGATAACAAAAAAAAACATTTGATTCGGAATCTGGAACTCCATCTTAAGTGCCTCAAACGTTTTAAAAGTTCCATTTGTGAGCAGATGGTGTAAATAGTATATGCCCTTGGCTGCCCATAAATCTGAGTTCTGGATTCCATTAAGTTCCTGTAGCTTGTTATTATGCCAAAGTGGTGTATAGTCATTAAATGATGGTGTCTCTAGTTTAGAAGAAGCCAATTCCCATATGCGTCTATAATGATACAGCAAAGAATGTCTATAATCTTTTGACTGTGTATTCCCTACACCCACTGCTATCCCATTTATTGGGTCCCCAGTATGCTGAGACCAGCGGGGGCTTAGTAGAATGAGAAAGCGTTCCTTGTCAGTTTTGTCAATGTGAAATAGTTGGGATAGTTGTGACGCAATATAATAATGGTTAAAATCAGGTAGTGCTGTTCCACCCATATCCGTTGAATTTTTACGTGTTTGCCATGAGAGTTTGTGTCTAGATTTCCCCCATATAAATGGTTTAAGTAGTGCTTCTAATAGTTTAAAATACTTGAGGGGTAGATATACTGGAGTATGCCATAAGACGTACAGTACCTTGGGCAGTAGTACCATTTTTATTAAGTTGACCCGGCCCCATATTCCCAAAGGGAGGCGGGACCAGACCTGGATCTTAGATTTAATTAGGGAGAATAATGGTTCAATATTCAAGGAAATATAGTCTACTGGATTCTTGGATATTTTAACGCCAAGGTATTTTATTATATCCACCCGTTGAAGGGAAAAATTAGACTGTGATTCTGTAGGTGGGAAACTATCAATTGGTAATATCTGTGACTTTCCCCAATTAATCCTCAAGCCCGAGAATTTCCCAAATTGCTCAATTATGTTAAGAGCTGTGTGTAGAGAGAGGCCAGGGTCTGCCAGGTAGAGGAGAGTGTCATCTGCGTAAAGGCTAATTTTCTCGGTAAGGGATCCGAATGTCAAACCTATTATCTCCTAGTTAGTACGGATGGACACGGCGAGGGGTTCCGATGCCAGAGCATATAGCAAAGGCGAGAGCGGGCATCCCTGCCTTGTACCTCTGCTTAGGCCAAATTCCCGAGAGGGGCATCCATTGGCCACCACTCGAGCAGTTGGTTGCTGGTATAACAGTTGCACCCATCTAATAAATTTGGGCCCAAATCCGTATCCCTCCATGCATCTCCAGAGATATCTCCATTCAACTGAATCAAATGCCTTGGCTGTATCTAATGTTACTATTACTCTTGTGCCTACATTATCATGCTTGGCCTGGAGATTGATAAATAGCTTCCTTAAATTAAAGGAAGTGTTACGGCCAGGCATAAACCCTGACTGATCCATGTATAAGGGATAATATTACTTGGTTTAGACGTTTGGAGAGTACTTTGGCCAATATTTTGACATCTACTTGGAGTAAAGATATGGGGCGGTACGACTCAGGGTATCCTAGGTCTTTCCCTGGTTTGGGTATAAGTACTATCGTGGCCTCTCTCATGGATGCAGGTAGTGGTAAGGTTTCGAACATAGTGTTATACAGAGTCAGCAGTTTGGGTGTAAGTATCTCAGAAAAGTGTGCATAAAATTCAATGGGCAAACCATCAGACCCCGGGGATTTGGACCTGGCAAAGTCTGCAATAGCAATCTTTATTTCCTCTGCTGTGAGAGGTGCCTCAAGAAGTTCAACTTGACTCTCCGAGAGTTGTGGAAGTATGATGTTGCTCAAAAACTGATCCATTATTGTCGTATCCTCCGAGACTGTCGACGTGTAAAGTTCTGTAAAAACATCTCTAACCTTGGAGGACACGACAAAAGGATCCGTGATCGGCTGTCTATCCTTATCGTGAAGCGTAATTACAATTGGGGGTTAGTCTTCACTATGAACAAGATATGCAAGCAATTTACCTGCTTTTTCTCCATGTTCAAACCACCGCTGTCTATTGAAGAATAATTTCTGCTTGGCTTTTTCATATTGCATCTGAGACACCACTCTTGTCTGTAGGTTAAGAGTATTGGCATTTGTTATGGATGGGTCAGCTATATATGCTTGTTCTGAAGAGGATAGTTCTATGATTGCTTTATCTAGGGCTTCCGCTGAGTTTGTTTTAATCTGATTAATGCGTGAGGTCAGGATCGCACGGGCATGCAACTTAAACATGCCCCACACTACTGGCGCGGGAGCAGAATGTTCATTGTCAGTAAAGGACCGAGTCCATTCCACTTCAAGCATATCATCTTCTGGCAGCAAGGACAACCAAAATGGGTTCAAGCGCCAGGCCCGTTTCTTCTTAGCAAGGGACACGCTAAGAGTAATAGAGTAAAAGCTATGATCAGACAACAGCCTAGGTCCAAAGAACACTGTCAATAATCTAGGTAAAAGTTGTTTAGACATCAGAATGAAATCTATTCGGGACATCGAATTATGCATGGAAGAGAAACATGAATAAGCATTAGTATGCGGAAATTTATTTCTCCACGTGTCAATTAGATGAATGGATGAGGTTATTTTATGTAGTTTAGTGTTATTTGTCCTCATTGCAGCTACTGTCAGTGGGCGAAGTCTGTCTAGAGTATTATTCATTGTAGAATTAAAATCCCCCATCCATACTGCTTGCACTGTGGGGTATCTTGCCATGAAGGAGACACCCTCCAGTATTATAGTAATAGAGAACGGAGGGGGGACATAGAAAGCTAAGATTAGGAAGGGTTTTCCGTATAGTTTAGCAGATATAAAAACATATCTGCCCTGAGGGTCTGTGCATATCTCTCCTGGCTCAAAGTGTATGGATTTTGCAATTAAAATAGATACACCTCTGGAATGGGATGTAAACGTCGAATGAAATGCCCATCCTACCCATGGGCGGCGTAGGGCCATCTGTAGCTTGCCGTCTATATGGGTTTTCACCAGTGCTATTATATCAGCCCTCTGTTTCTTAAGGAATGTGAGGGTTGCCGACCTCTTAAGCGGTTCACGCAAGCCCCTCACATTCCAAGTAAGGAATTTTATAGACGCCATATGGTGTTCTCACAGATTAATTTCAGTATTAAGGTGTGTATCCTGAGTCTCACCAGTACCTCTATACAAAAATTATGCATGTACCGTACTACAAAATATAATAGCAAAGTCAAATTTTCAATATTATTCAAAAATCTATATTGATTCAAAAAGTGTGTACATAGTACTTCTTGCATTTTAAAAAGTAACTTAAACATTTTCCCTCCCCTCTCCCTCCCAGCCCTGCACTGACCCCAACTTGTGCGGGCATACTTCCCAAACAAAACTGAAATTGAAATCCGGGAAAAAACAGTCAACTGCATTTGAAATAAAAGAAAAAACCAGGGTAGCCATTGGGTTTTGGAACCCAGGGTAAACATACCCTACAAAATCATGTATAAAGAAAATAATTGCGTGTAGTCTCTGGGATAGATAAATGTTTATAATTGTAGTTGGACGGCTTCATTCCAGGTTCGGTGACTGATCTCCCTAAAGGTGCGTGGGGCAAAGTCACGCTGCACCCTACATGTGTTCTGTAGGACTATTGCTGACCCGAGGCTCTGGTCGTCAAAATAATAAGTGATAGTATATAGTTTCTCCTGAGGTATTTAGGGCAAAGTCCCTCATGTTGTAAGAAAAGAGGCCTGTGATCTCTTGCTGCAGTGCACGGCCATGTGCTGTATATATGTTGGGTTATTCATTCTCTTTAATGTTGTCTCGGCGCTCCAGCCAGGCGATGGTATCTTCAGGGGTTTCAAAGAAAACGGCTCGGCCATCATCCTCCACACGAAGGCGTGCGGGGAATAACATTGAGTATTTAAGATTTTTGATGCGCAGGCGCCTCTTGGCTTCGGTGAAGTTTTGTCTGCGCTTCTGTACTTCAGTGGAAAAATCAGGGAAGATGGCTACCTTGACATTGCCAATGGGTATATTACCTTTCAACCTTGCCATGCGCGTGTCGCGGTCTTTATAATTTAGCAATTTGGCGATAAATGTTCGGGGCGGGGCACCTTGTGGTGGCAGCCTAGCGGGCATACGATGCGCTCTTTCGACAGCAAACGTGGGCAAAAAGGCCTCCCTGCCATATGTTGTAATTAGTAATTGTTCCAGGAATGTGGTGGGGTCTTTCCCCTCCGTCCCCTCCGGCAGGCCAATGAAGCGAAGGTTGCACCTGCGAAGCCTGTTCTCCATGTCATCTTGCTTTGCCAGGAGTTGAATGATCTGGTATTGCATGTGTTCAGAGGTAGTCTGTAATGGTGGGATCGCGTCCTCCACCTCTCCTAGTCTGGTCTCAGATGTCTTAACTCGCTCCTTAAGCTTATGCAGGTCTTGTTGGACCAGGGAGACATCTACCTTCACCTCCTCAATTTTGGTCATGAGGGCAGCCTGGAGTGCAGAGATGGCTTCCAGCACTCTATCCGTGTCTGCGCCCGCCACCTCCCTCCCCTCTGACGCGGTGCCGCCATCTTCCCCCAGGTTGTCTTTATCCTGTCGGCGGTACTTATCAAGTTTGGCAGCCGTGTCGGACTTGGGTTTCGTCGGGGCCATGACTGTTAGTAAGAGGCGGCAGACGCAGCTGGCTGAGCAGATGCGGAGTTGGCACAGAGGGTGAGCTGGGGGAGTTTGGAGGTCAGGAACAGCAAGATAGTCACCACACGTATTGTCTAGGACAGGTCCTCAGTCCCCGTTCACCCCCGATGAGTCCGAGTACCCCCAGCAGGCTTGGGTAAGGACAATGCTTTGGTGGGCAGGGGCACTAAGATTGTTAGCTGGGGTTCAGATCAAGCAGAGGAGAGATGGGAGGGTCAGGAGTGTCCGATAGAGAGTAGCAAAATGGGTGCCACTCACCTGGAGGATGCAGAGGTCATCTGTAGGTCTGGGCACTGTGAAGTCCCTGGAGGAGTTGCAGGGAGCAGTAGGTGGGCTAAATGATCCACTTTACTGGATGCAGAGTCCAGGAAGGAGGGATGTAGTGCTGGTGAAGAGGCTGGGAGTACCAAGATGGCCGCCGAGACCAGGCCGAAACCACGGCCCAGATTTGGGGCTGTCACTGTGTGGGAGGGCACTGCTCAGTTCAGACCCCCAGTCAGAATCCGGCGCATCAGGATCAGTGTTTGGTGGGGGAGCCAAGTACCAGAGGGGCCAGAACACAGCACTTTTGGAGAGGCCGGGAGGAGCAAGATGGCCGCCGGAGCTCCGGACCAGGCCGAAGCCGTGGCCTGGATTTGAGACTCCTGCCATACGGGAGGGTACCGCTCCGTTTAGACCCCTGACTGGAAGCCCGCAGAGCAGGGTCTGTGTGCGGCAAGAGATCCAGACGCCAGGTAAGCCAGGAGGGAGTATTGATGAGGAGGCCGAGTGGAGCAAGATGGCCGCCAGAATCGACTAGGCCGAAGCCGCGGCCTGTAGTTGTGGCTGCCGCCACGGAGGAGCTCCATGCCGATCGGAACCCCCTGTCCGATCAGAGGCCCGCTGAGTCAGGTCTGTATATGTGGAGGGCCTCTGGGGGGTATGTCAGGTTGCTGCAGGATTTCGCTGAAAAGCAGGATTGATGTGGATACAGGAGTATTGGACGGAGCTCGGGTCTTACACGTCCTACTCCATGCTGTAGCAGGCCACGCCATGCTCCCCTTTTTTAACAAACTTTTCATCCATGGGATATAAAAAGGGAAAACCTGTCAGGATGTTCCCAAACAGCATGCACCGCCTGTTCCAGCATATTGGTCAGAGTTAGGATGTAAGCCTCTGTGACTGAGAGGCAGACATCAACTGAATATCCTTTTTGTCCAGATTGCTGGGAAGCAGACTCATCCGCCAGGCCCTCTACAGAATCCTGAGCTTTTAGAGGACAGTTCATCCTTGGTGATAAAGGGTGAAACAGCAGCGATAAGTGTAGGAACAATACCAGATAGGCACAGCGGCTCAGATTGCCCGGAAGCCTCTGGTCCTTCAGGGGATACAACACTACGCTAGGTTCATCAGGAACTACTGATGACATAGGTGTGCCCTTCCCTGTAGTGTTAGTCCCACTCCTCTTTTTTGAAGACATTTACTATCCACAGAAAGAGAGTACTTGGGTGTAATATTAAAACACCTCAGAAGACAGACCCTTTAATAGGGCTCACCAAGCCCCTATGCAACAATCCTGCTAAGCACCTTCGCCTGCCAAGCAACACTTGGTGACTCACGTGACCCGGGTAAGGAGAAATGAACTGCTGCAAGTGCCTGTACAGAGTCTGTTCTGTGTCCCACAGCTACCTTCTGGAAGCACCGCATGCTTGGCATATATAGCTTGAATAAGGTGGCTGCGTGCCGGAGCGTTCTGAGCATGCGTGCGCATGTACGTGCATGGTCCCAGCGAATGGCATGGCTGTATTCGCGCGTGACGCGAATCTTCGTGCACCCAGATAAAGGCTACTGCGCATATGCAGCGAAGCCGCATGCGCCATGGCCGCCAAACAAACTGCTAAGTCCAGCGGAGCTTTTGCGAATGCACGTGCACCATGGCCACCAAACGACAACTGCTGAGTACACTGGCACTCTTGTGAATGCACGTGCGCCATGGTAAACCAAGGCGAAATGGCGCAACATCGCGCGCCATCATACAGTTAAAAAACAGCCAGACACAAGCAAAAAAGGTATACTTTGCAAACACAGCTAGCCCAAAACTCCCCCCATATGGTCACCGCACACAGTTGTCCAGCCTCTAGCTAGCTTGACTGATTGTTACAATCACTGGGACACCCCACAATAAGTAATTAAAGGGATTTCACTTACCCGTCCAGGTGCAGGGCAGCTCAGAAACCTAGAGCCCAATCTTCACCCATCATGGCGGGTTCCTGCCACTTGAGGACCTTCAAGGACTGGATACTCTTTTCATGTTTAGGTTCCACTCCCTTGGACCTGTACAGCACCCTGCAGGAATGCCTTAGCGCTGTAGTGTCTAGGATTCCACTTTGCAAGGTCCAGCTCCAGGAGGCCGCACTACAGGCAAAACCTCACAGGATCTTGAGTATTCTTTGCGAGGCTCGGGTACCATTTGTCTAAGCATATAAAGCCTGTGTCAAATGGATCTGATTGGTCAATCCGTTGATTCATTTAAGAACCGTTTGTGGGACTAGAGACCTGGAGCTCAGAGAGCTTAAACAAACCATGCCATCCACCCTGCAAACACTGGTAAAAAAACTGAAGTGCTTCCTGTATGGGAGGGGTTATATAGGGGATCACTTCCTGTCTAAAGACCTTTGGTCTACCAGTGTCCATTCACCTGGAGATGAAGTATAACCAGCAGGTAATGAATATTAGCCTGACTCTGTGTCCCATGAAGTATGAAAAAGAAAAGCCTCTCACTACTGATGCTACATAGATGTCCTGAGGTCAGCAGTCTGTTCCCTGGAAGCCAGGCAAGATGCCACACCACACTCTGGGGCTCCCCTCTCTGGAGCTCTCAATCCACATCTCTGTTAGTCTCTCTGGAGTTTTCTCCTCTGCTCACAGTACAGCATAGCACAGCCTTGTTAGCACAAATATGGCTGCCAGTCTTCCTGCACTGAGAACACTTCCCTCTCTCAGCTGTTACCAGTAGGCAGAGCTAAAGGCCAGTCAGGTGCCTCCTTCCTTCCCCCTTCCTTCACCTGGCTGCACTGTCCAAAATGCCCTGGCAGTGAAGCTTCTGCCCAATTAAGGGCTTCAACTGATTTTTTTTTTAACACTGGGAACTGGTAAAAATGTAGAAATATGTGGCATTATCTGCACATAAGAATAGATTTTCTGGTATGCCTCCCTCAAAAGACACTTATAGTGTCTCTTTATAATATTATAATTGCCACAGGCTCAATAGCTAGAGTAAATACATTTGAGGACATAGGACACACTTGCTTAGTCCCTCTCTTATAAAAGAACAGTTGGACATTAATCCTTTGGTACTTATTTTCCTTGGCAGCAGTTATGAATTTACTTGAGCAATGATCACAAGTTTGGACTCATTCCAAACTGTCAGTACTTTCCACAGGTAAATCCTCACCATCTAATCAAAAGCCTTTTGAACATTAAGTGATATTATTACCCTGCTACACACATTTTCATGATTCATTAAAAGATTGTTGTATAGTTTTGGATATTATTATCAGTTCTATCCTAAATTCAGGCTGGTCTGAGTGTATTACTTTGAGAAGCACTTTATTTGACTGTAAGGACAAAACTTTAGACTGAATTTTTAAATCTATATTTAACAATAAATTTGGTTAGAATTTTTCAAACAGATGGAGATTCTTCTCTGGTTTGAAATTTCCATACATGGCATCTGTGACACTGCTGTAGTTAGCTGTGATGAGATTTGTTACATGTTATACTTTAAAATTTGGTTGGTGATCCATCTAAATCATATTTTGGTCACCTCAAATCATATCTTTGGTCACCTGTCCTTCAATTATCTAGTTTTCAAGGCAATGTACAATATAGCAAACACCAACATAAAAAGTACTGATCAGGAATGGTTATATGTAGGGGTCTTAATCTTCTCTTTTAAATGTATTTATGGACAAAGGCTTTTTTCGTCATGTTTATTTTGTGGGTCACAGAAGTGTACATACTTTTTCACTCCTGTGACCCAGAGTCAGCTGAGAGTGGGTAATTGTTTGCTCTCAGCTGACTTAGCCAAATCGTTTCAGAATCCTGAAAGAATATTGTTATCGGGATCCGCCCAGATGCCTGATTGACAGCTGGTTCCACCACAAAACATGCAGCTGAGAGCCAGAGCCAACTGCTCCTCCCTCCTCTACTGCCTAGAGCTCCAGTGGGTGCTGGAGGAGCAGAGCAGAGAGTGGTGACTGAGAGTCACCACTCTCTGTTTGCAATGGACTGAGAACTGAGCTATCAGCGGTCACATTATCACTCAGTTCTCGGTCTTAGAGCCATTGAGGAACAGCAGCATGGAGTTGAGTATGAATGAATAATTTTTTGAATACCATAAACTACTCTAATCTCTGAGCCTTACTTCTCAGGGATAGGAGTGTGGGTGATATTATTCAATTGTATTCTGTTCTTGTCAGAACAGAAATGTAAGCCTAGTTTAAAACTGTATGGTCCCTGTTGAGGCTGACATGTCTCCTGCCTGAACTGAGGGCTGACCACTGACACTCTGTCCGGACCTTCTGTTTTCTTTCAAGTAATCCTGCCAACATTTTTATTATATGGCAGTTTTTTGATTGTTGTCTACAGCAGTGGTTCCCAACCCCAGTCCTCAAGTACCCAAACGGGCCATGTTTTCAGGTTTTCCTTTACTTTGCACAGCTGCTTTAAATTAATATCAATAACATGGTATTGATAATAGCTATTTTATCTAAGGGAAGTTCCCAAAACATGGCCTGTTGGGGGTACTTGAGGACTGAGGTTGAGAACCACTGGTCTACAGTACAGCTATGAGATTGGATGGCACTTCTGCTGCGAAAGGCAAAAAATAGAACAAAATAAAAATCTCTGTGAGGTAATACTGCTTTTTTATAACAAATCAAAAACTGCAGATTTAAAATAATACAGATGTCTATAGGTGACCTGCTTTCTGTTATCATGCGAATTACTTTGTGGGAAAACAAGTGAAAAAAGATACAAGGGGGAGGAAGAAACCAATTGAGACAAAGAAAAAGTGTATGCTACCATCCCAGTGAAATCTTCACCTGGTTATTTGAATGTCGTTTGGGAGGAAAATTGCCTATAGATTGTCTAACTATGCAAGATGTACAGAAAAGTCATAGTGAAAACTGCGATTTGGCCTTATAAAACGAAAATGTAAATATTCTGACTAGCTTGTCTTGTAATATATGCTTCTGTCTTACAAAGCAGTTCTTCTGGCCCAAACTATTCAATTAATTGGATCAATCCAGCAGATGTTTTAATCAAATATACTGCTCCATCAATTTAATTTATGCCAAAAGCAATTTTTTCAAAGTTTAAACAACCACTATGCAGGTTTTTGCAATCTCATCAAAATTTTCCATTCAGCTAAGCTCTTAGAAGAATCAGTTATGAGACTTTGTCAGAAATAAATTGATATTACAGATCTCTTAGGTGTGATTATTCCAATTCTGTTTGAATCTAAACATTTGGTTGATGGAGCAAAGTAAAACACTTAAAGAAAAAAAAACCTTAAATCTACTAAAACTGTGATCACATTAATACACTTTCATTTTTATGCATTTAACTCCTTTGTGACCTCAATATGCCTTTTATAGCCCAAATGTAAACTACCCCTTATAGTGAGAACATTATTAATCTTGCAGCAAATAAATAGGTATTCAACTGTTTGTGTTTCTACTTCTCAGACAAAACAGACAAATACGTCTGTTTGAATTAGGCCTTGTTCAAATGGGACGTGCTAACCTGTACGCCGTGTTTACATTCACAGACGTCTGATTGAGAGCAGTGTCTGTACCTGTCCAGCTGCGGTGTTCCAATTGACATCAACGGGATTGCCTGCATGGGGGTGCACACCTGTGCATCCTGTGTGTGTAAACATGACCCTCCATGGGCATTAACTTTAATGCCCCGTACACACGGTCGGATTTTCTGACAGTAAATGTGCGATCGAAGCGTGTTGGCGGAAATTCCGACCGTGTGCGTGCTCCATTGGACATTTTCCATCGGATTTTCCGACACACAAAGTTTGAGAGCAGGCTATAAAATTTTCCAACAACAAAATCCGATCGCGTCAATTCCGACCGTGTGTGGACAATTCCGACACACAAAGTGCCACGCATGCTCAGAAGAAATTCCGAGACGGAACAGCTCGGTTTGTTAAAATTAGCATCCGGAATGGATAGAGCACTTTCGTCACGCTGCAATGTAAAAAATGGTTTAATACAGCGCACTCTCTTCTTCTTTATAATGTGAGAAGAATGAAGTAGTTTTGCTGCTCATATTTACACAGACTTCTCACAAACTTCTTTCTTTATTATTTATCGTGATTCCCTCAATATATTTTGATTTGTCACATCCGACCAGATTTCTTTTTTGTTGTTTTATTTTTGTTTTTTTTTCAAGGCTGATTTTTTTTTTTTCTGGGTTTGTATTTTTTTCAAGGCTAATGGTTTTTTTTTTTTTTTTTGGGTTTTACTCCATAATATTTTTGTGTTTATTTTGTGTGTCAAGTTACCACAACACCATTGATATCTTGTATTATTTAATCTCAAGGAGATTGCTTGGTGTTGGTGTCCCTTGTTAATTTCACATTGTATTTTTGAAATGTACCTGAATCCTCACAAACAAACTGTCCTTTTTGAAGGAAAACACATATAGGTGAGTATAATTGAAACAAAAATTCCTTTATTAAGGGCTCAGAACCAAACAAAGAGGGAGGCAATGCTGGAGAAACAGCAGAAATTGGCGAAGCCTTGGACCCCCAGGGCAGACATCAATTATTTTCCAGCAAAATTGGTGGCCTGAGGAGTCCATATATAAGGGAGTGCAGTCTGGTCCAGAAGTCCCAGAGATCATGAAAGCAGCAGATGACATCTGTGTCCCCAGGCTGTGGTACTACAAGAGCCTGCATCTTTTGCCAGACCAGACTGAGCCCAGGGCCATCAATTTCTGGGCTTCTTTCCACGCTGTGGCTCTGGTGTTGGAGATGTGGCAGGAGGAGGAGTAGGACCTGGAGGAGGAGGAGGAAGAGGAGGAGGAGTAGGACTTGGAGGAGGAGGAGGAGGAGGACTATGTGTGAGGTCACAAATGTGGGTAGCACATGTTATTTGGCCCCTCAACCCCTTATTGAGAGCTTCCAAAATTAAGGGCTCACACAGGAGTCGTTGGCCCTCCTCCATCTGCATCATTTTTCAGGCAGTTATGCCAGCAAAGTCCTCCTCCACACTGTGGGGGCTTCTCAGGGCCTCTGTAGCCTTCCAAAAGAGGCCTATGGCAGCTCCTCCAGGTTACTCCTCTTCCTGCCACTTTGTCTTTGAAGGTGTAGGGGAGGGACCTAGGTATCAGGCAGCCTGCTTGGCCCGGCCACCTCCTGGCTGAGACTTCCCTGTGTATGAAAAAGGGACATAGTTTTAGTTTTTGCATCATCAATCACAATCATAAATTAGTACTCCAAACTAACATCTAGTTAACATCATTGATTGGATAACCATGAAGATTTAGAGGAATGCTATACCTGGCTCAAGCTGGGCTCCTCCACTTGTTGCTGCCTGGAAGGCCCAGGTTGGGCTTCAGAAGCCTCAGCTGGGGGGGGATGCATGGAAGGAAGATTGGAGAGTGCTGGCCTGGGTTCAGTCTGACCTGCCAGAAAATGCAGTCTGTCATAGTACCACAGCCTGGGGACATAAATGTCATCTGCAGCTCCTGATCTCTGGGAATCCTGGACCTTCTTGTGCTCCCTTAGATATGTACTCCTCAGACCACCAATTAGGATCTTCAAATAGATGATGTCTGCCGTGGGGATCACCGTCTTCACAAATTCCAACAAATTATCTAGCGCTGCCTTCCTCTTTGTTTGGTTCTTATATTCAGGGTGGTTTATCTCCCATAGACAGGGCAGCTCCCTGAACATATCAATGAAGATTGGTATAAAGTCCTTATCTTTCAAGATATCCATTTTCACTGCAAGACACAACATAAGACAAAGCCTAATGTCAGCCTAAAGTCTTCTAAACTTGTGCAAATACACGAGGTGTATATAGGGCCAGGAGACCATGCTGGAGAGGTAAGTGAAGGCAAATATGTATGCAGGACAACTAAAATAATGACATAAAAATCCAGCATGCATGAGGACAAAGGGGACATTCACAGCATATTACAATCATGGTAATTAGGGAATGAGGAAAGAAATACAATATATTATCAAACATTAAATACAATAAAATGTGATATTAAAGGAAGCATATACTCCTTCTGCAGGACCTGTATGATGGCAGAACAGGTCTCTGGGATAATGATCCCCAGAGCCTGGGGGGAGATGCCTGTTGAGAACTTCAAGTCCTGCAGGCTTTTCCCCGTCGCCAAGTACCGCAGGGTGGCGACGAGCCTCTGCTCCGGAGTGATGGCTTGCCTCATGCAGGCATCCTGCCTGCTAATATAAGGGGTCAGCAAAGCCAACAAACGGTGAAATACGGGGTCCGTCATCCGGAGAAATTTCCTGAAATCATCAGGATTATGCTCACGGATCTCAAAGGCATGTGACAGAACTGGTCACGCTGAAGCAACCAATTCTTGGTCCATGAACTCCTCCCCACCCTGTTCATGAACTGGACTTGTGTCAAGGTCAGGACCCCAACACCAAGCCCCCGCACAGCACGAACTCTACGAGGAGTACGTATACCCAACATGGCTAGAAAATGGTCGGCTGCTCAGAACGAAGTAACAGAACACACTGAAGAACAGCAAGGCCTGTGAAGAGCGACCTGAAAAACAGTAATGAGCGGACAAGATCAAACTGAATAGTACAATACGAACTGACTGCACGCACTGAAGAGCAGATACAAACCCACAAGCACAAACTCAACAGCAGAAAACGATCTGAAAACCATGAGTCTGAAAAAGCGCGAATTGTCTCTCACCAAACTTTTACTAACACGAGATTAGCAAAAGGAGCCCAAAGGGTGCCGCGCTTGGTTCTGAACTGACCTTTTCTAGTTTCGTCGTACGTGGTGTACGTCACCGCGTTCTTGGCGATCGGAAAGTCCGACAACTTTGTGCGACCGTGTGTATGCAAAACATCCGTCGGAAAAAATCCATGGATTTTGTTGTCGGAATGTCCGATCAATGTTCGATCGTGTGTACGGGGCATGATATGCCCCATGTGAACAAAGCCTTATTGTCATTTTAACTAATGCATACTGATGCTGCTAAACTTGGTCTGAACATCTAAGCTTTAAAAAAGCTCTGGTCACAAAAGGCTTAAGTATATATTGTTTTCAGTTTTTAATAAATTATGGAATAGTTAAAGGATTCCCATACCCAAAAACAAAAATGTAATATATCCCTGGTTAGCATCACTGCATTTGTTTTATTGTTTTTTTTTTTTATTTCAGCCCATACAGATAAAAAGTTTACTTTTGTCGGAAATTGGGAGATCTTTATTTTTTGTCCCAGGGACACAATCCTAGTGAGTGGCAAATTCATCAATATGAGTGGAAATGTCCTTTCAGACAGTTGTCACTGGAACATGTGTCCTATTGGAAGATTTCCCCTTACCTCCTTTCCAGGTAACAGCTGCAAAAAATGTTGATTCCTCATTCCTGTCCCAGAGACAATGCTCAACAGGGCAAACAGAAAGGGTGAGTCTCTGCATGGGGAAAAAGACAGTATTGAACAACTTGAGAGCGGATCCAACCCCCCTTATGTCAAAACAACAAATATGAAGTTTGGCTATAATTATGTTTTAAGCATGAATGTAAGCAATAGATGGGATTGTCATACATATTACTGACAAGGGTAGTCATTAGGGTAGCCCATGTGTTGTGCGGAGCTAGGCACCTTGAAATCCTACGAGTTCTAGACAGCCTCGGCAGTCTCAGGGAAGATCCCAATGATATGGTAGGCTGAGGAGCCATTTTGAACCTGTTTTCCTTCGATTTTCACCTCCTCTAACCATTAAGATCAGCGTTTAACTGACACTACTAGGGACACTGTCAGTCTACCCAAAGAGGTAATGAGTGACAAGTTAAAGTGATTGGAAATTATCACTTTGTAAAACAACCCATTCAGTTTAAAATAGAAATGAAAGGCAAAACATTTTTGTATAGATATAAAAAGACATTATAAATACCTTTTTCCCTTTATTATACTGTAGGTGATCACATTCCCTCTGTTCTCAGCAGCATAAGAGCTGGGGGGGAAAGAAGAAGCAGCACACTGAGCTTTCCAATGAATGGCTGTGCAGCGGGGGGTGTCAGGGCAAGTCTGATCATTGTAGGAGAATACACCGAGTTCCCAGCACAGCTAGAGAACTGACCACGCTGAACTCTCCTGCTTTGCGTGGTCAGTTTTTAATAGAAAAGCAGGGGGACTAGCAGGAACACCAGGGATTTCACATAAAGGAAGAAACACAAAGAGAACAGGATACTTTCTCATACAAGTACATAATACAGTAGGCACAATATGAAGTGTTGGGATAACAGACGCTTTAATAGTATAATGCAAGTTTTACATCCTGACCACCTCATATGACCCTAGTCATATCATAGATAGAAAAAATGCTGAATTCTCTGCCCATAATGTAAGACCGTCCTTCTGTGAGATAAAGTCAGAATAGAAGCCTGCCTCATGTACCGGTGTCATAGCAAACTCATAAAAAGCAACACTGTTGCTTTTCTGGCCCTCCTAATATGATGCTCAACCTCCCCCTTTGATTTCTGCAGAGAAGTGATATTACCCTGACAGTCACCTCTTAATCTTTAGTGCTATTCAGATTGTCAGTTTAAGTGGTTGTTAACCACTTCAGCCCCGGAAGGATTTACCCCCTTCCTGACCAGAGCACTTTTTACAATTTGGCACTGCGTTTAAATGCTAATTGTGCGGTCATGCTATGCTGTACCCAAACAAAATTTGCATCCTTTTGTTCCCACAAATAGAGCTTTCTTTTGATGGTATTTGATCACCTCTGCGGTTTTTATTTTTTGCGCTACAAGCGGAAAAAGACCGAAAATTTTGAAAAAAAAACGATATTTTCTTCTTTTGTTATAAAAAAAATCCAATAAACTCAATTTTAGTCATACATTTAGTCCAAAATGTATTCAGCCACATGTCTTTGGTAAAAAAAAAATGTCAATAAGCGTATATTTATTGGTTTGCGCAAAAGTTATAGCTATAAACTAGGGTACATTTTCTGGTATTTACACAGCTTTTAGTTTATGATATCTCATTTCTTGAGGTGCTAAAATGGCAGGGCAGTACAACCCCCCCCCCCAAATGACACCATTTTGGAAAGTAGACACCCCAAGGAAATTGCTGAGAGGCATGTTGAGCCCATTGAATATTAATTTTTTTTGTCTCAAGTGATTGAATAATGACAAAAAAAAAAAAATTTACAAAAAGTTGTCACTAAATGATATATTGTTCACACAGGCCATGGGCATATGTGGAATTGCACACCAAAATACATTTAGCTGCTTCTCCTGAGTATGGGGATACCACATGTGTGGGACTTTTTGGGAGCCGAGCTGCGTACGGAGCCCCGAAAACCAATCACTGCCTTTAGGATTTCTAAGGGCGTAAATTGTTGATTTCACTCCTCACTACCTATCACAGTTTCGAAGACCATAAAATGTCAAGATGGCACAAAACCCCCCCTAATGACCCCATTTTGGAAAGTAGACACCCCAAGCTATTTGCTAAGAGGCATGGTGAGTATTTTGCAGCTCTCATTTGTTTTTGAAAATGAAGAAAGGAAAGAAAAATGTATTTTTTTTTCTTTTTTCAATTTTCAAAACTTTGTGACAAAAAGTGAGGTCTGCAAAATACTCACCATACCTCTCAACAAATATCTTGGGGTGTCTACTTTCCAAAATGGGGTCATTTTGGGGGGGGGGGGGTTGTGCCATCTGGGCATTCCATGGCCTCCGAAACTATGATAGGCAGTGAGGAGTGAAATAAAAAAATTACACCCTTAGAAACCCTGAAGGCGGTGCTTAGTTTTTGGGGTCCCGTATGCAGCTAGGCTCCCAAAAAGTCTCACACATGTGGTATCCCCATACTCAGGAGAAGCAGCAGAATGTATTTTGGGGTGTAATTTCACATATTTCCATGGCATGTTTGAGCAATTTACCATTTAGTGACAGCTTTGTGCAAAAAAACAAAAAAAGATTTGTCTTTTTCCCGCAACTTGTGTCACAATATAAAATATTCCATGGACTCGACGTGCCTCTCAGCAAATAGCTTGGGGTGTCTACTTTCCAAAATGGGGTCATTTGGGGGGGGTTTTAACTGTCCTGGCATTTTATGCAGAACATTTAGAAGCTTATGTCACACATCACCCACTCTTCTAACCACTTGAAGACAAAGCCCTTTCTGACACTATTTGTTTACATGAAAATTTTTTTTTTTTTTTTCAAGAAAATTACGTTGAACCCCCAAACATTATATATTTTTTTGTACAAAGAGTTTTATTGAAAATATATAACAGAATAGTACAAAACAGTGATGGATACATCATGAATTAACAGGCATAAGGCTGCCGGGGTCCGGCAGGTAGAACTGACATTCAAGAATTTAAACCTGGTCTCAGGCAGCTCAAGGCCGAGGCCAGGCTACATACTAAAGAGAGTCTTCATCTCGTGTTTAGTAGCATAACGGTAGACTGCTAACACACAATATTATGTTTGCAAACATTCATAAACATTTAAAGGATGCATAGTGAGATGTTATTGTAATACTTAACATTGCCTTAATGGAAAAAAGAACCAGATATAAAGTCAGATTAAATTGGTTAACTTCGAAGAAGCTAACATACCTTTGTATGAAATAACTTTGTTACCTTAAATATCCAAACTCTGTAGACTGAGGCCCAAAGGCCAGAATAAAAAGGAGGAAAGAGAAATTGAAAGTAGGAGAAAAAAGGGGGGGGGGAGGGGGGGGGACCCTGGGGTGGGGGGAACGGAGTCTCATTATAGGGAGAGAAGCGTTAGGTCAAATCTTGATGGACGGTTATGGGTCACCCAGGGTTGCCATATCCTGAGAAACTTATCATGCGTGTCCAACAATATGGCCGTAAGTTTCTCGTTTACCATAATATCATTCACACAATTTTTAACTGCTTCAAAGCTAAGATTCTGAGTTTTCCAGGCCCTTGCTATGGTCAGTTTAGTTGCGGTAAAAATATGTGCTGCTAATTGGCGTTCAGGACGAAGAAGCTCTGCAATCGGTTTCCATAAAAGGGCCTCAAAAGGGTCCCGCTTTATAGTGGTATTAAAAAGATTGCGTAGTAGTGCGTATACTCTAACCCATAATCTGCAGACCCTGGGGCAGGTCCACCAGATATGCGACATCGTACCCTCCTGTGGGCACCCTCGAAAACAGAGGGGGGAATAAGATGGGATGAAGCTTGCTAATTTGGCCGGGGTATAGTACCATCTATAAAAGACTTTATAAGCGTTCTCCAAAAAGAGAACATTCTTAGAGCATTTGGATAGCATAATAGTCATACCTTGCCAGTCCTCCGGGTCCAATTGTTTCCCGAGTTCGGCCTCCCATTGGAGATGATAGGGTCTCAATGGTGGTGTTTTGGAGTCAATTATAGCAATATATATGAGGGAAATTAGACCCGGGGATTAGGGGCGCGATCTACAAAGGCTTTCAAATGGGGTCATGGTAAAGGGGGCCGAATGGGATTTTATAAGCTGTTGGAGAAAATGCCTAATTTGCAGGTAACTGTAGTGCTCCCTAAGGGGGATATCATGTGAGGAACGTAAAGCCGCAAAGGGGATGATCTTGGTTGGGGTGAGTAACGAATGAATATCTGTAAAGCCGTTATCAGACCACCATTTAAACTGCAGTGGGTTATCACAACCTGGTTGGAATAAAGGGCAGTGGAGGAGACGAAGTAGTGGGAGGTGAGGAGAAATTAGGCCTGCTGAGTACTTAACCGCATCCCACAGTTTAAGGGAGTGAGCCAGACAGGGACCTATGGTTGAGGGGCGATGTGCTTTAGGAAGCCAGGGAAGAGAGGCTAGAGGTGTTGGGTGTGCGTCTATTAAATCCATGGTGGCCCATAGTGGCATTTGTTGTTTCTCATGAAGGTGAGATAATGGGGCAATACCCGCAGCTGTGTAATATGCTTGCAGATTAGGAACTGAAAGGCCACCATTGATTTTGTGCGCGTATAGTACTTGTCTCTTGATCCTAGGTCTCTTGTGGCCCCATATAAACTGCATAATTTTACGTTGATGTATTCGAATGATATGGGGGGCACATGGACTGGCAAAACTCTAAAATAATAGAGCAATTTAGGGAGGTACGTCATGCGCACCGTCGCTATTCTGCCGAACCAAGAAATCGGAAGTGTGGACCAAGAGGCAAGCATAGCCTCCAGCTTTCGGAAAAGCGGAGGAAAATTGGCTTGGTATAATCCCGGGTACTTCGGAGTAAGTTTGATACCCAAATAGGGTAGTGAGGTTAACCACTGAAATGAGAATGCCGTTTGCAGGGATTCCAGTTCCGGGGCCCGAAGGTTGATGGACATCGCTTTAGATTTTGCCGGGTTAACTGAAAGGCCTGAGAATGAGGCGAAGGAGTCTAAGAGGGAGAATAAATTGGGGAGGGAGATTCTGGGTTTAGTAATGGTTAATAAAATGTCATCCGCAAACAGTGACAGTTTGTGTGCGGTGCCTGCTACTTCTACTCCTGATATATCTGGGTGGGAGCGTATGGCCTCCGCCAGGGGTTCGAGTGCTAGTATAAATAGAAGTGGGGAGAGTGGGCATCCCTGATGGGTTCCCCTCCTAATAGGGAAAGTGGGCGATTCATATCCATAATAACGCACTTTAGCCTGGGGGGAGTGATATATGGCTGAGACCCAACTCAAAAAGGAGGTGCCGAAACCGTAGTGGGTGAGGACCTGTGTCAAATAGGGCCAGGATAAGGTATCGAAAGCCTTATTAACATCTAAAGAAAGAAACATTGTCTCCAAGGACCTTTCATGAGCTATATGTTGGATTTGGAGGAGTCGTCTAATAGCATCACCTGCCTGCCTACGGGGGACGAACCCCACCTGATCTTTTTTTATCAGGCGCGGTAGAAAGGAGTTCAGGCGATTGGCCAAAATTTTCGTCAATATCTTCATGTCAATATTAATTAAAGAGATTGGCCAAAAATTTGCCCAGGAAGAATGGTCCTTGTCTGGTTTAGGAATCATCACTATGTTGGCGGTCAGCAAGTCTGGTGTAAATGGGTGACCTCCTTTGACCGAATTATACATAGCCGCTAGGTGTGGGGCCAGAACCTCTGCAAATTTTCGGTAATACAGAGCAGTAAAACCATCCGGGCCTGGTCTTTTGCCCACTTTCAGTTCCTTAATGCACTGGAGAACCTCAGAGACCTGTATATCTCGATCCATTAGGGAGATATGGGAATCGGATAGGGAAGGTATAGATAACCCTTGTAAGAAAGCATTCAGGCCCTGTGTTGAGGAGTGGTTTGGGGGGGAGTAGAGCTTGGTAAGTCGATAGCAGAATTCTTCCAAGACCCGCTGGTTGTTTCCCGTGAGGATGTTATGGCGAGTGCGCAAGGTTATGGGGGTGAATTTCGGGGTAAAAGTGCGTAGTCTATTGGCCAACTGAGCATTAGGTTTGTTTGCCTTAGCATACCATTTCTGTCGGGCCCAACGTAAGGAGCGGTCCGCTTCATCTGTCAGACATAGCTCCAAGTCTGTACGGGCCTTGTCTAAAGATCTACGGTTAGCCGTGGTAGGAGCTAATTTAAAGGCCGCCGAGCGGTCTTCCAAGCTCTGCTCTAACTTGCGTCTGGCCCGAATCCTTTCTCTTTTGCGTTGAGACGCTATGCGAATAATGCGACCCCGGAGGACAGCTTTATAAGCCTCCCAAAGTGTTATTGGGGACGAGACAGAACCTGCATTAAGCCTAAAGTATTCCGCAGAAGCTTCTTGGATTTCACTGAAGATCGGTTTGAAGGATAGAAGTGAATCATTCATCACCCAGGGAGCATGCTGTGGTTTGCTGAGTAGGGAGTGACAGACGGTTAGAATAGGATCATGATCTGACCAAGGGACTGCTAAGATCGAGACCGAGTCTATTAAAGGGAGATGTTTCCGTAACATAAACGAATGATCGATTCTAGAGTGGGAGTGATGAGGATGGGAATAATGGGTGTAGTCCCTGCCCATGGGATGAAACTCTCGCCATATATCCACTAGGTCAAGATTTTGTAGGGCTTGCAGGAATTTTTTTGAAGCAAGAGAATGAGCTTTATGTTCCGCCGGGTACTTATCAAGGGCAGGATTGAGCGTCACATTAGAGTCACCCGCCAACAGGAGGGTGCCTTTCTGGTGGACCTGTAACAGGGAGCAGACATGAGACAAGAATGGGCCCTGATTGTCATTCGGGGCATAATAGGTCATAATCGTTACTTCATTGTCCTGAATAGAACCCTGCAGGAGAAGGTATCTACCATTAGGGTCAGCTATCTGTTTGTTGCAGATAAATGGGACTGATTTACGTATAGCTATAAGAACCCCTCTCTGCTTAGTGGGACCATTAGCCAAATAGACCTGGGGATAGTTTGCTGCGAAATATTTGGAGCAGGAAGAGGAAGAAAAGTGTGTTTCCTGGAAACAAGCTATGTCTATTCTTTGTTGCTTAAGGTACTTAAAAACCTTGACCCTTTTTTGGGGGGAATTCATGCCCTGAACATTCAGGGACAGCCAATGAAGGGTCATTGGGTCTGAGGTATAACGCTATGGACTACTCCATCCGCACACCCCAGGGGCCGAGGGAGAGGGGAAGGGGGGAGGGAGAGAAGAGGGAGAGAAGAATAGTAAAAATAGGAAAGAACATAAGGTGAGAGAATACCGAGAAGAGCTCGGATTAGAATGTGTAGTGAGAACTTTGACGTATCACGCCGTGGGCAATAGGGCCCACAATGGGGTGGGACCATAGCCAAGACAAGTATCCTAGCCAGGTACCAACTCTTAAGGGGAGCAGTGGTCCGTCGGAACCACCGGCCTATAGTGAAAATAATTCAGTAGGGTTAAACAAAGTGAACATAGAATTTAACCAAAACTTAGAAATAGCATCAATACAAGCAGCTTAAAATGAAGTGCAGTATGAGAACCTCAGTGCCTTATCGGCATTTGAGGTAGTAGGCGCAGGGGTCCCCCCGCCCCCAGGGGCGACAGCCACAAGACCATCCACCCCAGAAGGCGGGGCGAGACCCCACAGCAAAGTCAAGGCGCCAGCCCTGTCACTCCACTGAACAGGAGTGAAGGGCCTCGGTGTGTAAGCAAAAACAACCAACCTACATAGCAGTCAGTGGAGGCGTGTCCCTAGCCTAAAACCCCTTACCCCTCTCCCCCCACCCCAACCAGTCTTAAATGTGATTTCCTAAGACCGATGAACCCTCTACTCCATGACAGCCATTAGCAATGCAGAGGTGGTTTGGGGGGCAAGCTGGTGCCGGAGGTCCATCAGGGAACCCCATAAGGGGTGGTCCATGCCCGAGACCGCCATCTCACAATCGGGGCAGTCTATAGTCGGACAACGGCCCCCCAGCCAAGCAGCAGTCAACTCGATAGGGCAAAGGAACAGCGAGGGGACGTTCTCCAAAACAAGCTGCTGAACTCCTCAAGTTAGGTTGGATTTTAAAACGAAAACAGTCAACAACACACCGGGTAAGCGGCCAAGAAAAATTAAGCGCACATCAAGGGAAGATGGGGATTTTCATCCATTATTGGTTTTTTGGAATCTTTGGGCCTGCAAATCCCGCAGCGCCTGGGATCCAGATTGTGATCTTTGTGATGCTTGAGAGGATTGACGAGGAGGCTTGGCGGGGCCTGGTTGGGAATGTGAAGCCTGGGCCTCAGGTTGGGACAGAGGAATGTCCAATTGCAAATCCTGGAGATGTTGTTTGAGGCCTGATGGGGAAGTGGCATGGAACTGGCGACCCTGATGGGAGAAGGTGAGTTTAAATGGGAACCCCCATCTGTACTTGATTTGATGGGATTGTAGTACTTGGAGATAAGGTTTGAGACCTCGGCGTCTAGCAATGGTGACCGGCGAGAGGTCCGGGAATAATTGGAGGGGGTTCCCTTGGAAAGAGATATCCCGTTGTTCTCGGGCAGACTGTAAGAGTTTCTCCTTGGTCCTATAATAGTGGAATTTGATGATAACATCCCTTGGGGGGCCTTCGGAGGGTTTAGGGGCTAGTGACCGGTGAATGCAGTCAAACTCCAGCCTGTCCACCGGGATCTCAGGGGCCAGTTCTTGAAAAAAAGCGGTGGCTGTTCCCTGTAGGTCAGTGATCGTTTCGGGGATGCCGCGAATACGGAGGTTATCCCTGCGGGCCCTGTTTTCTGCGTCCTCTAATTTATCTTTGAGAGCGTCTATTTCTGCAGACATTTTGTCTACCTCCTCTTCATGGCCCTCCAGCACAGTGGTGGCCAGGTCCATGCGGTGTTCCAATTGATTGGTGCGGTGTCCTATCTCTTTAAGGCCGCGGACCAAATCTGAGGAAAGCTTTCGGGAGGCAGCCGTCGCTATTCTGCCGAACCAAGAAATCGGAAGTGTGGACCAAGAGGCAAGCATAGCCTCCAGCTTTCGGAAAAGCGGAGGAAAATTGGCTTGGTATAATCCCGGGTACTTCGGAGTAAGTTTGATACCCAAATAGGGTAGTGAGGTTAACCACTGAAATGAGAATGCCGTTTGCAGGGATTCCAGTTCCGGGGCCCGAAGGTTGATGGACATCGCTTTAGATTTTGCCGGGTTAACTGAAAGGCCTGAGAATGAGGCGAAGGAGTCTAAGAGGGAGAATAAATTGGGGAGGGAGATTCTGGGTTTAGTAATGGTTAATAAAATGTCATCCGCAAACAGTGACAGTTTGTGTGCGGTGCCTGCTACTTCTACTCCTGATATATCTGGGTGGGAGCGTATGGCCTCCGCCAGGGGTTCGAGTGCTAGTATAAATAGAAGTGGGGAGAGTGGGCATCCCTGATGGGTTCCCCTCCTAATAGGGAAAGTGGGCGATTCATATCCATAATAACGCACTTTAGCCTGGGGGGAGTGATATATGGCTGAGACCCAACTCAAAAAGGAGGTGCCGAAACCGTAGTGGGTGAGGACCTGTGTCAAATAGGGCCAGGATAAGGTATCGAAAGCCTTATTAACATCTAAAGAAAGAAACATTGTCTCCAAGGACCTTTCATGAGCTATATGTTGGATTTGGAGGAGTCGTCTAATAGCATCACCTGCCTGCCTACGGGGGACGAACCCCACCTGATCTTTTTTTATCAGGCGCGGTAGAAAGGAGTTCAGGCGATTGGCCAAAATTTTCGTCAATATCTTCATGTCAATATTAATTAAAGAGATTGGCCAAAAATTTGCCCAGGAAGAATGGTCCTTGTCTGGTTTAGGAATCATCACTATGTTGGCGGTCAGCAAGTCTGGTGTAAATGGGTGACCTCCTTTGACCGAATTATACATAGCCGCTAGGTGTGGGGCCAGAACCTCTGCAAATTTTCGGTAATACAGAGCAGTAAAACCATCCGGGCCTGGTCTTTTGCCCACTTTCAGTTCCTTAATGCACTGGAGAACCTCAGAGACCTGTATATCTCGATCCATTAGGGAGATATGGGAATCGGATAGGGAAGGTATAGATAACCCTTGTAAGAAAGCATTCAGGCCCTGTGTTGAGGAGTGGTTTGGGGGGGAGTAGAGCTTGGTAAGTCGATAGCAGAATTCTTCCAAGACCCGCTGGTTGTTTCCCGTGAGGATGTTATGGCGAGTGCGCAAGGTTATGGGGGTGAATTTCGGGGTAAAAGTGCGTAGTCTATTGGCCAACTGAGCATTAGGTTTGTTTGCCTTAGCATACCATTTCTGTCGGGCCCAACGTAAGGAGCGGTCCGCTTCATCTGTCAGACATAGCTCCAAGTCTGTACGGGCCTTGTCTAAAGATCTACGGTTAGCCGTGGTAGGAGCTAATTTAAAGGCCGCCGAGCGGTCTTCCAAGCTCTGCTCTAACTTGCGTCTGGCCCGAATCCTTTCTCTTTTGCGTTGAGACGCTATGCGAATAATGCGACCCCGGAGGACAGCTTTATAAGCCTCCCAAAGTGTTATTGGGGACGAGACAGAACCTGCATTAAGCCTAAAGTATTCCGCAGAAGCTTCTTGGATTTCACTGAAGATCGGTTTGAAGGATAGAAGTGAATCATTCATCACCCAGGGAGCATGCTGTGGTTTGCTGAGTAGGGAGTGACAGACGGTTAGAATAGGATCATGATCTGACCAAGGGACTGCTAAGATCGAGACCGAGTCTATTAAAGGGAGATGTTTCCGTAACATAAACGAATGATCGATTCTAGAGTGGGAGTGATGAGGATGGGAATAATGGGTGTAGTCCCTGCCCATGGGATGAAACTCTCGCCATATATCCACTAGGTCAAGATTTTGTAGGGCTTGCAGGAATTTTTTTGAAGCAAGAGAATGAGCTTTATGTTCCGCCGGGTACTTATCAAGGGCAGGATTGAGCGTCACATTAGAGTCACCCGCCAACAGGAGGGTGCCTTTCTGGTGGACCTGTAACAGGGAGCAGACATGAGACAAGAATGGGCCCTGATTGTCATTCGGGGCATAATAGGTCATAATCGTTACTTCATTGTCCTGAATAGAACCCTGCAGGAGAAGGTATCTACCATTAGGGTCAGCTATCTGTTTGTTGCAGATAAATGGGACTGATTTACGTATAGCTATAAGAACCCCTCTCTGCTTAGTGGGACCATTAGCCAAATAGACCTGGGGATAGTTTGCTGCGAAATATTTGGAGCAGGAAGAGGAAGAAAAGTGTGTTTCCTGGAAACAAGCTATGTCTATTCTTTGTTGCTTAAGGTACTTAAAAACCTTGACCCTTTTTTGGGGGGAATTCATGCCCTGAACATTCAGGGACAGCCAATGAAGGGTCATTGGGTCTGAGGTATAACGCTATGGACTACTCCATCCGCACACCCCAGGGGCCGAGGGAGAGGGGAAGGGGGGAGGGAGAGAAGAGGGAGAGAAGAATAGTAAAAATAGGAAAGAACATAAGGTGAGAGAATACCGAGAAGAGCTCGGATTAGAATGTGTAGTGAGAACTTTGACGTATCACGCCGTGGGCAATAGGGCCCACAATGGGGTGGGACCATAGCCAAGACAAGTATCCTAGCCAGGTACCAACTCTTAAGGGGAGCAGTGGTCCGTCGGAACCACCGGCCTATAGTGAAAATAATTCAGTAGGGTTAAACAAAGTGAACATAGAATTTAACCAAAACTTAGAAATAGCATCAATACAAGCAGCTTAAAATGAAGTGCAGTATGAGAACCTCAGTGCCTTATCGGCATTTGAGGTAGTAGGCGCAGGGGTCCCCCCGCCCCCAGGGGCGACAGCCACAAGACCATCCACCCCAGAAGGCGGGGCGAGACCCCACAGCAAAGTCAAGGCGCCAGCCCTGTCACTCCACTGAACAGGAGTGAAGGGCCTCGGTGTGTAAGCAAAAACAACCAACCTACATAGCAGTCAGTGGAGGCGTGTCCCTAGCCTAAAACCCCTTACCCCTCTCCCCCCACCCCAACCAGTCTTAAATGTGATTTCCTAAGACCGATGAACCCTCTACTCCATGACAGCCATTAGCAATGCAGAGGTGGTTTGGGGGGCAAGCTGGTGCCGGAGGTCCATCAGGGAACCCCATAAGGGGTGGTCCATGCCCGAGACCGCCATCTCACAATCGGGGCAGTCTATAGTCGGACAACGGCCCCCCAGCCAAGCAGCAGTCAACTCGATAGGGCAAAGGAACAGCGAGGGGACGTTCTCCAAAACAAGCTGCTGAACTCCTCAAGTTAGGTTGGATTTTAAAACGAAAACAGTCAACAACACACCGGGTAAGCGGCCAAGAAAAATTAAGCGCACATCAAGGGAAGATGGGGATTTTCATCCATTATTGGTTTTTTGGAATCTTTGGGCCTGCAAATCCCGCAGCGCCTGGGATCCAGATTGTGATCTTTGTGATGCTTGAGAGGATTGACGAGGAGGCTTGGCGGGGCCTGGTTGGGAATGTGAAGCCTGGGCCTCAGGTTGGGACAGAGGAATGTCCAATTGCAAATCCTGGAGATGTTGTTTGAGGCCTGATGGGGAAGTGGCATGGAACTGGCGACCCTGATGGGAGAAGGTGAGTTTAAATGGGAACCCCCATCTGTACTTGATTTGATGGGATTGTAGTACTTGGAGATAAGGTTTGAGACCTCGGCGTCTAGCAATGGTGACCGGCGAGAGGTCCGGGAATAATTGGAGGGGGTTCCCTTGGAAAGAGATATCCCGTTGTTCTCGGGCAGACTGTAAGAGTTTCTCCTTGGTCCTATAATAGTGGAATTTGATGATAACATCCCTTGGGGGGCCTTCGGAGGGTTTAGGGGCTAGTGACCGGTGAATGCAGTCAAACTCCAGCCTGTCCACCGGGATCTCAGGGGCCAGTTCTTGAAAAAAAGCGGTGGCTGTTCCCTGTAGGTCAGTGATCGTTTCGGGGATGCCGCGAATACGGAGGTTATCCCTGCGGGCCCTGTTTTCTGCGTCCTCTAATTTATCTTTGAGAGCGTCTATTTCTGCAGACATTTTGTCTACCTCCTCTTCATGGCCCTCCAGCACAGTGGTGGCCAGGTCCATGCGGTGTTCCAATTGATTGGTGCGGTGTCCTATCTCTTTAAGGCCGCGGACCAAATCTGAGGAAAGCTTTCGGGAGGCAGCCGTTATCTCATCTCTGACAATGCTGCGGAACTTGGCTAGCATGGCATCAGGATCAGCAGGGTGAGGACTAACGTGATCCGTGGGAAAGAGATGGAGGCTTTTGGCAGGAGATCCCTGTCCCAGTTCAGAGAGCTGTGTATCCTCATCAGGCTCTGGGGGCTCGGGCGCCATCTTGGATCTGCCCTGGCTGGAGATTTGTTGCTGCTCTGCCGATTTTTTAGTTTGTTTTTTGTGGAGCGGTACATTACCGCTTGCGGCTTCAGGAGATTCCTCTGTCTTGTGGGGTATAGCAGTCCCCTCCTCGTGTCTTCTATGTTGGATTAGGCCGGGTTACGGTATCCGATGGCGCGGAGCGGAGGAATCAGACTTCCATTACCTTCGCTCACGCGTATGCGCCCCTCTTTGGCAGTGGTTTACACAGCAATAAAAAGGTCCTTAATAAACATGATGGGGCTGTTGGTCAGTAGCCCTGTGGGCTTGTATAGTATTTGTGGGGGGGTGGTTGTTAGGGCAGGTGGGCCCTGGTGCGCCGTGAAGGGATGGCCAGCGGGGTGTCACAGGACAGTCAACAGTCACTTGTAGTTTCTCCCCTCACAGTAACAGGCAGGCGGAGGCCAGGTGTGGTGGATGGTATATCAGGGGTGTCAGTGTGCAGATGGCCCTGAGCAGTGTGGCAAAGGCAGCAGGCAGTGGGGCACACTAAACTATCCAATGCCTTGGGACAGTCAGGCAGTCTCTGGCAGTATCCCAGGCCCTGTGAGGAACCAGGGGGTTTGCCCAGGCAAGTGAGGAAAGGAGGCCTGCAGTTAGTTGTGGGCCTGACCGGTCGCGATGACCCGCGGCGGGGATGCGGCCTCAGGAAAGAGCGGGGATTCACAGGCCTCACTAGGCCGCACCAGGCCGGACCAGGCCGCGGCCACCACGGGCGTCCCTGGAGCTCGGCGGAGCCACCGGACCGTGCCAGATATGCAGGGGGACAGTTGGTGTGCTTGGATGAGGGTCCCCTTACCTCCAGAACCGTCCGGAATGCAATCCCCCTGGGAGGCCTCGAGTCGGCAAGATGGCGGCGGCCGCGTGAGTGACATTATATATTTTTTTAAAGCAAAGGCCCTACAGATTAAAATGGTGGGTGTTTCATTTTTTTTTTTCACACAGTATTTGCGCAGCGATTTTTCAAACGCATTTTTTGGGGAAAAAAACGCACTTTTTAAAATTTTAATGCACTAAAACACACTATATTGCCCAAATGTTTTATGAAATAAAAAATATGATCTTAGGCTGAGTGCATAAACTATATACATTTTTTAAAGCCTTTAAAAGCCTTTACCGGTTACCACTGTAGATTTACAGAGGAGGTCTTCTGCTAAAATTACTGCCGTTCGATCTGACCTTCGCGGTGATACCTCACATGGATGGTGCAATTGCTGCTTACATTTGACACCAGACCAACACTTGCGTTCACCTTTGCGCGAGAGCAGGGGGGGACAGGGGTGCTTTTTTTTTTTTTTATTTATTTTTTTTTTTTATCTTATTTTTAAACTGTTCCTTTCATTTTTTTTTATCATTTTTATTGCTATGATAGCAATAGATAGAGACAGGTACTCTTTTTTGAAAAAAATGGGGTTTATTAGACCCTAGATCTCTCCTCTGCCCTCAAAGCATCTGACCACACCAAGATCAGTGTGATAAAATGCTTTCTCAATTTCCCAATGGCGCTGTTTACATCCGGCGAAATCGAAATCATGAAATGCTCATAGCTTCCGGTTTCTTAGGCCATAGAGATGATCGGAGCCATTCTGGTCTCTGATCAGCTCTATGGTCAGTTGGCCGAATCACCGGCTGCATTCTCAGGTTCCCTGTTGGGACAGGAGAGCCAGAGAAAAACATGGAAGACGGTGGGAGGGGGGACATTCCCTCCCACTGCTTGTAAAAGCAGTTTAGAGGCTAATTAGCCGCTAGGATTGCTTTTACATGAAAGCTGACCGCTGGCTGAAAAGAGTGATACCAAGATGATACCTAAACCTCAGGCATCATTCTGGTATAACCACTCAAAATCCAGCAACATGGCATCTTGGGAGACCCTGTGAAAGTGTGCCTAGTCTGTGCAATGCTGTACCCTACGCTAATACTCAACTAGTGTATGGTAGAGTTCAAAACATTCACCAATGCAAAGACCAGGATTGTCAGGACAGGAGGGACAATAATAGTCGGTGTCATGCCTATATCCGCGCTTGCTGCAAGCACAACATCATTTTTGGGGGGTTCATTGGGTAGGGGTACTCGGGAGGACATAAAGAAAATGTCTCTCATGCAGTCGACTGCATTTGGTTGGGGATGTGAATGGGGGAAGTACGGGTGCTGCAGAAGTCGTGGGTTCCCAATTAGGATTGGCAAATGCAGCAGAAGGGGCATTATGGGCACAACGGGCCTGTGTTTGTCTTCTTCTTGGTGGCAGGGGGACACAACTTGTGCTTGCCACCTCGCCAGCTTGAACTGCACTTATGGGACTCACCACGTCACCATGTGTTACTGCAGTGCTGGTTTGACTACGACCGGGGTGTACTAGACTGCTGGTGCTTGCCAGTTCACCAAAACGCTACCAAATAAACTGTTAGCGATCGCAGGGATCAGGCCTGACTCTGCGAACGCTGCAGTTATGTGTTTAGTGTTTTGTAAGTGACAGTGATCGATTGATCGATATTGCACTTGGGGCTGGGTGAAGTGGCAAAACGCATGTGCTAGCAGGTATCTGGGCTGATCCCGCTAACACTACGTTTTTGGGAATCCTAAAATGCTGGGGACGCTAGTATAGATCTGATCAGATATTGATCCATTCAGATACTATACCACTAAGGGAGGTGTATGGTGCGTGCGTGGGTGTTAGCGGTACTGGCACTAACCTGACGCTGCCTGGGGCTGGTGCTTGCCAGTTCACCAAAACGCTACCAAAAAAACTGTTAGCGATCACAGGGATCAGGCCTGACTCTGCGAACGCTGCAGTTATGCGTTTAGTGTTTTGTGACAGTGATCAATCGATACTGCACTTGGGTGGGCTGGGCTGGGCTGGGCCGGGTGGAGGGGCAAAACGCAGGTGCTAGCAGGTATCTGGGCTGATCCCGCTAACACTGCGTTTTTTGGAACCCTAAACTGCTGGGGATGCTAGTATAGATCTGATCAGATCAGATATTGATCCGTTCATATACTATACCACTAAGGGAGGTGTATGCTGCGTGCGTGGATGTTAGCGGTACTGGCGCTAACATGACGCTGCCTGGGGCGACGCAGACCCTTTCTGACCCTAAAACCTAACTTATATCACCGCCGGGCGATCAGGGGGCTAAACCTTTATTAGGTAATAAGCGGCGGGTGCCCTGACACTATAAAAAATATACTAACTAACCAGCGTCACCCGTAAATGCCCTGTACACACGGTCGGACATTGATCAGACATTCTGACAACAAAATCCATGGATTTTTTCCGACGGATGTTGGCTCAAACTTGTCTTGCATACACATGGTCACACAAAGTTGTCGGAAAAATCAGATTGTTCTAAACGCGGTGACGTAAAACACGTACGTCGGGACTATAAACGGGGCAGTAGCCAATAGCTTTTGTCTCTTAATTTATTCTGAGTATGCGTGGCACTTTGTGCGTCGGATTTGTGTACGCACTTTGTGCGTCGGATTTCCGACAACGGATTTTGTTGTCGGAAAATTTTATAGCAAGCTCTCAAACTTTGTGTGTCGGAAATTCTGATGGAAAACGTGTGATGGAGCCCACACACGGTCGGAATTTCTGACAACAAGGTCCTATCACACATTTTCCGTCAGAAAATCCGACCGTGTGTACAGGGCATAACAGTTATATGGTGATCACTGGTGAAAGGGTTAACTAGGGGGCAATCAAGGGGTTAAAACCTTTATTAGGTAGTATATGGGGGTCCCTGACGCTATAAAACGCTGACGGCGAACCTAAATACTTATCTCCCTAACTAGTGTCACCAGTGACACTAATACAGCGATCAGAAAAACGATCGCTTAGTGACACTGGCAATGGGGGGGTGATCAAGGGGTTAAAACTTTAATAGGGGGAGTTAGGGGGGTACCCTAGACCTAAAGGGGGCTAACACTAACTGCCCTACCACTTCTAACTGTCATAAACTGACACCAATGCAGTAATCAGAAAAAAAACAAACTGCTATTTGTGTCACTGTGACGGGGGGGTGTTGGGGGGGGTGATGGGGGGTGAAAAGTGTGCCCAGTGTGTTTTACTTTAAGTGTAGTGTTTGTACACTTACTTAGATGTCTTCTCTCCTCGGCGCCGGAATGGAAATTACCGACCCGAGGAGAGATGACATCACTTCCTCTGCCACTGTTTACTATACAGCAGCAGAGGAAGATTCTCATTCATTGGGAGCGATCGCGAGGGGGTGACCACGAATGAGTGGTCTCCCCCTCAGCCTGGATCTCTCCCCTAACGAAGCCGACCGCCTCAGGCACCGAGAGGGGCGCGATGCGCCCCCCGCCCACAGGAGGCAGATCACGTACCAGGTGTTAGGTGGCCGGCAAGTGGTTAAGCCACTTGTATAAAAAGCTCCCATCCTCTCTGTATTATAACAATAAGTTCCCCTGTGTTATATCATAATTATGCTTATCTGTACTGATAACACACCATCTTCCTGCGATCAGTTGCTTCCGCTCTCCTCTCCTCTGCCTGGCTGACAGTTCCAGTGGGCGGGGCCGAGCACTGCTGCTGACGTCAGCCGGGGAGGAGAAGAGAGAGCCGAGAAGTCACATGATCGCAGGAAGACGCTGTGTTATCAGTACAGATAAGCATTTTCATGATATAACAAGGACACAGGGGAACTTATCGTTCTAATATAGAGGGGATGGGAGCTTTTAATGCCAAGTATGAGAGCAGCAAGAGCGCGGGGGGGCACTGACATCAGCAGACAGTCAGAGAGGGGAGGAGGGAGAGGATGGAGGATAGAGCATAGGATAGCAGAGAGCAGGGCTGCGGATGACGGAGGCACATATCCTGACCATGGTCTCAGGGCTCAGCAGCCCTAATATATCGGAGTCAGCGTACAGGGGGGAGGGCATAGCCAGGCAGGATCAGACAGGTATTACAGGTTTTACAGGGGGCCAAATGACACAGCACAAGCACTGTGCTGTATCACATGCTTTAAGGGGACAGGAATGAATAGAAAAAACTGCACTATTGAATGAATAGATAACAAGCTGCAACTTAAAGTGATATACACACCAACAGAACATGTAAAGGGAATGAAGCTGCACTAAATACAAAGTGACCTGTGAATAAACATATAAATGCGTGTATCACAAACAGAATGAAGGGTGTAACGAATATTGTCCACCTATAATCAAACAAATAATAAAGTGATAACAAAAAATAGTAAAATCAGGAGTGAACCAAATAAGTTACTATAATATGAGATAAACCATATGGGTAAATTAATCTGAATAAATGAATGTAGAATTGATGTTGAAGATGCTGGAACATTGCAACACCTCGTGACAAGTCTTCAAAGGACACAGACTGTGAATCCACCACCACACAGAGTCAAGGCTTACCAGCTATACAAGCTAGATTAGCTTGTCACCCAACCCTGGGTAATACGTTCTCCCACTGCTGAGGTGGGCTTGTGAGAAGGGCGTTCACCAAATCCCAGCTCAAACGATATGCCGATCCGCATGTGTCAGTATTAACCAATGCTCTGCACTTGAGAGGCGCGGCGACGTCAGTATGTCGCTCACCCTACACGTTTTGTCAGTACAAAAGACGTCGTCACAGGGGTTTAAGTGAACAGGATCTGTTTTTTGTTTTTTTTTTGGGGTTAGCAAATGCTTTAAAGTGGTTGCAAATCCTCACATACAGTAGCTAAAATAGGTATGGAACACATCACCATTTTTCTAGGTAAATATATTTAAGACATGGGCACATGGGCAGCACAGTGGTGTAGTGGGTAGCACTCTTGCCTAGCAGTAAATAGGGTCGCTGGTTCGAATCCCAACCACGACACTACCTATCTGGAGTTTGCATCTTCTCCCTGTGCCTGCGTGGGTTTCCTCCGGGTACTCCGGTTTCCTCCCACACTCCAAAGACATGCTGGTAGGTTTAATTGGCTTCTGTTCAAAATTGGCCCTAGTATATGAATGTGAGTTGGGGACCTTGGATTGTGGACTCCTTAGGGTAGGGACCAATGTGGGTGTACAATGTACGTGTGCGAGTGCTGCATGAATTGGCAGCGCTTTATGGGTACCTTAAATAAATAGGGATGATTGTAGACACGCACCCACATTCACTCAGGTTGAACTGGATGGACTGGTGTCTTTATTCAACCTTACTAACTATGTAACATGTAATATTCATCATATGTCGGTAACAACCCATGCAATCCATACATACAAAGAAACCAAAAGAAATACGTTCATACATGAAGTTATGTGTAATAAAATGGAATGACACAGGGAAAAAGTATTGAACATGCTAACTGAAATTTATGTAATACTTCATACAAAATCCTTTGTTGGTAATGACAGCTTTAAGATGCCTCTTGTATGGAGAAACTAGTTGCACATATTGATCAGGTGTGATTTTGGCCCATTCTTCCGCACAAACAGTCTTCAAATCTTGAAGGTTCTGTGGGCCTCTTCTATGAACTCTGATCTTTAGTTCTTTCCATAGATTTTCTATTGGATTCGAGTCAGGTGATTGGCTGGGCCATTCTAGCAGCTTTATTTTCTTTCTTTGAAACCAATTGAGAGTTTCCTTGGCTTTACCATATGCTAAAAAACAGCCCCACACCATGATGTTCCCACCTCCAAACTTCACTGTTGGTATGGGGGTGTTTTTGGAGTAATGTGAAGTGCTATTTGACCTCCAAACATTGTGTGTGTTATGGCATCCAAAGAGTTCCATTTTGGTTTCATCTGACCAGGCTATATTCTCCCACTATTTCATAGGCCTGTCTAAATCTTGTGCAGCAAACTTTAAACGAGCTTCAACATGCTTTTTCTTCAACATTTGAGTCTTGTGTAGTGAGCGTACATACAGGCCATGGCAGTTGAGTGCATTGCTTATTGTTTTCTTTGAAACAATTGTACCTGCTAATTCCAGGTATTTCTGAAGTTCTCCACGAGTGGTCCTTGGCTCTTGGACAACTCTTCTGATAATTCTTTTCACTCCCCTGTCAGAAATCTTGAGAGGGGCAACTGTTGTGGCCGGTTTATAGTGAAATGATGTTCTATCCACTTCCAGATTATGACCCAACAGTGCTCACTGGCCACTTACCCATCATGAGATGGTGTGTGACACCTTGGTAATGAGACACCTTTTTATAGGCCATCAGTTGAGACTGAACCAGCTATTAATTTGCACTGACAAGGGGCAGAATTGCTTTCTAATTACCAAAAGATTTCAGCTGGTTTCTTGGCTTTATATGCTATTTTGCACCTCCCTTTCTTCATGTGTTCAGTACTTTTACCCTGTGTCATTTTATTCTATTTTATTACACATAACTTAGTTTCTTAACTTATTTGTTTTTTTGTACAGTATGTATGGATTGCACGGGTTCTTACCGACATGTGGTGAAAAATGCATGGCAATAGCACCTTTAGCAATATATTTAGCTAAACTGACTTGCCAGTTATCTGCTGTACTTTCCTCACGTGCTGTCACAGAGGAGAGTCAGTAACCGGCAATCCTGACAAGGGACATGTACACAGATAATCAGGGCACTGATTATCAGTGCCCTGATTATTAGTGCAGCCCCAACAGTGCTCATCAATGCTTCCCCTTAGTGCCGCCTATCAGTACTGCCCATCAGTGCCGCCTATCAGTGCCCATAAATGCCGCCTACCAGTGTCCATCAGTGCAGCCTATCAGTGCAGCCTATCAGTGCCCATCAGTACAGCCTCATCAGCACACATCAGTGCAGGAAAAAAATTACTTATTTGCAACATTTTATAACAGAAACTTAAAAAAAAAATCCATATTTTTTTATTTGTTTAGAAAAAAAAACAAAAAAACAATAGTGATTAAATACCACCAAAAGAAAGCTCTATCTCAAATTTCATATGAGTACAGTGTTACATGACTGCGCAATTATCATTCAAAGTGCGACAGCAATGAAAGCTAAAAATTGGCCTGGGCAGGAAGGGGTTATACTGTAAGTGCCAAATAAGCAAGTGGTTAAACTACCTTTGGGCAAATTATTACATATAAATATAGGATGGTGTGTCAATGTGTAGGATTAAGGAACAGAGCCAACATAACAGGCTCAACACAAAATATTTTTTTTAGCACCAGCCTGAAGGTCAGAATTCAAAACCCATAAATATCCTGTATATACTATATTGTAAAACTAGGAAAATTTAATAGATTGCAATGCCCTTAGGTGGCAATCAAACGTCTTAAATATAAATGTGCCACATCCTACATAATCTGGAAATACTGAAATTGGGAATAATGAACTTTATAGGCACGTATACAAATAATAATAACACATTTTAATAGTTCACATACAATTCATACAGAACAGTGATTTATAAAAAAAAGTAGGACACAGTGGTTTTTCCTGGAGGATATACTGAATCATATACTTCCTGTGGGACAATGCTAAGAATATCAAGAAAATGCCCACACTGAGATGTATGTATTCCTCTTGGTTGTTCCCACAATCCTCATAGATTAAAAGAATTGCTCGCTCTACATGTTTCGTGACCTGAACTGTCGCTTCTTCAGGAGCTTTAATGTTTCTAGCCAGAAGAACATACTTTAATTTAGAATACAAGTTATGTATATTAAGGTACAGATGTACATATGTATACACATTATACATGAACTCACCAATAATACAGTGCTTTGACAAAAAGTTTCAACGCTCACCTACGCCAGGGAAATCGTGACTGTAAAGGGGCCCCCTCTGGAAAGGAAATAATGACTGAGGCATTTACCAGTACTTATTTGTATACGCTTTACACCCATAGTTACCCTGTGCATCCCCATATCCCGACATATGTGCTGACTCTTGGCTGCTGTTCAGCATTAGGGTCCTCGGTCATTACCTCCTTTCCGGAGGGGGCCCCTTTGCGGTGTAGGTGTAGAGAGATCTAATCCAGCAGGCATCAGCTTCTTCCACTACTCAAGGTAAGCCAGCAATTACTGTACACTTTCCAAATCTTGGAAGGTTGCTAGCCCAGCTTACCACTGTACATGCACAAGTAATGAGGGATGGGCCGAACACCCCTCGGTTCGGTTCGCACCAGAACATGCGAACAGGCAAAAAATTTGTTCGAACACGCGAACACCATTAAAGTCTATGGGACACGAACATGAAAAATCAAAAGTGTTAATTTTAAAGGCTTATATGCATGGTATTGTCTTAAAAAGTGTTTGGTGACCCGGGTCAAAATGACATTTCTAAAGGAAAAAAAGTCATTTAAAAGTACTCGCGGCTATAATGAATTGTCGGTCCCGGCAATACACATAAAAGTTAATTGATAAAAACAGCATGGGATTCCCCCACAGGGGAACCCCGAACCGAAATTAAAAACAAAATGCGTGGGTGTCCCCCCAAATTCCATACCAGGCCCTTCAGGTCTGGTATGGATATTAAGGGGAACCCTGCGCCCAAATTTTTTTTTAAAATGGCGTGGGGTCCCCCCAAAAATCCATACCAGACCCTTATCCGAGCACGCAACCTGGCAGGCCGCAGGAAAAGAGGGGGAACGAGAGAGCAGCCCCCCCCTAAAACGTACCAGGCCACATGCCCTCAACATGGAAGCCCCCTTTAACAAGGGGACCCCCAGATCCCGCCCCCCGTGTGAAATGGTAACGGGGTACAAATGTACCCCTACCATTTCACAAAAAATGTGTGAAAATGGTAAAAAAAACACAATACATGCCTTGGGACAAGTTCTTTATTAAAAAAATTAAAAAATAAAACTGTCCCACGGAGTCTTCTTCTTCTCACGCTCCGACGTACCGAAAAAAAAAGAAAAAAAGCCGCACGTCGCCTACGATCTGCCTCCATGGGAGGCACCCGTCGTAATGACCAGCCGCTCTCAGGTGACAGCTCTTTTATAATTGAGGGTGGGGCCACACAATGATGTTGCCAGGTGACCCCGCCCCCTCTGATGCATGGGGACATTCCTATGGCTTTCCTGTAGCATCAGAGGGGGCGGGGCCACCCGGTCCACCCCTCTCTGACACACAGGGACATCCCTATGGCTTCCCCGTAGTGTCAGAGGGGGCGGGGCCACCCGGTTAAGTAACCAAGTGACCCCGCCCCCCTCTGATGCTACGGGGAAGCCATAGGGATGTCTTTGTGCATCAGAGGGGGGCGGGGTCCCCTGGCGAAGTCATCGTGTGGCCCCACCCTCAGTTATAAAAGAGCTGTCACCTGAGAACGGCTGACTGAGTTCAACAAGTGGCTCCAGAATGGCACCTTAAACTTGCCACCTGCTGAGGAGAATGTTAAGGGCCCAATTTTGTTTTTGTGGCAGATGAGGCCTTTGCTCTGAGGGAACATCTGATGAAGCCGTTTCCTTCGAGGAACCTCACCCCAGAGCAGAGAATCTTCAATTACAGGCTCTCTTGTGCCAGAAGGGTGATCGAAAACACCTTTGGCATCCTATCAAGTTGTTTCAGGCTGTTTTTGCCTCCAATCAACCTGGCACTCTATAAGATAAACCATGTGGTCCCGTGCTGCTGTATCCTACATCATTTGTTAAGGAGGAATGCTACCAGCTACCTAGCCTCACTGCCAAGTGTCATGGGCCCTGCAGTGGCAGGCCCAGCTGAAGAGGCTGCAGCTCGTCTGTCTGTGGGCAAGCTGGCAGCTATTGAAAATACCCGTGCTGGATTGCCATCAAAAAATGCCAGAGATTTACATCAGAAATACCTTGAATATTTTGTGGGTAGAGGGGTAGTGGCTTGGCAGCAACTTGTAGCTGATCATTTCTAATATTTCTTGGAGATCATAAACTCCTATTTCATTTGAACTACCGTTGTCTGTGTTTCTTATATGTCTAATATTTTCCCAAATGGGCTTTATTTGGCCACTTGCTCCAATAGTGCAAATATCCCTAATTGCTACATGAGGTGACAATATCTTCTTCAGCTAACTATTATGGTGTGCTGTGGGTCTGCTACACACACACAATGTTTTGGCTCTTAATGGATCTAATGCATGAAGTTCTAAAACATTATGCCTTTACAACTCCTTTCATTTTTTGGAGGCCTAAAAATTTCAGGAGTTGTCCACATTTAAGAGCACATTGTCACTATAACTACAACAACTTACAAAATACACTGGTATTGAGCAATGAAATAATAAGCCACACATTGTTTAGTAAAAAACATTGTACTCAAAGCACATTTACATGTGCGTTTTAAGGTTTTAAAACGAACCAACATCTTGGTGTATAACATGTATGTTTTGCATTATTTCTCATTTTTGTGGCTAAACAGGCATGTTCTAAACCATTAGATATACATCCGAAACTCAGTAACTTACAAATTTCAAGTTTGTTAAAGTGAAGGCCAAACGAGACATTCGTATGCCAAGACTGTGTGGATGTTGCCTTCCTCATATGGGGTGATCTCACCCCTTTAAAAGCCAAACTTTTAAGCCACGTACACAAAGAGGCCTAACAATTACATGTCCCTTATGATCCAATGCCTGAAATGTGTGTAGTTACAAACATCTATTTTTCGAAACCCCCAAAACACACAGTGTGTCAACGTGTGCTATCTTCCATCACAAGGTATCAATGGATGCGTTTCAGGGGTGCAACCCCTTCCTCAGAGCTACTTTAGTTAGGAGGTAGAGATTGCACCCCCAAAATGCATCCATTGATACCATGTAATGGGAGATAGCACATGTTGACACACTGTGTGTTTTAGGGTTTTTACAAAATATATGCATGGAACTACATACATTTTAGGCATAGGATCATGGGGGAAATAAGAATGTTAGGCCTAATTTGGGGGCACCTTAAAATTTGGGGTTTTAGATTCTAAAAAATACATAAACATTACAATTCACATTAGTCAGGGCAGTGTTTCCCAACTCTCCTCCTCAAGATGCAAACCCAGGTTATGTTGTCGAGATTTCTTGAATTTGGCACAGGTGATGTTGTCATTTTCACTGTTAGTAAGTCGTAGTTTATAGACTGAGGAAAATCTAGAAAACAGGACCTGGTGGTGCACCTAGAGGAGTGAAGTGTAGAAACACTGAGTTCTGTCCCTGAACGTTCACATTTAAAAGTCATAAAAACATGGAAATTTGTAAGGGCAAACATGAGCCAACAAGTGGAACAATAAACTTCAGACCAGGCAAGAGGAAATTAGAATTTGGCTAGTATGTCCACAAAATCTCTTATTCTTCACTGTAAAGCAGTGGCAGCCTCCTTGATTTGCTCCAGTTCCTTCAAACAATGCAACATATCTGCACGCCTTCTGCCAAAAGTACAGCGTGGAAGATCATGACCTAGAAAGAAAGTAAAAATATTAAGGAACGATGGTCAAGTGACTGAGGCCCTACATAGTGAGTTATGGTCAAGTTACTAGTCAAATTAAGGAATTACTTACCTACCCAGTCTATTATTGCTTGCAACCTGCTTGCCCTTCAGACACATATACTACTAGGAATGTACACACTGCAACTACTCTGTAAACTTGGCCCTGGTGCCTGGGTCTCCCAAACTCGGGTACCTAGCAACTACCAGTTCCTTCCACCTCTTTCTTCTCCATGCTAATGTTAAGGCACTACATACTTTGCTAATGTGTGGAGTGGGTGTTTGGTTTGGACATCTAAGCACTCGACATGTATACACATTTGAAGCAAGATTCCAAGAATACTTGCACAAACAATAGGCTTCTGAATACTTTCTTCCTCTTCTGAGTTGCTTTGGCCCTCACTGTGACTCGCGTTAGGGGATTTGACATCCACAATGGCAATGTCTGTGCTGGGTCCAGGAGTCAGATCCCATGGCTCCAAAGAAACATCCTGGGTGAGCTGACCACACTCACTTTCCTCTAAAAATAAACACTACACCATTCATTAAACCACCCCAAATCACATCTGTTTCTAGCATCCATTTTGCTACATTAGTTGACCAACCTTGCACTTGGTCTGATGTCAATGTTTGCTCCTGACTTGTGGACTCCACCATGCTGCACTCTGGGTTTTTTTCTGTGAAAAATGCATAAAAAAGGGAAGGTGATGGCATTTTCCAGAGGTCAAACACTTGACAAGTGTCAACATTGAAAAAGTCCTGCAGTTGCCCCCCACCCCTCTTGTCTCCTATGGGATACGGGATTTATGATGACCATCCTAGCAGGCGTGACTCTGTGTGACTGTGAGCCCCAGGGCCTCTCCTCTACCCATGTCTACACTAGGGATGAGCCGATGTTTGAGTTGAGCGTAAGTTTGACTCGAACATTGGGTGTTCGCCTGTTCGCCAAACAGCGAACATTATGCCGTGTTTATGGCAAATTCGAAAACCGCGGAACACCGTTAAAGTCTATGGGACATTAACATGAAAAACCAAAAGTGTTCATTCTAAAGGTTTATATGCAATATATTGCCAGAAAAAGTGTTTCGGGACCAGGGTCCTACCCCAGGGGACATGTATCAATGCAACAAAAAGTTTTAAAAACATCAGTTTTTTCAGGAGCAGAGATTTTAATAATGCTTAAAGTGAAACAATAAAAATAAAATATTCCTTTAAATATCGTGCCTGGGGGGTGTCTATAGTATGCCTGTACAGTGGTGCAGTTTTCCCGTGTTTAGAACAGTACCACAGCAAAATGACATTTCTAAAGGAAAAAAAGTCATTTAAAAATTAACACGGCTGTGATGAATTGTCGGGTCTCGGCAATATAGATAAAACTCATTGAAAAAAACAGCATGGGTTCCCCCCCCAGTCCATTACCAGGCCCTTTGGGTCTGGTATGAATATTAAAGGGAACCCTGAACCAAAAAAAAATTATGTGGTGGTCCCCCCAAAATCCATTCCAGGCCCTTCAGGTCTGGTATAGATATTAAGGGGAAACCTGGGGCAAATTAAAAAAAAAAACTGGCGTAGGGGTTCCCCCCAAAATCCATACCAGATCCTTATCCTGTGGCAGGCCGCAGGAAAAGATGGGGGGACGAGAGAGCGCCCCCCTCCCCCGAACCGCGCATGCCCTCAACATGTGGAGGGTGCTTTGGAGTAGCCCCCCAAAACATCTTTCCCCATGTTGATGGGGACAAGGGCCTCATCCCCACAACCCTTGCCCGGTGGTTGTGGGGGTCTGCGGGCGGGGGGCTTTTTGGAATCTGGAACCCCTCTTTAACAAGGGGACCCCCAGATCCTGGCCCCCCCATGTGAATTGGTAACGGGTACATTGTACCCCTACCATTTCACAAAAAAGTTTCAAAAATAGCAAAAAAACTCCACAGAAGACACTTTGGGACAAGTTCTTTATTAAAAGATAAAAAAATGTCCTGCGATGTAGATCCATCTCACGCCGCCCGATGAGCCGGATAAAGAAAAAAAAGCCGCAACAGCTCCGCCTCCATGGGAGGCTCCCGCCGAGTGAAGCTTTTTCTCGGTGACAGCTGTTATATAGCTGAAGGCAGGGCAGAAGAAGCGTCCCATGGAAAGCGGAGCTGTTGCTGGTTTTATTTTTTAATTTTTTCGTCTGTCGGCGACGTGAGATGGCTTTACATCGCGGGACATTTTTATTTTTTTATCTTTTATTAAAGGACTTGTCCCAAAGTGCCTCCTATCTTTTTTACTATTTTTGACACTTTTTGTGAAATGGTAGGGGTACAATGTACCCGTTACCAATTCACAAAGGGGGAGGCAGGGATCTGGGGGTCCCCTTGTTAAAGGGGCTTTCAGATTCCAATAAGCTCCCCGCCCACAGACCCCCCACAACCACTGGGCAAGGGTCGTGAGGATGAGGCCCTTGTCCCCATCAACATGGGGAAAGATGTTTTGGGGGGACCCCAAAACATTCTCCTCATGTTGAGGGCATGTGGCCCGGTACGGTTCAGGAGGGGGGGTGCTCTTTCACCCCCCTCTTTTCTTGCAGCCTGCCAGGTTGTGTGCTCGGATAAGGGTCTGGTATGGATTTTGGGGTGACCCCTATAACATTCATTTTTTTAATTTGGCGCAGGGTTCCCCTTAATATCCATACCAGACCTGAAGGGCCTTGTATGGATTTTGGGGGGACCCCCCACGCAATGTATTTTTTCAATTTGGCGCAGGGTTCCCCTTAATATTCATACCAGACCCAAAGGGCCTTGTAATGGACTGGGGGGCGGAACCCATGCTGTTTTTTTCAATGAGTTTTATCTATTTTGTCGGGACTCGACAATTCATTACAGCCGCAAGCTGTTTTAAATGACTTTTTTCCCTTTAGAAATGTCATTTTGCTGTGGTACCGTTCTAAACATGGGAAAACTGCGCCACTTAAAAGGCATACTATAGACACCCCCCAGGCACGATATTTAAAGGAATATTTCATTTTTATTGTTTCACTTTAAGCATTATTAAAATCACTGCTCCTGAAAAAATGTCCATTTTTAAAACTTTTTTTATATTGATACATGTCCCCTGGGGCAGGACTCGGGTCCCCAAACACTTTTTATGACAATAACTTGCATATAAGCCTTTAAAATGAGCACTTTTGATTTTTCATGCTCGTGTCCCATAGACTTTAACGGTGTTCGCGTGTTCGTCCGCATTTTTTGCCTTTTTGCAAGTTCTCGTGCGAACCGAACTGGGGGTGTTCGGCTCAACCTTAGTCTACATTGGCAAGGCTGCATTAATGGGCACTGATGAGCCAGGCAGCAACCCAAAAGTTTTCTTTACCCCTTACGTTCTGCTCTAAGCCCATGGCCCTTGGCCCACCTAGAAACACCCCTGTCGGTGGCTAAATGAGCGTGTTTGAAGTTGGCACCTACGTTTTTGGGGGAAAGATGGCCTTGTTGCCTCCCCTTTTGGGGCCCCAGCAAGGGTAGCCTCTCTTCATCCCTTGTTGTGGCTTGGTTGGAGCCACCTTTTTTTGTGCCTCCCTGTTGAAAGAAGGCAAAACAATAAGTTCCAAAAAAAAGGAATGTCCAAAAAACATGACCAAATAAGAATGTTCATATATGCTTTATATTTACCTTCATCTTTGGAATCCCAAGTCATACAAAGATTTTACAAAAGCTTATATAGAATTCTCTAGAGCTACTTGGAGAAAGAACATTTACAGACAGCTAATTTACACATATACATATTGTTTAGATCCAATTATTGCTTACTTTTTTATGATCTGATGTATGTACTCCATCTGGTCTTGTTCATGGTGTTTGAGATCAGACCATCGGTTTCGGATTTGGTCCTTTGATCGTTTCACCGAAAATTCGCACTGCAAAACGAAGATGACCTTCTCCAAAATGATGTCCTTTCGGCTGTTGGGCCTTTTGTAATATTGCGCAGCTTGGCTGGCTGTAATCCACCAAATCCACCTGTTGTCCCTCCCAAATGTTCCACCGTGTGTGTCGTATGCAGAAGAGTAGGTCATGCCCCAGCGCCATGATGCACTGAGAGCGGAGTTTGATGCATGCGCAGTGTGTATAAAGCCAGCGGTTGATGGAACGGCTGTAGGAACGATCTTGGAGTGGAGGACAAACAATCGCCAACACACAAAAGGAGCAGAAAATGAAGGAACAATTGGAAATTGGGCATAGGTGGGTAGTGGCCTATACTGCTTAGATTGAGGCCTATATTGGGACCAGCTTATGGGTTAAGCCTGACAATATAGTTTGTCTTGTGTTCTGCCTTGCAGGCATCAAATCATCTTGACGGATAAATTCACTTCGCAAGAATTTCTCCCCCAATTCATTGACCTGTACTGGGAGCTGCCCTGTCTCTGGAAGGTGAAGAGTAAAGACTACTTAAATAAAATACTGAGGAAGGCAGCTTTGGAGAAACTGGTAGAGTTGTGCAAACCTGTGTACCCTAGGGCAGACACCAGCTACGTAAAGCAAAATATAGCCAACCTTCAGACTACATTTAAAAGGGAGCTGAACAAGGTCCTGGACTCTGAGAGATCTGGAGCAGCAGCGGATGACCTATATATCCCCAGGCTGTGGTATTACAACAACCTGCGGTTTTTGACAGACCATACAGAACTCAGGCCATCGCTGTCTACGCTCCCTTCGGCGTCTGCTGAGGTCCGCACAGGTCCTGATGCACAGGATGAAGTTGTGGAGGAGCCCGGATTAATCCAGGTATAGCATTGTTGAACATATTTGTATCCAAAAACACAATGATGATAACTAGACGTTATTGGGAAAATACTTCTGCCTTAACAAAGTAGTTTCCATATCAATAGACAGTAGTGACCAAAAATGATTTGAACAAGAATGAAAAATGCTGGGGGTAAGAATGATAGTCTTTTCTATTTCTTAACATTCAATTTGCAACAGTGAGGAGATCAAAATTGTGTGTGATTGATGACCAAACCCTAAAAAAGATTCTAATTATGTCCCATTTTCACACACAGGACAGTGTCAGTCTGAAGAAGCCAGCGGCCAGCAGCCAGACAGAGTCCCAGATCTCTCCCTTACGCCCTCCTGCTAAAAGGGCCAGGAAGAGCAGGAATCTGGAGGAGGCCACAGCTGCCTTCCTCAGCCAGGCCGCTACTGCCATTCGGACAGACCCCAGATGAGGCTGAAGCATTTGGGTGTGTGACGGCCAATAACTTAAGGTAGATGGCTGGTGAGCAAAGGAGCAGGTGTGAGGAACCTGCAGCTCCTCAACAAGGGGGTGAGGGGCCAAATTTCAGAAAGCACACACATTTCTGATTTTGTGGCCCCACCTCAACCACCTCCACAGCCAACCCACACACCACAGCCACCCCGCCCACCACAGCAGCATGGCGGTCAGTGGCAATACCAGCCACAAGAACCCTAACAACCCTGCTGGACTGAGGATTTTAACCCCTTCACCACTTACCATATATACTCGAGTATAGGCCGACCCGAATATAAGCCGAGGCACCTCATTTTACCACAAAAAAATGGGAAAACTTATTGACTTGAGTATAAACCTAGGGTGGGAAATGCAGTGGCTACTGGTAAATTTCAAAAATAAAAATAGATACCAATAAAATTACATTAATTGAGGCATCAGTAGGTTAAATGTTTTTGTGATGACATGACTGTTTGCATAGAGCAGCCTGTATTAGGGCCCATAATATACATTCTACCAGTGCCCATGAAATGCAACCTGCCAGTGCCCATCATGTACAGCCTACCAGTGCCCATCATGTACAGCCTACCAGTGCCCATCATGTACAGCCTGCTAGTGCCCATCATGTACAGCCTGCCAGTGCCCATCATGTACAGCCTACCAGTGCCCATCATGTACAGCCTACCAGTGCCCATCAGGTACAGCCTACCAGTGCCCATGAGGTACAGCCTGCCAGTGCCTGGTAATGCGATGTCACGCTGTGTGTCAGAGCTGGATCCAAATCGCCGTGCAGCCGCTGTAACAATGTCCTGCCTCCTATGACACACGGCACAATGATTCCTAGCACTGGATCAATGTGCCATCTATCACAAGAGGCAGTCTAGGAGGCGGGACATCATTACAGTGGCTGCACGGCAATTCAGATCTCTGACACACAGTATGAGATCACGCTACCAGGCACTGGGGAGGCTGCTCGTGACAATTGTGAGAAGAGCAGGAGGGAGGGGAAACTGACAGGGGCGCGCCGGAATGATACATTTTTGGCACCCAGCGGGATGGCCCCGCCCCTTTTTTGGCTTCATTTTCGGGACTTCTTTTACTTAAGTGGGACCCTCGAGTATAAGCCGAGGGGGGGGTTTCAGCATAAAAAAATGTGCTGAAAAACTCGGCTTATATATATATATATATATTATATATATAATATATATATATATATATATATATATATATATATATATATATATATATATATATATATATATATATATATATATATATATATATATATATATATATATATATACAGCGGGGACGGAAAGTATTCAGACCCCCTTAAATTTTTCACTCTTTGTTATATTGCAGCCATTTGCTAAAATCATTTAAGTTAATTTTTTTTCCTCATTAATGTACACACAGCACCCCATATTGACAGAAAAACACAGAATTATTGACATTTTTGCAGATTTAAAAAAAAAAGAAAACCTGAAATATCACATGGTTTGGGAAAGATGCAACAAGTTTTTCACACCTGGATTTGGGGATCCTCTGCCATTCCTCCTTGCAGATCCTCTCCAGTTCTGTCAGATTGGATGGTAAATGTTGGTGGACAGCCATTTTTAGGTCTCTCCAGAGATGATCAATTGGGTTTAAGTCAGGGCTCTGGCTGGGCCATTCAAGAACAGTCACGGAGTTGTTGTGAAGCCACTCCTTTGTTATTTTAGCTGCGTGCTTAGGGCCATTGTCTTGTTGGAAGGTAAACCTTCGGCCCAGTCTGAGGTCCTGAGCACTCTGGAGAAGGTTTTCTTCCAGGATATCCCTGTACTTGGCCGCATTCATCTTCCCCTCGATTGCAACCAGTCGTCCTGTCCCTGCAGCTGAAAAACACCCCCACAGCATGATGCTGCCACCACCATGCTTCACTGTTGGGACCGTATTGAACAGGTGACGAGCAGTGCCTGGTTTTCTCCACACATACCGCTTAGAATTAAGGCCAAAAAGTTCTATCTTGGTCTCATCAGACTAGAGAATCTTATTTCTCACCATCTTGGAGTCCTTCAGGTGTTTTTTAGCAAACTCCATGCGGGCTTTCATGTGTCTTGCACTGAGGAGAGGCTTCCGTCGGGCCACTCTGCCATAAAGCCCCGACTGGTGGAGGGCTGCAGTGATGGTTGACTTTCTACAACTTTCTCCCATCTCCCGACTGCATCTCTGGAGCTCAACAACAGTGATCTTTGGGTTCTTTTTTACCTCTCTCACCAAGGCTCTTCTCCCCCAATAGCTCAGTTTGGCCGGATGGCCAGCTCTAGGAAGGGTTCTGGTCGTCCCAAACATCTTCCATTTAAGGATTATGGAGGCCACTGTGCTCTTAGGAACCTTAAGTGCAGCAGAAATTTTTTTGTAACCTTGGCCAAATCTGTGCCTTACCACAATTCTGTCTCTGAGCTCTTCAGGCAGTTCATTTGACCTCATGATTCTCATTTGCTCTGACATGCACTGTGAGCTGTAAGGTCCTATATAGACAGGTGTGTGGCTTTCCTAATCAAGTCCAATCAGTATAATCAAACACAGCTGGACTCAAATGAAGGTGTAGAACCATCTCAAGGATGATCAGAGGAAATGGACAGCACCTGAGTTAAATATATGAGTGTCACAGCAAAGGGTCTGAATACTTAGGACCATGTGATATTTCAGTTTTTCTTTTTTAATAAATCTGCAAAAATGTCAACAATTCTGTGTTTTTCGGTCAATATGGGGTGCTGTGTGTACATTAATGAGGAAAAAAATTAACTTAAATGATTTTAGCAAATGGCTGCAATATAAGAAAAAGTGAAAAATTTAAGGGGGTCTGAATACTTTCCGTCCCCACTGTATATGGTACTAATTTCTATTATTTTGAGGTTTTTTATAATGTTTTTATTTGTTATATTTTCGATATTTTTGTATGCATGGAATGCACTTTTTTGTTAACTTCTTTGTATTTTAATGGCAGACAACATGTCTAATTTAATTTGTGTTATTTTTTTATGCACAATAAAAACAATTGTGTAGAATAATACTTGGCTATGTGTTTTATTTCAAATTACAGTTTGGGAGTAGGCAGTTACATTTAAAAAAATACAATGTAAAATTAACAAGGGACACCAACATAGTTGTATCTTTGATCTTAAAAACTCCAGGATAATGGTGTTATGGTAACGTGGCCAAAAAAACAACCAACAAACATAATAATATTCCTGATATCACTAGAAAACAAACGATTTTTAAAATATGTTTGCCATAACTCCATCAGTATCAACAGCAAACCAGCTTCATTATTATCCCATTAAAGAAGAGAATGTGCGCTGCATTTTGACATTTCATAATTTGCCGCATCACAAATGTTAATTCTCCATTATGAATGCTAGTTTACAAGACCGACTGCTTCCGGCTCGTTCCTTGGTTCCGATCATGTGTGTTTGTAGTTTCGACTTTTGTGTGATGGATTTGTGTACTGACTATACCAAAATCAGACGTGGAGCCGCTGTCCGCCGAAAATTTACTGGCCTGTCATCCAACATTTGTTGACCGAAAATTGGACAACAATTGTCAAAAGAAGCATACTAACGATAAGATTTTAGGACAACAGTCTATCAACAGACAATCCCCTGCCAACAATCGTACCATGTATACAAGGTTTTAAGCTCAAGGGGGATATTCACTCATTTTCCTAGCATATCTGATGTTGGAACATGCAAACAAATGTGCTATACTGTAGCAGCACAGCACAGTTGTACAATATACTCCCTGCTACATTCTGAGCTAAATTCTTTTCTTTTTTTAACCAGTGTTATGAAAGCAGAACAGGATTATATTATGTCTCTTCTGAAGTGGGGCCATAGCAGGAAGTGGGTATTATTTTAGGCAATGATCTCTGTATTTGTAATTTGTATCTTAATCTAGGCATGTAAATGCTGGCTTCCCTAGTTGCTTAGCGATTCATTGCCAAGAGAGTTCAAGGAAGCATACAGGTCTGTAAAAATGATAAGAGACACAGAAATGTAGCACCATGCGTGTGCTAGAACTGTGCTCTGTGATTTCTGTGGCCATGTCTCTTACCCCCAAATTTAGATCCCTATAGCTATGAGCTGCTAATTGTCTGGTAATCACCCTGACCAATCATTTCTTGGGAATCTAGCAGTTGGCCTTACTGGATATTTTTTGGCTAATTGCTACACTATTGTCCAGAAAAATATAGTCTCTTTACCTGTCAGCTCTCAGATGGGCCGACAGCATCTGTCTTGAGGGGCGGAATGCGGCCTGGCTGGTTCGTACCCAAATGGGGAAGTTTCTAGCAAATGTGGCGTGTCTTTATCCTTTCCCTACTTGTCTGGAACCTCTCCCTGCTGCTAATCCCTGTCAGACAGGTGAACAGTCCCTACACTACCCACATGTGAAATGCGTGCCAAGCCTGGGAGCCAGGGCCCTAAATAGGCTCTGCCTGACCCAAGATGGTTGCCAGATTCACATGGGATGGCAGTATCCAATCGGATAACTTCCCCAGAGATCCAGGAACCGATAGAGGTATCAAGTTCCTCTTGACTTCACCTCTAAATGAAATGCTGCTGCGGTCAAGCAGCTCCACCTACAGTGGAGAAAATAGGATATTATGTAGCAGCAAAAAAGACAGGCTGTGCTGATCGCCCAAAGGTGAAAAAAGGTCCGAACTGTGGGTAACACAGTTGATGTGAATGTAGATTTAGCCAAAGCCTGGATTGTAAGAGATGAGAAATGGGACTCATTTTCTTTGGCATTTTAAGATGACAGTGGTGGGAAGAGTTACAATAGGTGTTATTATTAACCCATTTTTTAATATGATATTTGCTCCTATGTACTGGTCCAATGTTGTGTGAACTAAACACACTAAACTAAAAACAAGCTGCTTATTGCTAAAGAAAAATAGTGTAATAATGCTTAGATTTATGTTCAGTCACACTCTATGGGGGGGTTCATAATAAATTATAAGCATATCTAACATATTCTCACTCACCATAATAACCAATTCAAAAAGAATGTAAGAAATGTTAAATATTTAGAAAATATTTCTCCATTGATAACAATGTAAGAAAGGGAATAGCAAAGAAATAGCACACATGCATGATTGAATTATATAAAAATAAAACAATTGAGAGACATAATCCACCTGCCTATAATACCAAGTATTATAGTTTTCTTTGGGATAACAAATTATATTTTTAGAACATAAAGCCCTTTAATAGTGTCTGTAAACCTTGCACAACCTCTGTTTTGTTTCACATTCAGATGCAAGCTGTGTGGTCCACGCAGCTCTCTCCCCTACGCTGTGGCTTTATGTACCGTAACATATCAGCATTTCCCACTCTTAGTGAGAAAAAGGAACAAACAGATATACATAGTCAAAACTTTCTATGATGAGTTAAAACTCATCCAACCAATTTAACTAATATTTATTGGTTTTAACTACAGTAAATAGGGAAAGCGTAAGGGTTAATATACTTTTATTTTGCTTTCTTTAAAACCATTGGGCAGATTACATCTTACTTTCTATCCCAAAGAAGGTTAAAGTGATTGTAAACCACAGACATAAAATATGAGCAGCATATATCTCTCCTGTGCTCAGATGTGGTGCCTGGGTATATGTGTGTGTATCTCTCTATCTCTCTTTTCTGCTTGCCCAACTGATGTGTGTGATGCCAAAGGTCTTGCTGCCCTCACAGAACATGTGGGCATCCTTACAAGCACTGAAAACAACAAAAGAAAAGGCACAGTGACTTAGTGCATTACCAACATAACCATTTTTATTGAATAAATAAAGGTAATCTGCTTACAAACTCATAGCAAGCATAGGCATGTAAAAGGTGCCAACAGGACCACCTTAAGATCCACAGTGCTCAGCCAGTGGTGTGGGAAGCCCTTGTAGCATCCAAAGGCCAATGTGTTTCAAGGGTCAAGCCCTCTTTGTCAGAGCCAAACTAGTTATGGAAGATTTCACATCAGCCTTTAATTATTAAATATGAACTAATCATATCCCTCTATAGTGTGTACTTGTCTCAAATAGAAGCAGGAAGTGTCACTTTTGTCTGCTGCTTCGTACCTCTGCTATCTGCATTAATCCCTTCTGACAAATTTCCCTGACTCCAGCAGAAAAAAAGGCTACAGGGAGGGATATCCAGCTGACTGATATCCTCGGCTCCGTTTCTGTGCGAAGGGTTGTGTGTCTCTTCCCTCCAATTAGCTCTCTCTACTGAGCTCTCTACTCTAGCTCTGAGTTTAACTTCAGCTCTCCACTCCCTTCTTTATGAACTCTCAGACAACCTTATAAATTCAGCACTTCAAATGGCGATAGAGAAGAGAGGGCTGCAGCTAGACAGGTACAAATTATATAAGAGGATTTGTTTCATCTCTGTGTATCACCTGAGGCCTGTCACTTCACTGGGTATATGTAAGGGTTTATAACCACTTTAAAGAAGAATGAAGCCATGTGCTGGCTAGCTTTGCCTGTGTAATCGTGGGACATTCTCCAGCCTCAGCTGCAGTAAACCTGTTTATTCTCTAGTGCTCAGCATGGACACTGTGTCATCTTCTGAGCGCAGAATGAACAGAGATCACAGCTGAGAGCAAAGGATCTTGGGATATGTGGTCCAAGGAGCCAGGATTTTTACTAGAGCCAGACTGTTGCGGACTACAAGTTCTAGCCAGCTAGGAAAGAGAGCTGGGCGAGGACATATGTAGCTGGGTCTGGGCAGGAGCCTTCCTTTTGGGACCATGGCCTTCCGCTGTGAGCAGGGACCCTGATAGTCGGAGGGATACCAACTGGCACTGCGGGCTAGGTGGTGTGGAGAGTCTCCGGCGGGTATGTGAACGCATCTATCGTCACCAGCTACTTGTCGGCCGAGTGACAGTTGGGAGGGGTCTCTCTCATTGTCACTGATTCAGATCCTGCAGAATCCCAGATTTGTGAGGTGTGTGGCCAGGCCCCCTTCTCTGGTTGCAGACTCTCCAGGAGTCTGTTCCAGGACATCCCATTCCCTTGAGCCTTGGTGTCATGAGGATTGGTGAGCGGGTAGAAGCCCACCCTCTGTGCACCCTACAGACACTGCATGCAGACACCTTCATTCCTTTCCTTTACGTTAAAGCCTTAAAAGGAAAGACTGCACCTGCCATTCTCAGTAACTGGACCCCATTTTACAGCAATTTCCTTGGGTCCTTGTTGAACTAGCTGAAGACACTGGACATCTATCTCATCAGGACTTCTTCACTCTTCTCAGTTCCCCCCACTTATTGGACTCCGTGCACAATATCTGCACGCATTAAGGGGAACAATTCTCAGAGTTCAAGCATTGCATTTCCTATAACTTGTTGTTCTGTAATTGTGCCACCAGTTTGTTGGGCCCGTGGCATTGGGATTTAAAGGAAGCAGCCTGACTTAAAAAAGGGTCCTACTCTTCCCTCTTATACCTGGGGTCAAAGGTTCTATCAGGGTCTGCTGGTTACTATTTGTTTGTCGTATTGTAATTCTCGTTGCATTGCATATTCTCAAGAGTAAGAGTTCAACACTGAAAACGACTGCTTGTCTAGCCATTCTTGTTTTTCTTTGCGTGAAGAACCTTAAGTAAAATACTTGTTTATCTGCTGTAGTTTGGTGTCTTTATAATTGCATAATCTCTTTGAAACATGTCCGAAACCCAGAGTGTCAGAGGTGTTGGGAGGCTTGCATGGTCAGGGAAGCCTTTGGGGTCAGTCATCTTCCAGTGGCCCTCACAGGAGTGGCTCTACACATTGAAAAGGAATGCAATAGGCATATAGAATAGAAGTCCTCTCATTTGCATTGTTTGTACTGGCATGGCCCAGTCAGACACCAACAGCCTACAAGTTCATCTCCCTTTGTAAACTGACAGGCAGGTGCACAGCTATGAGCAATTGCATAATCCCTTTGGTTTACTTCAGAAGAATAAAGGTTGTAATTGGTCCCACTGGATATCCACCAAGCTCTAGGCTCCTGCTTAGATTGCTTTGTGGATAATTTGGCTCTGTTTTTCACTCTTTTTTGTTTGCTGAGATTTCCCATTAATTTATATTCTAGTAAGGCCATGTGTCTGGGAAAGGATATAAAGAGAAATTTCCTTAAAAGTAACAAATGTTCGGTTCCTTCTATAAAGAACATGTAGTCAGCTGTGTTAGTGCAAGTTCTAATCAATTCAAAGTGATGCAACAGTTGCAGCCAAGCCATTGCACTGGAAATATTTATAGATTTCTATATCATGGTTTTGAGGGGTTTGTCCCTGGCAAACATGTCCCCAGCAGGTACCCTGGCCATAAATGTCCTTGTGTAATAGAGAACATCATTTTCTCATGTCCAGAAGAGCTACCTTCACACCTGCAGCAGCCTATAAGAGAGCTTACCTTGTCATGATCTGACCTGCTGCATCTGGAACTAGAACTGTGATTGGCTGTGGTGCTGTGCCCTATGCAGGACTGCACATCCCCGGTACCTATTTTCTTTTTTTTTTTACCCTGGAAACAAGCCCTCCAAACAGATAGCATTGGTGCTGTGCCAGGGCTTGCTCCTGCTGTCATGCATGAAAGTGAATGAGCACAGAAGATCTGTGGGATCGCCAGAAAGTGTTCTGCCCCCCTTGCTGGAAGAGGATAGCCAGAGGAGGCATACTACAGTCTCACAGCATGTCAAAAAGGAAACAGCAAGTACTGAACAGCTGCAGGTACCCTCATCAGCTTTTGCAATCCTCTCTGCTATTCACATTGCTTTATTCCTGGTAATTACACTCCTGTTAACCACCTTGCATTCATGCCTTGCTCTCTAGTGCTTCAGTGTGCACCGACAGGGCTCAGATGTCTGTACTTCATTGCAAAATGAAAGCAGAGACAAGCTATGACTGGGGAATCCCATGTATTTTCAGTGCTGGGAAAACATTATTTGTTGGTGTGTGTTTAGGGGTGTAGCAGGGGTAAGATACCTGTACTTGGGAAGCACACTGTGCCATAATTACTCCTGACCCCTGTGCTCTGTGCTTTATGCACTCCAAACCGACGCACTTTGTGCCCTACTCACTAATGACTCTTGCACTCTCTATGTCACACACGCCTGACCTCTTTATTCTGTGTACTACATTTTCTGGGCCCAGAGCAGAGTAAGTAGTGCCTTTAAGCCCATCCCACAATGACATTTGACCACACCCACCATTTTCTGTGGTGCCTAGCTTTCCTTACAGTGCACAAATGGGAGCACTGTAGCAAAAATGTGCAGGTTGGTGCACAGGCCAAATTATGCTGCAGCAAAAAAATAACAAAATTACGTTGGTATTGTAACTAAATGAAAATTTGCTGCAGCTGAGCCAATTTTTTTGAGTCAATGATGGACATTCTGTTGAATAATCTTTCATGAACAGTAATTAAAAAGTCCAACAGTGTATAGAAAGCCTAAAGCATTTCACAAAGGTAGCTAGTTTAACCCTTACTCACTATTCTCTAATCTAATATGATAAAAAGGCCTTTACAAAACTTTCATGATAGATGATTGTCCCTCAATGAGATGGGGTGTTGGAAGTGCTTAGGCTCTTCCTAAAGTGACAAAGCACTTAGTTATTTCCTCTGCCAACATTTTCTTGTGAACTCTTACATCTTTCTACCAACAGCAGCAGCAGCATGGGACATTGTTCTGGTATCATCAGGGTCTTTAGATTCAGTGCTTCCACTAAGATTGGCATTGACTTGCCCAAATACTTGACCTGCGCAATACTTGACCTGCAAGGAAGGCAGCAGTGGCGGAATTACCGGGGTCGCAACAGTAGCACTTGCGACGGGGCCCGGCATTCCACCACTGTTGGGGGGCCCAGCGGGGTTGCTATTTATGGCTCTGAGCGGAGATCGTGTCGGTCCTCTCTGGCAGGGGATAAGGGAGGACACACAGGCACAGCTGATCTTACGGCTCCCCCTTCTCCCCCCTCCCCTCTCCTGTGTGCTCCGCGGGCAGTCAAGTGTGAAGCTAAAGAGCTCACATTTCCCGCGGAACACACAGGAGGGAGGAGGGGGGAGCCGTAAGATCAGCTGTGCCTGTGTGTCCTCCCTTATCCCCTGCCAGAGAGCAGGGCCGTCTTTAACTCGGGGCAAACAGGGCATCTACCCCGGGCCTTGTCTTTGCTGCCCTGTTTGCCCCGAACTGTCCGCAAATTGTGGCCCCGATGATGGCACCGCAGAGTGCACCGGGGACACGGGCAGCAGAGCTGTATTAGCGAGCAGAGAGGGGGTGGGGCCAGGAGCTCCACTGACACGCTGCTGTGCCCTATGCAGCCAGTGTATTTGGGAGGGAGCGGCCGTAGTAGGAGCTGAGAGCCCCACCCCCCTGTATTACCCAGCCAGCAGAGAGGGGCGGGGCCAGGAGCTCCACTGAAGCTCTGACCCCGCCCCATGCAGTCTGTGTACTCAGGAAGGAGGGGCTATAGAAGGAGATTTGAGTGGGAGTCCCGCCCTAGACCTCTAAAAGTGTATGAAGAGCCCAGCTGGCCAGGTATGTCCTTCCCCCATAGACTGCCTGAATGCTATCCTAAACCCTGAGCTGTTGTACAACTGCAAAGCTGTGCATTTCTGAAAGTTCTCTGACCGTCTCTTGTAGTATGTCCGCCGTCTCTGACCATCTCCTGTAGTAAGTCTGCCGTCTCCTGTAGTAAGTCCGCCATCTCCTGTAGTATGTCCGCCGTCTCCTATAGTATGTCCGCCGTCTCCTGTAGTATGTCTGCAGTCTGACCGTCTCCTGTAGTAAGTCCGCCGTCTCCTGTAGTATGTCCCCCTGTCTCCTGTAGTATGTCCGCCGTCTCCTGTAGTATGTTTGCAGTCTGATCGTCTCCTGTAGTAAGTCCGCCGTCTCCTGTAGTATGTCCCCCTGTCTCCTGTAGTATGTCCGCCATCTCCTGTAGTATGTCTGCAGTCTCTGACCATCTCCTGTAGTATGGCCGCCATCTCCTGTAGTATGTCCGCCGTCTCCTGTAGTATGTCTGCAGTCTCTGACCATCTCCTGTACTATCTCTGCAGTCTCTGACCATCTCCTGTAGTATGTCTGCAGTCTCTGACCATCTCCTGTAGTATGTCTGCAGTCTCTGACCATCTCCTGTACTATGTCTGCAGTCTATGATCATCTCCTGTACTATGTCTGCAGTCTCTGATCATCTCCTGTATTATATCTGCAGTCTCTGATGTCTCCTGCAGTATGTCTGCAGTCTCTGACGTCTTCTGCAGTATGTGTATTAATGTGCTGCTTTTCTTGCTCAATTATTTGGGATTGCTCAGTGAGTGGTAATGATGTGCAATAACCTGTAGCAACCAATCAGTGAACAATAGTGATTTGCTGTAATCTCTAGCAATCAGTTAGCAGTAATTATGTGCCGTGACCTTCTTTCAACCAATTAACAAGCAGAAATTATGTGTTGTAACCTCTAGCAACCAGTCAGTGAGCGGTAATGATAGGCTGTGACCTCTGGCAACCAATTGCAATCACTGGGTGATCTGCTGCAGTAAACTGATTTTGAGTCTACCTGCTATTTTTTTTGTATGCCTCAGAATGGAGGGCCCAAGAAAATGTTTGCCCGGTCCAATCAATATTAAAGATGGCCCTGCCAGAGAGGACGGACGGGCAAATAGAACGTTAATGAAGGTGTCTCTGTGCTACTGTTCCATGACAGACACCAATCTCTGCTCAGAGCCGTGCTATCCTGAGAAGGCAGACGGCACTGATGGAAATTAATAGCATTCACTGAAGAGCACTAATAGGAGGCACTGATAGGAGGCACTGATGGGCACTGATAGAAGGCACTGATGAGCATTGATAGAATGCACTGATGGGCACTGATAGAAGGCACTGAAGAGCACTGATAGAAGGCACTGATGGGCACTGATAGAAGACACTGATGGGCACTGATAGAAGGCACTGATGAGCACTGATAGGCACTGATAGAAGGCACTGATGAGAACTGATAGAAGGCACTGATGAGCACTGATAGAAGGCACTGATGGGCACTGATAGAAGGCACTGATGGGCACTGATAGAAGGCACTGATGGGCACTGATAGAAGGCACTGATGAGCACTAATAGAAGGCAATTATGGGCACTGATAGAAGGCATTAATGGGCACTGATAGGAGGCATTTATGGGTACTGATAGAAGGCACTAATGGGCACTGGTAGGAGGAATTTATGGGCACCGATGAGCACTGATGGGAGGCACTGATGGGTACTGATAGAAGGCACTAACGGGCACTGATAAAAGGAATTAATGGGCACTGATAGGAGGCACTGATAAAAGGTACTGATGGGCACTGATAGAAGGCACTGATAGGAGGCACTAATGGTCAGTGATAAAAGGCACTGATGGACACTGATAGAAGGCACTGATGGGCACTGATAGGAGGCACTAATGGACACTGATAGGAGGCATTTATGGGCACTGATAGGATGCACTAATATGCACTGACAGGCTGCACTGATAGCTGGCATTGATGGACAGTGATAGGTGGTACTGATGGGCACTGAGGCAGTATTGATGGGCTTTGATGGGCAGAATTGAACAGTACTGATAGGTGGCACTGATGGACGCTGTTAGGCGGCATTGATGAGCACTGATAGGCAGCATTGATGGGCACTGATAGATGGCACTGATGATTGAGGCACTGATTATCAGTGTAAACAATTTACTGTCATTCTTGACAGTTAATGGCAGTCCTTTTCTAACACAGACACAGCGTGGGAGGAAAGGGCTGCGGATAACCGGCAAGTCTGTTTACATGTGATCAGTTGATCACATGGTAAAAGGCCGCTGTGATTGTGCTGGATGCACGTTCCAGGAGTCATGCGGGAAGTACGGTTTTGGGAGGATGCCCATGGACACCCCCCCAAAATTGGAAGCCCGGGGCTCGGATGGAAGGGGGGCAGGGGGGCCCATCATGGTTTCTTGCACCGGGGCCCTGAAGGTTCTAGTTACACCTCTGGAAGGCAGCTAATGCTCAACTTCTTTGCAGTTCTACTCATGACACACCATTTTTCTTGGCTCGTCGTGCGTGTTGTACATCACCGCGTTCTTGATGTTCGGAATTTCCGACAACATTTGTGTGACCGTGTGTATGCAAGACAAGTTTGAGCCAACATCCGTCAGAAATAAATCCAGGATTTTGTTGTTGGAATGTCCGATCGTGTGTACGCGGCATTACTCTTACATCAGCAACTGATTCTGTCAGTTGCTTGCTTCATCACCTGAACATTCACCCATTTTTCTAATTGGAGTATAAATTAACTACTCAATGAGAGGACAGGTTTTGCTACTTTTAGGTCAAAGAGTCCATACATTCTATTAAAGGGTCCATACGCTCTTTTAAAAAGTTAATGGACCCTTCTAAGGACTTCTTACAAATTAAAATGGGACAAAATGGGCTATGTTTCAATACATTTTTAAAAAGCCAAGTCTTTTCTGGCTACTGAAGCTCTGCCATTTTACAATTAATTGATAGAGGAAGAGGCTTAGCATTGGGATGAATTGGGGTTTAGTGTGGCCTTCTATTCCACCAGGAAACATGGGTTGATTTTCAGATTAAAGCAGGTACTGTGCATGCAATCACTACAAGATATCTGCATTTCAGAAGTATTGCTAGCTTGGGTAGTTCTTAGGCCAATCTCGCTACAGTATATAGAAATGGTATTGATACTTCTGTTTGGCATAAACCTGTTAGATATATCATGCAATTTGGGTTTCCAGATTTTTTTTTAATTAGCAGGTCAGTAATACAATATATGCCAGTATAATGAATGGGATGAAATACAAGGTATAAGTAAGCAGCCTGTCCTTGGGTGCTCATGTAGGTGCAATTACAATTATAAAAGGCCAATGGGTTAAATGAGCAGCATTACAGTATGTTCCAAACTATTTCATTTACATCTTAATATAATAATAAAGTAAGTGGCACAGTGGTTTTATCAATCATATGCCTGATGGATTAATGGTACCTCTCTGGAAATTCTGATTCCACTCCAAGGCACATTACCGTAATTTATTCCACAACTATATATCTTAATTATAAGTGGAGATATAAGTTTTATTTATCTCAGGAAATCAGACATGTTAAGCCACCATTCAAAGCAATTGATTCAATCAATATGGAATACAAATAAAATTGTATTTGCTTCATTGATAGGCACCATAAAACCCAGCTGATTTGCTTAGTAATTTATTGCAAGCTGTCTAAATGCTATATATCAACTGTAAGCCTATACTGATCCATAATTATATATATTATAAATATTAAAGCATTAACAGGAACGTGTATAAATGGACATACATAAAAGACATGACATGTCTTGACTGATGAGGCGCATAGGCCTTGGCATAAAGCCAACTATTTCAACAAAAAAAGGAAAGAAGGGGAATACTATGCTAATGCCCTAAGTGAACTAAAGCAGCCAGCACAGCAAAGGACAAAAATGTGTAGCAAAAATAAGAAAGGTATGTGCAGCGCTGATCTCTGTGAGAAAAACCTGTATAGCTACAAGGTAATCATATGTGTAAACCAATCATTAAAGGGCAGTGTATCTTGTGTAATCAATGTGTCCTTGTAGAAACCACATACATAGTGTCATAAAAAAGTTATATATACCTCATATTCATATATATACAAACATGTGATCTAAAGGGTTAATAACCTCAAAAAGGAGATAATGGGTGAAAACAAAAAGTGCAAAAAGTGCATCAGAAATACCCCAAATGATCTCTGTTCAGATGAACATCTTATGGTTTTACACTATGTTAATCCTTTTTACCTTTTTGGCTATACCATCTGAGTGTCACAAGGAAGACACTGTCCACTCTTTGATCTGAGATCGCCGGTCCTTTCCAGTTGCCATAAGATTGAGCCGTAGGAAGTACGGAGGGCTCATCTCCTATTGTGGCCAGGAAAAAGTGGTGTGGAGTCTCCATCTCATTGGTGTGCATACACCTTCTGCCATGTTGACTTATTGGGCATAAGCCTTTTTGAGTCCACATGTTCTGGTAAGCCTTTTCAGAGCTGGTGGTGGCTTACTCCTTTGCACTTGTGATTCCTGTTGCTGCCATTTGGGACTTACCTACCCCCCTTTTTGGATAACATATCAGAACATTTGTTTTTTCACTTTCTGGATTCAATTGGACTCTTTTTTCCTTTGTGCTTTTGCACTTTTTGTTTTCACCCATTATCTCCTGTTTTTGAAGCCAACTATTAACATAAGAACAACCCCTTGCACCCTCCCTCCATATAAGAAACAACACTTACAACCATTAAGTTGGAAAAGGCCACAGCTTAATTTAAAGTGGTGTTCCACCAAAAAAAAAAAATGCATGAATGTGCCTTAAAAAAAAAACAAAAAAAACATTTGGAAAAATATTTTTTTTTAACTCACCTCTAAATGGCTGTTGCTAGGGGGTCCCTCGTAGTCTGTCTCCTTCAGTGCCTGAGCTGGTGACATCACTTTCCCTCGGTGCAGGAAGGGCTCAGCTCTGCCCCCTCCCTCTTGTCAATCATCTGGGACACATTACAGGTCCCAGGTGACTGAGCGGCCAATTACGGCACGCGGCGTGCCCGGCTATGAAGCCACAGCCGGGCACCCACAGTTGCAATGCCAGCACCATCGAATGGAGGGGGAGATGAGTGGGGTTTCTATCCCCCACATCGCTGGACCCTGGGACAGGTAAGTGTCCGATTATTAAAAGTCAGCAGCTGCAGTATTTGTAGCTGCTGACTTTTAATTTTTTTTTTTAAATGGGAACTCCTCTTTAATTTTCCAACACAGAACATGTAAACACTTTAAACCAGTGCCAGTCAAAGTTGTACTGTGAGCATGCTTTAACATTAACAAGTCATTCCGAAGAGGGCCTGTCCTTACCAAAAGTGCTGGACAGACAGCCTAATTCCAATTTCCCATCAAGGGCATAGCCCATTTACAGCAACGTTGAATTCTGGCAAGGTCAAAAAAATGCTTCTAAAGCTGCGATAGACCATCCAAAAAAGGGGCGGGAGGGTGGTCAAATCTTCTAGCCACGTGTTCTTCAAAAAAGGCCCACAATTCCCTGGGGGCAGTCCTTTTATTAAGATCAGACCCAGCCCCATCACTCTGCACTTCCACCAACCTTCTTTGGCCACTTCTATACTGTATACTCCCAGCTCCTGGCCATGCCCCCATCAGTCAAGGATCTTTCCCAAAGGGGATCAAGAGGCCTTCATGACTGCTGGGGTGTATAGGCCTAGGCATAAAGCCAACTATTAACATAAGAACAACCTCTTGCCCCCATATAAGAAACCACACTTACAACCGTTAAGTTGGAAAATAAGGCAAGGCCACAGCTTTATTTAATTTTCCAACACAGAACGTGTAAACATTTTAAACCAGTGCCAGTCACAGTTGTTAACATTACCAGGTTAACATTACCAGGTCAAATTTCAAAGTGGGCCTGTCTTTACCATAAGGGCCGGACAGACAGCCTAATTCCAATTTTCCTTCAAGGGCATTTATAGCAACTTTGAATGCTGACTAGGTCAAAAAACCGCCACCCATGTGTCAGTATTAACTGACGAGCGCCCCACCGCAGCCAGTGTCTGTTCCACACCATGCTGAAGACCAATGTTGAGAATATTCAGGCCAATATTATTAAGGTGAAACAAATCACCATTTGCACCCTCCAAATCCTTGTTCTGGACTACGAACCCCCCAATTTGCCAAACAAACTTGGATAACTGGGCATTAACCTTCCCATTCCAAACATGGGCCCAAAGTAAGCACGGCACGATCTTGGACAAAATGAGAACTAAGTTGGTGAAGACTGCATAACAATGAGAAATATCCTGTTTGATAGCAGAGATGTGGTCCACAGAATGTGTATAACCCACGTCGTTCCCCCCCGCATGAAGGATCAAAATAATGGGTCCGGAAACATGTGAATGAAGATGTAAACACTCAGGGAGGACCTGCGACCAGCGTAAACCATGAAGCCCACACCAACAGATTCTGGACATCATATGAAAAGCCCTATAGCTCCAAACTTCCGACCAACGAGAGGCCCAGTAAATACAGGAATCCCCGATGATCAAGATCATGGCCTGATGAAAGCCTGGAATCAAAACAACAAGTGTGGGCGAACATACAAAAAAAGTGAGAGGATTCCCCCCTACCCAAACGCTGAAGCTTTCTATTGGAAAAATCCATGGCAGAAGCCGCGGTAGCAGCACCGATGCGGAAAGAGTGCATCGAAAAATCTTGAGAGGGAAGACCTAGTTTGTCAAGGCAACAATGGAAAACGTGCAAGAATTGGAACCTACTCAGGGAGGAAGAATCAGCGTGAACTAGAAAAGTGGGGGGTGGGGGGGCGTGCAGATCTAAAGTGCGAGGCTAACGGGACTGGGCAAAAGGGTCCTGTACAAGAATGCAAAACTACACATCTACCCTTACCGCAGTTGTCTATTTTCGAGGTACACAGAAATACTGACACACAGTACTCAGAAAAAGTCACGTCCTCGGTTCTGACACTACCCGCTGAGGAACTGGATAGCGAAACCAGCTTGCTGATATGAAAGGCACAAAAGAAAACCCCAGGAGAAAGTCACCCGGAACAGTATGGTCTCAAAAACCGAGAAACACAGTGACGGCAACAGGGAATGGATATTGGAGAGGATATGCAGTGAAACTGGGCGTCGCAAATCAGGAGACTGATTCGCGCGTCTCCAACCCTGCAACACCCGCCAAACAGGAAATTCCTTTGTGATGTCTTACCAACCGAGGAGCCTAAACCAAAAAGACAAGACAGACATGGACAAACTGACCGTGGAGCCAGAAGAGCCTTTTTGGAGTAAAAACACACGGTATGAAAACAAAGCTAGGCGTCTATCATGCTGTGATATAGGTAAAAACTCACTGCATGAACCCAAGACTTGAACCCATTCATCCCAGACCTGGCTGCACTATACCCACGTCCTCAAAATCGATTGAGCTGGGAACAAGGGAGAGCATCGGCAAGATCGTTAGCTATCCCAAGAACATGCCTAGCTTTAAACCATATATTAAACTGCAAGCATCTGAGTGGTGATGAGTGGACGTGTGTGAGTAAAAGCTCCACCGCCCTCCGAACTCCCGGGCTGAATCCACAAACAAGCAGCTGAGCTGCCGATCAGCTGATCATGACGACCCGTAGACAAGCCGCGCTGTAGCCGGCAGGAAGGGGTCAGAGTTCGAAGGACGGAATCCAAGCTTACTTGTCTCCCCACATCTCCGATCATGGAGCGGGATGGCAAACGGGGAGACAGGATGTAAAGAAGCGCAGCGGAGCCAACACTACCGGTGGCATGGACCGAGTGGAGCGGGGGCTCTCGACAAAGAATCTTGATACCCAGGCAGTGGGAGACGGTCTCGCAGAGCACAGTAGGAGATCCCCAGCAGTGGGTAGGGGGAGGAAAGCCCCTGAACAAAGCTCTCCAGGTGGCGGACAGGGCCCAAGGAAGACCGGAGAGGAGGTGAGGGCCAGGGAGCAGGACCACTTAAGTCCCGGTGCGGGAACCCCAATAGCGAACATTGATAAACAGGATCCATTAACACAGGATCAAGGTGACTTGGATCAACTGGAGGCTAATGGGGGGACATTAGAGGCCCTACACTGTACAGGGACTGTATTAACAGCAGGAAGAGAAGTCCCAGCCCCCAATACGGGTCAGATGGTCATACAGGGCACCCAAACATTGGTGGAAGTGGACCCCAGTCAGGGTTTGCTGGAACACAATCAGTCCTTAATGGTTAATCATTAAAGCCCAAAAAATGGGGATAGGCGGCCCCAGGGTCTGAATAGACAGATGGAAGACACGGAGAGGGACATCTGGGAATTATTGAGGGCCCTCCCCACAAAAAATGATATCCAACAATTAATCAGCGCTGTGGAACAGTCGTGTTTGCAAGTGGTGGAAAGTTTAAAGGAGGATATATGGGCTCTGGGACATAGAGTAGAAAAAATGGAGAATGAACAAGAGGCCATAGTACATGCAGTGGCGGATGTTCAAGATACTATTAAAAAACATGAAGAGGTACTAAATTCCTACAGGGATCAGTTGGACGTTTATGAAAATAGGGACAGAAGACAGAACATTCGTATAAAAGGATTGCCCGAATCAATCCCATCGCCTGAATTAGTTTCAACAACCAAAAAATCTTTGGTCAGATCATGGGGGACTTGGCACCTGAAACCATAGAAATAGACCGGGTTCACCGGGTTCCATCCCATAGTGCACAGAAGGCTGAGACATCAAGAGACGTCATTTGTAAAGTGCATAAATATGCAGTGAAAGAGAGCATTATGAGGATGGTCCGTAGCAAGCCTGGGATTCTGTTTGATGGTTTAAATATAGCATTGTACCCAGATATATCATGTCGGACTCTTTATCAGCGTCGGTTAGTCCGACCTCTGTTAGAAGCCCTACGTTCAGCGGAGAATAAATACTGGTGGGGGTACCCATTTAGCTTGACAGCCTCCAGGAATGGTAGAACAGCAATATTGCGTACCAAAGATGATCTAGAATCGTTTGTGGAAAAATTGGACCCAAGGTGGACTTTATAGATTGGAGAATAAATTATCTAAGACCCCTTCTACAGCGGCCTGAGCGATGGCAAGAAATCTCGGCAAAGGCCAACATGGGCATGGCTCAAAGAAGACATAGATAGGCTGATAAAAGGACTAAATAGAGGAGGGGCTCTGAAGGGATCTAAAGAAAAGGGGTTGGGTTTTTTTTTTTTTTTTTTATATATGGAACCGATAAGGTTATTTAGATCCAGTCACCAGGGAGGGGATTTGTAGGCAAAATACTCGGGAGGAGGGGGGAATGAGGGAGTACGGTGGGAAATGGGGACCATTTCTTGGTCAATAGGTCAGTCCCGATTTAGGGGATTAGTTAATCTGCTAAAAGCAGGAAAGGGAGGTGACCTGTGCACAAGGGGTGTTTATTTGCACAGCTCCCCCCCCCCCCCCCGATTAGTAGATATACTCCAGGGGGGAGTTTTTTGGGGTGGAAGAGGATTGTGTATGTTTTTTTTTATGGCATATATGATGAGTTTTTTTTTCTTTTCTTATTTTTTTTTTAATGTATTATGTTTTATTGGTAACTGGGTTAGTAGGATCAGTGGCAAGAATGTTAGGGTGAGAAGTGTCGTGGGGACAGTATTAAGGGATTGGTACTGGAAGTCAGCAAGGATAATTTAAAGAAAGGTTGCTATATTGAAATTTATATCATACAATGTAAGGGGGTTGCGCTCACCAATTAAAAGAGGGCGCCTCTGGTTGGAATTGCAACATCATGGAGCAGAGGTGGTCTTCTTACAAGAGACACATTTCAGGGGAAGCTCCATTCCTAGCCTGCCTCAGAACATAATGAATCAATGGTACCATGCAGTGTCACCAATTGCAAGGGCAAGAGGGGTCACAATTGCCTTTAAGAAGTCTTGCCCTTGGAAAACGGAGACCCTTCAGAGTGATCCAGAGGGACGTTTCCTATTTGTGAAAGGTACACTGCATAGTGTACGGTATACGTTCGCATCGATTTATGCACCAAATGAGGGGTTGGTTAATTTTCTTGCTAGAAAATTTAGAAAACTGGAAAAATTTAGAGAAGGATGTCAAATGGTGGGCGGGGATTTTAATCTGGTGTTGGACCCAAGTATGGACACATAAAGCATGTTAAACAACTTCTACGTTCTCAACATCTCGTAGATAGCTGGCGGGTAATGCATACAGGAATTAAGGATTATAGTTACTACTCTAAAACACATATGTACTCGCAGCTGGACCTGTTTCTGGTAGACCAATTTTATTTGGAGAATGTCCTCATGAGTACAATTGAATCCATAACTATGTTAGATCATGCCCCCATAACTCTGACTTTTTGTCAAATTCAAATGGGTCACTTGGAGCGAACCTGGCACCTGAATGAGTCATTATTGGATAAGGAGGAAATAGGGGAGGAACTAGGCCTTAAAATAAAAGCATATTTTGAAATAAATGAGACAGGGGAAGTGTCAGAGCAAGCGGTGTGGGAAGCTCATAAAACAGTCATAAGAGGGGAATTGATAGCGTATGGATCATATATTGAAAAAGAAAGTAAGAAAGAAATAAAGGAACTACTAGAGAAAATCAATGTATTGGAGATGAAACACAAGAAAAATCTCGACCCTGCAGATAGTAGGCACTTGGAGAGCTTACGAGCTCTCACAGTGCCTAGATCGCAGAGTTAAAAACAAAATTAGGTACTTTGCAAATAGGTCGTATGAACAGGGGAATAAGTGTGGGCGGCTATTGACTAAACAACTTAAAAAACAACAAGACTCTAGACATGTTCATAATCTACTAGCACAGGGTAAGAAGGTAGTTGAAACGAAATCCATAGCGACAGAATTCAGTAGATTTTATGAGGCGCTATATAACATTCCCAAGACAGATATACTGCTAACAGGGGACAAAGAGAGACAATGTAGGAGTGAGATACGGGATTATATTAAGGAAGTATCAATGCCCATGTTGTCTAATACAATTACAGAAGAAATTGAACGTCCAATTTCGGTAGAGGAGTTGAGTGGAGTGATAGCAGCCTTGCCACTAGGAAAGAGCCCAGGGCCGGATGGGCTGACGAATTTATATTATAAAAAATTTCTTCCAGTATTAGTAGTACCACTCTGTAACTATTTTAATTCAATTAATGCATCCAATCCACTACTGCCAGAAGCCCTTTTGGCTTATATAACGGTTTTGCCAAAAGGGGGGAAAGACCCCCAAAATTGCACAAACTACAGGTCTATCTCCCTACGCAACTCTGATACTAAATTGTTAGCAAAGATCTTGGCCCTGAGGCTTCAAGAGCACATGGGTGAATTAGTTCATCTGGACCAGACGGGGTTCATGAGGGGACGTGAGGCGAGGGATAACACCATTTGTGCACTTCACGTTTTTCATTGGATGCAATATGGCCCAGATAGAGCCCCAAGGATCATACTGTCAATGGACGCCGAAAAGGCATTTGATAGGGTGCATTGGGGCTCTATGAGGGAAGTATTGAGGGGGGGAAGCCTGGGGGAACGGATGATGGGATGGATAATGTCTCTGTATGCAGAACCAAGAGCAAGGATTAAGGTAAACGGCACACTGTCAGACTACTTTAATATACGAAATGGCACGAGGCAGGGGTGTCCATTATCCCCTTTAATATTTGCTATAACACTGGAGCCATTCCTACGTAAAATCAGGAGTAACAGAGAGATAATCGGGATGTGTATTGGTCCTGAGGAACATAAGGTAGCAGCATATGCGGATGATCTTCTTTTCTTTCTCTCTGCCCCACAGACATCTTTAGCAGCACTTATGGCGGAAGTACATAAATTTGGTATCCTATCTAATTTTAAAATTAACTTTGAGAAATCTATTATCCTGCCCAGTCATGTTCCATTAGCATTAGTAAGATTATTGCAACGTACATACCCATTTATCTGGAACAGAGACTCTCTGGCATACTTGGGGGTACACATTAGCACAGACCAGAAACTGCTATATGAACTTAATTATGGTTCATTACTGACAGGGATAACAGAAGACTTGAAGAAGTGGAAGGGCCAGTATCTAACTTGGTTTGGGCGAATTAGTGCAATAAAAATGAATATATTACCCAGATTAATTTATATACTGTACCGATTAGACTACCAGAGACCCTTTTTAGATAAATACGAAGGTCGTTTGTGGCCTTCGTATGGAATGATAGAAGACCAAGACTGGCCTATGACATCTTGGGAAGGAATAGGGCTGAGGGGGGCTTGGGATTACCAGATATCGCATTATACTATAAGGCCATGACCTTAGTTCGGATTCTAAACTGGTGTCATGACTCACAGAATAAATTATGGGTCCAATTAGAAAAGTCAATGGCAGGGAGGAACCTTGCAGGGGCACCTTGGATTTCGAGCTCATCAAGAGGATTTTCCCAGTGGACGTCACCGTTAACTCGGAATTCGCTAGAGGTGTAGGACAAGCTGAATAGGAGGGGTAAATATGCCCCTCAGGTGTCCCCTATGGCTCCTCTGGAGGGATTCCCTTGGTTCCCTCCGGGGGAGAAGACGGGGAGTCTGGGGGCATGAGGTTGGGGTAGGGTTACGTGTGGCAGGTTTGCCCCGAGTGGAGTCCTATCAACCTTGACGGAAGTGGTGTCAAGATTTGGGACTATACATCTGGCAGAGTGGAAATATCGTCAATTAGCGAGTTTCTTCAATAAAATAAAGCTTTTAATAAGACCCCTGAATTCACTCACTATGTTTGAAAGGCAGTGTGTACAAATGTCGGACTCTAAACACATGCTGCACAAATGTATGGAGTGATTCTTAGCGGGCAGGAAGGGACAGTTCCCTATTTTGTTAGGGAATGGGAGAGGGAACTGGACCAGGCGTTGACAAATACATAAATTAAAAAGATGATTATACTAACTTATTCCACATCTATAAGCTCATAGGTGCAGGAAATGGCATATAAATTCCTATCAAGATGTTATAGGACTCCAGTCAAATTATCACAGATGTTTCCAACAACAAATGATCAGTGCTGGAGAGGTTGTGGACAGAAAGGCACATTTCTCCATCTGTGGTGGATGTGTCCTGTAATCAAACCATTTTGGGAGTCAGTGGCCCCATGGATCGAGAAATTGACCTCTGGACCCCTGGAGTTCAAACCATTACACTATTTATTCCATGGGATGCCTGGATCTATTAAAACATATCAGAAACTCCGCACTTATTAAATGCAGCGAAAAAAATTATACCGAAATATTGGAAGCAAATCCAATGTCCCACATGAATAGAGTGGAGGAATGAAGTTAATTCAATAATGCAAGCGGAGAGATGGGTTCATGTAGTGAAGGACCAACAAGGGAAATTTGAAAAGACCTGGGCGGGGTGGAAACATTGTGTTACGGAGATAGAAAAGGAGAGAAGCACTGCTGAATAGGAGAGAGGGAAGACATGGTACAGTCCCTAGGAACATATATAATATTAGAGGTTGACTTTGAAAGTGAACCGTTAATAACTATACACTGATCCTATATAATTACTGAAGTGGTGGGGGGTGGGGGGGTTTTGTTTTTTTTTGTTTTTTTTCCCCTCGTCCATGAAAGAGGGTGTTGATCAGGGAATCTTAAATTTACAGTGTGGGGGAATTTTTTTTTTTTTTTTGCACAAAGGGTCTAAAGCTGGGGTAGTTTGGCCATTAATGGCCTCTTACACTACACGATTGTTAATTGATAAGTACACTTATTTTTTTTTTCCTTTTCTTTTTTCAAAAAGGATTTAAAGTATGGGCAGTTTGGCCATTTATGGCCTCCTACACTATTTGATAGTTAATTGATAAATACACTACGGTATATATTTTTTTTTCCTCACAACTGGGCACGTACACAAGGGGTATGGGAAGAAGTAATGGGTAGACTCCTGATCAACAATGAAGGTGTAAGGGGGAAGGGAGGGGAATTCTTTTTTTCCCCTTTTTTTCTCTCTTTCTTCTTTCCTTGGGTAAGGGTAATTGTATAGTTCTTGTTTGTGGTTTAAGGAACACAAGGTTATATAATGATGTATGGAATGTTGTATTTATAAAATGAAAATAAAAAAATTTTGATTATAAAAAAAAAAAAACTGCAAGCATCTAAGAATTAGAAAATATAGTAAAGATACAACCGGAGGAGATATAGCGGACTGCTGGTTGACGACGTGAACCAAACTCATATTATCCAACCATTAAACCACCTGACCGTTGCGCAACAAATCCATGGGGGCCCATAAGACCGGCCATTTGAGTGCAACATGTCCTCCAGCAGCCAACATGAATGACTGTTGTATGACTGGAGAAAGCATAGCCAGATGTCCAAGTCATCACGCATTGGCCTGGTTATATAGACATAATGATGGAACAGCCACGCCTTTCATAGTCCATCTATGAAACGGCCCTCCCTATGGGGATGACCCGACAGGCAAAGACCAAATGACCTAACAGGGAACAAAGCTGCTTTAACTGAAGTTGTTTAGACCCTTTAGCAGTCTGGGCTGGTGCTCACATTTTTTTTTGGGGGGTGCAAACAAATTGAAAAATACTGACAAAAAAAATCAATTGCAGCCTCACTGTGCCCATCAAATTCAGCCATTGTGCCCATCAAATGCAGCCACTGTGCCATCAATTGCAACCATTGTGCCCATCAAATGCAGCCACTGTGCCATCAATTACAGCCTCTGTGCCATCAATTGCAGCTACTGTGCTTATCAAATGCAGCCACTGTGCCCATCATATGCAGCCACTTGTGCCCATCAAATGTAGCCAATTGTGCCCATCAAATGCAGCCACTTGCGCCCATCAAATGCAGCCACTTGTGCCCCATCATATGCAGCCACTTGTGCCCCATCATATGCAGCCACTTGTGCCCCATCATATGCAGCCAATTGTGTCCCATCATATGCAGCCACTTGTGCTCATCATATGCAGTCACTTGTGCCCCATCGTATGCAGATGCTGTGCCCCATCATATGCAGCCATATGCTTTTCTAACACATCTGGATGAACTGTGAGTGCAATGCTTTGCGCTCCAAGTCCACCTCTTTTAGAGCCTATTAGAACCTGTGACTCTAATCAGGTGCTTAAAAAAAAACACCCTCGCCACTGTAATTCAGGCGCCCGGCATAGAGAAAAAGGGACGGACGCCTGAATAGGGGGTGGCAGCAGCGGCCATGGATAGATTCATGCATAGCATGAATCTATCCATTAGTCATAGAGGGGGTGGCTGGAGAGAGTGGGCGATACCCTTGCACCCTTAATGGACAGCCGCCCCTGCCCTTTAGCCAAATGGACCAGGGAGAGGAGTCTAACCAATTTATCACCGGGCAAACGAAAAACCTTTGCCACCTGTCTATTTCTATGCCTAAAAATGATGCCCAAAACAGGACTCTCAGTTTTGTCAGCTGACAGTGGAATGGCAAACCGCTCACAGGTATCCTGCAAAATGGAAAGGAGCCGATGACACTGTCCACTGCTGGCCAAGCCTATGAACAAGAAGTCATCCAAGTAATGTAACAGCGAATGCAGACCAGCCAACTGGACAACCAACCATTCAAGGAAGCTACTGAAAAGCTCAAAGTAATAACACAAAATCGCACAGCCCATGGGAAGGCACATGTAAAAAAAAGTAGCTTCCTTGGAAGTATCAGCCCAGCAAGTGAATGCATTCTGGGTGAACTTGAAGGAGGCGGAAGGAGGACTCAATGTCCGCCTTAGCCAGCAAAACAGACTGGCCAGCAGACCTAATCAAGTGAGATGCTTTGTTGAAAGAGGCGTATTGGACCCTGGATATTTCTTTATTGATACAGTCGTTAACCGAAGAGCGAGAAGGATAGGAAAGGTGGTTATGAGGCGGAATTTGTCCTCCTCCTTTTTGGGAACCACACCCAGGGGAGAAGCTCTCAGGTTGTGAAAAGGGGCAAAATAAAAAGGGCCCAGCATATGCCCCAATTCCAACTCCTTACGGCACTTCTCGGCCACGACGTGTTCGGATTTAATAGCAGACTTTAAATTAGTCGCCATGGTAGTCTCATCAGAATGTGTAAAGGGGATCCAGAAACCATGGTCCAACCCGTCCCTTAAGTTCAAAGCTTCCCTATGAAGAGGGTATCGGTCTAGCCAGGGAAGCATCCCTAAGATGTTCACTGGCGTCATCTGGCTTAGAAAGGTCAGGCTTATCTCCCCCATCACCCTGGCAAAAAGACGCAACCTTCGCCCAGTCACGACTCACCTCCAACTCCATCAAGTCCCCTTTAGATGGGGTTTCCCATTTCAGCTCTCAGCATCCAAAGATGACACACAATACTCCATCAGAGATCTTCATGAATGTGAAGCCTTCACCCGTAATTTGGGACTACCATCTGTTCCAGAAGAAGATCTCCAGCTTCCTCCGCCTGCTCTGGCCTCCAAGCCCCTTCAGGCTCCCGCAGCAATCTGGACCCCAGTACGTCGGAGACAACAGAAGACTTTCTCTACACCGCAACGTTCCAACCAGCCTAGACCCCCCCCCCCACCTGAAGCTCCATGGCTCTCCTGATTTGTCCCTCCTTGTTTTTTGGATCCCAGATACCCAGGATTTCGGCTGACTTCTTTAGGTATCTGTGGGGAGTGCTCTCCCCTATACTCCTTCCCTTTTCTGTTATGCTCAGTAAGCCCCTATTTTATTTATTTTTTGATTATTTTTTCACACATATGTTTTTTTCACTTTGGAAGGCTTCTGTCCTCCTTTTAGCCCTCACTGTAGTTACAGCCAATGGTGTTATGTTCTGATCATTATTATTTATTAATTGTTCGAGGCTAGTTATTTCCTAAAGGAGCGGGCCATAGTCCGCTGTTCTAGCTGACCGTCATGTTCCTCTATATGTCCAAGGCGTCCCGCCTTGGTCCCCTGAAGGACTTTCTTCCTTCAGGCTTTCAAAACTCGTTTGAATTTTTTTGATTTCTTTTTTTTTCCGCTTTTGCTAAACCTTTCAATTTTTTTATCAGGTTCTTTTTTAACCTGTTTTGGTTCCTTTATTTTGCTGCAGGTTATAAAATCACCACACATTGTCTTGTTGCTCAGGAATGCTGATGTGTATATGTTCCCTCTAAACCTCCATGGGTTAGACTATCTTTTACCAATGAGTTATGTCACAATGTCATAGGCTTATTACTCTATAAATGTAACATGGCTTTAAAAATATTTTCTTGTAATGTTAAGGGTTTGAATTCCTTACGCAAACGCTGGCTAGCTTTGAAGGAATTCAAATCCTCCAGAGCTGATGTGGTGATGGTTCAGGAGACACATTTCCGCCCAGGGGGCTCTTTTAAATTTGCTTCTAAACTATTTCCCACAGTTTATATGGCCTCAGATCCGTCTGGGAAGGCTGGAGTGGCCATACTGATTAAGTTTTCTTGCCCTATACGGATCCTAGCTTAGACTCTTGACCCCCGGGGTCGTTATGTCCTCCTGACCTGTACCCACCTGAATACCTCCACTCTAGCTAATATTTATGCACCCAATGCTGGACAGATTGGTTTTCCCACTGGAGTTCTTGATCGGCTGCGTTCTTTCTCTCAGCCTTTCATGATAGTAGGCAGGGATTTCAACATGTGTATGTCTCCTAGTAGGAATAGATGTGCTTTATTTCAACAAACCCCACCCACCCAAATCCTTAAATTGTCCACATCCTTTTGCAAATTAATTTGCTCCCATAATCTTTTTGATGTGTGGAGAGTGAAACATCCTACCCATTGTCAATACACCTTTTACTCCCCTCCACACAAGCTATATTCTCGATTGGACCACTTTCTAATATCCGTCCCTTTGCTACCCTATATAGCCTCTTCGGAGATAGATCCTATTACGTGGTCTGATCATGCCCCCATTACTCTGAGTATGGTGCTTCATGCTGCATCACCCAAAACTTGTCATTGGAGACTCAATGAGTCTCTTTTGCGGCATGCCGAAACTAAGGACAGGCTTCTCAAAAAATTAGAGCAGTTTTTTCATTTAAATGTAGGCTCAGTATCTGATACATCTATTGTATGGGAAGTCCATAAAGCAGTTTTTAGGGGTGAGTGCATCTCAGCCACTACACGCCTGAAACGTGACTCCGTTAGGCTGAGATCGGAGCTTGTGACCCAACTACGGACGGCGGAGGCACAGCTACTCCGCTTCCCTATGGTGGGTCGCTTGCGTACAGTGATTACTATCCGCAATCACATTAGGTCTGTGGATATGAACAAAATCTCGAAGTCAATGTTATGGTCTAAGCGAAAGTTTTATGAGTATGCAGATAAACCACACAGGATGCTTGTCCATAGGCTTAAGCCCTGGCCTTTTCTGTCCATCCCTGATCATATAGTACAGTCAGATGGTACACCTACATACTGCCCTTGGACCATGTCCGGAATTTTTGGGGAGTATTATAATAAACTCTATAATTGCCTGAGCACAGATTCATAGGCCCAGTTCTCACAAGACAGACTAGACTCTTTCTTATCATCTATATGCCTTCCAAAATTGTCACCAGACCAACGCTCCTCATTAAAACAATCTGTCTCAGTTGAAGAATTAACTGAAGTAGTTAATCACCTTCCCTCACATAAAGCCCCAGGGCCAGACGGTCTTCTATATTCCTATTACAAGATGTTTTTACGACCCTAACCCCGCATCTGGTATCCTTGTACTCTAGGGTAAATCACCACACTCTTCATTTTTACACGCTTTTGTGACCGTTATCCCTAAACCGGGTAAAGACCCATCCCTTCCCGATAACTACCCATTGCCCTATTAATTTCAGACTATAAAATCTTCACCAAGATTTTAGTGAACAGACTCTCCCTGCTTCTGCCAGCACTAATTCATAGAGATCAGGTGGGATACGTTCCCACGAGGCACGCAGGTGACAATATGCGTCACACAATTGAACTTATAGACTTACTCACTAAAACCAAAAATCCCACTTTGTTACTAATGCTGGCCATACACTATACAGAAAATCGGCCGAACCCATTTTCGAAAAAAGAACGTTCGGTAATGACCGCAAACGATCACGCCATCAGGTAAGTAAAGATTTTCGATCGTTAAATCGTTTATGAACAGCAATGTATCGTTTTTTCGTTCGTTTTTTTCATTTATAAAAGGAAGTGTCAAAATGTGTTTGACCTCTGTACTGTGGCTTCCTGTGTTTGACGAGGAGCAACATACGTTCGTGCGTACGTCGGAACGAACCCTCTACCTACAATATGGATGTGGATGAAAGGACCATTGGCATAGTCATGCTTGGAGTGATGGCTATACAACAAGCAGAGGAACCCATAATCAAAAGGCGAAGGTTATGGAGTAAAGAGTGGCTGAAGAACCGGGATGACTTCTCTCATATGAGATTGGTTCGAGAGCTCAAGGAAAACAATCCAGATGACTATCGGAACTATCTGAGGATGCCTGATGAGTCCTTTCAGCTCTTATTGAGTAAAGTGTCACCCCTTATTACCAAAAAAGACACAGTCTTAAGACCAAGCATCCCAGCAGAGCAGAGACTGGTAGCAACACTTCGCTTTCTGGCAACTGGCCGAAGTTATGAAGATTTAAAGTTCACTACCGGAATCTCTGCCCAGTCACTTGGCCGCATCATACCAGAGACCTGCCAAGCCATTATAAAGATCATGCAAGAGGAATACCTAAAGGTAATGACACACTGCTTTTATTTTGAACTCTCAAACACTGTACAGCTTGCTTTGTTTAACTTTGATTTTAGAAGCTCTAAACATATCAGTAAACTCAAACTAGTTCATAACATGTCAAACTGACAAACATAACATATTTAAACCCAAATGTATGTTATTCACAAAGATGTGTACTGATAATCATGTCCCCAGTTGTTTTGTTGACGATCCTGCTGTGGGAATGGTACGTGCCACTGATGCATTTGTTGAGGTACTTGCAATGATTGTGGGTGTGTGGTTTGCAATGATTGTGGGTGTGTGGTTTGCAATGATTGTGGGTGTGTGGTTTGCAATGATTGTGGGTGTGTGGTTTGCAATGATTGTGGGTGTGTGGTTTTGTGCTCAGCTAAGTGTGTATTTGTGGTCAGCTCCCCCCTTAACCCTTTATTAAGAAGTTGAATGAGTAATGGTTCCAGTAATTGTTTTTGGTCTTCTGACATCCTGCGCATTTTCTTTGCTGCAAATGCACCCAGGTCATCACATTCATCCTTCTTCTGATTTAACGCTGCAGATGCTTGTAGTAGAAAGTTGCCTGTTGCATCTTGCTTTGTCTTTCTCTTTTTGGTAATGCTTACTGGTGGTGATGTGACAGTTTGTGTTTCACTGCCAAATAGATCCTGTATAATAAAGCCAATTGTTATAATTTTTGGACAATTAAGCCTTAAAATTTTTTTTAAAATTTATTTTTATCTTTGCACAGCTGCCATCATCTGTGGAGGAATGGAAATTAACTGCCAAACAATTTGAAGACTATTGGAATTTTCCAAACTGTGGTGGTGCCATAGACGGCAAACATGTTCGGATAATACCCCCAGCAAACTCTGGCTCATTCTTCTACAATTATAAAGGCTACTTTAGTATTGTCCTAATGGCAATTGTCAATGCCAAGTATGAATTTATTTTTGTTGACATAGGGAAAAATGGCAGAAATTCGGATGGGGGAATAATAGAGAAGACCTCTTTTTTCCAGCACTTAAAAAATGGACTTCTACATCTCCCATCCCAAGAGGACACAGTTGAAGGTCTCAACATCTCATTTGTTGCCGATGACGCGTTTGCGTTATCTGAGCATATTTTAAAACCTTTTGCCCTCAAAAACCTGACACCTGGGCAAAAAATTTTTAATTATAGGTTATCTCGTGCTAGACGAGTAGTTGAAAACGCGTTCGGTATTATGGCCAACCATTTTAGAATATTTCACACAGCAATAAATGTAGCCCCCCCAAAAATTGACACAATAGTCCATAGTTGCTGTGTGTTACACAATTTCTTACGGCGTACTAGCTCCACGTACATGCCCCAATCCCAGTTGGACCGGGAAGATACTTTGTCTGGGGATGTCACGCCTGGTGAGTGGCGTAATGACACCGAAGGCTTATTAAACCTAGGCCGTGCCCCACCACGTCTCTCCAGTCAAGTCGCTCGCCAGAGTCGCATTGATTATATGCACTATTTTCTGGGTCCTGGAGCAGTAGATTGGCAAAACAATGTCTAAATGCTATGTCAATTTGAGTGGCTGCATTTATATATTATTTCATTACTAAATACAGATGTCATGTAAGATTTTTCTTTAAATAAAAAAAATTACCAAGTTACATGTGCTTTGATTTTTGTATGTATTCTCTTCAATTTTTAGTTTCAGATGTGTATAATAAAACATAATATTCTGACTTTACCTGACTGTCTGCCATTTCGTCAAATGTTCCATCTTCTTCATCTCCTGAAATATTCTCACTGATACTGTCTAAACTTGACACAGAGGGTCGTGCTTCCTCCTGGTCAGTCAGAAAACGTAGACTCTCGAAATACCACAGGCGTGGCACATATACTTCATCTGCACCTTCACCAGATCTTTTGGATTCATTAATTTTATTTAATTCTTTTTTGAAGATCGTACGCAGATTGGCAATTTTTTTGGTCACATAGGATATATCTGCTTTTGCATACACAACAGTGCATAGTTCCACTAATTTAGTATACGCTTCTTTACGTTTTTGACGATCTGAGTAGTCTTTGGAGCGCACTTTCCATAGACATGTAAGGTCTCGGTACATTTCAATGAATTGTGGCAGGAAATGTGGTGATGTAAATTTGTCCACCATTGCTCCTGTAATTATAAAAAATGCTGCATTGTTCAGTTGCCAAACTACACCTAACAATTAATACCCTATAACTATTGTACTGGTCTGCTTACCTTCAGTTCTTCAAAATCTTCTGTGTATTGGCCCGTGTAATCCTTTTGTCTGGTCAGTGGCAAGACAACGTTCTGTTCAGTGTGTGTTAAGCACCATACACACGATCGGACCTTGTACAAACTTTCCCGTTGTTTTTTTTTGGAAAAAGGGCCTTGTCTCTCTGAACTTGTATTGCATGCAGACGGTCTGACGTTTAGGCAACAAACACGAACGTAGTGACGTTACAACGTACGGATGAAACTTCCAATGAAGACGTTAAATTCTTCGGCGTCACGCTTCGGGCTCCCTCTGCTAATTTCTAATTATTATACGTTTGGTCAGTGCAGATTCGTGCGTTACTTTGCGTTTACGACCGTTTGTAAAATTGTATGACAACCAGCCATGTTATACAATCCTAGGAGAGAGTGTGTTGTTTATGGGCTTGCAGTTCTTGCTGTGACTCTAGCCCGGTCCAGGAATAGTCAGAGTAGTAGGATGAGGATTATTTGGGCCAAAACTTGGCTACTTAATCGTGACCAATTTAGCCATATGCCCTTGCTGCGTGAGCTGCAGGAGAATAATCCAAATGATTCTCTGAATTATCTCCGGATGACGGACTCCTGCTTTCAGCAACTATTGTAATTGCTGTCCCCCTATATCATGAAGCAGGACACCTGCATGAGGGCTGCTATTCCAGCAGAGCAAAAGCTCATAGCTACCTTACGTTATTTGGCGACAGGGAGGGGTCCCCAGGATATCAAGTTTACCACTTGGATCTCTCACAAGGCTCTGGGAGAGATTATTCCTGAGACATGTAGTGCTATTATCCAAGTCCTGCAGAAGGACTATATTCGTGTAATTTTTTGTATTTAATATCACCTTCGTGTTTTTCTAAAGTATTTTATAAATTTATTATTCCATCCTTCCCATTTTTGTAATATGCTGTGAATGAATGCCCTCTTTGTCCTCATGCATGCTGTAACTTTTTGGTGGCCTACATGCATATTTTCCTTCACTAACCTCCCCAGCATGCTACCCTTGGCCCACACACACCTAGCCTAGTAACTTAAAAGTGTATTTTTTTCTGCTTCATTTTTAGGTTTACCACAAACACCCCCTTAAAATGTGTCCCAATCTTATTCCTGTCCTATAAATTCATGCAGAGTGCAAGATTCCCTTTTTGGTTGTGCAAATACTTATCCCCCCCCCCCCCTAAAAAAACACCCAAAAAACAGTCAACCGATATAGCTACTCTATCTGCTGATTTTGCAAAACACATACATAGTATACCTTATTTTTTTAGGTAAGATTGCTGCCTAAATTCTCCAAAGCATGTAGTGCAAGGGCCTGCAAGATTACCTTCAAAAGGTCAAAATGATACGTTCGTTATGATGAATTTAGCATTATGAGGGGCTCACACCATCCCTGTGCTGTGCTGACTTCCTGTGTTTATAACTTTATCATAACGAATAATCCTAATTAACGAACATTGTTATTATTTTGTCCGATGTATGTCAAAATGTGTATAGATTTGAACAATGTGCCTTCTGATTTACGGATTTGCCCACTTCTTACCTGGCCACTGGCCTGACAATGTTCTAAAGATAGATGGTCAGGCAAAATAATAATTAATTTTTCATGCATTTAGCTCTCATGGAAGTGTAGAGGTTTACTTGTCAAAACCAGCTACCAATTCAACTCCCCCCCCCCCCCTTAAAGTTTAGGAATGTGCCACCAGAGGGGGTGAGGGAGCATATAATTTGAATTTAGCCTTTTTTGGATGTTGGGATGAATGGACGCCACTCTGACGGAGATGTGATGATACGTACTGAATTTTAGGATCGTATACAAAAAGGGACCTTAATTTTTCCAAATGCTCTGGACAATATTGAGGTACTAAATTTTGTCTTTGGGGCAGATGAGGCTACATTGCCTCAGAGAAAAGTGATGAGCCTTTTTCCCGACCAGCTCAATAGGCTGTGATGCCAGCTATGGCAAGTGCATGTGCTGGTTTGGGCTCCCAGAATGCCCGTCTTGTCAGTGAACAATATATGGACTACTTTTTTACTTGCTGATTAATTATTTTACTTCTTAATAAAATGAGATTTTCAAGGAAATACTGTTGTCTGTTTACTAGCTTTGCAAATAGCCTTGATCTTTTTAATTTTTGCCACTAGTGCAAACCAACCTGATGTGCAACATGAGGTGACAATCTCACTTTGAGCTAAATATTATATTGTGCTGTGTCTCAGCTACACACATTTTAGAGTACACTGTCAATGTAACCACAGCAACTTAACAAATATACTGGTATTGAGCACTGAAATAAAAAAACACACATTGTTTTTTTTCAAAAATGTTTTTATATGTGCACATTCCTGTGCGTTTTTTTCTTTGTACAAACAGGCATATTATCAAACTGAACTTGTATGACAACCACGAACTTACAAAGTTCAACATTAACAAAATATGTAAATTTTTTTGGGAATTTTTTTTTTATATTTTTTTTATATTTTGTGTGTAATTATTTTTTGATAATAATTTTTTTTTCTTTTTTTTTTATTTTTATATCATTATTTTTTTTTCATTTTTTTGGTCATTATTTTTTTTGGAAAATTTTGTTGATTAGTTTAGAAAATTTATTTTTTTTTTTTTTTGAATTAACAAACAGAAACAATAATTTGGACATACTCATGCAGCAGGAAATGAAGAACATGATAGATGTTTATGGACGTCAAAAGTGTTTAGATTCTACCCAAAACATCTATCATGTCCTTCATTTCCTGCTGCACTGTGTTAAGACGAGCTCTCATGGCATCTATTTCGCCATTCCATAACATGATCTGAGCTATGAGCCTTTGGGCGCTGTCTGCTGTAAAGTGGTCAGGTGGCTCTTCCACAACCAGAACATCACCTAAAAAAGTGAGAAAAAACATGTATTTAGAAATATGCAGGCATACATAGATTACCTGAAGCTGGGGTGTCAGACACTCACCTGGTGAGGTACAGGCTCCCACTTCCCCCACCTCTCTTTCATCATGTGTGATGCTGGTGCTGGGTTCAGGTTGGGGGTCCCGGCGATGTTGTGGCTCCCGGCGATGTTGTGGCTCCCGGCGAGGTTGTGGGTCCCGGAGATGTTGGTGGTCCCGGCGAGGTTGGGGTCCTGTTGACCCTGTTGTCTGCGTCTTTGATTCTCTATGAACAATTAAAAAAAGGTATATTTAGCACACAGATATTTATGGCCCGAAATAGGAATATGAAACATTGCTTTCAAGTGGTGTACAATTGTCTGTTTAGGAAGAGAACCAAGTTGAAGACATGAAACCGAGCCCTTTCTTTGATGGCCTTCTCCATCCAGCTTACCCTACCACATTTGGGTCGCACGCAATATCTATGCTTCTTGGTTGTTAACCATTTTATTGCTCTCTCTATGTATTTAATATTGTGAAATAAAAAGTTTTTAATTTGACATTCTTTTCTCTTATTCACCTGGAATACTTTAGCACCGCTATAATCCCCTGTCCCTTTACTCATTGGTTATGATTAAAAAGACCTTTGACCCCAAATTCAATACTTACCTTTTTGTGCCAAGTTTTTATGGTGTCCCACACTAGTGCTCCTGAGTCCAGATGTGTAACCAGCTGCTGTGTCCTCTCCTTACATTCCACTGAATCTATTTATCAATTAATTAAAATTTCAAAGACATCTAGACAACAATGTCTTTTAAATTCGTTCAATCACATAAATGATCATGACCAAAACAGTCATAAGCCTATATCAGTTTAAAAAAGTCGTATTCATTGGCAAACGATCACTGTTGGTCTTTACGAACGTTATTTCCTACCCGCGAACGTTATTTAACACCTACGAACATTCAGTATAACAGTCCAGAAAAGCACATGGAGAAGCAGGCAAGTGAAGAATCATAAATGGGACACACAAGTACTTACTTTTTCGAATTTCCTTCCTTATTTTGAGGTACTGATCTGGCTCCCTGTTTTTCAAGTCAGACCAGCGCTTCCTCAGCTGGTCCTTCTTTCTATGGACCCCAAACTTCTGCTCCAAGGCCTTCACCACATCAGTCAGGATTTTGTCCTTTACCAAATTGGGATGGGCATATGGGCCATGTTTCCCATCATAATCTTGCTTTTTCAAGATTGAAACCATCTCCACCATCTCCTCAAATGACATGTTGGTGGCCTTCCTGGATCTGTATTCTGACACATGTGTCTCCGCCATGTTTGCTCCTCACTACGCACCGAAGAGAAAAGGGGCGGGCAATATTCAAGAAAAAGAACGTCAGGGGCGGAATTTCAGGCATGCGCCGTCTATGTCAAGTTAACACGCGGTACGAACGAATGCGTGATGCCGTTCGGGTAGCGGAGTTTTCACGCCTAGATAGTGTATATCAATCGAACGAGCGTGTGATGTAAGATTACGTTCTGTTTGTGTGCGAGACAAAGGCAATCCGAGAGTCCCCGCGAAAAGAAGCTGGTTCAAAATTCTGTCGCTACCGTTCGTAATTTTTAATGACATTTTTTAATTTGAAATGTCATTTTGCTCTCTGACTGTTTTAAACAGGGGAAACATGCGCCCCTTTACAGGCATACTATAGACACCCCCCCATGGTACTAAATTTAAAGGAATATTACACTTTTATTGTTTGACTTTATTCATTATTAAAATCACTGTTCATGAAAAAATGGGTGTTTTGTAAACTTTTCTGTCCATTCATACATGTCTCCTGGGGCAGGACCCAGGTCACCAAACACTTTTTTTGGCAATACCATGAATATAAGCCTTTAAAATTACCACTTATAATTATTCATGTTCAACTCCCTTAGACTTTAATGGTGTTCACGTGTTAAAATCAATTTTTGGCCTGTTCAAATGTTCTGTTGCAAAACTAACAGGGGGGTGTTGGTCTCATCCCTAATGGCAATTAGCTTGCATATTATCTCTTAAAATTATCACTTTGGAATTCTACCATAGACTTTTATAGGTTGGCAAATTAGAAAATGTTGTATGGGGCACACTGCAAACAGCCCCCCCCCCCCACAGCTGCCCTACTGTCAATGCAGCGTGACCTGTGCCACATACAGCATGACCTGTGCCCAATACAGCCTGGTCTGCCTGTGCACCATACAGCCCCACCTATGCTGAGGAAGAGGCAAGCTACTAGGATCAGCAGAGAGCAGGATTGGCCACTGTACTAGCTTTCATTTGAATTTCTCCTCTTCCCGGGGCTCATCACATAGCCCCACCTCTTGGCCCGACGCCTTTGATGACGTCACATGTCCCGCATTGGATCGGCGTTCTATCAAATGCACAGGCCCAAAAGGTGGAGCTATGTGACGTGAGCCCCGGGAACACTGGAAGTCCTAATGAAAGCTCTTACATCGGGCAATTCAGCTCTGCTGATACAGACAGCTCGCCTCTTCCTTTCCTCTCTCTTCCTCTGGCTGGGAGACTGTGCCGGCGGTGCTCTTATCCTCACTGGGCCCCACTCGGCTGCGGGCCCCATAGCGCCCACATGGGTCAATATGGTGGTAGTTACGACCCTGAATGCATAGTAATTTTTTTGGGTTCAAAAAGTGAGTCCCATATCAATAGACAGCAGTGGCCAAAAAGGATTAGGACAAGAATGAGAAATGCTGGAGTCAGAATGATCTTCTTTCCTATTTGGACACATTACAAATTAAAAAGTCATGACATGAAAATTGTTGATGAATGATGTCCAAAAATTAAAATGATGTTGTTTTTACACACACAGGAACTTTAGAGCCAAGAAGAGCCTGGGCCCAGCAGCCAGACAACAACTGAGTGCAGGATCCCTCCCCTGCGTCCTCCCAAAAAAAGGGCCAGGAAGAGCCAACATCTGGATGAGGCCACAGCTAAGTTCTTAACTAGGGCTACCTCTCTGATAAACACAGCACCCGATAGTGCTGAAGGGTTTGGCAGTTTTAATGCTAGTAAGCTCCGTGAGCTTGACGCAGATCAAAGGGAGCTATGTGAGGCTCTAATCATCCAGCTCTTCAGCAAGGCCAGGAAACAAGAGCTAACCACTAAATCTCATGTGTGTCATTTGAACAACACTCCTCCACAAAAAACCTACCCACCCCAGCAAGCCCACCCACCTGAGCAGCATGGTGGTCAGTGGCAAAAGCAGCCCCAAGGATCCACAACAAGGCCACTGGTGTGGGGAGTTTAGGGGCTAATAATTTAGCAGGTTGAATTTTTTGATTTCAGTATGATTTAATAAGATATATTTTTTCTTTTGATGTGTATCGTTTGCTCTTTTTCTTTTGAAATTCTAATTTTTAATTGTGAGGACAGAGAACATGTCTAATAATTTTGTAAGTTTATTTATGTTGTGAATGCACAATAAGCAAAATGGCCTTAAAAAAAAAAAACAAAAAAAAGGATTGATATCACTAGAACACAAATCCTAACTAAAATATGTTTGTCTGTACTCTGTCAGTATAACCAGCAAAGCAGATTTATTCTTAAGCCATTAAAAATTCGTGATGGTCCTTGCTTCCGACCATGCGTGTTTGTACTTTGGACTAAAGTCCGATGGTATTTTGTGCACACACGATCGGAGTTTTGTTGACAGAAAGTTTGTCCGTTCGTAGCCAACAAAAGTCCGAATTAAAAAATAATTTGTCCGATGGAGCGTACACACGGTCAGATGTTGCTCCAGAACTGCTAATTTGCATGTTTGTTGTCAAAAAGTCTGATCGTGTGTGCGGGCCTTTATATAGTTGGTGTTGACGATTGGTCATGACGTTTGGACGCGAACGTATTTGACACGAATATTTCCCTTCCGGGTTAAATTATTTTCAACCATGCGCAGTAGCAACCATTCGTTTTTTCACGGACGAAGAACGCATTAAACTTTCAATTTATCGTACGTTCGGCAGAAAATTTCCAAACTTGCCGTTCGTTTTTTTTCCACAAAAACGTCACAAACGATTATCGATTTGTGCCCATTAACTTGCCGAAAAACGAACGAAGTGTCTATATGAACGATTTTTCGGCCGATTTTCTGTATAGTGTATGGCCAACATTAGTCTAGACGCCCAAAAAGCATTCGATCACCTTAGTTGGACATTTATGTTTGCAATACTAACTCGTTAGGGCCCCTTTATCCAAGCTCTTCAGGCCTTATATTCGAAACCCACATCACAAGTTCAACTCTCCTCCCACCTGTCCCGTCCATTTCCCCTTAACAATGGTACAAGACAGGGCTGCCCTTTATCGCCACTGCTCTTTATTCTTAGTTTGGAACCCTTGGCTGCAGTTATACGGGAATGTCTGGATATCAAAGGCATTCGTCTTAGACACACGGAATATAAACTATCCTTATTTGCAGACGACGTTCTTCTAACTCTCACCCACATACACACGTCCCTGCCACACCTCCATAATCTATTAACTACATTTAGTGGCCTATCAGGTTTTAAAATTAATGCTGCTAAAACGGAAGCACTACCCATAAACATTTCTCCTTCCCTTCTATCTTCCCTTTAAAGCAAGTATAATTATCACTGGTGTTCTCAGTCACTTAAATACTTGGGGGTTCAACTCACTGCCTCTTATGACACTTTATATCGGGCCAATTTCCCTTCCCTGTTCTCAGAAATTAATCGACTGCTGACTCATTGGACCACCCTTCCTCTATCCCAGTTGGGGCAAATGAATGTTCTTGAAATGTCCATTCTTCCCAAATTATTATATTTGTTTGAAACATTGCTGGTGGCAGTCCCACTGACGCAGCTAAAATCCCTTCAAAGGAGGAGCCTTCCGCTTTATCGGGAATAATGCCTCCCACAGGATGGCAGGGATGGTGATCCTGGCCCGGAAAAGTAGGGGGAATTGGGAGGCCCAGATTTCATCAAATACTATTATGCCACACACCTGAGAGTTCTTACATCCTGGAACTCCCGGAAGGCCCCAAATAGGTGGGTGGAAATAGAAATGAGTGTCACGGCCCCGGTCCATTCCTGCTATATGCTATGGCCATCTACTGCTCTTCACATGCCCCAACTATGGAAAATCTGTCTAGCTCCAATGCTGTTCACGCTGGCCATTTGGAAAAGATGTTCCGAACATTACTCCTTATCTTCACCGTGCCCACCACTCTTGAATATCCTATTTAACCCAGACATCCCAGATAGTCTTTCTTATGAACGTATGCTATCTTGGACCCAGGCAGGACTTTTCCAATTACAACATTTTGTTAACCCAGTGACACGACATTTATTGACCTTTCTTGAGCTTTCTTGACTTGCAGACACAGCATCATATTCCCCAACGGCTTTTACACTCATACTTACAGATTAGACATTTTTTCTCCACCAGATCCCCTTCTTTGACTTTGGAGAAGCCAACAGACTTTGAGGCCCTGTGCGCTAAAGGTCCATATGAGCCCCAGATGATCTCCACCATCTGTAAAATATTGCATGAGGCTGTCCTTTTGACGATAACTGACCATCATTACATGAGGAAATGGTCTCAGATCTTGAAGCATTACATCTCCTTATTGGATTGGGGGAATATCTGGGAACACACTTCCAGGATATCTCGATGTGTGACCCATAAGGAAACTGCATACAAAGTCCTGATGCACTGGTACAGGACCCCAGATATTATACACGCTTGCAATCAATCAATCTCAAGACAATGTTGGAGATGTAATGATGCAGTAGGCTCTCACTACCACACTTTTTGGGAATGTCCCTCCGTTCACTTACTTTGGCTCAGAGTCCAGAAATTGTTAGACACACTGGCTGGCAACCCCGTCCCTCTGACGCCCATGCACTATTTGTTAGGCCTCCCATTCCCTGGTGTCACTAAGGCTCTGCACCGACTGATGTCTTTTATTTTACTGGCCGCCAAACAGGTCATACCTAGACTTTGGCTGTCCACCTCACCCCCAACACTCCCACAACTGCTCACCACTGTGGCTGACATATGTAGAATGGAGCATTTGACAGCCGCAGTGGAAGGCACGGAGCAAAAATTCTCTAAAATATGGTCAGCATTGGATGATTCTGTATATTGTATTGACAGAAATGAACCTAGTTAGTTGATTTCATTTGCGTACATATTCTTGTACGATTGTATGCTAATTACTTTTCTTTTGGTACTGATCTATATGTGAGGTTCTACAGTAGGTTTACATTACCTCTACAATTCCTTCACGGATAGGTTAGGAGTAGGGATGAGCTTCGTGTTCGAGTCGAACCCATGTTCGACTCGAACATCGGCTGTTCGATCGTTCGCCGAATTGCGAACGTTATGGGCCGTTCGCGCTAAATTCGTGTGGCGCGTCACGGCCCATAATTCACTGCGGCATCGCAGTGCATTGCTGGCTGATGATTGGCCAAGCATGCACTATGACCCGCATGCTTGGCCAATCACAGCGCCGTCAGTAGAGAGAGCTGTAATTGGCCAAAGCCAGGGTGGCTTTGGCCAATTATGGCTCAGGGGATTTAGTACACACCCCACACTATATAAGGCCGCCTGCACGGCGGCCCTGTGTAGTGTGTGTTCCGGTGTGCTGAGAGATAGAGAGAGAGAGAGACAGTGTCATTTGATTTGAGTTAGATAGATTAGGCAGAACAGTCAGTCAGTTAGCTGCACTTACAGTGTATTGTGTATATATATGCATCCCAGGTGTTGCATATATATATATACACTGTATTCAGTTTAGCTAGATCCGTTCCTGTTATCTTCTATCTAGACTATTTACATTTAATGCAGTGCGTCCTGCTCACAGTGTTCAGCTAGATCCGTTCCTGCTATTTACATTTAGTGCAGTGCGTCCTGCTCACAGTGTTCAGCTAGATCCGTTCCTGTTATCTTCTAGACTATTTACATTTAGTGCAGTGCGTCCTGCTCACAGTGTTCAGCTAGATCCGTTCCTGCAATTTACATTTAGTGCAGTGCGTCCTGCTCACAGTGTTCAGCTAGATCCGTTCCTGCTATTTACATTTAGTGCAGTGCGTCCTGCTCACAGTGTTCAGCTAGATCCGTTACTGCTATTTACATTTAGTGCAGTGCGTCCTGCTCACAGTGTTCAGCTAGATCCGTTCCTGTTATTTACATTTAGTGCAGTGCGTCCTGCTCACAGTGTTCAGCTAGATCCGTTCCTGCTATTTACATTTAGTGCAGTGCGTCCTGCTCACAGTGTTCAGCTAGATCCGTTCCTGCTATTTACATTTAGTGCAGTGCGTCCTGCTCACAGTGTTCAGCTAGATCCGTTCCTGTTATCTTCCTACTGACAGGCAGGCTTGTCTGGTTACAGTATATAAAGCTACCTGAAGAAAATTACAGGTGTTCTATTTGATCCTATTAGTACCACGGTCAGGCAGCTAGACTATTTACATTTAGTACAGTGCGTCCTGCTCACAGTGTTCAGCTAGATCCGTTCCTGTTATCTTCCTACTGACAGGCAGGCTTGTCTGGTTACAGTATATAAAGCTACCTGAAGAAAATTACAGGTGTTCTATTTGATCCTATTAGTACCACGGTCAGGCAGCTAGACTATTTACATTTAGTACAGTGCGTCCTGCTCACAGTGTACAGCTAGATCCGTTCCTGTTATCTTCCTACTGACAGGCAGGCTTGTCTGGTTACAGTATATAAAGCTACCTGAAGAAAATTACAGGTGTTCTATTTGATCCTATTAGTACCACGGTCAGGCAGCTAGACTATTTACATTTAGTACAGTGCGTCCTGCTCACAGTGTTCAGCTAGATCCGTTCCTGTTATCTTCCTACTGACAGGCAGGCTTGTCTGGTTACAGTATATAAAGCTACTTGAAGAAAATTACAGGTGTTCTATCCCAGCTTAGTGCAGTTACAGGCCATTAGTATGTCTGGAAGGCCAAGAAGGAGAGGCAGACAGTCACAAGCCAATAAGAGAGGGCAAGCAGGCTCTGTGTCTAGTGCTGGTCGTGGAGACGGTGCATCCTCATCAGCACGTGGCCATGGGACACGCTTGGCCTTTTTTTCGGCAGCTGGCCGTGTTGAGCCGCAACATGCGGAAGACTTGGTCGAGTGGATGACCAAGCCGTCCTCATCCTCCTCATCCTCTCTCACCCATGCCCAGGGTGCTTTGTCTGGCAAAGCAGCGGCCTCTTCCCTCAGCTCAATGTCATCAGTGACTCCTTCCCTAGCTCCACCATGTCCTCATGAGGATTCCCTCGAACTGTTTGACCACAGTGTTGGGTACATGCTCCAGGAGGATGCCCAGCGTTTGGAAGGCTCTGATGACGATACTGAGCTCGATGAAGGCAGTAACATGAGCACGGACAGAGGGGGTGCCCAAGAAGGACAGCAATCTGGCAGTCATGCTCCCCCTGCTGCAGCATACTGCCAGGTTTGCTCCAGTGATGAGGAGGGAGGGGATGATGAGGTCACTGACTCAACGTGGGTGCCTGATAGGAGAGAGGAGGAGGAGGAGGAGGAGGAGGAGGAGGAGGCGGCGGCACATCACCAACGAGGCAGGATGCCCTCCAGGGGCCAGCCTAAGGGCAGCACATTGACTGCATCACACCCCAAAGCTCCACATGTGCAGGGCGCTGCAGTCTCTGCGCGTTATTCAAAAAGTTCTTTGGTGTGGGCCTTTTTTGAGACGAGTGCATCAGATCGCACCGCTGCTATTTGCAACATATGTCTCAAGCGTATCTCGCGTGGCCAAAACATCTCCCGCTTGGGTACCACATGCTTGACCAGACATATGTTGACCTGCCATGCAGTTCGTTGGCAAGCGTATCTAAAAGACCCACACCAAAGAACAAAGAGGATCTCTCCTTGCTCCTCATCAGCTGAGATTTCCAACCCCACTAGACCTTCAGTCCTCTCTGAGACCTGCAGTGAGAGGAATGAAGGTGTAGAATTAGGTGTGTCACAGCCAAGTACTTGTGGGCAATCTGCTTTTGGTACACCGACGTCAGATTGTACCAGGCAAATTTCCCTGCCCCAGCTGCTGCACCGCCGAAAGAAGTTTGCTCCCAGCCATCCACATGCCCAGCGGTTGAATGCTAGCTTGGCAAAATTGCTAGCACTTCAACTGCTGCCTTTTCAGTTGGTAGACTCTGCCCCCTTCCGTGAGTTTGTGGAATGTGCGGTTCCTCAGTGGCAGGTACCCAAACGCCACTTTTTCTCACGGAAGGCGATTCCGGCTCTCTACCGGCATGTGGAAGGCAATGTCCATGCCTCGCTGGACAGGGCGGTCAGCGGTAAGGTGCATATTACCGCTGACTCATGGTCCAGCAGGCATGGACAGGGACGTTACCTAAGTTTCACGGCGCATTGGGTGACTCTGCTGGCAGCTGGGAAGGATGCAGGACAAGGTGCAGTAGTGTTGGAGGTTGTTCCGCCACCACGCCTCCAAAATGCTGATTGTGACACACCTCTCTCCTCCACCCCCTCCTCTTCTTCTTCCTCTATGGCCTCTTCCTCGGAACCAGCGGTGCTCCGTAGGCGTTCAAGGGGCTACGCAAGTACGCAGGCCAAAAGATGCCATGCGGTGCTTGAGCTGGTGTGCTTGGGGGACAGGAGCCACACTGGGGCAGAGGTTTTGTCAGCTCTGCAGGGGCAGGTTCAGAGGTGGTTGACGCCACGCCAACTTAAGGCAGGAATGGTGGTTTGCGACAATGGCACCAACCTCCTCTCTGCCCTCCGACAGGGACAAATGACCCATGTGCCCTGTTTGGCTCACGTCCTTAACTTGGTGGTGCAGCGGTTCTTGGGCAGGTACCCGGGCTTACAGGATGTCCTGAGGCAGGCCAGGAAAGTCTGTGTGCATTTCCGCCGGTCATATAATGCCAGTGCTCGGCTGACGGACCTCCAAAAGGAGTTTAACCTGCCCAAGAACCGCCTAATCTGTGACATGCCCACCAGGTGGAACTCAACGTTGGCCATGCTGCAGCGGCTGCACACGCAGCAGAGGGCCATCAATGAGTACCTGTGCGACTATGGCACCAGGACAGGGTCAGGGGAGCTTGGTTTTTTTTCCCCACGCCAGTGGGCCATGATCAGGGATGCATGCACTGTCCTGTCACCATTCGAGGAGGCCACGAGGATGGTGAGCAGTGACAGTGCATGCATCAGTGACACTGTCCCCCTTGTCCACCTGTTGGAGCACACGCTGCGTGGAATAATGGACAGGGCACTTGAGGCAGAACAGAGGCAGGAAGAGGAGGACTTCCTTAGCTCTCAAGGCCCCCTTTATCCAGACAGTGTTCCTGCGTGCCCGCCGATCACACAGGAAGAGGACGAGGAGGAAGAGGAGGAGGAGGAAGATTGTGTCAGTATGGAGGTGGAGCCTGGCACTCAGCATCAGCAGCAGTCTTTAAGGGATCAGTCCCAAGAAACACATGGACTTGTACGTGCCTGGGAGGAGGTGGCTGCGGACCATGTCGTTCTTAGTGACCCAGAGGACTCCGGACCGAATGCCTCAGCAAACCTACGCTGCATGGCCTCCCTGATCCTGCAAAGCCTGCGTAAGGATCCTCGTATTCGTGGTATCAAGGAGAAGGACCAATACTGGCTGGCAACCCTCCTTGATCCACGTTACAAGGGTAAGGTTGCGGACCTTATCTTGCCATCGCAGAGGGAGCAGAGGATGAAACATCTTCGGGAGGCCTTGCAGAAAGGTCTGTGCAACGCGTTCCCAGAGACTGGGAGGTTACAAACTCCTGTTTCTGGACAACGTGTTGCTGAGGCTTCGGTCAGTCAAAGAAGGAGCGGTGGAGAAGGTGGCCGTCTGACCGATGCGTTCAGACAATTTTTTGGTCCGCAGCCCCAAGGTATGATCGGTTCCAGCAACCATCGCCAGCGTCTGTTTTATATGGTGCAGGAATACCTAGGGGCAAGATCAGACTTGGACACCTTTCCCACCGAAAATCCTCTGGGTTACTGGGTCTTGAGGATGGATCACTGGCCAGAGCTTGCACAGTATGCAATTGAGCTACTGGCCTGTCCTGCATCCAGCGTTCTTTCGGAACGCACATTCAGTGCTGCTGGAGGCGTGGTAACCGATCACAGGGTGCGTCTGTCCACCGACTCGGTCGATCGGCTGACCTTCATAAAAATGAATGAGTCTTGGATCACCACCAGCTACCAAGCACCTGATGCTGATGTAACCGAATAATTTTTTTTGAAATCTCAGATCCCTTCAAAGACTGCCTATGCTGATGCTGAGTGACTATCCCTGAGTAATTATCCTCTTCCTCCTCAATCATCACGCTGATAGCTTGTAAGAACATTTTTGGTTCTGGGCGCCACCACCAGTGCCTAAGGCCCAATTTTTCAGCCCCTGTTTAACAGGGGCGTGTAATTACAATTTTTGATGTAATACTTTGCAGCAGGGCTCGTTCCTGCATTCCAACTAGAGTGTCTGTGAGGGGTTGCAGTGTTGTGGCACCAGCACCAGTGCCTAAGGCCCAATTTTTCTGCCCCTGTCTAACAGGGGCGTGTAATTACAATTTTTGATGCAATACTTTGCAGCAGGGCTCGTTCCTGCGTTCCAACTAGAGTGTCTGTGAGGGGTTGCAGTGTTGTGGCACCAGCACCAGTGCCTAAGGCCCAATTTTTCTGCCCCTGTCTAACAGGGGCGTGTAATTACAATTTTTGAAGCAATACTTTGCAGCAGGGCTCGTTCCTGCGTTCCAACTAGAGTGTCTGTGAGGGGTTGCAGTGTTGTGGCACCAGCACCAGTGCCTAAGGCCCAATTTTTCTGCCCCTGTCTAACAGGGGCGTGTAATTACAATTTTTGAAGCAATACTTTGCAGCAGGGCTCATTCCTGCGTTCCAACTAGAGTGTCTGTGAGGGGTTGCAGTGTTGTGGCACCAGCACCAGTGCCTAAGGCCTAATTTTTCAGCTCCTGTTCAACAGGGGCATGTAATTACAATTCTTGATCTAATATTTCACAGCAGGGCCCTGTGAGGGCTTACAGTGTTGTGGCCACAGCAATACCTAAGGCCCAAATTTCTGCTGAGTATATAGGGCAGGACCCTACTTTCAAACATCTAACTTACAAATGACTCCTACTTGCAAACGGAAGGAGACAACAGGAAGTGAGATGAAATCTACCCCTAGGAAGGGAAATTCTCTCCTGTAAGAGTTAATATGGGAAAACAATTTCTCCTTTCCACTGATGCTTTCCAATCCTTGTTCCACAAAAAAACCCAAATTTTCAAAAAACATTTTTCATTGGGACAAAAAAGTGAGGTGAAATCTTCTGAAGAGGAGGAAAGACAGCAAAACAAATGTCACAGGGGTGATAACCCTTCCCTATGTTTTCCAAAAAGCTTAGAAAAGATTTTTTGGCTGGAGCTAAACACGTTAAAAATGTTCAAAATTACAAACAGATTCTACTTAACAACAAACCTACAGTCCCTGTCTTGTTTGCACTGCTGTTCAGAGTATATAGGGCCTGGTGGCCCCACACCTTTCCTTATTTTAATTTGGGTGCGGGGTTCCCCTTAATATCCATACAAGACCCAAAGGGCCTGGTAATGGACTGGGGGGTACCCATGCCGTTTGTCTCACTGATTTTCATCCATATTGCCATGACCCGACATGACATTAAACCCGCAAGCAGTTTTAAATGAGATTTTTTCCTTTAAAAATGACATTTGGTGCAGGGACTGTTCTAAACATGGGAAACACGCGTCACTTTACAGGCATACTATAGACACCCCCCAGGTACGATATTTAAAGGAATATTTCACTTTTTTTTTTTACTTTAAGCATCATTAAAATCACTGCTCCCGAAAAAACGGCCGTTTTTAAAAGTTTTTTTTGCATTGATACATGTCCCCTGGGGTAGGACCCGGGTCCCCAAACCCTTTTTAGGACAATACCATGCAAATTAGCCTTTAAAATGAGCACTTTTGATTTCGAACGTTCGAGTCCCATAGACGTCAATGGGGTTCTAACGTTCGTGCGAACTTTCGGTCCGTTCGCGGGTTCTGGTGCGAACCGAACCGGGGGGTGTTCGGCTCATCCCTAGTTAGGAGGGTGTCTCAATCCTTTTTTTTTTTTTTTTGAGTCTATCTCTCTCCCATTCAAGTCTACAGTTTAACCACATCACTATTCCTTAATTTGTACAATTTATGTGTGTCTTGTAGTTCTCAAAGACAGTGTATACCTGCATAATTTCAAATTGTCAATGTTTCACATGTATTTTCTTTTGTATGACTTGCAAAAACTTATAAATAAACAATTTAAAAAAAAAAAAAAAAAGGTCAGGCTTGGCCCCAGGTTTGGGAGGTGGCTGCTTACTCTTCCTAAAAGCACCGAATGGCTGGATGAGCACGCCCGCAAATTGAGCATTCGTGCTTGAATCGGCATGTGGTGCAGGACCGTCTTTAAGGCAGGGCAAAAGGGACAGCTGCCCTGGGCCCCATCATTGTTGAGGGGCCCAAAGCAGCTGCCTCATACTTGCCAACTATCTCAGTTTAAATTACCTTGTCCCTTGAAGTTTTAGTCCCGTGCTGTGTCCCGATATCTCAGTGTGAAGTTCTGTTACTAATGCTGCCCAGCTCTGCCCTATTGCCATGTACAGATAACTCACCTGCAAAGCCTGTGTTTATATGTAAATAACCTGCATTGATATATAAATAGCTGCAGACCGACGCCATTGATATGTAAATAAAGGCGGCATTCATATGTATAGCATGCCCCCTGAGATCATATTCAACATCATCTCTGCTGAATGATGCCAACAGGGGAGGTAAAGGGGCATGCTTGAAAGTCCTGCCTACATCTGTGCTCATTATGCCTAACATCAGCCTGTTCTGCAAAGATAAGCAAATTGGAGGTGGAACCCTTTTTGAAAATAACATGGTGCCACAGCACCCTGAATTTTTGGTGCATGTGAATACGCACATCTCAGCAGATGCTTGAGGGTGTCGTTATCAATTAATGGCACTGCTGTGGTGTCAGGAAAGCAATTTTGCATGCGTTCTCGACACACACAAATGTGAATGCAGGCTAAATGTCTCAGTTACATTGGTGGTCAGTGTAAATCTTCTCATTACTTTGGGGCTGGTGTACAATCCTTTCATTCACACTAGTGGCCAGTGTGAAAGTCCCCCTTACACTGGTGGTCAGTGTAAATCTTCTTACATTGGTGGTTACTGTGAATACTCCTATTATATTAGTGGTCAGTGTAAAACCCTATTAGTGGTCAGATTAATTCCCCATTACATTAGTAGTCAGTGTAAATCCCCATTACATTGGTAGCCAGTGTAAATACCCATTACATGGGTGGCCAGTGTAGAAACTCCTCTTTATATTAGTAATTGGTAAAAAAATACAAACTTGCATTTGTGGTCAGTTTCGAATCTTCCCTTACATTGGTGGTCCATGTAGAAGCCCACTTTAAATTGACGGTGAGTGTAAATCCCCCCTTACATTGGTGGCCAGTATAGAAATCCCTGTTTACTGGTTGTTGATGTAAAATCCCCCATCACATTGGTTGTCAGTGTAAATTCTTTATTACATTGGTGATCGGTGTACATTTCCCTTTACATTGGTGGTCAGTGTAAATCCTCCCCTAACATTGGTGGTTTGTGTAGAATTGTCACCTTACATTGGTGGTCAGTACAAATCTCTTCAAAATGGTTGTCAGTGTAAATTCCCCCTTACTTGAAGGTCAGTGTATATACCCCCTTACACTGGTGGTTGGTGTAAATGCTCCTATTACATTGGTGTCAGTGTAGAAATCACTCTTTATTAGTGGGTGGCGTAAAATCCCCCGTTACATGGTGGGCAGTGCAAATTCCCCCTCACATTGGTGGTCATTGTAAATCTCCCCTCACATTGGTGGTCATTGTAAATTCCCCATTACATTGGTGGCCAGTGTAGAATCCCCCACTATATACTTGCCAAAGATTTCCAGCTTTGCTCTACATGATTCCGAATTTGCCACAGTGTACTGCCTCCTAACTAATCCCCACCACTGCCACCGATCCCATGAACCCCCTAGCATTGTCACTGATCAGACCCCCCTCCCCCAGCATTACCACTGATCCCAGGAGTCCTAGGATCCCTAGGAGTTTTCTATCTATTGATGGGTCCCCTCACCTCCCCAGTCAATGGTGCACAGGCAGTGATGAGATGATGTGCTGTAATCTTTAGCAACCAATGATGTGCACTAACCTCTTGCAACCAATTATTGAATGGTAAGGATATGCAGTAACCTCTTGCAACCAATCAGTGAGCAGTAATAATGTGCAGTAACCTCTATCAACCAATTAGTGAGTGGAAAGGATGACCAGTAACCTCTGGCAACCAATCAGTGAGCAGTATTGATGTACAGTAATCTCTAGCAAACAATCAACAAGCAGAAGTCATGTGCTGTAACCTCTATCAAATAATCAGTGAGATATAATGTGTGCTGTAACCGCTAGCAGCCAGTCAGTGAGCGGTAATGATACACTGTAACTTTTGGCAACCAATCACAATCGCTGCCTGATCTGATTCAGTACACAGATTTTGAGTCTAGGTGCTATTTATTGTATGTCTCAGAGCAGGTGGAGAGCGAAATTGCATGGAGGAGGGGAGGCCCTAGAAAATGTTTGCCCAGGGTCCAATCAATACTAAAGATGGCCCTGACGTGGTGCACCACTTGCAGTGGCTCTCGTTAAACAGCCAGCAGACACCTTTTTTGGGGACAGCTGATGCTCCAGTGAGAGCACCGGCCAAGGGCTGAAAGGACGACGGCCTGTTGGGGCACATGAGTAACAACCACAGGCTTCTGTTCTGGTAATAAAAACAAAACTCTTTATGTGTCGCCATTTTCTAACGAATCTGAGTATCATAATGAAACCAACACTGACCCCCATAAACTTTGTAGGTGCCCCAGATAAGATCCAGGTAACAAAAGAGAGAAGGGCCTGACTCCGGAAACCTCTCACAAAGCACCCCAGTATAAGCACAGAAACCCTGCAGCCAGTTCCTGAAAGTTCGAGGAAGCTGTTTAGGTTTGTCGCTCTGAACAGTAACGTCAACCCGCCAAGATTTGTCCACTGTCTCCCAGTCGGGAGGCACCAGCATGAGCAATTTAAAAAATTTGCAACGCCATATCTGATCTTTAACATCAGGGGGCAGATGCACACCGGTCGGCGAAACCGCCCACAAAGGGCCTCCCGCAGAGGTCCCCAAACCAGCCGCAGGCGTAGACAAGCCCATACGGGACAACACAGATTTGACTACCACGAATATGCATTGTTCTGGTGGGCCCGATACAGCAGTGTCACTGGACCTACACCAATCATACTCACTGATGTGCAGAGGTGTAACCGGAGAAGGACGACCATCACAAGATCCGGGAGGCCTGGACGCAGCAGCACAGATTCCCCCTCTAGTACAGGTCTCCCACAAGTTCAGATCTACCCAGGGCCGTTTGAAGGAATTTGTGGGCCCCAAGCAAAATGGACATGGAGGCCCCCCACACGCACGCACGCACGCAAAGCCTACAGGAATCACAGCATAGCGATACAGTTTAAGTTCACCAACGCTTTATATAAATAAAAAAGGTTTACAGTGCAAATACTGCTGTTGCATATAATGTGCATAAAGTTTTAACATTTTCGGGGGCGCATGCGCGACGCCGAGGAAGATGGACGCTTGAGTCTGTAGCTCCGCTCCACCCGGGACCACAACGGCCTCCTGAGGGCTATTAACTGCACTCTCAGCCTCAATTCTTGCACCCCTCGAGCCAGCAATACTCGGTGCATGCCGTCGAGGAGACAGAAATCCCGTGGATCCTCGCAAAATACCCTGACCCACTATCTCCTCCGCACGCGGGAGCGGTTCAGCATGCCTCAAGATGGCGCGGCCAGAGAAGGGGAATCTCCCGCTCCAGCTACTCCGCCTCGATCGAATCCCTCTCCGTCCGCAAGTACGATGGGTGAGTACCATGCTACCCTTTCAAAGGCGGATTTAGATGTCAGCTTAGAAGCCATGTACACCAGACTGGCCACGAAGTTTCAAACGGAACTACACAAAACATCACACACTCTGTCACAGGAGATTGCGGCCTTGGGCTCACGTACAGAACTCCTGGAAACTAAACACGATGAACTAGCCCTGGCATACAACGACCTCAGCCGTGAGCATGAATCCCTAGCTTTAGCCCTGACAGCCATCCAAGCACAAGTCGAAGACCTCGACAATAGAAATAGATGCAATAATCTGCGTCTGCGAGGCATCCCAGAATCTGAAACAGACCTAATCCCAACCGTGATTAGATTGTTTAAATCTCTTCTGCCAGAACATGACTCCGCAGCGTTTAAATGTGACCGCATTCACAGGGCGCTCCGTCCAAAGCCCCCGGACGATAAGCCTCCTAGGGATGTAGTCCTCTGTATGAAGGACTTTCTCGTCAAAGAAGAAATTCTGAGAGCTGCCCGGAACAAACCGCGTATATCACTCGATGACCATATTATCCAGATCTACCCGGATATCTCCCCAGCTACCCTGGATAGGAGAAGGAATCTGAAGGAAATCACCACTGCACTTCAATCAGCACACATTCGTTATAGATGGGGATTTCCGTTCAGATTACAGGTCCCTCACAATGGCACCACCTTCTCTGCTACCACCTTACAAGAAGGTCAAGAAATCCTGGTGAAACTTGGCCTCCTGGATCCTGCTGCAATCCGCCGCCCCCCCTGACACCCCGTCCTGCCCCCATCTGGCAAACACCACCACCTAGGAGAGATAAACGGAGAATCCGTTATGACATCGGAGAGGACCTCGCCATTCAACCTCGCTGAAAGCGTTGCGGACTACCACCTCTTGTCTCCTTAAGACATTTTGCACCGACTTCGCTCTGCATTTTTGCTAAGAGTAACTGTCCCTCGGAGTTGCGCTAGGTTCACCCCACCCAGCAATAAGGTTTTTCTTTTTTTTTCCCTTTTTCTTTTTTTTCCTCTTTTGGGACGTTATATTACCAGTTAATTCCTCTTTCAAGCTAATCAACTCCATAAGAGATTCAATCTGCAGCCCTCCAGTGGGCTTTGCAAAACTGCTGGGAACGAGACCTAGTTGTCTCGTGTGTAATAAAACTGTTTGTCAGGTAAAGGTTTTTTTTTCTACCTTTGCTTTACCTGACCCAACTTGGTGGGTGACCTCTATGCCGTTTTCTGGTTCCTTTCGTTGTTTTTTTCTTTTCTTTTATCTCATAATTGTATATAGTCTTTCCTTTTATGCTGGTCAGCCAGTTCACAGCCTAGAAACCTTTTTCAGCATCTACCCTCTAAAGTCAACCCTTAAACCTACCCTCGAAAATACCCTCTATTGGAATAATGTATATTGCATTTACAGTTGGCTAGAAGAGATTGTGGCGGTACTCCTGCTATGCACGGTGAGTCCTGGTTTGAGCAGACTCTCAGATTCACAAGCAGATCTTCTTTTAGACCCTCTCATGAACCATAGAGTTAATGTAACTAAATATGGTTATTACCTGTATTTCACATAATGTGAAGGGATTTAACTCCCCTATAAAGAGGCGCAAGGCCTTCAATTTGTATGGGCAGCTTGGCGCCAAAATTCTCCTAATACAGGAGACACATTTCTCCCACTCCTCACATCCTAAATTCTTCCACAGACACTTCCCTCAATCATTTTACTCCCTTCACTCGACCAAGAGCAGGGGTGCCGCCATATTTTTACATGCTTCCCTCCCCATGGAGGTTAAACAATGTTTTAGGGATAAGGATAGCAGGTTTGTTATTGTAAAGGGTGTGTTACACAATAGAGAAATTACAATTGCCAGCGTTTACGCTCCCAATGATGCACCCGCATCATTCTTTCAATCCTTCTTTGACAAACTAGCCTCCTTGAACTCTCCCCACCTTATAATAGGAGATTTTAACTTAGTGGCTAACCCCACCCTTGATAGATCCTCCTCCACAAAGGTCTCCAAAGCCTTCCCCAGGTCTCTTACCCAGGGCCTTTTGAACCACCAGCTGGTGGATACCTGGAGAACGCACAACCCGGGGATTAAGGAATTCACCTTTTACTCTCACCCGCACAATAGTTACGCTAGGTTAGATTACATCTACACCACCCCCATCATATTAGCAAACTCCACTGAAGCCACAATCCACCCCTGTGTTTGGTCAGACCATCACGTAACGTCCTTCACTACTAAATTTATAGGGCTGACCCCGACACCTTATACATGGAGACTGAATGAAGCTTTACTCTCAGACGTATTGGCCGAATCCGAGACAGCTAAATCCATTGAGGATTACTTTTCTTTGAACGCCCTCCCAGACACCCCCCCTTCTATTCTATGGACAGCTCATAAGGCAGTCCTGAGAGGTAAACTAATCAGCATTGCCTCTTCCCACAACAAAATTCACAGACAAAAAATCATATCCCTCACAACCGAACTAGACCGCATATATAAAAATACTAACATGTTAGGCCTAGAGTCCACTAGAAAATTGATAGACCAAAAACGCCTGGAATTGGACTCCCTCCTGTCCGCCAGGATCGAAAAGGACTTATGTTGGTCCAAGGCCAAATTTTTACTGCACAATAACACTGCCTCCACCATATTTGCAAAAAAACTAAACCAGACATTCTGCCCCACACATGTATATAAACTTACCTCAAGAACAGGGCTGCCCACCTCCCATCCCAAAGAGGTATTGCAAATTTTCGAACAATTTTATTCCTCACTATTATCTCCAACCACAGATTCCCCTACTCCAACAGATAAAACCTGGTTCCAGGACATTCATATTCCCATTCTCTCACCTACCCAAATAGAAAAGCTCAATTCCCCTATCACCCCCTCCGAGGTACTAAATGTCATTAAATCCCTTAAGACAGGCTCTGCCCCCGGCCCAGATGGCTTTTCGGCCATATACTATAAAAAATTTGCCACCCTACTCACCCCTGGCCTAGTTCAACTGTTTAACTGGATTTTACAGGGAGGTAATTTTCCAGATGAGATGCTGCTGGCAAATATGTCCCTGATCCCTAAACCTAACAAAAATCACCTACTCCCTCAAAATTATAGACCTATCTCAGTCATGAACAATGATGTAAAGATCTTTAGCAGAATCCTGGCGGACAGATTAGCTTCCATCATACCCTCTCTTATTTCACCTTTCCAGGCAGGTTTTATACCCCATAGATTTATAACTGATAACATTAGATTAGCCTCCAACATAATCCAGGACTCCAAGTTAAACTCCCGTAAACTTTTTTTACTCAGCCTAGACATACACAAGGCATTTGATATCGTCTCCTGGAGCTATCTATCCACACTTCTTCAACGCATGGGATTCCAGGAGGAATTTTTACACGGGTTTAGAGCCCTTTATATAAACCCTAAAACTCGGATTAAAATCCCAGGCTGTAGTTCGGATTTCTTTCCCATAGGTAGAGGCACCAGGCAAGGATGTCCACTTTCCCCATTAATTTTTGCCCTGGCACTTGAACCCCTCGCTATTGCGATTCTCAACGACCAAAATATATCAGGTTACACCAAAGGCTCCTCATCATACAAATTCTGTATGTATGCGGATGATGTCCTTTTGTTCCTAACGAACCCCCACATCTCTCTGCCTAATCTCTTACAAACCTTGTCCTGCTTTGCTGGAGTCTCCGGCCTCAGGGTCAATGTTTCAAAATCAGTTGCCCTCCCTGTAGGTTTCTCTCGGGCTGAGGTGCAACACTTTAAAAGTACCTTCCACTTTATATGGAGGGAGACCTGCTTAACATATCTGGGCATTGACCTGACCGGGGACTTCAGCAAATTCTTTGAACATAACTACCCCCCCATGCTATCCAAACTGAAGAAATAACTTAAATCATGGTCTCAGCTCCACATCTCTTTTCTTGGCAAAATAACAGCCCTTAAAATGGTAATACTCCCCAGATTGCTGTACCAATTTTGATCCCTTCCAGTTAAAGTGTCTAAATCCTACCTCTTCTCCTTTCAAGCCCACATTAATACATTTATATGGCAAGACAAACCTCCCAGATTTGCTAGAGAGGTTCTATATTGTTCTTCAAAGAGGGGGGGCTTGGGGGTCCCCCGCATATGGTTATACTATATTGCATGTAGATTTGCTCAACAAGCTCAGTGGAACATTAAAAACTCTAAGGTCCCATGGGTCAAATTTGAACAGGACTCTATAGCCCCACTGTACTTACCTGGAATAATGTGGACCCCCAACCCTCCACTCACTGTAATATCTAACAAAAACCTCATAGTCACTATAGGTCTGAAACTCTGGAACACCTATAAGAAGAAATACAATCTCTCCTCTCAACCCCCCCTGGGTGCCTCCTATATAGGAGATCCCAGATTCCCTATGGCCTTTGCTCACCCGGAGCTATTTGAGGAGTGGACCCAACGTAATTTGATCACGTTAGGGGATTTTCTGGAAGACTCTAAATTTATCTCATTTTCTACTTTTAAGTCTCGTTTTCTTATGCCGGACAGAGAATTTTACCATTTCCTTCAGATCAGACATTTTTTCCAAAACCACTACCCCCCCCCCCCCCTCAACTGACCATATGAAGGTATATGAGGACATTTGTCATATGGCCCCCCGTCAAAGGGGCCTCATCTCAATGATCCACAACTCACTGGTATCGGGGGATGATTCTCTGGTTCTGAAATACAGATCCCAATGGGAACAGGAACTATTATTACACCAAGACAATATAGACTGGGATAAGGGATGGTTGAATATACGTAAGTGTTCAAAATCCCTTTCAATAAAAGAGACAGCCATCAAACTCATAACGAGATGGTATTATACCCCGTCCCGGTTACACAGGATTTACCCGCAGACCTCACCTAACTGCTTTAGGGGTTGCACTCAACTAGGCTCATACATTCACATTTTCTGGGAATGTGAAAAGTTACAACCCACCTGGAAAGAAATACTAAAACTAATTGACAAATTAGTGGGGGACCCCATAAATCTCACCTTACACCATTGCATTCTATTTCAAGATATCCCTGATGTCACTAAACCCCAGATGAGGTTGATTCACTCAATATGTCTTGCCATGATTTGGGGAATCACCCTTCACTGGAAATCCTCCTCGATCCCTTTTGCTCAAATCATATCCCGTATAGATTCTATGAGGGTTACCGAGAAAATATTTCACACCTTACATGATTCCATACCTGTTTTTGATGCTAAATGGAACCCTTGGTTCCTTCATAGGCTTCAGGACTGACCATGTAACAGCATGTTTGATTATGCTACACTTCATTACTGTACACAAATTTTTAGTTTTCTTTCCCCTCCTTTTTTCCTGCCCTTTAGTTTGTTTTTGACCTCTTTCTTTTTTTTAGTTTAAAAGAAAAGCATTTAATGTGTCATAGGATATCATTATATAATAGATTGTAACTCAAGTAGTTATAACTGTGATATATAGCTCATAATTCTAACGGTGAATGTACACTCTTAGTTTGATATCCCATGATTGTTATATTACCCTGATGGACATTGTTCCCAATGCTACTTTATATGTAAATACTCCTTTTTTTTACTATTTCCAATAAAAACTTTTTGAAAACAAAAAATTTTTTAACATTTTCAACAATTGAAGGGGAGGGAGGGGGACAGAGGCTGAGGACATACTACAGGAGGGGGACAGAGGCTGCGGACATACTACAGGTGGGGGGATAGAGGCTGCAGACATACTACAGGAGGGGGACAGAGGCTGCCTGCGGACATACTACAGGAGGGGGACAGAGGCTGCACGGACATACTACAGGAGGGGGACAGAGGCTGCAGACATATTATAGGAGGGGGACAGAGGCTGCGGACATACTACAAGAGAGGGACAGAGACTGCGGACATACTACAGGAGGGGACAGAGGCCGCGGACATACTACAGGAGGGGGACAGAGACTGCGGACATACTACAGGAGGGGTCAGAGGCTGTGGCCATAATACAGGAGGGGGGCAGAGGCTGCGGACATGATAGTGTCCTCCTCACCCCCTCACAGTAGCCTCCTCCTCTGTCCACCATCATATAACAGTCTCCACACCAGTGTGTGCTGCTTCTGTGCTGCTTTCCTTTCACCTCTCCACAGTCCACAGGGCAGCACATCAGTGTCCTTCACTGTCCCCCTGCATGCCATGGCTTCACCCCCCCTCCCCCCAGTAATGCCATGTCATCCTCTGTCGCCTGTCTACAGACCCAGTAGTGTCAGCTGCTGTCCCCAGCAATGTCATCCTCTGCCCCAGTGTCACACTCTTCTCCTCACTTACCCCCCCTCGACTCCTCTGCCTACGGTGAGTGCACAAAACGCGGCTGCCGTGTCTTGGCCAGGAACAAGTGTACTCAGGAATCACTTCAAAAATGGAGCCAGGCAGCGTCATTAAGTTACTGCGCATGTGCCGCCCGGCCGAGCGAGTACAAGCTTTCCCGTGCCCGGCCGGCTTCGGAACGGCAAATGCGCAGTTACATGGTCGGCTCGCGGCCATCTTTTTTACGGGCACCGCTGCCAGCAACGGACATTTACGGGCGGGCGATTGGCAACACTGGGATGTGGCAGCCGGCGGCGCGGCTGGGGCCCCAGGCCAGCTTGGGGCCCCAAGCAATTGCTTGTTTTGCCTGTCCTGTCGTGACGGGCCTGGATCTACCCCAAACACAGACCTCCCCTAGTACAGATTTCCCCCAGTACAGCTCTCCCACCCAGTACATATTTCCCCATAGCACAGATCTCTACCAAGCACAGACATTTCCTCAAGTACATACTGTATCTCTATCACAGTACAGATTTTCCCCAAATATAGATTTCCCCCCTAGCAGTGGCAGAACTACCGCCATAGCTAGCCACGCGGGCGCTATGGGGCCCACAGCTGAGAGGGGCCCGTGGGGAGAATGAAAAATGTATACTGCGGGGGGCGAGCACCACCCGCACGGTCCCCCAGCCAGGGGAAGTGAGGAGAGGAAGAGGCAAGCTGTCTGTACAAGCAGAGAGCTGTAAGAGCTTTCATTTGAATTTCCTGTGTTCCCGGGGCTCACCGTCACATAGCCCCACCTCTTGGCCCAGCGCCTTTGATAGACAGAACACCGGTCCAATGAGGGACATGTGACATCATCAAAGGCGCCGGGCAAAGAGGTGGGGCTATGTGACGCTGAGGCAGCCCCACACTTGCCAACAGCCAATTGAGGGCTGCAGTATGCATACCTCATCCTCCCCGGTAGTTCCGCCACTGGCTCGCCTCTTCCTCTGCACAGGTGAGGCTGCATTGTGCACGGGTCATGCTGCATTGGTCACAGGTGGGTACAGGTGAGGCTGCATTGGGCACAGGTGAGGCAGTATTGGGCACAGGTGAGGCTGCATTGGGCACAGGTGAGGCAGTGTTGGGCACAGGTGAGGCAGCATTGGGCACAGATAAGACAGTATTGGACACAAGTGAGGCAGTATTGGGCACAGGTGAGGCTACATTGGGCACAGGTCATGCTGCATTTGGCACAGGTGAGGCTGTATTGGGCACAGGTGAGGCAGTATTGGGCACAGGTGAGGCTGCATTGGGCACAGGTGGGCACAGGTGAGGCTGTATTGGGCACGGGTCACGCTGCATTGGGCCCAGGTGAGGCTGCATTGGGCACAGGTGAGGCTGTATTGGGCACAGGTGAGGCTGCATTGGGCACAGGTGAGGCTGTATTGGGCACAGGTCACGCTGCATTGGACACAGGTGAGGTTGCATTGGGCACAGGTGAGGCAGTATTGGGCACAGGTGAGGCTGCATTGGGCACAGGTGGGCATAGGTGAGTCTGTATTGGGCACAGGCAGGCCACATTGGGCACAGGTGAGGCTGCATTGGGCACAGGCAGGTCACGCTGCATTGGGCACAGGCAGGGCATGCTGCATTGGGCACAGGCAGGTCACACTGCAGTGGGCACAGGCAGGCCACATTGGGCACAGGTGAGGCAGTATTGGGTACAGGTGAGGCTGCATTGGGCACAGGTGAGGCAGTATTGGGCACAGGTGAGGCTGCATTGGGCACAGGTGAGGCAGTGTTGGACACAGGTGAGGCTGCATTGGGCACAGGTGAGGCAGAATTGGGCACAGGTGAGACATTACTGGACACAAGTGAGGCAGTATTGGGCACCGGTGAGGCTACATTGAGCACAGGTGGGCACAGGTGAGGCTGTATTGGGCACGGGTCATGCTGCATTGGGCACAGGTGAGGCTGTATTGGGCACAGGTGAGGCAGTATTGGGCACGGGTGAGGCTGCATTGGGCACAGGTGGGCACAGGTGAGGCTATATTGGGCACGGGTCACGCTGCATTGGGCCCAGGTGAGGCTGCATTGGGCACAGGTGAGGCTGTATTGGGCACAGGTGAGGCTGCATTGGGCACAGGTGAGGCTGTATTGGGCACAGGTCACGCTGCATTGGGCACAGGTGAGGTTGCATTGGGCACAGGTGAGGCTGTATTGGGCACAGGTGAGGCTGCATTGGGAACAGGTGAGGCTGTATTGGGCACAGGTCACGCTTCATTGGGCACAGGTGAGGTTGCATTGGGCACAGGTGAGGCAGTATTGAGCACAAGTGAGGCTGCAGTGGGCACAGGTGGGCATAGGTGAGTCTGTATTGGGCACAGGCAGGCCACATTGGGCACAGGTGAGGCTGCATTGGGCACAGGCAGGACACGCTGCATTGGGTACAGGCAGGTCACACTGCATTGGGCACAGGTCATGCTGCATTGGGCACAGGTGAGGCTGTATTGGGCACGGGCAGGCCACATTGGGCACAGGTGAGGCTGCATTGGGCACAGGTGAGGCTGCATTGGGCACTGGACAGGCTGCATTGGGCACAGGCAGGTCACGCTGCATTGGGCGCAGGTCACACTGCACTGGGCACTGGACACGCTGCATTGGGCACTGGACATGCTGCATTGGGCACAGGCGAGGTTGCATTGGGCACAGGCGAGGCTGCATTGGGCACAGATGAGGCTGCATTGGGCACAGGCCATGCTGCATTGGGCACAGGTGAGGCAGTATTGGGCACAGGTGAGGCTGTATTGGGCACGGGCAGGCCACGCTGCATTGGGAACACACAGGCCACATTGGTCACTGGTCACGCTGCATTGGGCACAGGTGAGGTTTCATTGGCCACAGGTGAGGCAGTATTGGGCACAGGTGAGGCTGCATTGGGCACAGGTGGGCATAGGTGAGGCTGTATTGGGCACAGGCAGGCCACATTGGGGACAGGTGAGGCTGCATTGGGCACAGGCAGGTCACGCTGCATTGGACACAGGCAGGACATGCTGCATTGGGCACAGGCAGGTCACGCTGCATTGGGCACAGGTCATGCTGCATTGGACACAGGTGAGGCTGTACTGGGCATGGGCAGGCCACATTGGGCACAGTTGAGGTTGCATTGGGCACAGGTGAGGCTGCATTGGGCACTGGACAGGCTGCATTGGGCACAGGCAGGTCACGCTGCATTGGGCGCAGGTCACGCTGCATTGGGCACTGGACACGCTGCATTGGGCACTGGACACGCTGCATTGGGCACTGGACATGCTGCATTGGGCACAGGCAAGGCTGCATTGGGCACAGGTGAAGCTGCATTAGGCACAGGCCACACTGCATTGGGCACAGGTGAGGCAGTATTGGGCACAGGTGAGGCTGTATTGGGCACGGGCAGGCCATGCTGCTTTGGGAACACACAGGCAACATTGGGCACTGGTCACGCTGCATTGGGCACAGGTGAGGGTGATTGAAGCGCCAACACCAGGTGTTTGGAGTATCTTTATCTGTTGATTTTTAAACTTTCTGGAATACATATATTGCTATTGTGGTGTAGGATCTGGGCCTGTTGTCCCTTCTTTCTTTCCTTCCTTCCTTCCTCCATCCCTCATTCATCTCGGACTCTAACCACACCCCCTTTGAGCCACGCTCTTTAAGCCACGCCCACTATTTAATTTAAGCCCAGCCATTTTTTGTGGGGGGGGGCTGTTTGCGGGGGGGCATACAACATTTTGCTATGGGGCCCTGTGATTTATAGTTATGCCCCTGCCCCCTAGTACAGATCTACAGATCAAGCACAGACCTCCCCCACTCCAAATCTTCCTCACAATACAGCTCTCCCACCAAGTACAGATTTCCCCACAGCACAGATCTCTTCCAAGCACAGATCTTCCTTCAAGTAGAGACCTCTTCCCCAGTACAGATTTCCCCCTATGTACAGATCACTCCTCCATTACAGATCTCTCCATCACTCCAGATCTGCCTCACAATACAGCTCTCCTCCCAGTACAGTTCACCGACCCAGCACGAACTTCTGAAAAGTACAGATCTTCCCTCAGTGCAGCTCCCTCTTCCCTCAAGTACAGATATCCCCCAAGCACAGATCTTCTCCAATACAGATCTCCAAGTACAGCTCTCCCTCCAAGTAGAGATCTCCCCCAGCACAGATCTCCCCTCAAGTACAGATCTTGTCGGCCTAGGCCTAGGGCGGCACTTTGTGGGGGGCAGCAAAAAAAGCCGCCCCCCGCATGAGAGAAAGCCCCCCGACCAGTCTTCCCAATTCCCGGCTCCCGCGGCCGCCTCCCGCACACATGCAGCCCACGGCGGCCAGCTTGCTGTAGCGGCGCCGGCACTTACAAATATGGTGAACTAACACTATGCTGTGTATGGGCGTGCTTGGCCAAGGGTGGGGGTGTGTGTGACTCACGCCCCCATAAGCGTCTAGTGACTGGCGGATGTGGGGCCTTATGCTCCACCTACCCTCCTCTGCATGGCTTTCCTTCACTGAATCTTCTCCTCAGCACCGGGGCGGAGTCTGGCTGTGATTGCAGGAGGAGAGAGAGAGAGAGAGAGAGAGAGAGAGAGAAAGAGAGGAGCATGAGGGAAACCCCCAGGCCAGGACAGCAGGTAAAATTGAATAAATGATATCAGTGTTAAATTTTGATGGGCACAGTGGCAGCATTTGATGGGGCACAGTGGCAGTATTTGATAGGCACAGTGGCAGCATTTGATGGGGCACAGTGGTGGTATTTGGTGGGCACAGTGGAAGCATTTGATGGGGCACAGTGGCGGTATTTGATGGGGCACTGTGGCAGCATTTGAAGGCACAGTGGCGGTATTTGATGGCACAATGGCTATGTTTGATGGGCACAGTGGCTGCGTTTGATGGCACAGTGGCTGCGTTTGATGGGCACAGTGCCTGAATTTGATGGGCACAGTGGCAGCATTTGATGGGAACAGTGGCAGCATTTGATGGGACACAGTGGCAGCATTTGATGAGGCACAGTGGCAGCTAGGGATGAGCCGAACACCCCCCGGTTTGGTTCGCACCAGAACCTGCGAACGGACCGAAAGTTTGCACGAACGTTAGAACCCCATTGACGTCTATGGGACTCGAACGTTCGAAATCAAAAGTGCTCATTTTAAAAACTAATTTGCATGGTATTGTCCTAAAAAGGGTTTGGGGACCCGGGTCCTACCCCAGGGGACATGTATCAATGCAAAAAAAACTTTTAAAAACGGCCGTTTTTTCGGGAGCAGTGATTTTAATGATGCTTAAAGTAAAAAAAAAAAAAGTGAAATATTCCTTTAAATATCGTACCTGAGGGGTGTCTATAGTATACCTGTAAAGTGACGCGTGTTTCCCGTGTTTAGAACAGTCCCTGCACCAAATGTCATTTTTAAAGGAAAAAAATCTCATTTAAAACTGCTTGCGGGTTTAATGCAATGTCGGGTCCTGGCAATATGGATGAAAATCAGTGAGACAAACGGCATGGGTACTCCCCAGTCCATTACCAGGCCCTTTGGGTCTTGTATGGATATTAAGGGGAACCCCACACCCAAATTAAAATAAGGAAAGGTGTGGGGCCACCAGGCCCTATATACTCTGAACAGCAGTATACAGGCGGTGCAAACAAGACAGGGACTGTAGGTTTGTTGTTAAGTAGAATCTCTTTGTAATTTTGAACGGGTACATTTTTAACGTGTTTAGCTCCAGCCAAAAAATCTTTTTTAAGCTTTTTGGAAAACATAGGGAAGGGTTATCACCCCTGTGACATTTGTTTTGCTGTCTTTCCTCCTCTTCAGAAGATTTCACCTCACTTTTTGTCCCAATGGATTGGAAAGCATCAGTGGAAAGGAGAAATGTTTTTCCCATATTAACTCTTACAGGAGAGAATTTCCCTTCCTAGGGGTAGATTTCATCTCACTTCCTGTTGTCTCCTTCCGTTTGCAAGTAGGAGTCGTTTGTAAGTTAGTTGTTTGAAAGTAGGGTCCTGCCCTATATACGCAGCAGAAATTTGGGCCTTAGGTGTTGCTGTGGCCACAACACTGTAAGCCCTCACAGGGCCCTGCTGTGAAATATTAGATCAAGAATTGTAATTACATGCCCCTGTTGAACAGGAGCTGAAAAATTAGGCCTTAGGCACTGGTGCTGGTGCCACAACACTGCAACCCCTCACAGACACTCTAGTTGGAACGCAGGAACGAGCCCTGCTGCAAAGTATTGCATCAAAAATTGTAATTACACGCCCCTGTTAAACAAGGGCTGAAAAATTGGGCCTTAGGCACTGGTGCTGGTGCCACAACACTGCAACCCCTCACAGACACTCTAGTTGGAACGCAGGAACGAGCCCTGCTGCAAAGTATTGCATCAAAAATTGTAATTACACGCCCCTGTTAAACAGGGGCAGAAAAAATGGGCCTTAGGCACTGGTGCTGGTGCCACAACACTGCAACCCCTCACAGACACTCTAGTTGGAACGCAGGAACGAGCCCTGCTGCAAAGTATTGCATCAAAAATTGTAATTACACGCCCCTGTTAAACAGGGGCAGAAAAAATGGGCCTTAGGCACTGGTGCTGGTGCCACAACACTGCAACCCCTCACAGACACTCTAGTTGGAATGCAGGAACGAGCCCTGCTGCAAAGTATTACATCAAAAATTGTAATTACACGCCCCTGTTAAACAGGGGCTGAAAAATTGTGCCTTAGGCACTGGTGGTGGCGCCCAGAACCAAAAATGTTCTTACAAGCTATCAGCGTGATCACTGAGGAGGAAGAGGATAATTACTCAGGGATAGTCACTCAGCATCAGCATAGGCAGTCTTTGAAGGGATCTGAGATTTCAAAAAAAATTATTCGGTTACATCAGCATCAGGTGCTTGGTAGCTTGTGGTGATCCAAGACTGATTCATTTTTATGAAGGTCAGTCGATCGACCGAGTCAGTGGACAGACGCACCCTGTGATCGGTTACCACGCCTCCAGCAGCACTGAATGTGCGTTCCGAAAGAACGCTGGATGCAGGACAGGCCAGTAGCTCAATTGCATACTGTGCAAGCTCTGGCCAGTGATCCATCCTCAAGACCCAGTAACCCAGAGGATTTTCGGTGGGAAAGGTGTCCAAGTCTGATCTTGCCCCTAGGTATTCCTGCACCATGTAAAACAGACGCTGGCGATGGTTGCTGGAACCGATCATACCTTGGGGCTGCGGACCAAAAAATTGTCTGAACGCATTGGTCAGACGGCCACCTTCTCCACCGCTCCTTCTTTGACTGACCGAAGTCTCAGCAACACGTTGTCCAGAAACAGGAGTTTGTAACCTCCCAGTCTCTGGAAACGCGTTGCACAGACCTTTCTGCAAGGCCTCCCGAAGATGTTTCATCCTCTGCTCCCTCTGCGATGGCAAGATAAGGTCCGCAACCTTACCCTTGTAACGTGGATCAAGGAGGGTTGCCAGCCAGTATTGGTCCTTCTCCTTGATACCACGAATACGAGGATCCTTACGCAGGCTTTGCAGGATCAGGGAGGCCATGCAGCGTAGGTTTGCTGAGGCATTCGGTCCGGAGTCCTCTGGGTCACTAAGGACGACATGGTCCGCAGCCACCTCCTCCCAGCCACGTACAAGTCCATGTGTTTCTTGGGACTGATCCCTTAAAGACTGCTGCTGATGCTGAGTGCCAGGCTCCACCTCCATACTGACACAATCTTCCTCCTCCTCCTCCTCCTCCTCCTCTTCCTGTGTGATCGGCGGGCACGCAGGAACACTGTCTGGATAAAGGGGGCCTTGAGAGCTAAGGAAGTCCTCCTCTTCCTGCCTCTGTTCTGCCTCAAGTGCCCTGTCCATTATTCCACGCAGCGTGTGCTCCAACAGGTGGACAAGGGGGACAGTGTCACTGATGCATGCACTGTCACTGCTCACCATCCTCGTGGCCTCCTCAAATGGTGACAGGACAGTGCATGCATCCCTGATCATGGCCCACTGGCGTGGGGAAAAAAAATCAAGCCCCCTGACCCTGTCCTGGTGCCATAGTCGCACAGGTACTCATTGATGCCCTCTGCTGCGTGTGCAGCCGCTGCAGCATGGCCAACGTTGAGTTCCACCTGGTGGGCATGTCACAGATTAGGCGGTTCTTGGGCAGGTTAAACTCCTTTTGGAGGTCTGTCAGCCGAGCACTGGCATTATATGACCGGCGGAAATGCACACAGACTTTCCTGGCCTGCCTCAGGACATCCTGTAAGCCCGGGTACCTGCCCAAGAACCGCTGCATCACCAAGTTAAGGACGTGAGCCAAACAGGGCACATGGGTCATTTGTCCCTGTCGGAGGGCAGAGAGGAGGTTGGTGCCATTGTCGCAAACCACCATTCCTGCCTTAAGTTGGCGAGGCGTCAACCACCTCTGAACCTGCCCCTGCAGAGCTGACAGAACCTCTGCCCCAGTGTGGCTCCTGTCCCCCAAGCACACCAGCTCAAGCACCGCATGGCATCTTTTGGCCTGCGTACTTGCGTAGCCCCTTGAACGACTACGGAGCACCGCTGGTTCCGAGGAAGAGGCCATGGAGGAAGAAGAAGAGGAGGGGGTGGAGGAGAGAGGTGTGTCACAATCATTAGCATTTTGGAGGCGTGGTGGCGGAACAACCTCCAAAACTACTGCACCTTGTCCTGCATCCTTCCCAGCTGCCAGCAGAGTCACCCAATGCGCCGTGAAACTTAGGTAACGTCCCTGTCCATGCCTGCTGGACCATGAGTCAGCGGTAATATGCACCTTACCGCTGACCGCCCTGTCCAGCGAGGCATGGACATTGCCTTCCACATGCTGGTAGAGAGCCGGAATCGCCTTCCGTGAGAAAAAGTGGCGTTTGGGTACCTGCCACTGAGGAACCGCACATTCCACAAACTCACGGAAGGGGGCAGAGTCTACCAACTGAAAAGGCAGCAGTTGAAGTGCTAGCAATTTTGCCAAGCTAGCATTCAACCGCTGGGCATGTGGATGGCTGGGAGCAAACTTCTTTCGGCGGTGCAGCAGCTGGGGCAGGGAAATTTGCCTGGTACAATCTGACGTCGGTGTACCAAAATCAGATTGCCCACAAGTACTTGGCTGTGACACACCTAATTCTACACCTTCATTCCTCTCAGTGCAGGTCTCAGAGAGGACTGAAGGTCTAGTGGGGTTGGAAATCTCAGCTGATGAGGAGCAAGGAGAGGTCCTCTTTGTTCTTTGGTGTGGGTCTTTTAGATACGCTTGCCAACGAACTGCATGGCAGGTCAACATATGTCTGGTCAAGCATGTGGTACCCAAGCGGGAGATGTTTTGGCCACGCGAGATACGCTTGAGACATATGTTGCAAATAGCAGCGGTGCGATCTGATACACTCGTCTCAAAAAAGGCCCACACCAAAGAACTTTTTGAATAACGCGCAGAGACTGCAGCGCCCTGCACATGTGGAGCTTTGGGGTGTGATGCAGTCAATGTGCTGCCCTTAGGCTGGCCCCTGGAGGGCATCCTGCCTCGTTGGTGATGTGCCGCCTCCTCCTCCTCCTCTCTCCTATCAGGCACCCACGTTGAGTCAGTGACCTCATCATCCTCTCCCTCCTCATCACTGGAGCAAACCTGGCAGTATGCTGCAGCAGGGGGAGCATGACTGCCGGATTGCTGTCCTTCTTGGGCACCCCCTCTGTCCGTGCTCATGTTACTGCCTTCATCGAGCTCAGTATCATCATCAGAGCCTTCCAAACCCTGGGCATCCTCCTGGAGCATGTACCCAACACTGTGGTCAAACAGTTCGAGGGACTCCTCAGGAGGACATGGTGGGGCTAGGGAAGGAGTCACTGATGACATTGAGCCGAGGGAAGAGGCCGCTGCTTTGCCAGACAAAGTACCCTGGGCATGGGTGAGAGAGGATGAGGAGGATGAGGACGGCTTGGTCATCCACTCGACCAAGTCTTCCGCATGTTGCGGCTCAACATGGCCAGCTGCCGAAAAAAAGGCCAAGCGTGTCCCATGGCCACGTGCTGATGAGGATGCACCGTCTCCACGACCAGCACTAGACACAGAGCCTGCTTGCCCTCTCTTATTGGCTTGTGACTGTCTGCCTCTCCTTCTTGGCCTTCCAGACATACTAATGGCCTGTAGCTGCACTAAGCTGGGATATATATATATATATATATATATATATATATATGTACTGATACTGCAGCTAGCAAAATCAACTGCCTGCCTGTAGTATGAGAACACCACCAACCTTCTACAGGTAGCTTTAGCTGAACACTGTGAGGTGGACGCACCCCACTAACTTGTAGGTTTAGCTGAACACTGTGAGCAGGACGCACTGCACTAACTGTAAATAGTCTAGCTGCCTGACTGTGGTACTAATAGGATCAAAAGAACACCAGCAATTTTCTTCAGGTAGCTGTATTTACTGTAACAAGACAAGCCTGCCTGTCAGTAAGAAGATAACAGAAACGGATCTAGCTGAACACTGTGAGCAGGACGCACCCCACTAGCTTGTAGGTTTAGCTGAACACTGTGAGGTGGACGCACCCCACTAACTTGTAGGTTAAGCTGAACACTGTGAGCAGGACGCACCCCACTAACTTGTAGGTTTAGCAGAACACTGTGAGCAGGACGCACTGCACTAACTGTAAATAGTCTAGCTGCCTGACTGTGGTACTAATAGGATCAAAAGAACACCAGCAATTTTCTTCAGGTAGCTGTATTTACTGTAACAAGACAAGCCTGCCTGTCAGTAAGAAGATAACAGAAACGGATCTAGCTGAACACTGTGAGCAGGACGCACCCCACTAGCTTGTAGGTTTAGCTGAACACTGTGAGGTGGACGCACCCCACTAACTTGTAGGTTTAGCTGAACACTGTGAGCAGGACGCACCCCACTAACTTGTAGGTTTAGCAGAACACTGTGAGCAGGACGCACTGCACTAACTGTAAATAGTCTAGCTGCCTGACTGTGGTACTAATAGGATCAAAAGAACACAAGCAATTTTCTTCAGGTAGCTGTATTTACTGTAACAAGACGAGCCTGCCTGTCAGTAAGAAGATAACAGAAACGGATCTAGCTGAACACTGTGAGCAGGACGCACCCCACTAGCTTGTAGGTTTAGCTGAACACTGTGAGGTGGACGCACCCCACTAACTTGTAGGTTTAGCTGAACACTGTGAGCAGGACGCACCCCACTAACTTGTAGGTTTAGCAGAACACTGTGAGCAGGACGCACTGCACTAACTGTAAATAGTCTAGCTGCCTGACTGTGGCACTAATAGGATCAAAAGAACACAAGCAATTTTCTTCAGGTAGCTGTATTTACTGTAACAAGACAAGCCTGCCTGTCAGTAAGAAGATAACAGAAACGGATCTAGCTGAACACTGTGAGCAGGACGCACCCCACTAGCTTGTAGGTTTAGCTGAACACTGTGAGGTGGACGCACCCCACTAACTTGTAGGTTTAGCTGAACACTGTGAGCAGGACGCACCCCACTAACTTATAGGTTTAGCAGAACACTGTGAGCAGGACGCACTGCACTAACTGTAAATAGTCTAGCTGCCTGACTGTGGTACTAATAGGATCAAAAGAACACAAGCAATTTTCTTCAGGTAGCTGTATTTACTGTAACAAGACAAGCCTGCCTGTCAGTAAGAAGATAACAGAAACGGATCTAGCTGAACACTGTGAGCAGGACGCACCCCACTAACTTGTAGGTTTAGCAGAACACTGTGAGCAGGACGCTCTGCACTAAATGTAAATAGTCTAGCTGCCTGACTGTGGTACTAATAGGATCAAAAGAACACCAGTAATTTTCTTCAGGTAGCTTTATATACTGTAACAAGACAAGCCTGCCTGTCAGTAAGAAGAGAACAGGAACGGATCTAGCTGAACACTGTGAGCAGGACGCACTGCACTAAATGTAAATAGTCTAGCTGCCTGACTGTGGTACTAATAGGATCAAAAGAACACCAGTAATTTTCTTCAAAATACTGTAACAAGACAAGCCTGCCTGTCAGTAAGAAGATAACAGGAATGGATCTAGCTGAACACTGTGAGCAGGACGCACTGCACTAAATGTAAATAGTCTAGCTGCCTGACTGTGGTACTAATAGGATCAAAAGAACACCAGTAATTTTCTTCAAAATACTGTAACAAGACAAGCCTGCCTATCAGTAAGATGATAACAGGAACGGATCTAGCTGAACACTGTGAGCAGGACGCACTGCACTAAATGTAAATAGTCTAGAAGATAACAGGAACGGATCTAGCTAAACTGAATACAGTGTATATATATATATATATATATATATATATATATATATATATATATATATATATATATATATATATGCAACACCTGGGATGCATATATATACACAATACACTTTAAGTGCAGCTAACTGACTGACTGTCCTGCCTAATCTAGCTAACTCAAATGAAATGACACTGTCTCTCTCTCTCTCTATTTCTCAGCACACCGGAACACACTGCACAGGGCCACCGTGCAGGCGGCCTTATATAGTGTGGGGCGTGTACTAAATCCCCTGAGCCATAATTGGCCAAAGCCTCCTTGGCTTTGGCCAATTACGGCTCTCTGTTAAGGCGGCGCTTTGATTGGCCAAGCATGCGGGTCATAGTGCATGCTTGGCCAATCATCAGCAAGCAATGCACTGCGATGCCGCAGTGAATTATGGGCCGTGACGCGCCACACGAATTTGGCGCGAACGGCCCATATCGTTCGCAATTCGACGAACGATCGAACAGCCGATGTTCGAGTCGAACATGGGTTCGACTCGAACACGAAGCTCGTCCTTAGTGGCAGCATTTGATTAGGCACAGTGGCAGCATTTGATAGGCACAGTGGCAGCATTTGATGGGGCACAGTGGCTACAATTGATGGGAACAGTAGCTACAATTGATGGGCACAGTGGCTGCATTTTATGGGGCACAGTGGCTACAATTGATGGGCACAGTGGCTGCAATTGATAAGCACAGTGGCTGTGTTTGATTGCACAGTGGCTGCATTTGATGGCACGGTGGCTGTGTTTGATGGGGCACAGTGAGGCTGCAATTGATGGGCACAGCGAGGCTGCAATTGATGTCTTTTTTCTGAATCTTTTAGTTTGTTTGCGCTTGCTAAAATCAATGCAAACCCATTAAACTGTCCACATTTAGTGAAAGTGCATTAATATGCAGATCATGATATTGCAATAAAAGGCTCCGTCAATGCTGAAATCAATGCAAACTCAGAGGAGTTCCACCCCCCCACTGTGAAGACATTAAAACTCAGCAGCTACAAATACTGTAGCTGCTGACTTTTAATATTACGACACCTCAGACGATTTTCGGATTGGTTTTTGGGTTTTGCCACCGTCATTCATGGTAAAGGAAACCAGTCGGTTCCCTACTGAACACATGCAAAAAACGTTGTGCTTTCTGAACGGCCCAGTGAAGGAAGGAGGAGGAGACCGAACTTCAGAGGGGGCAGCGCAGTCTCATGGAAGTGGGGAAGGGTACCTGTCAAAAACAGGTACCCGTTCCCCCCTCCCCCCCTGAAAGGTGCCAAATGAGCCTAAAGAGGAAGGGGTGTGGTTTACAGATGATAGGGTTGGTCTAAACAGGAAGTGGTGTGGCCTCGGCAGGAAGGGGTGGGTCATATTTAAATTAGGGGGTGCATGAGTTTAGTCAGGCCTAGGGCAGCACAAAACCTAAATACACCACTGCATTCAAGTAGAGATATCCCCCAAGCACAGATCTTCTCCAGTACAGATCTCCCCAAGTACAGCTCTCCCTCCAAAAATAGGTCTCCGCCAGCACATATCTCCCCTCAAGTACAGATCTTTATCTCCAGTACAACTCTCCCCCCACCACAGATTCCCTCATTACAGATCTCTCTCAAGTACAGACCCCCTCCCACCTTTTCCCAGTTCAGATCTCCGCTTTCCTAAAAGCAGATCTTAGTACAACACATCCTCTACAGATTTCCTCCAGTACAGATCTTACTCCCTTTTAGTACACACATTATTCAGTGCAGTTCTCCTCTAGTACAGCTCCCCCCATAATCCACTCACCATACCAGGACGTTCAGAGTGAGAAGACTTCCATTAAAAATAAAAAATATTGTTGGTTGCGCTACCCCAATACCTTACAGTCAGATACATCACTTTTTTAACATACATATACAAACTTAAAAATTGTATATGTAAATATATATTATACAATGATATGCGAACATACTTTTATCTTATCCGTGATACTAAACAAACCTTAATTATATTCTAGCATAGTGTATAAATGTGCCTTTGGTTCATTTAGAAGGGATAACCACTCCACCTGCAACATCTATCTTTGCTGACCCCAATATACTATGGGCATAAAGTATCCATTCTCATAGAGAAATCCTCATAAAAAAACAAACAGCAATCATTGTGCAGTATCTCAATGCTGTTTATTTAAATGGATTAAAAAGAGACTGTGCACTCACATTTTTTTGGTGCCCGTAAGCCGACACCAAGCTCTTCCAGCAGTTTAAATGGGTGTAGGAATGTCGCCGTATCCTTTCTTAGCCGGCGTGCAAAGCAAGCCTCGTTTCCACCCGGTTTGCGGTTCAAACCTTGCTCTCGTCCGGCCGGAAATGGCGTAGTGACATGATACGATTTCCCAGCAGCCTCTACGCGTTTCGCAACAGTAATTGCATCATCAGGAAGCTGCTTGTAGTCTATGTGTCACCTTATTTATACCCTAAATCTATTAAGCGATTCCCTTATACCGGAAGTCCATCCGCCGCCATTTTGACTATGGTTATTTGCCCACACCCGATCTATATGTTATTATCTATCCCCCGCTTAGATGTTAGTTTAATACTATCCCCAAATCTTATGGGTAAATTAAAGGTGCATTAGTGGATGGTATACTTGGTCCCTTTTTTCCCCGCCGAGATCACCCATATGAACGGCTGGAAAAACTTTTACAAAAAAAGCGAAAAATATCAATAAACTATCAATTGTAAAAGTTTTTCCAGCTGTTCATATGGATGACCTCAGCGGGAAAAAAAAGGAATGGATACTTTATGCCCATAGTATATTGGGGTCAGCAAAGATAGACGTTGCAGGTGGAGTGGTTATCCCTTCTAAATGAACCAAAGGCACATTTATACCGATATCTGGTGAGTGGCCAATCCATGTGGTGGTGGTGGTGTTGTCACTGAAGTGGTGAACTTGTCACTAGGAATCACGGATGATTAATATAAAAGCACAAGAACAATATACTCACTAAGGACAGTTTCTAACAATATTTTTGTATAGATTGGCACATTGTATATTGCACAATAATAATAATATAAGCTTGGCATTTTTGGATGTATACACTATGCTGGAATATAATTAAGGTTTGTTTAGTATCACGGATAAGATGAAAGTACGTTCGCATATCATTGTATAATATATATTTACATATACAATTTTTAAGTTTGTATATATATATATATATATATATATATATATATATATATATATATGTTAAAAAAGTGGTGTATCTGACTGTAAGATATTGGGGTAGTGCTAACAACAATATTTTTTATTTTTATTTTTTCCACTCACTGGTGGATCCTTTTGATTGCAGCAACCGATTTATTATTTTAATTCCAAAACACAATAGAATTACTTTGCGCCGGTGACTCACACACACATATTAGAAGACTTCCATTGCCTGGATCATGTCATCTAAGACAAGGAAAAGCTAAAGAGAGCCTCCTTCACGCTAAACTTTCTAGCTTACGCTCTTTTGATCGCCTGTTATTGAGGTCTGACAAGTGGCAGCAGGGGCCCAATGCACCCATACACCTCTAATCTCTGTTTTTGGTGTGGATAAAGCAATTTGTTAGATATTTAAGTGTTGATCAATGTATTAGTGTACAGCGATTGTATCAGTGTATGATATTCATTATTGTTCTGTCTAACATTCATTAAACAGGCAGGAAATTCTAAGAAATCTCCCAAATGTGGGTGCTGACAGCATTAACAAGTTAAAGGTGATCTAACCCTTCTTCACTAAAACTAAAAAAAAAAAAAAATGCCCAGAATTTAATAATGCAGAGTGCTGCATTGTATGTTTCACTGAAGTACTATCAATATACAATACAAATATGTTTTTAAAACAATCGTTTTTAAAGGAGAAGTGATCTTAATGATGCATAAAGCGAAACAAGAAAAATGAAATGTTCCTTTAAATATAGTGCCTGGGGGGTCCCCTTCGTTTGCCTGTGAAGCGGCACATCTGTGCGATGTGAAGAACATGCAGCAGCAATAATGACATTTCTAAAGGAAAAAATTTAATTTAAACTTGCTTGCGGCTGTAATGTATTGCTGGCTCCCGGGAATTTACATGGAAAAAAAAATGAAAACAGCAGCATAGGGTCCCCCTCCCCAGTCCATATGAGGGTCTGGTATGGATTCTAAGGGGAACTCCATGCCAAAATTTAAAAAAATATTGGCGTGGGGTCCCCCCCAAAATCCATACCAGACCCTTATCCGAGCATGCAGCTTGGCAGGTCAGGATGGGGGGGGGACAAGCGAGCGCCCCCCCCTCCTGAACCATACCAGACCACATGCCCACAACATGGGGGAAGGGTGCTTTTGGGCCGGGGGGTCTCTGTGGGTACATTGTACCCCTACCCATTCACCAAAAAAGTGACAATTTTAATTCTTTTTTTTTTAATAAAGGAATTGTCAAAACTGTCTCTATTTGTTTTTACTTTTTGACACTTTTTTTGGTGAATGAGTAGGGGGACAATGTACCTGATACCCATACACATGGGGGGGCTGGGATCTGGGGGCCCCCTTGTTAAAGATTCTGATAAGCCCCCTGCCCTCAGACCCCGACAACCATAGCCCAGAGTTGTCGGGAAGAGGCCCTTGTCTCCATCAACATGGGGACAAGGTACTTTGGGGGGACACCAAAGCACCCTCTTCATGTTGAGGGCAAGCGGCCTGGTATGATTCAGGAGGGGGGGGGGGCGCTCGCTCGTCCCCTCCCTTTCCTGGCCTGCCAGGTTGCATGCTTGGATAAGAGTCTGGTATTGATTTTGGGGGGGGGGGGGGCCCACACCGTTTTTTTCTTAATTCTGTCAGAGTTCCCCTTAACCACTTCAATATACTGTATTATATACTCTGCACTGCACTATATACTCTGCACTGTATTATATATACTATACTGACGGCGCTATATATTCTCCTCTGTATTATATATACTACACTGACTGCACTATATACTCTGCAATGTATTATATATACACTACACTGACTGCATTATATACGCTCCACTGTATTATATATACTACACTGACTGCACTATATACTCTCCACTGTATTATATATACTACACTATATACTCTCCACTGTATTATATATACTACACTGACTGCACTATATACTCTGGACTGTATTATATTTTCTACACTAACTGACTACACAGTACACTAACTACCTGCTAAATCTCCATTCATTCACTATATATGGCCACCGTGTAAGCAGCAGCCTTATAAAGTGTGGGGCGTGGACTGTGTGGGGCGCCCCTGAGCCATGGACTGTGTGGGGTGCCCCTGAGCCATGATTAGCCAAAGACACCCTGCCTTTTGCCAATGATGGCTCACATAGCACATTGCGCTGTGATTGGTCAAAGCATACAGGTCAGGAGCCAAAGCATCAGCAGCCATCAATGCACTGCAAACTCACAGTGCATTATGGGGTGCTCCGCAGTGGGCGAATGTCCCATGAATGCCCCATATGTTCATTTGTCCTACTAACAAACGAACGCTCAATGTTCGAGTCGAACATCGGGCCCATCCCTATAAATTAAGAATGCTTTCAGAAATCAAAGTGTTAATCATTTTTTTATCAATTAATAAAAATGGAAAGTAAATGAACAGGAGAAAACTCTAAATCAAATCAATATTTGGTGTGACCAGACCACCCCTTGACCCTAGGTACGCTTGCACACTGTTTTTGAAGGAACCTTGTAGGTAACTTGTTCCAAACATCTTGGAAAAACAGTCACAGATCTTCTGTGGATGTAGGCTGCCTCAAATCTTTTTGTCTCTTCATGTAATCTCAGACAGATACATTGCCTTTACACTGAATATAGTTCTTAATGATATTGGCTGCATGTTTGGGGTTGTTGTCCTGCTGCAGAATAAATTTGGGGCCAGTCACACACCTCCCTGATGGTATGATGGATAAGTATCTGCCTGTATTTCTCAGCATTGAGGACACCTTAGATCCTAACCAAACCTCAAACTTAATTTGCAGAAATGCAGCCCCAAACTTGCAAGGAACCTCCACCATACTTCACTGTTGCCCGCAGACACTCATTATTGTACCGCTCTCCCGCCCTTTGAAAGAACATACTGGGTGTTATTTACTAAAGGAAAATCCACTTTGCACTGCAAGTGCACTTGAAAGTGCACTAAAAGTGCACTTGGAAGTAAAGTCACTGTAGATCCGAGGAGGACATGCAAGGAAAATAAAAAACAGCATTTTAGCTTGCACATAATTGGATGATAAAATCAATAGAGCTTCCACTTTTTTAGTTTGTTTAGCAAAAAATAAAAACTCCAGTGGTGATCAAATACCACCAAAAGAAAGCTTTATTTGTGGGAAGAAAATTGTTGCCTTATGAGTTTATGTGAAATCTCCATTAATAGCTGTAAAATATTGTAATTAGAAATATATTACATTTAGCTTGTATCTATGCAGGCCAGAACATATTAATCTTCACATATATCTCCAGACCAGTCGGTGTCCAGGCTTTTCTGTATAAACAATGGGTTTCAAACCTCATTGTGGTACACAAACTCACTTCAAAGGATCCCATGCTGGGATATGCAATGAAGGGAGGCCCACCCCGGAATCAATATTTAACTTCCCGGGAAAATTCAAGTCAATCTCTGACTCACAAGGATTTGCATTAAAGGGGGCTGACTTAGCAAAGTATAGGGAAGCTAACCAATCAGAAGTCACGCTATGCCGACAAATGAGGCATCAGCCTGTTTTGATATACACAGACCAGCTGGGAGGAAAGGCTCTCTCTTGGGGAGACCAGCCATCAGAATGGAACCTTGGTAAGAAAGGGTAATTAGGGGAAAGGTATGCCCTTTACGTGTAACTAAATATATGTGTAGATTAATGTTTCAAGGAATATACTCTGTATTCCTTCATGTAATTTTTTTATTTTAACCTACTATTTCCTCCTTTGGTATAAGACTATAGATAGATGTTTGTGTATTAGCTAGACTTTCAACTACTTCCTAATAAATGTTATTATATTTAAAGCTTTCACTCTTGGTCAAAGAACTGTCATTTAACCCACATCATATCTTTGAGATATGAAATCTTAAATATAAGAAACGGGTAACATGATACAAATTTAGTTTGGGTGTAGTGTTGCATGACCACACAATTGTCATTCAAAGTGCGACAGCACTGAAAGCTGAAAATTGTCCTGGGCAGGAAGGGGCAAAAGTGCACACTATTGAAGTGGTTAAAAACTGTGTGCAAGTGTACCTAGAAAAATTGATGCTGGTTTGAAGCCAAAGGGTAGTAATACATTTTGATTTGATTAAAATTGTTCTTCTGTTCACTCACTTAACATTTTGTAAATTGATAAAAACAAACAATTAAAAAATATATTTTTGAAAGCATTTCTTCACACCCGCATAAAACACAGTACTGTACTGTATAGGTACACATAAACTTCCAGTATTTATAGTTAGCTACATAGCTTTTTAGTAAAAAATGCAGCTATCTAAACTGCTGACTGATCAACAATAAATTGAGGTTTTAGTAATGTGTTTGGCAAGAAATTTGTCATTCAGAGCATTGTTGAATAAATGTTTAATCTGCTTTATTTGAGCATGCCATCATTTGTTTTCTCAAATAATGTTGTCACATTAAAATACAAAGCAGTGAAAGCCTTGAAGACACATAAGCATCTTGGGCATGTTTTGCATTTTGCTATGATTTCAAGTTGTAAAGCAATATCGTACAATGCAGAAATTGTGTTCTGCTGACATTTACCCACTGACTCATGGCCTAGGCATTCAAACAGGATACTTAATCCCACAAAACTGGAAAGTCCCTCAGACATTGATAAAAATGTCTTTATTAATTTGATCTTTGTTAATAGAACTACAGAGTTATAGAATCTGCTGTCACAGTTTGCTAACATTTACTGTTATTATTAGCCCCCAATGCTGAATTCTAAAATCTTATCTCAAGCAAAACAGTTTCATTGTAATGTTTTGTTAGTGTTTAATAATAAATAAATAGCAAATGATCAGCTAATTCCTATTTTCTAACATGTTATTTGTAATTAAAGTGGGGTTCCACCCAAAAAAACAAATTACATTAAAAATCCTAAAAAAAAAACAAAGAAACATTTGGATATATATTTTTTTAATTTACTTATAAATGCCTTTTGCTAGGGGGTCCCTCATAGTCTGCCCCTTCCAGTGCCTGGGCTGGTGACATCACTTCCCCCTCGGCATAGGAAGGGCTCCGCTCTGCTCCCTCGCTGCTGTCAATCATCTGGGACCCATTACAGGTCCCAGGTGACTGAGCGGCCAATCACGGCGAGTGGCGCAGCTCTCGCATGTGCAGTGGGTGCCAGGCTGTGAAGCCACAGCCCGGCGCCCACAGTTGCAATGTCAGCGCCGCTGAACGGAGGGGGCGACGAGCGGGGCTTCGATCCCCCGCATCGCTGGACCCAGGGACAGGTAAGTGTCCAATTAAAAGTCAGCAGCTGCAGTATTTGTAGCTGCTGACTTTTAATTTTTTTTTTTTTTTTTACCCGACCCCCTGGGTGGAACTCCTCTTTAAGATAACATACAGAAAAAAACTGTACAAAGCATAATGTATTACATAATAACCATGCTTTAGCACTTGTAGTTATATAGCAGCACTAGGGTCGTCAGTTCAAATCCCAACCATGGCTCTACCTGCTTGGAGTTTGCATGTTCTCCCTGTGTTTGTGTGGGTTTCCTTCCACACTCCAAACACATACTGTTAGGTTGATTGGCTCTAGACTAAATTGGCCCTAGTATGTGTAAGTACTGTATGCATGAGTTAGGGACCTTAGGTTGTAAGCCCCTTGAGGGCAGGGACTGATGTGAATGTATAATATATATGTATATGTAAAGCGCTATGTAAATCGATGCCGCTATATAAGTATCTGTAATAAGTATACAGTATATAATATATTTTTTTTAATCAAATCCTTTTTATTATTTTATATGAAAATGACATTGACACAATACAGACAAAACCACAAAAATAGAAATCATACCAAACCAAACCCCCCCCCCAACAAAAAAAATGTAAACCCCAAACCCCTTCCCTTCAACAAGCCCCACCAACCCCCCCCCCCCCCCCTCCTCACTCGAAGTATATATGACACACAAAAAAAAGGAATAACAATATCTAGCATTACAAAGTACACAGTACACATTTGTTGACATGATACCTAAGTCATAGATTGAAGCCATCTAGACCAGATAACATCAAACTTATTCAGGGAGTTCCTTAGGGAATATGGTATGCTTTTCAAAAAGAATGATCCTATTGAGATCTACAATCCAATCGGACACAGTCGGTGGATGTGGAGAGGTCCACTTAAGAGCAATCTGTCTACGGGCAACAAAAAGTGCGCGCCTTATAGTATTAACAGTAGGGGAGGTGTAGATAGAGGTGTCACAGTAACCCAATATACATATGAGCGGTTCAATCGGAATATTAATACCCAATACCCTATTTAAGGTACCAATCACCTCCACCCAGTATCTTTGAAGTTTTGGACATCACCACAAAAGATGTATTAATGTACCTGTGTTACCGCATCTAGCACAGGCTGGCTCAGATTTCAGTCCAATTGAACAGAGAAACTGCAGAGTTCTATAGACCCTATAGAGAATAAAAATCTGAGTCAGTCTGTGTGATGGAGAAAGAGACACCCTGCATGGGGACCGGAGGACATTGTCCCAAATCTCCTCAGAGATGGGACCAATATCTTTCTCCCAGCCAACCCAAGAACGGATGGGGAAGTTCAATAGAAACCCATCTGACAGTACCCTATAAGTAACTGAGGTAAGACCTTTTGTTGACCCTTCCCGTACTATTTTATCTAAGACAGGGATAGAGGGGAAAAATATCTTAGCAGAAGAAAACTGGGCATGTAGAGCATTTCTTAATTGAAGGAATTGGTAAAACCAGTTGGATTCTACAGAGAACTCTCCCCTCAGATCTTCAAAGGATTTAAGTATACCATTCTGATATAGCTGAGCTAAAGTAGTTATTCCTAGTTTTGCCCATCTCTGAAAGTCTCTAAGAGCCGAAATTTGAGAAAGTCTATCATTTTCCCATATGGTGGTGTATCTAGTGGGATATGAGACACCCAACATTTTTTTAACTGTATCCCATACTTTACAGATTAACATACAAGTAGGCATATCAGCAAGCGAGACACCCCCTCTTGCACCATCAAGGACAAAGAGTGGAGACCGACCCTTAAATGCAAAAGAAAATAATCGTCTAGCAGGAAAGGATATCTGTTCAGACTCCCATCCAGCAAAATGCTGTAATTGGGAGACGAGAAAATATAGCCTTGGATTAGGAACTGCCAGGCCCCCAGCATTTGTGGGATGCTGTAAAGTCTCCAGTTTGTTACGAGGGGTTTTGTTCCGCCATATTAATCTCCTAAATATAGTGATTATCTTAATAAAGATCCAGATAGGTATCTAAATCAGGGCATTATGTAAAAAATAGAGAAGCTGAGGCATCTATATCATTTTTATTAAATTGATACGACCTATTAGCGATAAAGGGAGCTTAGTCCAGGTTTTACTCTGATTTTGAAATCTAATAAGTAATGGAAATATATTATCTACAATATATGACTGTGGGGAGTCCGACATAGTTATACCCAAGTATTTTGTAGATGATACAACCTTAAAATGAGAAAGCACAGGTGGTAGTGGATCCGGAAGGGGGTCTAAAGGCATCAACATGGATTTCTCCCGGTTTATACCTAGACGTGAAAACCTTCCAAACTCCTTAATGTGTTCCATAACTACCAGGGATGAATAGACATTGGACATGAAAAAGAGAAGATCATCTGCATATAGTGATATCTTTTCCTCCATGTCTCCCCTAATCAGACCAGTAACATCAGGAGAGGCCCGTATAAGACATGCCAAAGGCTCTATGGCCAGGGCAAAAAGCAGCGGAGACAATGGACACCCCTGCCTAGTGCCCCTAAAAAGTCTGAAACTAGGAGTTTGAAAGCCATTCATCCTAACCGATGCCCCCGGAGCAGTGTATAACAACCGGACCCACTTACAAAAACTAGAGCCAAGCCCGAATTTATCAAGAATAGACCACAAATATGGCCATTCAACACAATCAAAGGCCTTGATTGCGTCTAGTGCTAAGAAAGCATGGTTTGAATGGCCCGGGGCCGGAACCTGCATATTTAAATATGCACGTCTGATATTTAATGCAGTTGACTTGTTGGACACATCCTACCTGATCTGGATGAATAATACTGTTAATAACCTTATTTAGTCTAGTTGCAAGTATCTTCGCAAGAATTTTAACGTCTGTAGATAATAGAGAAATTGGTCTATAAGATTCAGGGTGTAGCAAATTTTTATCCGTTTTTGGTATGACTACTATTACGGATTTTCCCATAGACTCTGGGAGCTGGCCCGTATGAAAAGCCTCATTTAGTGTGCTAAGAAGAGCGGGAAGCAATTCTTTATTATATTTTTTATAGGTCTCAATAGGGAGGCCATCGGTCCCTGGGGCCTTGGCATAGGGAAAACTAGCCACTGCATTTTCTACTTCCATTAAAGTGAGTGGGACATTGAGAATTTCTCTCTCTTCTATTGAAATAGCCAGGAGAACAATACTGGCCATGTAACTAGATAGCTCTGCAAGGGTAAAATCTGCCCTGGAAGTATATAAATCTTGATAATAGGACTTAAAGATAGATATAATTGAACTAGTCTGGTTACAAACCTCCCCCTCTACATTCATTAAAGCTGAAACATGTGTAGGGTTAGATTGGGACCTTAATATCTGAGCCAATAATCTACCATTCGCTTCTCCCTCAGCCCAGCTATGTCTCTTCTGAAAAAAGAGTTTATTCCCTAGATTCCAATAGTTCATTCAGCCTATTTTGAGATGAAAGCCATTTCTGTTGGATATCCGGAGAAGGATTTTGAATATATATGGCTTCCGCCGCGTAGGTGTCAGCCTTCACCAGCTAGAGCTCTCTACGGGAAGTACATTTGATAATGTTTATATTCTGGATTAACAATCCCCGACGATAGGCCTTTAGCACATCCCATACTACTTGAATGGATGTGGAGCCTAAGTTAAGGGACCAAAAATCCAGAATACGATTAGGAATGACATCCTCCTTAGGAAACAATTCCAACCAAAAGGGATTCAGCCGCCAAGACATATTAGACACCTGACGCCCTGATGTTAAAGTAACTAACAGAGGAAAATGGTCTGAGACACCTCGAGGTTCTATACTCACATCCAACACATATGGTAAAAAATCAGTCGAGCACAGAGCCAAATCTATTCTTAAAAGTGTGTTATGTGTTTTAGAATAGCATGTATAGGCATTTTCTTCAGGGTGTAGCTTCCTCCACATATCATACAGTCCTACCTCCCGACATAGTCGTCCAAAGGGGTTGAGGCGCCCATTGGTCATTGACCTTGGAGCTGGGCATCTGTCCCACCTCATGTCGACAACATTATTGAAATCCCCAAGTACAAATAATGGTATCTGAGGAGAGACCCCTGCAAAGGAAATAAGCTGACAAATTATTTCTGAATTATATGGGGGAGGTATATATAAAGCGGCAAGAATAAACTCAAGATCATACAGCTTGCATTGTAAAAAAATATATTTGTCATTATCATCTACCATAGTCCTACTGCAGGAGAATACCACACCAGCATAGACCAGGATTGTAACCCCCCTTGAGTGAGAGGTATATAACGAGTGATAAGCCTCTCTAACCGATCGGCGCTTCAGAAACCTGGTCGTGTTGGGTGTGGCATGTGTCTCCTGCAGATAGACGAGGGCAGGGCGAAAAGAAGCAATATAGTCAAATATAGGTTGTCTTTGAAAGCATTGTTCATACCCCTAACATTCCAAGAAAGTATTCTAATTGATTGATTTACCATAGGTACAATGGCATAAGAACATCACTAGTCAACCAACCTGTACCGTACACAAAAATATGATATATATAAATGCAAAACATGAAAATACTCCAACATGAACCCCCACCAAAAAAAAAAAAAAACGGTTCCTCACGGGAAAAAAAAGCCACTGTTGTAGAAAAAAAAACATTCAGTGGCTATTGCTGATTAGGCCTCCGACAGCCTGGTTTTAATGAAAAAAAAAGGGAAAAAAATATATATATATCAATGCTCTGTCATTTCATACTGTATACATATATAAATTTACTAGAGGGGTGAACCTATCACCCCAAAGTCTGAGTTTTAACCTGACCATCAAGCCAGTCCTGTGCATCCTCTGGTGTTTGGAATATTTGTACATTGCCTTCATAGTTCACTCGCAGACGGGCAGGGTATAGCAATGAATATTTAAGCCCTTGGAGTAACAACGTTTCTTCACCTCTTGAAAATTTGTCCTCCGTTTCTGAACCTCTGGTGAAAAGTCAGGAAAAAACATAATTTTGGCTCCATTATATTTAATATCATTTAGGACCTGTGCCTGCCGCAGAATATTTTCTTTGTTATTAGAGCGTAAACGATTCTCAATGTCTTTAATTTTAGAGATAGTAGTATTTAACTTGCGGGTAGCTGCCTTCATCTCTGTTACCATGGGAGGAAAAGTATCCTCTATGCCACTCACCCTGTTTTCTAAGATCTTAGTATGTTCTTGCACTTTTTGGAGGTCCCCACGTATAAAGACAACTTCTTCCCGTATGGCCTGAACCTGGCCTGTGAGCACAGAGAGGGAGGAAGAGCAATGTTGTATCAAAAAATAAACATCTCTTAATGTGGGTTCAAAAGCCTTTCCGACTGTACTCTCCCCTTCAGTTGATTTCTGACTAGGATCTGTTTGGGTGGTTTGAACAGTTAAAGAGTTATGCCCCGTACACACGGTCGGACATTGATCGGACATTCCGGCAACAAAATCCTAGGATTTTTTCCGACGGATGTTGGCTAAAACTTGTCTTGCATACACACTGTCACACAAAGTTGTCGGAAAATCCAATCGTTCTGAACGCGGTGACGTAAAACACATACGTCGGGACTATAAACGGGGCAGTAGCCAATAGCTTTCATTTCTTTATTTATTCTGAGCATGCGTGGCACTCTGTGCATCGGATTTGTGTACACACGATTGGAAATTCCGACAACGGATTTTGTTGTCGGAAAATTTTATAGCCTGCTCTCAAACTTTGTGTGTCGGAAAATCCGATGGAAAATGTGTGATGGAGCCTACACACGGTCGGAATTTCCGACAACAAGGTCTTATCACACATTTTGCATCGGAAAATCCGACCGTGTGTACGGGGCATTAGTGTTCATACTCACATTGAGCATAGAAGAGGGTGAACTCATGGGGAGGCTTTCATTGTCGCCACAGGGATACGGCGTAGGCTGGGGATCCATCTTGGTGGTTTGTGAGGAGGGCGCTTCTATGCGAGAGACCACCCTGCAGTCCTCCAGTTGTCTATGGTGGTCTGGCATTAAGTTAGTGTCATCTTAGTGACATTAGTGCAAATTCCTTTTGCAGTTTCTGCTCTTGTAGTCGCTCTATAAAGAGAAGCAGAGGTAGACACCACTCCAGCATTCGCTGGTCCTCTAGAATTTGACATAGCTTTAATAGAAGTATATAATATATATACACACACACACACACACACATATACACTCACCGGCCACTTTATCGGGTACACCTTGCTAGTACCGGGTGGACCTCCTTTTGCCTTAATTCTTCATGGCATATATTCAACAAGGTGTTGGAAATATTCCTCTGAGATTTTGGTCAATATTGACATGATAGCATCATGCAGTTGCTGTCGGCAGCACATTTATGATGTGGATCTCCTGTTCCACCACATCCCAAAAGTGCTTTGTTGGATTGAGATCTGGTGACTGTGGAGGCCATTGGCGTACAGTGAACTCATTGTCATGTTCAAGAAACCAGTTTGAGATGATTTGAGCTTTGTGAAATGGTGCATTATCCTGCTGGAAGTATCCATCAGAAGATGAGTACATTGTAGTCATATTGGTACTAAGGAGCCCAAAGTGTGCCATTAATATATCTCCCGCACCATTACACCACCAGCCTGAACCATTGATACAAGGCAGGATGGATCCATGCTTTCATGTTGTAAATGCCAAATTCTGACACTACCATCTAAATGTTGCAGCTGAAGTCAAGACTCATCAGACCAGGCAAAGTTTTTCCAATCTCTTATTGTCCAATTTTGATGAGCCTGTGTGAATTGTAGCCTCAGTTTCCTGTTCCTAGCAGACAGGAGTTGCACCCGGTGTGGTCTTCTGCTGCTTTAGTCCATCTGCTTCAAGGTTCGATGTGTTGTGTGTTCAGAGATGGTATTCTGCATACCTTTGTTGTAACAAGTGGTTATTTGAGTTATTGTTGCCTTTCTATCATCTCAAATCAGTCTGCCTATTCTCCTCTGATATCAACAAGGCATTTTTGTCCACACCCGTTCATGGGATATTTTCTCTTTTTTGGACCGTTCTCTGTAAACCCTAGAGATGGTTGTGTGTGAAAATCCCAGTAGATCACAGTTTTTGAAATACTTAGACCAGCCCGTCTGGCACCAACAACCATGCCACGTTCAAAGTCACCAAAATCCCCTTTCTTCCCCATTCTTATACTCGGTTTGAACTTCAGCAAGTTGTCTTCACCACATCTAGATGCCTAAATGCATTGATTTGCTGCCATATGTTTGGCTGATTGGCAATTTGTGTTACCAAGTAATTGAACAGGTGTCCCTAATAAAGTGGCTGGTGAGTGTGTATATATATATATATATATATATATATATATATATATATATATATATACACACACACACACACAGTATACAGTGCCTTGAAAGAGTATTCCCACCCTTTGAAATTTTCCACATTTTGTCATGTTACAACCAAAAAAGTAGCACATAATTGTGAAGTGGAAGGAAAATGATAAATGGTTTTCAAAATGTTTTACAAATAAATATCTGAAAAGTGTGGCATTCATTTGTATTCAGCCCCCTTTACTCTGATACACCTAAAATCTAGTGGAGGAAGTCACCTCATTAGTAAATAGGAGTCCACCTGTGTGCAACCTAATTTTAGTATAAATACAACTGTTCTCTGAAGCCCTCAGAGGTTTGTTAGAGAACCTTAGTGAACAAACAGCATCATGAAGGCCAGGGAACATATCAGACAGGTCAGGGATAACGTGGTGGAGAAGTTTAAAATAGGCTTAAGTTATTAAAAAAATATCCCAAGCTTTGAACATCTCACGGAGCACTGTTCAATCCATCATCCGAAAATGGAAAGAGTATGGCATAACTGCAAACCTACCAAGAAATGGCCGTCCACCTAAACTGACAGCCGGGTAAGGAGAAGATTAATCAGAGAAGCAGCCAAGAGGCTAATGTTAACTCTGGAGGAGCTGCAGAGATCCACAGCTCAGGTGGGAGAATCTGTCCACAGGACAACTGTTAGTCGTGCACTCCACAAATCTGGCTTTTATGGAAGAGTGCCAAGGAGAAAGCCATTGTTGAAAGAAATTCATAAGAAGTCTCATTTGCAGTTTGCAAGAAGCCATGTGGGGGACACAACAAACATGTAGAAGAAGGTGCTCTTGGCAGATGAGACCACAATTGAACTTTTTGGCCTAAAAGCAAAACGCTATGTGTGGCAAAAAACTAACACTGTACATCAACCTGAACACACTATCCCCACTGTGAAACATGGTGGTGGCAGCATCATGTTGCGGGATGCTTTTCTTCAGCAGGGACAGAGAAGCTGGTCAGAGTTGATGGGAAGATGGATGGAGACAAATATTGGACAATCTTAGAAGAAAACCTGTTAGACCCCTTTTACACTGGGGAGGTGGGGGCGTTAACGGCAAAGCAGGGCTTTACCGCTGTTATAGCGGCGCTTTTTGCCCGCCATCAGGACACTTTTAACCCCCGCTAGCGGCCGAAGAAAGGGTTAATAGCACCTGGGTTGCGGCGCTGCCCAAACGCTTTGCAGATGCTTCGGCAGCGCTGCCCATTCATTTCAATGGGCAAGGTGTTTTGGGAGCAGTGTATACAAAGCTCCCGCACTGCCCCAAAGATGCTGCTTAAAGGACTTTTTTCCCGTCCTGCAAGCGCTCCGCCCAAGTGTGAAAGCACCCAGGCTTTCACACTGGAGTGGCTTGAGAGGTGCTTTTCAGGCGCCTTACAGGGGCTATTTTTAGAGCTAAAATGCCTGAAAAGCGCCCCAGTGTGAAAGGGGTCTTAGAGTCTGCAAAAGACTTGAGACTGGGGCAGAGGTGCACCTTCCAGCAGGACAACAACCCTAAACATACAATCAGAGCTACATTGGAGTGATATAGATCAAAGCATATTTATGTGTTAGAATGGCCCAGTCAAAGCCCAGACCTAAATCCAATTGAGAATCTGTGGCAAGACTTGAAAATTGCTGTACAGACGCTTTCCATCCAGTCTGACAGAGCTTGAGCTATTTTGCAAAGAAGAGTGGGCAAAAATTTCCCTCTAGATGTGCTAAGCTGGTAGAGACATACCCAAAAAAACTTGCAGCTGTAATTGCAGCGAAAGGTGGTTCTACAAAGTATTTATTTCAGGTACTTATATATTGCCGTCAATTTACGCAGCTCTTTACATATACATTGTGCATTCGCATCAGTCCCTATCCTCAAAGAGCATACAATCTAAGGTCCCTAACTCACATTCATACATACACATACTAGGGCCAATTTAGACTGCAGCCAATTAACCTACCAGCATGTCTTTGGAGTGTGGGGGAAAAACAGAGAACCCAGAGGAAACCCATGCAGGCAGAGGGAGAACATGCAAACCCAGGCAGATAGTGTCATGGTTGGGATTTGAACTAAACACCCTTTTGCTGCTAGGTGAAAGTGCTAACCAATACACCACTGTGCAGCCCAGGGGGGCCAAAAAATAACCAAAACTTACCAATAGTGTCCCCCCTTGACTTCATTGGTATTTGATCAAAAAATAGGATTCTTCAGACTCATGGCAAATCAAACCTGGGGAGTATTTCAATTTAAACATTATTACAATAGATGATCAACCAAAACTGTACTTTTAAAGAAACTTTTTTTATGTGATCGGGTGGCTTCAGAGCTGCTCGTAGCATTTCCACATGAAATCTGCCAGTTGCCTTTAAAAATATACACATGCTTCTGGCCGCTGACCCTAGCCAGGAGTATGGGTATGTGTTTAAAAACACATGTTTGCAGCAGGGTCCCAGACTAAAGTGGTTAAAGCAGAGTGGTTGGGGGCAGTAAAAACGCAGCTCAACTGCACGTTTTTACTGCGACCCCCCCCATATGAAAGTGTAGTAGAATCCCACTGTGCCTTATGACCTTTAGCATTAGGATAATCATTCACACAGCACAGCAGGTACTGTATGGCTCTGGCACAGTGTCACATTGCTGTTGGGTACTGACTTTGTTATGGTTGTACTGTGTTATAGTTTGTAACACACAAAACAACCATAAGTTAACAAAGTCAACAACCAACTGTCATGTGACACTGTGACAGAGCCATACAGTACCTGCTGTGTGAATGATTATCCTAATGTTAAAGATCACAAGGCACAGCGAGGATTACTGTGCATTTGGAACGTATTCATAGCACTTCACTTTTTCCACATTTTGTTATGTTACAGCCTTATTTCAAAATGTATAATTTTCCTCAAAATTCTACAAACAATACCCCATAATGACAATGTGAAAGAAGTTTGTTTGAAATCTTTGCAAATTTATTAAAAATAAACAAACGAAAACAATCACATGTACATAAGTATTCACAATACTTTGTTGAAGCACCTTTGGCATCAATTTGGCACCAATTACAGCCTCAAGTCTTTTTGAGTATGATGCTACAAGCTTGGCACGCCTATTTTTGGGCAGATTCTCCCATTCTTCTTTGCAGGACCTCTCAAGCTCCATCAGGTTGGCTGGGGAGGGTCAGCGCACAGCCATTTTCAGATCTCTTCAGAGATTTTCAATCGTGTTCAAGTCTGGGATCTGGCTGGGCCACTCAAGGACATTCACAGAGCTGTCCCATAGCCACTCCTTAGTTATCTTGGCTGTGTGCTTAGGGTTGTTGTCGTATTGGAAAATTAACATTTGTCCAAGTCTGAGGTCCAGAGCACTCTGGAGCAGGTTTTCATCAAGGATGTCTCTGTACATTACTGCTATCATCTTTCAAACAATCAATGAAAAAGTTAACTAGGCTACACATCTAGTAAATAATTCAAAGGGGTCAATAATGCATACTCCCTGGATACAGAAGAAATCAACCGTCACTCGAATAATCCCTGAAAGATGGGGAGTGTGTTCCTCTAGGTAAATTACAGCATATATAAAAATATTGGACTGAAGGTCCACAAGAATATGTCAACAAGGAACAGCCGGTTATATAATAATACAAATTGCTTTATTGAAAAATCACAATGTCCACCATAAAGGGAAAAAACACCTCCACCATATGATCAGATAAAATTTGACAACGTTGTCAAAAGGGCACAGATAGCTACCACAGACATGACAAACATCCACACACATGCTACGTACAGTGTATATATGTGGCTAAGTACCCGCTGTGAAGAAATTAATCACAGACCCAATAGAGCACTTGCTCAGTGTGGGGGTCAATATAGTAATCCACGGATCACAGAATATGCACTATACAGAGAGGATGGTATGCGTATGTTGAGAAGAGCTGACACACACTCAGGATATTTGCATAATTCACTTATCTTTGGCCTTAGAGGCTGTAGTATGCAATATAATAAAGCAAGGTCCTGGGACAGGTGTAAGCCCCTGGGAAGCAGGCTAGTATGGTAAATATGGATGGTGGAGATCACTGTGCTTATTGGGACCTTCCCCAGATCTGTGCCTCAATACAATCCTGTCTTGGAGATCTACAGACAATTACTTGCACTTTATGGCTTGGTTTGTGCTCTGACCAGGGGCGGATCCAAAGTTTAATCTCGGGAGGGGCACTGCCAAAATTTTCGCGGGCAATATGTCGGGGCAATGGCTGGTGTTGGTGCTTCAATCATCCCGGCACCGTGGTTGTATGGTGTCAGGATGATTGAAGTGCATTATTTCTATTATTACATTGTAATGTATAATGAAATAGTTCAATTCACCATAATGCTGAACCAGTGGGAGCTCTGAGCGTGTCACTTTCCACTATCGCCTGCCACCAGATGGGGATTGTCAGTTGCTATGTCGCCTGTTATCAGATACAGCTTGTCACTTGCCCCTGTTGTCTGCCACCAGATGCGGCTTGTCACTTGCCACAGTCGCCTGTCACCAGATGCGGATTGTCACTTGCCCCAGATGAAGTCTTATAAGACGAAACGCGTCGGGAGACTCCACTGCCTGCCATAATTTTACTTGAAGCGCTTTTTTTACTACTGAAATGTAAGTTGTTTACTTATTTTAATAAATTTGCTTTACAAAACGGTATTATGCTATGTGGCCCCCCTTCTTTATTTTCATATGGGCTATCCCTCTGAGATGATCCATGGGAAGGTTTGCCATCCATTTCAAAGATAGTTCCCTCACGAGTCTGGATACATTTGGAGTTTTGTCGCCATCCAGTTGGGAAGCCCTTCCTTTTGATTGCCTGTTGGTGATACAAGCTAGATTGACTAATTGAACGTACGTTCTTATGAGTTCAATCCCTCTGGTAAGCCTTCACTCTTTCTATGTGGAGGGTCCATCACACCTAAATCTTTGCATGTGTTATCCTCGTGGTGATTAAGGAATTATATACCTTTTGGATTAACAGCAGTCTTTTGTATTTGAAGAGATACCTGAAGAGCACCAGAGACTTTATTTTTTAATTTGTTAATTTTTTAATTTATTGTGGATTGACATAGACTTTTCTTTTTCATAATTTTATATAAGTTACATCATAAGCTTCTAAAAACTTATAGCGCTACACTTGTCTGTGCACTTATTTTTGACAAAATCCTTATTTGTTGTGTGAGCTGCTGTTTTGTTGGTCAAGTGCAGGGTTAAACTTTTTTCTCCATACTACAGGCAAGCAGTTGATTTTGCTAGCTGCAGTATGCAGTATCAGTATATATATATATATATATATATATATATATATACCAGCTTAGTGCAGCTACATCTCACTGCAGGCCATTAGTATGTCTGGAAGGCCAATAAGGAGAGGCAGACAGTCAGGGCCGGACTGGGAATAAAAACCAGCCCTGGAAATAATTTCATACCAGCCCCATAGCATTTTTATACCAGCCCAACTGCATAACGTCGTTATTTTTTTGTTCACAAAAGGGAAAACCATGCATTTTAAAGCACATTTGAAGAGTGTATTATCTATAGATAAGAGAGACATGAAATTTACAAACAGCAGCAATTTTTTATTTTTTTACTGGCAAAATCATGGCATTTACTGGCACATTTTTTACTGATACTGCAAAAAAAAGGTGCCATAAATGGCAGGTTTCAGTGCAAATATCAATATTTAAGCTATAAACTGCTATTAGCAATGTGTTAAGTTAAACAAAAGTCAAACACCATATTTATCCTCTTACATGAAGGTCAGATTAATATAACCCAGCACAGAGTTCCCCCCATACATCAGGAGGATTCCCCTTTACAGTGCAAGGGAACTCTGACATAAAGGGGAACATTGCAGATCATGATCTAAGCAGGAACTCTGATATAAAAGGGGGGCACTGGTGACCAGAGACCCCACTTATATCAGAGTCCACTGCATTCCCCTTTACATCAGAGTTCTCACTTACATCAGGGTCTGCAGCATTGCCCTTTACATCAGAGTTCTCACTTACATCAGGGTCTGCAGAATTGCCCTTTACATCAGAGTTCTCACTTACATCAGGGTCTGCAGAATTGCCCTTTACATCAGAGTTCCCCCTTGCACTGTAAGGTGGAATCCTGCAGACTATGATGTAAAGGGGAACTCTGGGAATGTGGGGAGGATTCTGGTGACCAGAGACCACCTTCTGCAGAAAGAAAACACTAAGGTACGGGGGTTTACTGATATAGGGGGAAACCTATATATCAGTGCCCCCTTACAATATTGTATTGACCCCCCCCCCTCTCAGGTAGGCCTGGCGGCGCTGTCACTGACCTCCTCTCAGGTGCACCGTACAGGGCTCAGTCAGTCGGCTCCAGCTCGGTGGCTCTGGTTTTATCCCATAGTTTCCTCTCCATAGTCCATACATGTATGACTTCTCCCATGACCCCCTATCCCTGAGGCACTCCCACTGTTGACTCCACTCCAGACTGCAGACGTGATATAAGACAGGAGATGGTCAGAGGCTGCGCATGGTACAGGAGAGGTCAGAGGCTGCGCATGGTACAGGAGAGGTCAGAGGGTGCGCATGGTACAGGAGAGGTCAGAGGCTGCGCATGGTACAGGAGAGGTCAGAGGCTGCGCATGGTACAGGAGAGGTCAGAGGCTGTGCATGGTACAGGAGAGGTCAGAGGCTGCGCATGGTACAGGAGAGGTCAGAGGCTGCGCATGGTACAGGAGAGGTCAGAGGCTGCGCATGGTACAGGAGAGGTCAGAGGCTGCGCATGGTACAGGAGAGGTCAGAGGCTGCGCATGGTACAGGAGAGGTCAGAGGCTGCGCATGGTACAGGAGAGGTCAGAGGCTGCGCATGGTACAGGAGAGGTCAGAGGCTGCGGATGGTACAGGAGAGGTCAGAGGCTGCGGATGGTACAGGAGAGGTCAGAGGCTGCGGATGATGCAGGGGAGGTCAGAGGCTGCGGATGATGCAGGGGAGGTCAGAGGCTGCGGATGATGCAGGGGAGGTCAGAGGCTGCGGATGATGCAGGGGTGGTCAGAGGCTGCGGAGGGGACCACAGAAGAGGTCAGAGGCTGAGGAGGGGACGACAGGAGGTCAGAGGCTGAGGAGGGGACGACAGGAGGTCAGAGGCTGAGGAGGGGACGACAGGAGGTCAGAGGCTGAGGAGGGGACGACAGGAGGTCAGAGGCTGAGGAGGGGACGACAGGAGGTCAGAGGCTGAGGAGGGGACGAGAAGAGGTCAAAGGCTGAGGAGGGGATGACAGGAGGTCAGAGGCTGCAGGGGGGTGCGAACAGGAGGTCAGAGGCTGCAGGGGGGACAGGTGGTCAGAGGCTGCAGGGGGGACAGGTGGTCAGAGGCTGCAGGGGGGACAGGAGGTCAGAGGCTGCAGGGGGGACAGGAGGTCAGAGGCTGCAGGGGGGACAGGAGGTCAGAGGCTGCAGGGGGGACAGGAGGTCAGAGGCTGCAGGGGGGACAGGAGGTCAGAGACTGCGGATGATGCAGGGGAGGTCAGAGGCTGCGGAGGGGACCACAGGAGAGGTCAGAGGCTGCGGAGGGGACGAGAAGAGGTCAGAGGCTGAGGAGGGGACGAGAAGAGGTCAGAGGCTGAGGAGGGGACGAGAAGAGGTCAGAGGCTGAGGAGGGGACGAGAAGAGGTCAGAGGCTGCAGGGGGGGACAGGTGGTCAGAGGCTGCAGGGGGGGACAGGTGGTCAGAGGCTGCAGGGGGGGATAGGTGGTCAGAGGCTGCAGGGGGGGGCAGGAGGTCAGAGGCTGCAGGGGGGGGGCAGGAGGTCAGAGGCTGCAGGGGGGGGGACAGGAGGTCAGAGGCTGCAGGGGGGAGACAGGAGGTCAGAGGCTGCAGGGGGGGACAGGTGGTCAGAGGCTGCAGGGGGGGGCAGGAGGTCAGAGGCTTGCGGGGGGGACAGGAGGTCAGAGGCTGGGGGGGACAATGAGGTCAGAGGCTGCAGGGGGGGACAGGAGGTCAGAGGCTGCAGGGGGGACAATGAGGTCAGAGGCTGCAGGGGGGGACAGGAGGTCAGAGGCTGGGGGGGACAATGAGGTCAGAGGCTGCAGGGGGGGACAGGAGGTCAGAGGCTGCAGGGGGGGACAGGTGGTCAGAGGCTGCAGGGGGGGGACAGGTGGTCAGAGGCTGCAGGGGGGGGGACAGGTGGTCAGAGGCTGCAGGGGGGGGACAGGTGGTCAGAGGCTGCAGGGGGGGGACAGGTGGTCAGAGGCTGCAGGGGGGGGACAGGTGATCAGAGGCTGCAGGGGGGGACAGGTGATCAGAGGCTGCAGGGGGGGGACAGGTGATCAGAGGCTGCAGGGGGGGGCGGGCAGGAGGTCAGAGGCTGTGGGGGGATGCAGGAAGAGGCACAGGCCACCAGCCGCCAGACACTGAGCGCTGCAACCGCTTTACCTTTAAAAATGGCGCATGCGCCCGCACTTCCGAAAATTGCCGAGCGTGAACGGGTTTTCACGAGCACGGCCGACCTCGGAACAGCGCTGGCGCCTGCGCAGTTGCACGTCGGCCCAGCCCCCGCAGCCATTTTTCTTTCAGGCGCCGCTGCCCTCACAGCAGCCGGCGGCCGCAGGGGTAGCCAGACCACCGGCCCACCGGGGGATTTCCCGGTATCCCGGTTGGCCAGTCCGGCCCTGCAGACAGTCACAAGCCAATAAAAGAGGGAAAGCAGGCTCTGTGTCTAGAGGCAACAGTGCTGGTCGTGGACACGGTGCATCCTCATCAGCACGTGGCCACTATTTGCAACATATGTCTCAAGCGTATCTCGCGTGGCCAAGACATCTCCCACTTGGGCACCACATGCTTGACCAGACATATGTTTACCTGCCATGCAGTTCATTGGCAAGTGTACCTAAAAGACCCACACCAAAGAACAAAGAGGACCTCTCCTTGCTCCTCATCAGCTGAGATCTCCAACCCCACTATACCTTAAATCCTCTCTGAGACCTGCACTGAGAGGAATGAAGGTGTAGAATTAGGTGTGTCACAGCCAAGTACTTGTGGGCAATCTGCTTTCGGTACACCAACGTCAGATTGTACCAGGCAAATTTCCCTGCCCCAGCTGCTGCACCGCCAAAAGAAGTTCAATCCCAGCCATCCACATGCCCAGAGGTTGAATGCTAGCTTGGCAAAATTGCTAGCACTTCAACTGTTACCTTTTCAGTTGGTAGACTCTGCCCCCTTCCGTGAGTTTGTGGAATGTGTGGTTCCTCAGTGGCAGGTACCCAAACGCCACTTTTTCTCATGTAAGGCGATTCCGGCTCTCTACCGGCATGTGGAAGGCAATGTCCATGCCTCGCACAACTACATAAATTACCTTGAGTGGGCAGTGGCACAGCATGTCCCTGGGGGCTCCGGCAACAAGTAAACGGTGAAGCAGCGGTGTTTTTATCCCCCCATCCGGTCCGAAAGGGTCCGGAAGCAGACACAGAGCTACAGCGCGCCTGCGCACTGCTCCACTTCATCGCTACGTTCGTCATCGCCGGGTCCTAAGGACCATGCGCACGACAGAACGGTGCGGCTCCCCCCAGCGGTGACCAGAGATGGAGGGGAGCTCATCTCTGTATAAACAGAGGGAAATGGTGCAGAGCGCGCAGGGCGGTGCAGAGGGGCGGGCGTCTTGCCACTAGGTAGGGAGGAAAGGAGAAAATGGGAAAGGAGAGTAGAAAGAAACAAGGGATGGAAAGAGGGGTTTAGAGAAAGGGCTTGAAACTCAGTATTTCATTTAAACCAGGGTAGACAGTGGCTTTCAATAAATGAATCCACTAAGACTCAAGTTGTAATAGTTTTGAATCATTGCTACCACCTCTAATGTCTAAAGGGATATGTTCCAATGCCATGAATTTGTCCAATTTGAAGCCATGGTATAGTCCCACATGGCGACTGATTGGAGTCTCCATTCTACGTTTCCGAATGAGTGATATATGGTCATTGATTCTTTTGGAAAAAATAAGTTTTGTCTTTCCAACATAGAAGCATTTGCAGGTGCATTGCATCAAATATACAATGCCAGGGGTTTGGCAAGTGATTCTATGTTTAATCCTGTGGATTTGGCCATTGGGCAAATTAATCTCATGATGATTCAACATAAAGCAACATTTGTCGCATTTTTTTCACGGAAATGTTCCTGTGGTGGATATAGGTAAAGAAGACATTTGGAAGTGACTTTGAGTGAGGCGGTTTTTCAAGGACCGAGCACGTCTATAGGTGATTAATGGTTGACTCTCAACATATTTGCATGCTATGGGGTCAGCCAACAATAAAGGCCAGTATTTGCTAAAGATTTTTCTGACTTGTTTGTGTTGTTTGGTATAGGATGTAATGATCCTTACTGCTTGAGAGGAGGATTTTATTTTTTTCTTGTGGATTAGCATGTTCCTATCAGGAGCTTTGACTCGATTATAGGCCTTTTTTAAGGTACTGTGAGAGTAACCCCTGTCACGCAGAGGAATGTACAAAAGTTTGGCTTCCTTCTGGAAGTCACCATCCCTACTACAGTTACGCCTCCCTGAGGTATTGGCTGTAGGGGATGCTGTCAATCAAAGGGTTCGGATGTGAACTAGAGGCATGGAGAATAGCGTTGCTGGCTGATGGTTTTCTGAACAAAGATGTACCCAGAGAGCCATCGCTTTCTACAAAAATTTGAATATCCAAACAAGGTAACAATTTTCCTATCACAGGACATGGTAAATTTAAGATTATAAGTGTTGTTGCTCAAAATGTCCATGAATTCAAGCAACTCATCATGGGTATCTGACCAGATAATCAGGATATCATCGATGTATCGATGGAACGTAAGTACATTTTCTAAATACCTCGCGATATCCTCTCTGGAAAATAGGTCTCTCTTCCACCCCCCCAGGTACAGGTTGGCCTTAGATGGGGCACAACGTGTGCCCATCGCTACCCCCTGCACCTGGAGGTAGTGGGAGAAACCAAATACAAACACGTTCCTAGTGAGGACAAACCTCAATAGTTCGAGTATAAATTCATTATATGGATCGGCAGCCCCGCCACGTTCATGCAGGTGTTCGGCCACTACCGAAAGCCCCTTCTCATGCGGGATCGTATTATAAAGGCTCTCGACATCAATGGTAACTAGCCAGGAGTCCTTTGGAACAGAGATGCCCTCTAGAATTTTAATGATGTCAATCGTGTCCTGTACATAAGAGAATAGTGCCTTAACATGGGGGCTAAGATAGGTATTGATTAAGCTACTGGTGTTTTCAGTTAGGCAGCCACAGTAAGAAATGATTGGGCAGCCTGGAGGATGGGTGAGTGATTTGTGAATCTTTGGTAGAGTGTAGAACGTGGCAATCTTAGGTTCATGTACATTCAAAAATGTCTAAGTGGATTTATCAATAAGGCCCCTAGAAAGGGCCCCAGTGATAATGCGCTTGTATTCTCTACAATAGGAATCGACAATGGTACGAGAAATTGGTCTGTACCATTACTGGTTCTGTAAAATGCATAGGCACATTTGTTCGTAATCCAATAGGTTCATTATAACCAAATTACCGCCCTTATCGGCCGGCTTGATTATGATCTCAGTATTGTTTTGTAGATTGGTGAGGGCTTACCTGAGTGGGGGGGAGAGATTGTCGGGACCTGATCTCGACCACGTCATCTCCTCCACCTCTTTATTTGTCTGTAAAACGAACGCCCAAATATTTGGACACTTACCCAAATTGGGGAAGTTCCTCGATTTGGGTTTAAACAGCTGGGGGGGGGATGCAGGCAGGGGACATTTCCCGTGTGGCTAGGGGGGATTTATAAGGGAGTCAACTAACTCGCCATCTTCCTCCCAAAGTTCCATTAGTTCATGTAATGCCTGAATTTCTCGAATAGTAAGATCATTGAGGCCTGTAGAGGTGGCCACATGTTCTACATTAACTGGTTTGTGATAAATAGTTTTGTACAGAAGCCGACGGGCAAATAGATGTATATCCTTAATGACCTCGAAACGATCTACATTGGTATCTGGGCAGAATGTTAATCCTAATTGTAGGACATTGGTTTCATCATTGGTTAATGTGTAGGAAGAAAGATTAAGGATTTGAAATTGATTACTCATATTGGGGGTTGTACTTGAAAAACTGACAATTTTACCGGATTTTGTTGTTACGGTGTTCCCGGTGGTAAAAAAATCGATGCCAGCTTGGGATCAGACTTTGTAAGTGATAACGTTGAGTCACTTACCTTAATAGGTTTGATAGAGGGTGCCATAGATGAGGAGGAGGAAATAGGAAGAGACAGAGAACCCAAGGAACCAGTAGTTTTAGGTCCACGAGTGCCACGTGAGTTTTTTGTAGATCTGTGAGGAGTATTTGCACGTAATTGTGAATCCACGTTACAAGGGTAAGGTTGTGGACCTTATCTTGCCATTGCAGAGGGAGCAGAGAATGAAACATCTTCGGGAGGCCTTGCAGAAAGGTCTGTGCAACGCGTTCCCAGAGACTGGGAGGTTACAAACTCCTGTTTCTGGACAACGTGTTGCTGAGGCTTTGGTCAGTCAAAGAAGGAGCGGTGGAGAAGGTGGCCGTCTGACCAATGCGTTCAGACAATTTTTTAGTCCACAGCCCCAAGGTATGATCGGTTCCAGCAACCATCGCCAGCGTCTGTTTTACATGGTGCAGGAATACCTAGGGGCAAGATCTGACTTGGACACCTTTCCCACCGAAAATCCTCTGGGTTACTGGGTCTTGAGGATGGATCACTGGCCAGAGCTTGCACAGTATGCAATTGAGCTACTGGCCTGTCCTGCATCCAGCGTTCTTTCGGAACGCACATTCAGTGCTGCTGGAGGCTTTGTAACCGATCACAGGATGCATTTGTCCACCGATTCGGTCGATCGACTTACCTTCATAAAAATGAATCAGTCTTGGATCACCACCAGCTACCAAGCACCTGATGTTGATGTAACCGAATAATTTTTTTTGAAATGTCAGATCCCTTCAAAGACTGCCTATGCTGATGCTGAGTAACTATCCTGTTATGCTGAGTAATTATCCTCTTCCTCCTCAATGATCATGCTGATAGCTTGTAAGAACATTTTTGGTTTAACAGGGGCATGTAATTACAATTTTTGATGCAATTCTTTGCAACAGGGCTAGTTCCTGTGCTCCAACTAGAGTATATGTGAGGGGTTGCAGTGTTGTAGCACCAGCACCAGTGCCTAAGGCCCAATTTTTCAGCCACTGTTTAACAGGGGCGTGTAATTACAATTTTTGATGCAATTCTTTGCAGCAAGGCTAGTTCCTGCGCTCCAGCTAGAGTATCTGTGAGGGGTTGCAGTGTTGTGGTACCAGCACCAGTGCCTAAGGCCCAATTTTTCAGCCCCTGTTTAACAGGGGTGTGTAATTACAATTTTTGATGCAATTCTTTGTAGCAGGGCTAGTTCCTGCGCTCCAACTAGAGTATCTGTGAGGGGTTGCAGTGTTGTGGCACCAGCACCAGTGCCTAAGGCCCAATTTTTCAGCCCCTGTTTAACAGGGGCGTGTAATTAGAATGCTTGATGTAATATTTCACAGCAGGGCCCGTTTCTGCACCCACCAAGAGTAACTGTGAGGACTTACAGTGTTGTGGCACCAGCAGCACCACCACCACCAAAGGCCCAATTTTTCTGCCCCTGTTCAACAGGGGCATGTAATTACAATTCTTGATCTAATATTTCACAGCAGGGCCCTGTGAGGGCTTACAGTGTTGTGGCCACAACAACACCTAAGGCCCAAATTTCTGCTAAATATATAGGGCAAGCCCCTACTTTCAAACATCCAACTTACAAACGACTCCTACTTGCAAACGGAAGGAGACAACAGGAAGTGAGATGAAATATACCCCTAGGAAGGGAAATTCTCTCCTGTAACAGTTAATATGGGAAAACTTTTCTCCTTTACAATGATGCTTTATCACCAATCCTTGTTTCACTAAACCCCAAATTTTCAAAAAACATTTGTCATTGGGACAAAAAGTGAGGTAAAATCTTCTGAAGAGGAGCACAGACAGCAAAACAAATGTCACAGGGCTGATAACCCTTCCCTATGTTTTCCATAAAGCTTAAAATAGATTTTTTGGCTGGAGCTAAACACGTTAAAAATGTACCAGTTCAAAATTACAAACAGATTCTACTTAACAACAATCCTACAGTCCCTGTCTTGTTTGCACCGCCTGTATACTGCTGTTCAGAGTATATAGGGCCTGGGGGCCCCACACCTTCCTTTTTTTAATTTGGGTGCGGAGTTCCCCTTAATATCCATACAAGACCCAAAAGGCCTGGTAATGGACTGGGGAGTACCCATGCCGTTTGTCTCACTGATTTTCATCCATATTGCCAGGACCCGACATTACATTAAAGCCGTAAGCAGTTTTAAATGACTTTTATTCCTTTAAAAATGTAATTTTGTGCAGGGACTGTTCTGAGCATGGGAAACACGCGCCACTTTACAGACATACTATAGACACCCCCCAGGTATGATATTTAAAGGAATATTTCACTTTTTTTTTTTTACTTTAAGCATCATTAAAATCACTGCTCCCGAAAAAACAGCCTTTTTAAAACTTTTTTTTGCATTTATACATGTCCCCTGGGGTAGGACCCGGGTCCCCAAACCCTTTTTAGGACAATACCATGCAAATTAGCCTTTAAAATGAGCACTTTTGTCCCATAGATGTCAATGGGGTTCTAACGTTCGTGCGAATTTTCGGTCCGTTCGCAGGTTCTGGTGCGAACTGAACCGGGGGGTGTTTGGCTCATCCCTAGTCAGCAGCTGATGGAATGTGCGGGGGGGGTCGGTATCAGCACCCGCTACCCAAAAAAAAGGCATTTTAATTATGGGGAGGCACAGTATAATGTCACCACTGGTGAGAGATGATGTCATCTCTCTGCTCACTCACCTGCAGCGACGGCCCACTCAGCAGCTTGCCCGCTAAGTCACCGATAGCCTGCCCACTATTTTCTCGTTGCCCCCCCCCCCCCCCCCGCAGGTCGGCCCCTGGCTCTGACATGCACTGTTAACTGTGGGACCTTATATAGACAGGTGTGAGCCTTTCCAAATCATGTCCAATCAACTGAATTTACCACAAGTTGTAGAAAAATCTCAAGGATGTTAATTGGAAACAGGATGCACCTGAGCTCAATTTTGAGTGTCATGGCAAAGGCTGTGAATACTTATGTATAATGAATTGAATCCATTTTGGAATAAGGCTGTAACATAACAAAATATGGAAAAAGCGAAGCACTGTGAATACTTTCCGGATGCACTGTAAGTTAAAGAAGATATAGTACAGCGTATAGTACAGCCCACATATTGCAAATTACATACTGTGCACTAACACACATTCTGCACTAGCATGTAAGGTATTTCCCCTAGATACCACTGGATGTCACTGTTCTATATACTTTGAATAGATTTTCTACGTCTCTCAAGACTGATTACAGTGGAAGAAAATGCACGTTAATATTTTTCCTTTGATTGCGGTTTGGAAACGAACGCAGTGCCTTCAAAAAGGTAAATAGGGAGATCTTTAAAGTTTTGGAGTGCAAAAAAAAGGGAAGAGGGCTGATATCCCATGCACAGTTTGACAAGGTACGATTTTTGAATTGCTGGTGACAGAGACAAAAGTTAGGGGGCCAACTATAAAATGCAATTAGGAGATACATTATAAACTTGACTGCTTGGATCCCTAAAGATGGCCATATATGACACAATCTGGTGGAAGGATATAAATCCTTTTCTGTATTGTGTAGTTACAGTCACACAAAGGGTGGATAGAAGATAGATGCATAAAATTGCACATAGATTAAACCTGCTCCCCCATTCAAACCTCAGTCAGAGTTGAAACTGCAGTCACTGACAGAACTTACATATTTTACAGCTAGTGCTAGCTCCTCCCTGATCAGCTCTGCAATTTCATTTGTGGCTCACTGCTTTGCATCACTTCAAGCGGAACTTCACTCTCTGTCAACACTGACTATTTTTATTCTTTGCTATCATTGTTAACCACCTCAATACAGGGCACTTACACCCCCTTCCTGCCCAGACCAATTTTCAGCTTTCAGCGCTGTCACACTTTGAATGAATATTACTCAGTCATGCAACACTGTACCCATATGAGATTAGTGTCCTTTTTTTCACACAAATAGAGCTTTCTTTTGGTGGTATTTAATCACTAGTGGGTGTTTTATTTTTTTGTGCTATAAATAAAAAAAAAAAACATAAATTTTGTGAAAAAATGCCTTTTTCTTTGTTTCTGTCATAAAATTTTGCAAATTAGTCATTTTTCTTCATAAATTGTGGCCAAAATTTATACTGCTACATAGCTTACGTAAAAATTAACCCAAATTAGTGTATATTATTTGGTCCTTGTTAAAGTTATAGAGTCTACAAACTATGGTGCCAATCACTGAAAATTGATCACATCTGATCAGGCCTTCAGTACATCAGGTGTATCTCATTTCTTGAGATACTAATAAGTTAGGAAAGTACAAATACCCCGCAAATTACCCCTTTTCAGAAAGTAGACATTCCAAGGTATTAAGTAAGTAGCATGGTGAGTTTTTTAAGTTGTAATTTTTTCCCATAATTCTTTGCAAAATAAAGATTTATTTTTTACAAAATTGTCATATTATCAGGTTATTTCTCACACACAGCATACTGTATGCATACAACAAATTACACCCCAAAATACATTCTGCTACTCTTTCCAAGTATGGCGATACCACATGTGTGAGACTTTTACACAGCCTGGCCACATACTGAGGCCCAACATTGAAGTAGCACCTTCAGGCGTTCTACGAGCATAAATGACACATCTCATTTCTCAACCACCTATTACACTTTTGAAGGCCTTGGAGCACTAGGACAATGGAATTGCCCACAAAATGACCCCATTTTGGAAAGCAAACACCTCAACGTATAATCTATGAGGCATAATGAGTCTTTTGAACGGTTAATTTTTTTCCAGAAGTTTTTGGAAAATGTGTAAAAAAAAATGAAAATGCATTTTTTTTACACAACGTTGTTAATTTATAAGATATTTCTAACACATAGCATGTATATAGCAAAAATTACACCCCAAAATACATTCTGCTACTCTTCCCGAGTATGGTGATACCACATGTGTGAGACTTGTACACAGCCTGGCCACATACAGAGGCCCAACATTGAAGTAGTACCTTCAGGCGTTCTAGGAGCATAAATTACACATCTCATTTAATTCCTACCTATCACACTTTTGAAGGTCCTTGAGTACCAGGACAGTGTAATTACCCACAAGATGAGCAGATTTTGAAAAGCAAACACCCCAACGTATATTCTATGAGGCATGGGCTGCAGACAGGTACTCTGGTAACTTGATGAGCTGCAGACAGGAACTCGGGAACTCTGATGGCCTGGTGACAGGTACTCGGGTACTCTGATGGCCTGGTGACAGGTACTCGGGTACTCTGATGGCCTACAGATAGGTACTCGGGGACTCTGATTGGCTGGTGACTGGTATTCGGGTATTCTGAAGGGCTGGTGACTGGTATTCTGGTACTCTGAAGGGCGGTGACAGGTACTCAGGTACTCAGTACTCATATGAACTGTGACAGGTACTCAGATGGACTGTGACAGGTACTCGGGTACTCAGATGAACTGTGACAGGTACTCGGGTACTCAGATGGACTTTGACAGGTACTCAGATGGACTGTGACAGGTACTCAAATACTCATATGGACTATGACAGGTACTCAGGTACTCTGATGAACTGTGACAGGTAGTCACGTACTCAGATGGACTGTGATAGGTACTCAGGTACTCATATGGACTGTGACAGGTACTTGGTTACTCAGATGAACTGTGACAGGTACTTGGGTACTCAGATGAACTGTGAAAGGTACTCAGGTACTCAGATGGACTGCGACAGGTACTCGGGTACTCAGATGGACTGTGACAGGTACTCAGATGGACTGTGTGTGACAGGTACTTTGATGGGTAGTGACAGGTACTTTGATGGGTGGTGACAGGTCCTCTTTATTGGGGGGCAATCAGTGTGTGTTGGTGTATACTGTAAGCGGTAACTAGATGTTACCGCAATCTCCTTCTCACACACGATCGGTGTTTACACTCTATGTTTACATTTAGTGATCGGCTGTGAAAGGATCACAGCCGATCACGTGGTAAACAGCCACCAGCCAATGGCTGTTAACCAGCGTCGGTGACCGAGCAGTGTTCCCGGGGGACAGTGTTTAACTGGGACAGTTAAAGGGCAAAAATTTATTGTTATTTAAATTTTTGGAACCTCACTGCAAAGTATATTCCCATGGGCAATAAGTTAAAAAGGCTAAAAACAAAACCTATGTGGCTCACGGCCAAAGTTAAAGAAGCTATAAACAATAAGAAAAGAGCTTTTAAAAAATATAAAAATGAAGGAACACTAGTGTCATTAAATGTTACAAAGAATTTAACAGAATATGTAAAAAGGAAATCAAGGATGCAAAAATTCAAAACAAACGACAGATTGCAAAAGGTAGTAGGACAAACCCCCAAAAATTCTTCAAATATATTAATAGTAAAAAGGCCAGGTCTGAGCATGTAGTCCCTTTACAAAATAATCTAGAGTGGGTGACTGGGGACAAAGAGAAGGCAAATTTATTAAATACTTTCTTCAGCTCTGTGTATACAAAAGAGCATGGGGGAGCTCATATCCATAATGGGGGTGGTAGTGACACAGCCCCAAATAATCCACAATGGCTCAAAAGTGATATGGTCCAGAATTATTTAGACAGAATAAAGGTGGATAAGGCACCTGGACCCGATGGCATCCACCCACGGATCCTAAAAGAATTGAGCTCTGTAATTTCAAAGCCATTGTATCTAATTTTTAGGGACTCATTATTGACGGGAATAGTACCACTGGATTGGCGCAGGGCGAACGTGGTGCCTATATTTAAAAAGGGATCAAAGTCTTTACCAAGTAACTATAGACCTGTTAGTTTAACTTCTATAGTCGGGAAGATACTGGAGCGTTTAATAAAAGACCACATAGACGAGTTCTTGCTGGAAAAAAACATTTTAAGCAACAGACAGCATGGATTCATGAAAGACAGAAGTTGTCAGACAAACCTGATTTCTTTTTATGAAGAGGTAAGTAAAACCTTGGACAGAGGGGTGGCTGTGGACGTGGTATACTTGGATTTTGCAAAAGCGTTCAACACAGTTCCCCACACGCGGCTCATGTGTAAGGTAAAGTCTACAGGCTTGGAAATATCAGTTTGTATATGGATAGAAAACTGGCTAAAAGACAGAATTCAGAGAATATTGGTTAATGATTCTTACTCTGAATGGTCTAAGGTTATCAGAAGTGTACCCCAAGGTTCAGTGCTGGGACACTTACTTTTTAATATCTTTATAAATGATATTGGGTCTGGGATTGAAAGTAACATTTCTGTCTTTGCAGATGACACCAAGCTATGCAGTGAAATAACGTCCTTACAGGATGTCTCCAATTTACAAGCCGACCTCAATGCACTGTCTAATTGGGCGACTATGTGGCAGATGAGGTTTAATGTTGAGAAATGTAAAGTTATGCACTTGGGGGCTAAGAATATGCATGCATCATGCATGCTAGGGGGAGTACAACTGAGGGAATCCATGGTGGAGAAGGATCTGGGGGTTTTGGTAGATCATAAGCTCAATAATAGCATGCAATGCCAAGCTGCGGTTTCCAAAGCGAGCAAAGTCCTTTCTTGTATTAAGAGAGCTGTAGACTTTAGAGAAAGAGATATAATTTTGCCCCTGTTCAAATCATTAGTAAGACCTCATCTGGAATATGCAGTTCAGTTTTGGGCACCAGTTCTCAAAAAGGATATCGGGGAACAGGAGAAAGTGCAGAGAAGGACAACCAAACTGATAAGAGGCATGGAGGAGCTCAGCCATAAGGAAAGATTAGAGGAACTGAATTTATTCACTCTCGAGAAGAGGAGAATAAGGGGGGATATGATCAACATGTTCAAATATATAAGGGGTCCATATAGTGAACTTGGTGTTGAGTTATTCTCTTTACGGTCAACCCAATGGACACGGGGGCACTCTTTATGTCTAGAGGAAAAGAGATTTCATCTCCAAATACGCAAAGGTTTCTTCACAGTAAGAACTGTGAAAATGTGGAATAGACTGGCCAGCTCAGTAGATTGCTTTAAGAAAGGCCTGGATACTTTCATAAATGTACATAATATAACTGGGTACTAACATTTATAGGTAAAGTTGATCCAGGGAAAATCGCCTCTTGGGGGATCAGGAAGGAATTTTTTCCCTTGCTGTAGCAAATTGGAGCATGCTCTGCTGGGGTTTTTTGCCTTCCTCTGGATCAACTGAGGGTATAAAATTGGGTATATTGGATTGTACGATATTTTTTATTTTATTTATTTATTGTTTTTAAGGTTGAACTGGATGGACTTTTTTTAACCTAACTATGTAACTATGTAACACGCCTCCACCGATGTGCATGCACAGCGCGCTCGTGATCGTGCTCATGCGCCATGCAAAGTGGGGCGGTACCATCTGTGATCACCCATTACTTCATCACGGCTGATCACATGGTAAACAGCCATGCCCTATGGCTTTTCACCCCTCTCGGTGGCAAGCGGTGTCTCCGTGACACGCAGCCAGCGAAGGTATAGGGCTGTGCACACACGATCGCGTGCATGCCCTGTTTAAATGGACAGATGTCATATGACCCCCACCCAGAATGGAAGCCATGCCACCTGGCCGTCGGGCGGCAAGCGGTTAAATAGATGGGAAAGTATATCATATTTACTTGTTTTAAACCTTTTTTTTACATTTCTTCAGTTGCTTCCTGTTTCCAGGCCTAGGCAAATGATGTCATACATCCCAGAAGTCTTCAGGAGGGGGAGGAGGGATTTTCTCAGCTAAGCACACTCTCCTGCCTGCATGCCAGAGCTAAGGGCAGATTAATTCCAGGAAGTAAATGTTACATGAATCATCTGCCCTTACTCAAGATGGCTACGGCCAAAAATGCTAGGGTGGTGGGTGTTTTTTCAACGTGATTTCTTAGCCAAATAAAGCATGGAGACATGGATGGAAGGGTGAGTTTGTTTTGAATATTAAAAATGAATTAAACAGAGTTTTTGGTTTGTGGTGCTCAGATGCAGTAAAGTTCCACTTTAACAGTCTATAGCTGAAAAAGAAGTCAGCAATGGAAGACTTTGCTTTGCCATGCACTGTGCTAATATTATGAATGGGGTACAGGTAGCTATAAAATATCCAGCAGCTGTCACTGACTGTAGGATTAATCGTGACAGAGGTCTGAATTAGGATGTATCATTATTCAGGGTAGCACCCCATTATATCTCATTTGTAGTGGCCCAAGGGACCCCCTGACCCTGTCCTGCACTGCTGAAAACAGAGAACCAGCCATGATCGGACTTACACTATATTTTCAAGAGCATTGAGAAGCCTGCCTTTATACGGGCCAGTCAAATTCCTCCACTCCAAACTCTCTCATCCATGTCTTTATGGACCTTGCTTTGTGCACTGGTCCAAATCATTTGGTGAGGGGGGGTAATGGTGTGGCATTGTTTTTCAGGGGTTGGGCTTGGCCCCTTAGTTCCAGTGAGGGAAATGCTTAAGGCATCAGCATACCAAGACATTTTGGACAATTTCATGCTCCCAACTTTGTGGGAACAGTTTGGGGATGGCCCCTTCCTGTTTCAACATGACTGTGCACAAACAAGGTCCATAAAGTCATCGATAAGCGAGTTTGGGGTGGAGGAACTTGACTGGCCTGCACAGAGTCCTGACTTCAACCCAATAGAACACCTTTGGGATGAATTAGAACGGAGACTGCGAGCTAGCCTTTCTTGTCCAACATCAGCGCCTGACCTTTACAAATGCGCTTCTGGAAGAATGGTCAAACACTCCCATAGACACACTACTAAACCTTGTGGACAGCCTTCCCAGAGGAGATGAAGCTGTTATAGCTGCAAAGGGTGGGCTAACTCAGTATTTAACCCTACGGACTAAGATTGGGATGCCATTAAATTTCATATACATGTAAAGGCAGGCGTCCCAATACTTTTGGCAATATAGTGTAATAATAATAATAATAATAATGTAATGTAACACCCTGAATAATCAATCTTAAATTCTAAGCAGTTCTGCTAATGAAAAGTTTTCTAGCACAAAATGTACTGTGTTAGCCAAGGATGGAAACAAGAAGGTGAATACACAGACAATACCTGCATTTGTTTAACTAAATATAATTTGTAGTGCAAGCTTAGAGATTAGTCAGTTCTATAATTTCCCTCTTGAAAGGGTGCCCAAATCACAGTACAAAAGGAGCCTTAAGTGCGCTCCCTTTGACTTTTATTAGACTGTGTGTTTTCATGAAAGCGCTTCAAGTCTTGCATGCTTATCTTTGATGCTCTTTCAGAAAATGCACGGCCTAATAGAAGCCAATGGGAGCGCATATAAAACTGCGTTTAAGCTATGTGTACAGTTGCAGCGCACTGATGTAATCCCGGCCTTTAAAAAAGAAGACTTAAAGTGGTTCTAAAGTCAGAAGGTTCTTGTTATCTTAATGCATTAAGATAAAACCTTCTGTGTGCAGCAGCCTCCCTCAACCCCCCTAATACTTACCTGAGCCCCATCACAATCCAACTATGTTGCACGAGAGTCTCAGCTGTCTGGGACTCTCCCACCTCATTGGCTGAGACAGCAGTTGGGCGTCATTGGCTTCCACTGCTGTCAAACTGAAAAAATGCAGTGGTCCATTGCCATGGTTGCCTCAGATCACAATTATTTTCCTATGCTGTCAAAGTATGTGAGCCAATGAGGAGAGAAAGGGGGCAGGGCTGAGCCACGGCTCCGTGTCTGAACGGACAAGTAATGGGTAAGTATAACATGTTTATTATTTTTGAATGAAAAAAAAGAGACTTTAGTATCACTTTAACTGAATACATTTGCAAATACATGTGGAAGCCACATTGCTGTGTCAAGGCACCTTTGATAAATGTGGTCCCTAACTCTAACCTGATCTGAACTTCCCAACTATGGTAACATTTATGGCAATTCACAAAAAGAGAGTAGGCTTACTGGGAGGCAACCCTTTCCTCCTTAAAGGTACAGGACCCCACCAGTAGGGAAATTCCCAATCGCATTTATTCCAGAAATCTAGAGTGATTCAGGAACATGTTACTTGTGCACTCAATTCACTGTTACTTAAAGCGGAGCTTCGCCCAAAAGGGGAAGTTACGCTTTAAGGACTCGTTCCCTGCTCCTCTTGAACAATTGGCATTTTTGAGGAGCGGGGAGGGGAGCAGGTACCCAATTTTGACAGGTACCTGCTTCCCACTTTCGTTCCGACCTTCATGGTGGTCGGAAATGGAAGTCCTCCTCCCTCCCCTCTGCAGGCTTCTGAGACACTGACAGCTACCAGAAGACTGCATACACCATTCACGATGTGCAGAATGACTTGCGCATGTGCAGTAAGCGCCTGGCTGTGCAGTCGCAATCTGTCACAGCTGGGTGCCCATAGTGAAGATACCGGCGCTGGGGACTGAAGACAGTGGGTGAGACTGACTGGGGTGAGCACACCGCTGGATCATGGGACAGGTGAGTGGCTGTTTTTTAAAAGGCATTTTTTAAAAAAAAATTAAAGTCAGCAGTTACAAAAACTGTAGCTACCGACTTTTATTTTTCCCACAGGTGACTGGAACTCCGCTTTAAGACTTGTTTATTTGTATCTTGCACCACATAAACCAAATTCAAATAGTTCTTATTAGCAATAAAGATTAGCTGAGAGTTTGATTTGCAATTTGGCTTTTTTATTGTTCAGACTAAATCAGAACTTTTGGGACATTCATTGGTTCATTGAGAATTGCTCTGATGAATATCCCATAATGCATTGCGAACAACTGTCATTGGCCAAGGAAATCTGGTCAGGTGCAAGTCCTTGGTCAGTGATGGTTTTGTACAAAGTTGCAGCAAACACTCTACAAAAGTCTACTGTTTTGGCAGTCCTTTGTCAGTGTATGGGAGATTAGTATGAGGGACATCTAACAGTATTGCATGGAAAGAGAGTTGCCAGCATAGTGTGCTAGTACAGCTACATGATGTTAATTACAGCACTATATTCAGTGCTGTACATTTGCACTGATTGCAGTGTGTGTGTGTGTGTGTGTGTGTGTCAGCAACAACTTCTGTTACTACTGTTGCTCCTGTTCCCCTTTGTTTATTTTTATTTATCTTTTTTTTTGGGGGGGGGGGGCTCATCTAAAAAAATGGTTCTGCAGTTGCAGGCTACTTCCAATAGGGCTCTAGTAATGATGAGGTGGGGATGATGTAGAGGTCTCTGATTGTACTTGGGTGTCAGACGTACAGCACAAAATCAGAGAGGCAGGATGTCAGCCAGGGGAAGATCACAGAGGAGTAGGGGGAGCAGCCATCCAATTCCAACAAATGGCAGAGATCTACAGGTGCAAGGCCAGTCCACTCCCCAGAGCTCAGCTGTGTGGGCATTCTTCAACACATGGGTTGTACCATAGAAACTTTCAGTCTATACCTTAAACATTTCAAGCATGACAATATCATCAGTCATTTGGGTACCATCGCTTCTCACCATCTAGCTTCTTGGGAACAGCACTTGAATGCTAGCCATGGGCAGGAAAGGGGCACTCTCCTCCACTTTCCATCTCTTCTCTTTTTCTTCTCTTTCCACCTCTGCCCCCACTATACAAGGTTCCCCATAAGCAGCCTCTAGCAATGGGAGTCTTTGAGGGGGTATCAGAGGTTTACCTCATGGCTCTTCTTGCGTAGAAGAGGGTCATTACAATACCAAGCAGAGTAGGGCAGGCTAAGTCTGAAAACCTTCTCTGATTCTGAAAAATCTACCCTGCCATCTCAATCTGTAGAACTGAGCAAGCAAGTTTCTCTGCCACAGCTGCTGGAGAATCAGAAGAAGTATGCCCCGACTACCCCTGTGCCCAGTGGCCCAATTCCAGATTGGCAAATTTACTGGTTTTACTGGCCCTGCCTTTCCAGTTGGTGGAGTCAGCCCCCTTTTGTGAATTTTAAGAATGTGCTATACCACAAGTCCATCCTTGCCCCCCACCATCATATGAAATGTATGAAATGTAATGCTTCCACGTCACCAGACCATGCAGTCAGCAAGAGGGTCCACTTCGCGACAGACACGTGACCCAGCAAGTATGGGCCAGGAGGTTATATATCATCCACAGCCCATTGGTTAACTCTGCTGGCAGCCAGGACCGATGTAGCATGGGCACACTGCTAAAGCTAGTTGTGCCACCCCACATTCTTATCACTGGGGATGATGACAGAATAGTTGCCTTCATCTTCTCCTCCTCAATAATCTCTTCAAGTGAGTCATCTTCTGAAGCACCATTCCCCCACAAGTGTTCAGGAGGCTATACAACAGCTCAGGAACAGGAGCCACACTGGGACAGAGATTTTGTCAATTCTGCCGGGGCAGGCCCAGAGGTAGCTAACTGCATGCCTTCTTGTGCCAGGAAAGGTTATGTATGAATAATGCATCAATCTGCTCAGCAGAGAAAGTGCACACAAGTACTTTGCCTGGCACACATCTTCAACCTGATGGCACAGCACTTCCCGGATAGGTACTTGGGCTTAGAGGATCTTCTTAGGCAATCTAGAAGTGTTTGTAGCCATTTCAAGTGTTCATACCCAGTTAGTGTGCGGGAACTCCAACTAACCGCACAACACCTACAGTATGTGATATGCCTACCCAATGGAACTCTACCTTGTCTATCTATTATAATCTGAAAAAGCTCCCACACAACTAGGAATCCTACCTACTAGATGGACTATCTGCACTGCTGCTTACACTTTATGTGATCCCACATATGTCAGATTCAGAGAAAACTGTGCCGCGCAATACCCACCCTACAGTCAATAACATGATGCAAATGTTAACAAAACATATATAAAAAATATTCAAACAATTAATTAGTCCACCTTAAATGTGTCAGTGTCCCTATTTCATTATATTGCACACTAGGGATAGCCTGATTCGAGTTGAACATAAGTCACGTAATGTCAGAAGGGGGCGGGGTCACCCGTTTACGTCAACGAGTGGCCACCCTCAGCTATATAACAGCTGTCATCGCAAAGAGGCTTTAGTCAGTGGGAGCCTCCCATGGAGGTGGAGTTTTTTTTTTTTTATCGGGTCGTCGGACGCTGTGATCGAATGGACATTGCGGGACAGTTTTTTTTTTTTAGGGACTTGTCCCAAATTGTCTACTATAATTTTTAACATTTTGACACTTTTTTTGGTGAATGAGTAGGGGTACAATGTACCCGATACCCATTCACATAGGGGGGGCTGGGATCTGGGGGTCCCTTGTTAAAGGGGGCTTCCAGATTCCAATAAGTCCCCCGCATGCAGACCCCCACAACCACAGGGCAAGGGTTGTGGGGATGAGGCCCTTGTCCCCATCAACATGGGGACAAGGTGCTTTGGGGGGACCCCAAAGCATCCTCCCCATGTTGAGGGCATGTGGCCTGGTATGGTTCAGGAGGGGGGCGCTCTCTCTTGTCCCCCCCTCTTTTCCTGCCGCCTGCCAGGTTGAGTGCTTGGATAAGGGTCTGGTATGGATTTTGGGGGGACCCCTATGCCATTTTTTTTTTACATTGTGGCTCGGGGTTCCCCTTAAAATCCATACCAGACCTGAAGGGCCTGGTATGGATTTTGGGGGGGACCCCCATGCAATTATTTTTATTTGGGTGCGGGGTTCCCCTTAATATCCATACCAGACCCAAAGGGCCTGGTAATGGACTAGGGGGAACCCATGCTGTTTTTTTCAATGATTTTAATTTATATTGCCGGGACCCACCAGTAGTTTTAAATTACATATTTTCCTTTAGAAATGTAATTTTGCTGTGGTACTGTTATAAACACAGAAAAGATGCGCTACTTTACAGGCATACTAAGGACACCCCCCAGGCACGATATTTAAAGGAATATTTCATTTTTATTGTTTCACTTTAAGCATTATTAAAATCACTGCTCCCGAAAAAGGTCAGTTTTTAAAACTTTTTTTTTTGCATTGATACATGTCCCCTGGGGCAGTACCCGGGTCCCCAAACACTTTTTATGACAATAACTTGCATGTAAGCTTTTAAAATTAGCACTTTTGATTTTTCATGTTCGTGTCCCATAGACTTTAAAGGTGTTCGCATGTTTGTACAATTTTTTTGCCTTTTCGCAAGTTCTGGTGCGAACCAAACCTGGGGCTGTTCAGCTCATCCATATTGCACACAATCTTCAGTACTGTTAAATATGTGATCCCAAGCTGCAATTACTTCCAATAAAAATCTTGCACTATTTTCATAATTTACGTGCAGATCCCAGCACCAACATTCATATGCTCTCACCTTCTTTACATGACCTAAGGTAGTGTTTCTCAACTCCAGTCCTCAAGGCGCCCCAACAGATCATGTTTTCAGGAATTCCCTCACAATTGCAAAGAATTAGACATCTTTGGCCTGTGCTGTGCATAAGTGTTTCTGCAGGGTTAAAGCGAGGGTCCACCTATCTATCATTTTTTTTTTTAGTTCATTCACAAACTTTTCTTCTCAGCATTACATACTCACATATTGTGTGTTATATGTCTGCCTGTGTCAGATTTCGTCGGAAAGAATAACTTATATTATTCACTGCAGGCGGTTTCCATCTTCATTGTGGGCATTTGAAGCCCACAAGCATTTATTTCCTGGATGTGGTGAATGCTGTGCTCCCAGCATTCACCGCTCGTTCCCGCACATGCTCAGTGGCATCCTGGGAAGCCTGAGACTAGCTCCCATGAGTCTGGGAGAGGCTAGAAACACACCTACTCCCATGGGAGGAGAACCAGGAAGTGCAAAGAAGAATAGAAAAATAAAAGGTAATTACGGCGATTTAAATTTTTTTAAACGGCATGTCAGCATCTAGGTAAGGAAGAGAATACATACAGATATTGTTCAAAATTTGGGTGGAACCCCGCTTTAAGATTTTGTACTAGTAACACTCCAAACCAAACCATCCTTAGCTATTTCACAGTTGCAAATAATTTACATTTTTGACAGGTAACATTCTGTGCCCTGCAAGAATATTTGTGTTAGTGTACAGTGTGCTGGCATTAGTCATACTCAAAATCAAATTTTCCTAAACATACTTTTTTAAAATATATTTTTTGCTAGCTAACTGCTGCATTGGCCATCAATGTTTACATTTCAGTTTAGTATATCGTCATTAAAAATGGACATTATGTTCCTGTATCGTTCTCAGTTTAGAATTTTCATGCAGGCTATATTGTGCCGTGTAAATTTATTATTGCTGTTTGCATGTGTATTTTAACCCTTCATGAGTACACTGCTGGCTTGATCCAGAATAATTTTGGATGCACACTCTTTAAAGTAGTTTGACCTAACAATGATTCGTTTGCATACCTAACTCTTAATTATGTGACCTAAAAAATATACTATATGTTTTAGCAGCAATTTTTTTACAACTGTTTTCTCTTTTAGGTACAGAAGGAATACAAGCTTTATTTTTGTATGGTTTCTGTCTGCTCTCTCCCTCTTCAACACCTCCTATAAAAAGGAATGTATTATTTATGTATCCCAAAAATGACAACTGAATATTTTGGGATGAAATATGACTTCTCTTTGCTTCTGCAATGAAATCCTATTTAGAGGGATAAGATTCTGTAAAATTAAAATAGATTCATTAATATAGTGTCTTTGTAAAATAATAGTCTCATTGCTTATTTCTGGCTAAAATATGACTTATCTCCGCTTCTAAAATTTCCTTAGATTAAAAAAGATGTGATTCTGTGCATCAAACTGTGCAATTTTATGTATAATATTTGAGAAAACAAAATTGTCATTTTATATTTCTGCCTGATGAATGCCTAGTACCTTCCTTTTAAACTTCCCTCTAAAAACAGTATGAGGTCCTGTGCATCAAATGTGTACAATGTCTATATGGTGTCTCAGGAAAAATAATGTCTTATCTAATATTACTGGCTGAAATTTGCCTACTTTCTGCCTCCAAAATTGCCTCACATGAAAAACAAATGTGATATTCAGCAAAAAAAATGTATTTGTTGTATATAGTGCATTTGGAAACAATACATTTCATTTAACCTCCCTGATGGTATGATTATGTCAGATTTTTGCACTTCAAAACGGTACATTGTTTCACATGGAAATTTGGCATTTTATATTGTAGGCCTGTAATTCTTAGGAATAACTCACTTAAATCTGTCCAAACAAGAGTTTAGTAGACATTCTGGGTATGATAAAGTTTGAAACACAAAATCATAAATTATAATATAATAAATAACTATAAATAATTATAAAAATAATAATATAATATTAATAAAATGTATTCAATAATGTAATCAAATCAAAAACACTGAAATTTGCTCAGTTTCAGAATTGTGGCTGTCGTCACTTTCAGTGTTTGATGACGAATTTCCCCACGAATCACTATCGCTCAATTCTGCAAGTGATTCTAATTTACTATGGATGTTTTCTAGCTGGTCTAAAACCACTTTTGACGTAAAGTGATGCTTTTTGGTTGCCATGGACATTCCCATTTCCAGGCAGAAAGAACAGTATATATGATATAAAACTGCATGCAGGGCACTGGACAAAGCATTAGGGACAAAAGGGATATGAAATGATTTGATACAGTAATGTAATCTCTAAGATTGCAATGTACTGTATGTGTTTTGTTATTTGCACTTTTTGAATTTGCCACCGGCTCTGTCCCTGTGCGTCGTGACAGCGATGAATCGGGCGGAGTACACAGTCCGCGGACACAGCGGGAGGACATCGCAGGGTCCTGGGGACAAGGTAAGTAATTTCCCCAAGACATTGCGATACAATCCCGAGTGTGGCTCAGGGTTACCGCTTTTGGTATTGAAAATTCACCCCAAGCCACACTTATGCCGCGTGCACACAGTCGGACTTTTCGTATACAAAAGTCCGGCGGACGCCGACAAACTAAAGCTGGCTGACAATCCGATCGTGTGTGGGCTTCCTCGGACTTTCAGCGGACTTTTGCAGCCTCAAATCTGACAGACTTTAGATTTGAAACATGCTTCAAATCTTTACGTCGTAACTACGCCGGACCCAGAAATCCGCTCGTCTGTATGCTAGTCCGACGGACAAAAAAACGACGCATGCTCCTAAGCAAAAACTAAACGGAAGCACTCAGTCTAGTAAAACTAGTGTTCATATTGTAGGTAGCACATTCCTCACGCTGCAAAATCTGTGATCGTTGAATGCAGCGCATTAATGTCTTCTTTACTAATGCTATAAAGAACGAAGATGTTTTGCTGTTCATATTCAAACAGAGTTCTCCCAAACTGATTTCTGGATTCTTTTTCCCTTTGATCTCATGAATGATATAGTATGCTTTTTAAAAACAATGTCTCCATACTAAAAATAATTTTTACACTTGTTTTTTTTTGGTGGAGTCATCTTTTATTGTAAATTTTATCCAGATGTTTATTTTATGATTGTTGTCGAACTTATTTTATGTTTATCTAGATTTTTTTTTTTTTTGGTGTTTGTAAAGTTACCACAAAGAACCTTTTTTTTTTTTGGTGTTTGTAAAGTTACCACAAAGAACCATTTTGTTTTTTTTTTATTGTGATTTTTTTCTTTTTTGTATATAAAGTTAACACAAAGAACCGTTTTTGGTTATGTATCATTTTTTTTTTTTACTTACCACTAGAACATTATTAACATTATTAATGTATTTTTTGTGTGTTTTTGCAAACTCAATGAGATTGTTGTCCCTTGTTAATTTGACATTGTGTCTAAAATCAATGATTTAAAATAAAACACATAAAGTCTTTTCATAAACTCAAATATCCATTTATTCATGGTCTAAATAAAATAAAGAGGAAGTCAACGCTGGAAAAAGTCTGTGTACAAGAGAATTGGGATCTTGAGGAGTCCATATAAGAGGGAGCACAATCTGGTCCAGGAATCCCAGAGATCAACAACAGCAGCAGATGACATATATGTCCCCAGACTGTGGTACTACAACAGCCTGTGTCTTCTGTCAGACCAAACTGAACCCAGGTCATCACTTTCTTCTCTTCCCTGCAGCCTTTCCTCCACGCTGCCCTGCACCCTTCCCTGCAGCCTTCTTTGGAGGCTGTGGCTCTGGTGTTTGAGTTGTGGCAGGAGGAGAAGGAGGAGGAGGAGGAGGGGGGCTGCCTCATGTAATTGTGTGTTGCTGGTTAGCGCGCCCTGCAGCCCCTTGTGTATTGTTTCCCCAAACAGTCTCTCACAAATGAAGCGTTGGCCCCACTCCGTTTTATACAGCCTGCTGGCTAAGTAGCACCCATAGGCCTCTTCAGCTTCGGGGGGGGGGCTCGTTAAAAAATGGGTGGCCTCTCGCATGAGGCGCAGGGATGCCTCCTGTGTCACGTCCCCTTCCTGGCCCTTTTTTTTGGAATGCGGAGGGGAGGCACTTGTGATTGTTTCAGGCTCCTACTGGGCCCAGCCACCTCCTGCCTGACACTGGGCCCAGCCACCTCACTGGGCCCAGACACCTCCTGTCTTCCACTGGGTCCGGCCTCTTCCTGCCTGACACTGGGTCCGGCCTCCTCCAGGATGATGCTGAATCCGGCCTCCTCCAGGCTGTCCATGGGCCCGGTGTCCTCCTGCCTGCCACTTTCCCCACATTCCTCCTGGCTGGCCTCATCCTGTGTATAAAAAAAGGACATAGTTTTAGTATTTATTTTTGGGTTCATCAATGACACACAATTTGCTTCTCATGACTAGCAAATTCAATGTGAATACATCTCTTAATAAAAGAGTATAGAAATCAGACACCCTAATTTTTTGAAGCAGGTGACAAACATATTTAGCCACTACTGTCAATTGATATGTATACATCATTTTTAGGGGAAAATTATTTGAATCAATTATAACATCCAGTTAACATCATTAATATTAGGACAGTAAATATTTTAGAAATTAATTTACCTGACTCCAGATGGTCATATCCGGTTCATCCAGGATGGAAGACCCAGCTTGGTCCTCATCAGCCTCTGCTGGGGTGGAGGGAAGGGTGCATGGAAGAGTGCATGGAAGGGTGGAGGGAAGGGTTGAAAGTGATGCCCTGGCTTCAGTCTGGTCATCAAGAAACCGTAGTTTATTGTAGTACCACAGCCTGGGTACATATACATCATCTGCTGATGCTCCTGATCTCATGGATTCCTGGATATTGTTATGCTCCCTCTTATACATGTTCCTCAAGATCCCAATTTTCTTTAACAACGTCTCCATTGTTGCTTCCGGGATGGTCGTCTGGACAAATGTCAGAAGTCTCTCCAGCGTTGACTTCCTGACATGCTTTAAATAATATTGAGGGTGTTTCACCTCCCACAGATTCCTCATCTCTCTATATTTGTTGATGAAAGCCAACAAAAATTCAGGCTCCTTAAATTTGGCATTCATAATGTCTGTAAAAGATAAAGACACAAGACAAAAAAACACTTTATTAGGTTTCTGCTAAACCCTCATCATCTTATCCCTATGTAGGCCTCATCAATCTGTCAAGCCATATAGGCTGCTTGCTGCAAAGTTTTTAGCAAATTTTTAAATGGAAAATTACCTTCGTTTAGTAGCGTCCCGGTCCACTATCACCTACGCACAGAACGTACGTACGACACGTACGCAAGAACCCTCTTTATACACTGCGCCTGTGTGAAACTCCGCCTGCGTCGCCGCCCCTGACGTTCAATTTTAACTCATGTTCTCCGCCCCTTAACTCTACGCACAGAACGTACATATGACACATGCGCAAGGCCCCTCTTTATACACTGCGCCTGTGTGAAACTCCGCCTGCGTCGCCCGCCCCTGACGTTCAATTTTAAGTCATGTTCTCCGCCCCTTAACTCTACGCACAGAACGTACGTATGACACGTGCGCAAGGCCCCTCTTTATACACTGCGCCTGTGTGAAACGGCGCCTGCGTCGCCCGCCCCTGACGTTCAATTTTAACTCATGTTCTCCGCCCCTTAACTCTACGCACAGAACATACGTATGACACGTGCGCAAGGCCCCTCTTTATACACTGCGCCTGTGTGAAACTCCGCCTGCGTCGCCCGCCCCTGACGTTCGATTTGAACTCACGTTTTCCGCCCATTTTTTGTACGGTGCGTAGTGGGGTGAATAATGGCGGAGACACATCAGGTGTGTACTACCTCAGGTAGCGAAGAAAGCCCGGAGGCCGGAACGTCACGATGTGGGAAGCCGAGATTTAAGGCCTCCAATATGTCATTTAAAGAGATGGTGGAAATGGTGGCAATTCTTTAAAAAAAAGGACTATGATGGGAAGTATGGGCCGTACGCCCAGCCAAATTTGAGAAAAGCCAAAATAATGGCTAAGGTTGTGAAGACCTTACAGGGTTCTTTTGAGGTACAGCGCTCCAAGGATCAAATTAGAAAAAGATGGTCCGACCTGAAACTCAGGGAGCCGGATCAGTACAGACGGATCCGTAAAGTGCTGAAACAAAGTAAGTACTTGTCGTGTTTTCATCTTGTGTTTTATTACCTTGTACACTGCTCCATGTTCTTTTCTTTCCTATACGATTTTTACATCGTTTGAAACGATCTTTTAATAAACCTCGTTACATATATATATATATATATATATATATATATATAGATATATATATATATATATATATATTTATTTATTTATATATAAAAAAAAGATAAAAAGGCTGTTTTTCAAAAAAAAGCCAAAAAATTTTGCAAAAATGAGGCCTGTTTTGGCCAAAAAAAAATATCTAAAAAAAAAAAAAAAAAAAAAAAAAGGCCTGTTTGGTAAAATCAAAATGCCAAAAAATTTATATTTTAAATTATCACAAAATATAACTAATTATATTATTCTAAATTTGTAAATATATTGAGATATTTTTGACTATGAACATTTTATACTAATGCATAAGTGAATGTATACCAAATATTAAAACATCTGTTTAGGAATTAAATAAATGTGTGGTTTGTTATTTCAATGCTCAGTATCAGTTTGTTTAAATTTAAAATAGTTGTTTACAGTGACAATGGAGCTTATTTAGAAATTTACAAGGAAAATACACTTGGTACTACAACTGCTCTACCATAACCTAGGAGAAAGCCCAAAAGAAAGGCAAGCAATAAATATAATTCAATATTTCATCAAGATTTTTTTATTTTGATTATTTAGATATCCTGGCCCATTGCAATGGCCCCCCTACCCATAAAATAATTTACATATTGCTGTCGAACTTGTCGGGCACTTTGGGGGGCCAAGCCAGTACGGACAGTATCCAGGCCCGTAAGATTGTCACTGCTAATAAGTCCGGCCTCAGGCCCAACTGGCACAATATAATTAGAGGAATGTTTGTGCAAAAAGTTGTGCAGGATGCAGCACGATAAAATGATAAAATTAAGTTTGTATTCCGCCAAATTAATGGAGGTTTGAAACAGGCAGAACCGGCTGGCCAGAATCCCAAACGCATTCTCAACAACTCTTCTAGCTCTGGCCAGCCGGAAATTAAAAACCCTCCTCTCCGGGGTGAGGGTTCTTTGGGGGGATGGCCTCATGAGGTGCTTGCTCAGAGTGAAGGCTTCATCGGCAATGAAGACAAAGGGGAGTCCTTCCACGTTATCTGCATCAGGTGGCAATCCCAGGCCACCACTCTGGAGACGCTGGCAGAACTCCGTCTGGGCAAATACTCCTCCATCTGACATCCGGCCATTCTTCCCCACGTCCACATATAGAAATTCATAGTGTGCCGACACCACCGCCATTAAAACAATACTATGGAACCCCTTATAATTAAAATAGTATGACCCCGAATGGGGTGGTGGCATGATGTGGACATGTTTCCCATCTATAGCCCCTCCACAATTGGGAAAGTCCCAACAGGTGGCAAAATGGGATGCCACAGTCTGCCATTCCTGTGGCGTTGAAGGAAACTGGGGAATCAAACAAGAAAAAAAAACTCAGTAATTTAGAAAATAACATTGCAAGAAAATTATACAATTCAAACATTATTGCCCAGCATCAGTATAACATTAAATAATTGAAATCTTCTTGAATAAATAATATGGAAAGGCACACTTATCAGATTGCTCACCCCCTCTGATGGCACATTGATTACATTTTAGGGGGTGGTGAAATTAGAAAAAAAAAAAAAGTTTAAGGACACGCAGGGATTTATTGACTAAAAGGCTACAAGACTGTGCAGTTGAAGCACTCTGCAAGAGCAGTTGCTCCACAGCTTAAGTAAATGAGATAAGGTAAAAAGGCTTTCATGTTGCAAGGAGTACATAATCACATGCAAGGGCAATTCATCAAAACACTTTGTGGCTTGCATATGATTGGATGATGGAAATCAGCAGAGCTTCTGCTCATTTACTAAAGCACTGGAGCAAATGCACTTGCAGAGTGCAAATGCATTTTGCAAAGTGCAAAATATATTTGCTTTGTAAAAATCAACACCACGGAACATTATAGCAAATTATTAGGGGGGGGTTTGGAAATCAAGTTAATTACATGCACACTATTTGGATTGAGTTTAGGTGGGGGGGGGGTTGTTAATCAAGTTAATTACATGCACACTATTTGGATTGAGTTTAGGTGGGGGGGGGTTGAAATCAAGTTAATTACATGCACACTATTTGGATTGAGTTTAGGTGGGGGGGGTTGTTAATCAAGCTAATTACATGCACACTATTTGGATTGAGTTTAGGTGGGGGGGTTGTTAATCAAGCTAATTACATGCACACTATTTGGATTGAGTTTAGGTGTGGGGGGGTTGTTAATCAAGCTAATTACATGCACACTATTTGGATTGAGTTTAGGTGGGGGGGGGTTGTTAATCAAGCTAATTACATGCACACTATTTGGATAGAGTTTAGGTGGGGGGGTTGTTAATCAAGCTAATTACATGCACACTATTTGGATAGAGTTTAGGTGGGGGGGGTTGTTAATCAAGCTAATTACATGCACACTATTTGGATAGAGTTTAGGCGGGGGGATTGTTAATCAAGCTAATTACATGCACACTATTTGGATAGAGTTTAGGTGGGGGGGTTGTTAATCAAGCTAATTACATGCACACTATTTGGATTGAGTTTAGGTGGGGGGGGGTTGTTAATCAAGCTAATTACATGCACACTATTTGGATGGAGTCTAGGGGAAACAAAATACAATGCAGCTGACTAAATACATTCAAACTGAGTAGACTAGGTGGATATGTGCCCAGCATTGTATGCTGGGGAGGTCATTGAAGCCAAATATACATGCATGACAAAAAATAACAGGAAAAAAGTCCAGCATGCGTGAGGAGAAAAAGGGGACATTCACACTATATTGCAATGATGGTAAGTAGTGTTTGAGTTAAGAAATACATTACGTTATCAAAGATTAAATAAAAGAACATGTGATGCTAATAAAGGAAAAAATTCTTACCTTAATGTAGTCCTTCTGCAGGACCTGGATGATGGCAGAACAGGTCTCTGGGATAATGATCCCCAGAGCCTGGGGGGAGATGCCTGTCGAGAACTTGAGGTCCTGCAGGCTTCCCCCTGTCGCCAAGTACCGCAACGTGGCAACTAGCCTCTGCTCCGGAGTGATGGCTTGCCTCATGCAGGTATCCTGCCTGCTGATATAGGGGGTCAGCAAAGCCAACAAACGGTCAAAAACGGGGTCCGTCATCCAGAGAAAGTTCCTGAAATCTTCGGGATTATTCTCACGGATCTCACGGAGCAATGGCATGTGACAGAACTGGTCACGCTGGAGCAACCAATTCTTGGTCCATGAACTCCTCCTCGTCCTGTTCATGGACTGGTCTTAGGCTGAAGAATGAACTACAGCACCAAGCACATACAATGCACGAGCTCGACGACGAGTACGTACAAGTAACATGGCTTCAAAACGGTCGGCTGGTCAGAACGCACTTAACAGAACGCACTGAAGAACAGCAAGGCCTGTGAAGAGCGACCTGAAAATCAGGAACGAGCGGACAATAAAACAAAGATTTCTCAATGCCAACTGACCAAACGCACTGAAAAGCAGATACAAACCTCACAAGCACAGACTGAACAACAGTTAAAACGAACTGAAAAATACGAGTCTCACAAGCGCGAATCGTCTCTCACCAAACTTCTACTAACACGAGATAAACACGAGATTAGCAGAAGGAGCCCAAAGGGTGTCGTACGGGCTATTGAACTTCCGTTTTATAGTCTCGCCGGACTTGGTGTACGTCACCGCGTACTAGGCTGTCGAACTTTTGTGTGATCATGTGTAGGCAAGTCCGTTCTTTAGAAAGTCTGCCGCAAGTCCGCCGCAAGTCCGCCAAAAGTCCGCCGTAAGTCTGTCGGACGGGCTGTCGGACTTTTGTAGACGAAAAGTCAGACCGTGTGTATGCGGCATTATGATTACTGCCAGGGAGGTTAATATGACTGAAATTCTGTATGGCTGAAATATTCCAGCTCACTGACTACTAAACTGTTTTCCATGAAAAATTGATATAATTCTGTTAGGCAAACACAAACCCAAGATTAGCTTCAATTAAAATGGATGGGATTCATTTTTAGCCAATCTATATAATTTTCATACTATGTTTTTCTAGAAAATGCATTTGGTATTTATTTTCCTGAGTGAAAGAAGCCAATTCTGCTTTAAAATGTGCCTTCCATTAAAGAAGATACAATTCAATTCTAAAAATATGTGTAGTTTTTTTAAACCTGTGTCTGAAACAAGTTTCAGATAATATTTCTGGCTGAAATAGGCCTAATCTCTGCCTCAAAAGAATCCTCCCATTAATAAGCATATGATTCTCTGGGGCAAATCTGTACAATAAACTTTATATTATAAAATCTGATGGTCCAGCAAGATCTGTATACCGACACTTGAGGTCCCACCACTATGCCAAGGACACACTCAGGGCCGGTACTACCACTAGGCGGATTGGGCAACTGCCTAGGGTGCCCGGCCGCTGGCTATTTTACTCCCGCACTGTCCTCCACAGAGCCATGTCAAGCAGCGCCCCGGCCCTGGCTCTCCGCTCGAATGTGTTTCCAGTCCAAACAGTAATCCCCCTCTTTGCTCTCCTATCAGGATATCAGCCAGCGAGTGTCACAAGTCCAGCAACCCCCAGCCCCCAGGGCGCTCTCTGATGCGTGAAGTTGGGGAGGTGTAGGCGGCTGGGCATCCATCACTACATGGCAGTGAACAGCGAGGGGCCTGCCGAGGGCAGATAAGCCCCAGAGCCCGTGACTCGGGAGAAGATCTCCACTGTGGCACCGCCTCCTCCTTGACCTCGCCCCCTGACCCCGCCTCCCCTAGGAGGCAAGCGGGCGCAGCGTACCCCATGCTTCCAGAGCATGGACTGCTCCAAGTTCCTCTCCGCGCTGTGAAGGCCCGAAGCTGGAGGACAGGCTCACTGCTCACTGGGGGCACAGAGCTGTCATAGAGGACAGGCAGGAGACGCAGGCTGCTGTGGGAGCCGCTCAAATTGTATGGATTGAAGCAGGAGACTGGCATCATGGTATGGAAGGTACTGTCTGTCATCATCATACACACCTGCAGACAGAGACTGGGACAGAGGTGGGACTGCAGGAACAGGGCTAAGGGTCTCTCATCTCCCCCCAACTCCCCACTCCCTCTCTCTCAGCTCCACCTCCCTTCTCTATCAGCTCCCCCTCTATCAGCCCCCCTCTCTCCAAGCCCACCTCACTTCTCCCTCAGCCCCACTCTCTCCACGCCCCCTCTCTTCTCTCTCAGCCCCCCTCTCTTCTCTCTCAGCTCCCCCTCTCTCAGCCCCCTCCCTTCTCTCTCAGCTCCCCTTCTCTCAGCCCCCTCTCTCCAAGCCCACCTCACTTCTCCCTCAGCCCCCTCTCTCTAAGCCCCCTCCCTTCTCTCCCAGCCCTCCCTCTCTCTCTAAGCCCCTCCCCTCTCACCCCCCTCTCAGTCCTCCCCTTCTCTCAGCCCTCCCCCCCGATTAGCCACCCTCCCTTCTCTCTCAGCCCACCCCCTCTCTTAGTTATTCCTATACTCTCAGCCCCCCCTCTCTCAGCCACCCCCCCTCTCTAAGCCCCCCTCCTTTCTCACCCACCCGTCTCTCTCAGACATCCCCCTCTCTCAGCCCTCCCTCTCTCACAGCCATCTCCCTCTCTCAGCCATCCCTCTTTCTCAGCCCTCCCTCTCTCTCAGCCATCCCCCTCTCTCAGCCCTCCCTCTCTCTCAGCCCTCCCTATTCTCTAAGCTCCCCTCTCTCTAAGCCCCCTCTCTTCTCTCTCAGCCCACCCTATTCTCTCAGCCCCCCTTTCTCTAAGCCCCATCTCTTCTCTCTCAGCCCTCCCTATTCTCTCAGCCCACCGTCTCTATCAGCCTACCCATCTCTATCAGCCCACCCGTATCTATCAGCCCACCCATCTCTATTAGCCCTCCTCTCTTAGCCCTCCCTCTCTCAGCCCTCACTTTCTTAACCCCCCTCTCTCTCAGCCCTCCCTCCTACCTCTCTCTCTCAGCCCTCCCTCCTACCTCTCTCTCTCAGCCCCCCGTCACTCTCAGCCCACCCGTCTCTCTCAGCCTCCCTCTCTTAGACCTCCCTCCATTCTTAGCCAGCCCTCCCTCTCTCAGCCCCCACTCTCTCAACCCCCTTCTCTCACAGCCTCCCTCTCTCTCAGCCCTCCCTCCTACCCCCCTCTCTTTCAGCCCCCTCTCAGTCCCCCTCTCTCTTAGCCCCCCTCTCCCCTCCCCCCAATTAGCTGGTGTTGCCTAGGGCACAAAATAGGCTAGCACCAGCCCTGGTCAGGTAGGTAAGTGTATGTGTCAGGTAGGTCAGCGTATGTGTCAAGTCACATGTGTTACAAGGGCAAAGGCGGTGGAGTCAGGGGCAGAGCCAAAGTGGGGGGCGGCAAAATGAGGTTTCGCCTAGGGTGTCAAAAATTCTTGCACCAGCCCTGGACACACTAAATAAGAAAATAAAGGAAGCTGTCACTTTAACCACTTGCCTACCAGGCACTTACACCCCCTTTCTGCCCAAGCTATTTTTCAGCTTTCAGCGCTGTCGCATTTTGAATGACAATTCCATGGTCATGCTACACTGTACCCAAACAAATTTTTATATAATTTTCTTCACACAAATAGAGCTTTCTTTTGGTGGTATTTAACCACTTCAGCCCCGGAAGGATTTACCCCCTTCCTGACCAGAGCACTTTTTCCAATTTGGCACTGCATCGCTTTAACTGCTAATTGCGCGGTCATGCAATGCTGTACCCAAACGAAATTTGCGTCCTTTTCTTCCCACAAATAGAGCTTTCTTTTGATGGTATTTGATCACCTCTGCCGTTTTTATTTTTTGCGCTATACACGGAAAAAGACCGAAAATTTTGAAAAAAAATGATATTTTCTACTTTTTGTTCTAAAAAAAATCCAATAAACTCAATTTTAGTCATACATTTAGGCCAAAATGTATTTGGCCACATGTCTTTGGTAAAAAAAATGTCAATAAGTGTATATTTATTGGTTTGCGCAAAAGTTATAGCGCCTACAAACTAGGGTACATTTTCTGGAATTTACACAGCCTTTAATTTATGACTGCCTATGTCGTTTCTTGAAGTGCTAAAATGGCAGGGCAGTACAAAACCCCCCCCAAATGACCCCATTTTGGAAAGTAGACACCCCAAGGAAATTGCTGAGAGGCATGTTGAGCCCATTGAATATTCATTTTTTTTGTCCCAAGTGATTGAATAATGACAAAAAAAAAAAATTACAAAAAGTTGTCACTAAATGATATATTGCTCACACAGGCCATGGGCATATGTGGAATTGCACCCCAAAATACATTTAGCTGCTTCTCCTGAGTATGGTGATACCACATGTGTGGGACTTTTTGGGAGCCTAGCCGCATACGGGGCCCCGAAAACCAATCACTGCCTTCAGGATTTCTAAGGGCGTACATTTTTGATTTTACTCCTCACTACCTATCACAGTTTTGAAGGCCATAAAATGCCCAGATGGCACAAACCCCCCCCAAATGACCCCATTTTGGAAAGTAGACACCCCAAGCTATTTGCTGAGAGGCATGTTGAGTCCATGGAATATTTTACATTTTGACACAAGTTGCGGGAAAGTGACAATTTATTTTTTTTTTTTTGCACAAAGTTGTCACTAAATGATATATTGCTCACACAGGTCATGGGCATATGTGGAATTGCACCCCAAAATACATTCTGCTGCTTCTCTTGAGTACGGGGATACCACATGTGTGGGACTTTTTAGGAGCCTAGCCGCGTACGGGCCCCCGAAAACCAATCACCGCCTTCAGGATTTCTAAGGGTGTACATTTTTGATTTCACTCTTCACTGCCTATCACAGTTTCGGAGGTCATGGAATGCCCAGGTGGCACAAACCCCCCCCAAATGACCCCATTTTGGAAAGTAGACACCCCAAGCTATTTGCTGAGAGGCATGGTGAGTATTTTGCAGCTCTCATTTGTTTTTGAAAATGAAGATAGACAAAAAAAAAAATTTTTTTTTTCTTTTTTTAATTTTCAAAACTTTGTGACAAAAAGTGAGGTCTGCAAAATACTCACTATACCGCTCAGCAAATAGCTTTGGGTGTCTACTTTCCAAAATGGGGTCATTTGGGGGGGTTTTGTGCCACCTGGGCATTCCATGGCCTCCGAGACTGTGATAGGCAGTGAAGAGTGAAATCAAAAATTTACGCCCTTAGAAAGCCTGAAGGCGGTGCTTGGTTTTCGGGGTCCCATACGCGGCTAGGCTCCCAAAAAGTCTCACACATGTGGTATCCCCGTACTCAGGAGAAGCAACAGAATGTATTTTGGGGTGTAATTTCACATATTCCCATGGCATGTTTGAGCAATATATCATTTAGTGACAACTTTGTGCAAAAAAAAAAAAAAAAAAAAAAAAAAAAAATTTGTCTCTTTCCCGCAACTTGTGTTACAATATAAAATATTCCATGGACTCGACATGCCTCTCAGCAAATAGCTTGGGGTGTCTACTTTCCAAAATGGGGTCATTTGGGGGGGTTTGAACTGTCCTGGCATTTTATGCACAACATTTAGAAGCTTATGTCACACATCACCCACTCTTCTAACCACTTGAAGACAAAGCCCTTTCTGACACTTTTTGATTACATGAAAAAATTATTTTTTTTTTGCAAGAAAATTACTTTGAACCCCCACACATTATATATTTTTTTAAAGCAAATGCCCTACAGATTAAAATGGTGGGTGTTTCATTTTTTTTTTTCACACAGTATTTGCGCAGCGATTTTTCAAACGCATTTTTTGGGGAAAAAACACATTTTTTTACATTTTAATGCACTAAAACACGCTATATTGCCCAAATGTTTGATGAAATAAAAAAGATGATCTTAGGCCGAGTACATGGATACCAAACATGACATGCTTTACAATTGCGCACAAACGTGCAGTGGCAACAAAATAAATACATTTTAAAAAGCCTTTAAAAGCCTTTACAGGTTACCACTTTAGATTTACAGAGGAGGTCTACTGCTAAAATTACTGCCCTCGATCTGACCGTCGCGGTGATACCTCACATGCATGGTGCAATTGCTGTTTACATTTGACGCCAGACCGACGCTTGTGTTCGCCTTAGCGCGAGAGCAGGGGGGACAGGGGTGCTTTTTTTTTTTTTTTTTTCTTTATTATTTTTTTGCTTTTTTATCTTATTTTAAAACTGTTCCTTTCATTTTTTTTTTTTTTAATCATTTTTATTGTTATCTCAGGGAATGTAAATATCCCCTATGATAGCAATAGGTGGTGACAGGTACTCTTTTTTGAAAAAATTGGGGTCTATTAGACCCTAGATCTCTCCTCTGCCCTCAAAGCATCTGACCACACCAAGATCGGTGTGATAAAATGCTTCCCCAATTTCCCAATGGCGCTATTTACATCCGGCGAAATCTAAGTCATAAAATGCTCGTAGCTTCCGGTTTCTTAGGCCATAGAGATGTTTGGAGCCACTCTGGTCTCTGATCAGCTCTATGGTCAGCTGGCTGAATCACCGGCTGCATTCTCAGGTTCCCTGTTGAGACAGGAGAGCCAGAGAAAAACATGGAAGACGGTGGGGGGGGCATTCTCTCCCACTGCTTGTAAAAGCAGTGTAGAGGCTAATTAGCCGCTAGGATTGCTTTTACATGAAAGCCGACCGCTGGCTGAAAAGAATGATACCAAGATGATACCTAAACCTGCAAGCATCATTCTGGTATAACCACTCAAAGTCGTGAATGGTGTACCTGAAGACAAAAAAATGGTTAACAATAAAGCACAGTAAACGGTAAAGTATAAAAAATTGCATACCTGAAAAGCAAACATGATAAAACATAATAACAATAAAACATTGCAGAATAGAATACAGTAAAAAAGAGCAGAACAATAGAGAGAATAGAGAGAGAGAGAGAATAGAGAGAGAACAATAAAACGACAACTATTATTTTTTATTTTATATTTTTGTTTGTGTTTTTTTTTTTTTTTTTACACTTTTTTTGTAACTGTAACTTTTATAACTGTAACCGGTTCCAGGTTCGGGTCTCTCAAAATGCGATGGCATCTTGGGAGACCCTGTGAAAGTGTGTCCTAGTCTGTGCAATGCTGTACCCTACGCTAATACTCAACTAGTGAATGGTAGCGTTCAAAACATTCACCAATGCAAAGACCAGGATTGACAGGAGGGACAATAATAGCGGGTGTCATGCCTATATCCGCGTTTGCTGCAGACACAACATCTTTTTTGGGGGGGTTCGTTGGGTAGGGGTACTCGGGAGGACATAAAAATGCCTCTCATGCAGCCGACTGCATTTGGTTGGGGATGTGAATGGGGAAGTACGGGCGCTGCAGAAGTGGTGGGTTCCCAATTAGGATTGGCGAATGCAGCAGGAAGGGCATTATGGGCACGACGGGCCTGTGTTTGTCTTTTTGGTGGCAGCGGGACACTACTTGTGCTTGCCACCTCACCAGCTTGAACTGCACTTATGGGACTCGCCACGTCACCAAGTGTTACTGCAGTGCTGGTTTGACTACGACCGGGGTGTACTAGGCCGCTGGCGCTTGCCTGTTCACCAAAACGCTACCAAAAAAACGGTTAACGATCGCAGGGATCAGGCCTGACTCTGCGAACGCTGCAGTTATGCGTTTAGTGTTTTGTAAGTGACAGTGATCGATCGATACTGCACTTGGGTGGGCTGGGCTGGGCCGGGCGGAGGGGCAAAACGCAGGTGCTAGCAGGTATCTGGGCTGATCCCACTAACACTACGTTTTTGGGAACCCTAAACTGCTGGGGACGCCAGTATAGATCTGATCGGATCAGATATTGATCAGTTCAGATACTATACCACTAAGGGAGGTGTACGGTGCGTGCGTGGGTGTTAGCGCGACTGGCGCTAACCTGACGCTGCCTGGGGCTGGTGCTTGCCAGTTCACCAAAACGCTACCAGAAAAAACTGTTAGCGATCGCAGGGATCAGGCCTGACTCTGCGAACGCTGCAGTTATGCGTTTAGTGTTTTGTAAGTGACAGTGATCGATCGATACTGCACTTGGGTGGGCTGGGCTGGGCTGGGCGGAGGGGCAAAACGCTGGTGCTAGCAGGTATCTGGGCTGATCCTGCTAACACTGCGTTTTTGGGAACCCTGGGTGTTAGCGGTACTGGCGCTAATCTGACGCTGCCTGGGGCGACGCATATCACCGCCGGGCGATCAGGGGGCTAAACCTTTATTCGGTAATAAACGGCGGGTGCCCTGACACTATAAAAAATAAACAAACTAACCAGCGTCACCCGTAACGGTTATACGGTGATCAGTGGTGAAAGGGTTAACTAGGGGGCAATCAAGGGGTTAAAACATTTATTCGGTAGTATATGGGGGTCCCTGACGCTATAAAATGCTGACGGCGAACCTAAATATTTACGTCCCTAACTAGCGTCACCAGCGACACTAATACAGCGATCAGAAAAATGATCGCTTAGCGACACTGGTGACGGGGGGTGATCAAGGGGTTAAAACTTTATTGGGGGGGTTAGGGGGGTATCCTAGACCTAAAGGGGGCCTAACACTCACTGCCCTAACACTGTAACTGTCACAAACTGACACCAATCAGTAATCAGAAAAAAAAAAAAAAAACCTGCTTGGTGTCAGTTTGTGACAGGGGGGGGGGGTGATTAGGGGGGGATCGGGGGGCGATCGGGGGGGATCGGGGTGTTTTGTGTGCCTGGCATGTTCTACTGTGTGTGTAGTGTTGGTGCACTCTTACCTGTCTTCTCTCCTCGGGCCGGAACGGAAATTACTGAGCCGAGGAGAGATGACATCATTTCCTCTGCCTCTGTGTACACTACAGAGGCAGGGAAATGATCCCATTGGCTGGGGGCGATCGCGAGGGGGGGGGCCACGAATGGATGGCCTCCCCCTCACCACCGATCGCCGGGGGAGATTTGCCGACCGCCGCAGGCACCGGGGGGGGTCCGATCGGACCCCCCACCCGCGGGCAGGCAAGGACGTACCTGTAAGTCCTTTTGCCTGCCCGTGCCGCTCTGTCGACGTACATCGTCGTGCGGCGGTCGGCAACTGGTTAATCACTGCTGGTTTTTTTTTATTTTTTACCAAAAAAAAAGACCAAAAATTTAGAAAAAAAAATAACTTTCACTTTTTTTCTGTCAGTAAATTTTTCACCTTCACTGATGTGCGCTGATGAGGTGGCACTGATGGGCACTGATAGGCTGAACTGGTGGGCATTGATGAGGTGGCATTTATGGGCACTGATGAGGCGGCACTTATGGGCACTGATGAGGTGGCACTGATGAGGAGGCACTAATATGCTGCACTTATGGGCACTGATAGGTGGCACTGATGGGCATTGATAGGCGGCACTGGTGGGCACTGACAGGCGGCACAGGTGGGCACAGATAGGCGGCACGGATAGGCAGCACAGATGGGCACTGATGGGCATTACTGATGGGTGACACTGATGGGCATTGATCGACAGCAGTGATGGGCATTACTGATAGATGGCACTGATTGCCAGCACTGACTGGTATCGCTAATGGGCACTGATTGGTGGCACTTGTGGGCAGTGGTGGGCACTGATTGCTGCCACTGGTGGACACTATATGCAGGCATTGGTGGGCAATGGTGGGCACTGTTTTGTGACACTGTATGGCTATATTGTAATCAGGGCACTTATTATCACATCCCCAAATGTCCCCCTGTGAGGAGATGCCACTGATCGGCTCTTCTCTCCTCACACTCTGTCGGTTAGAGGCGAGGAGAGACGATTACCGGCATCTCCTTGTTTACATGTGACCGGCTGTGATGGGACGCCTATCACATGGTTAAAGAGCCGCAGACGCGTGGTCCATCGTTGCGGGGGGGGGGCTTCCCGGAGGTTGTGCAGGCATCAGTGGGTGTCAGGGCTGACTTTAATAGCCATTTTTTGGGCCGTGCTGCGAGAGCTGAAGCGGAGTACAGCTACATAGTTAGTAAGGTTGAATAAAGACACCAGTCCATCCAGTTCAACCTGAGTAAGTGTGGTTGCGTGCCTACAATTAACCCTATTTATTTAAGGTACCCATATAGTCAATTCATGCAGCGATCCACACATACATCGCACCCTATCCTCAAGGAGCCCACAATCCAAGGTCCCAAACTCACATTCATATACTAGGGCCAATTTTGGATAGAAGCCAATTAACCTACCAGCATGTCTTTGGAGTGTGGGAGGAAACTGGAGTACCCGGAGGAAACCCATGCAGGCACAGGGAGAACATGCAAACTCCAGGCAGGTAGTGTCGTGGTTGGGATTCGAACCAGCGACCCTTTCTACTGCTACCCACTACACCACTGTGCCTCTACTCCATATGGCGCCAGAACCGGAAGTGGGAGGTGTTCTTTAGTTCACAAAGGTGAACTGGGCAGGGCTGATAACAGTGTTTTAGATAACACTGCAGGGTAGACAGGTACACAGGACAGCACTGGATTTATGACCAAATCAACACCTTTTTGCACTTACTGAACAGATATAATAAAAAACACTTTCAATGGTAAATCTGACAAACAAGTCCATTTTTAGGGTTTACATACACTTATTTGCAATTCTGTATTCATTAATTAATCATTACATGTATTTTGTAAATACTACTAATATATGTACTTGAATTTGATAGATTCTTCCAATCCACCATACAGCAGCATACAAACTGGGAATAGGAGGGGCAGCAATGGAAGTCAATCAAGTGAATTGCATGCAAATGTGCAAGAAAGAGGATGACACGAGGAAAGCACAGAGCAGATAAATGCAGGACTGTGTTAGTATGCTGCTGCTGCATGTTTGCTGTCCAGCTGGGGATTTGGCAGTGGATCGGGAGAAGGTAGTTACAATTACCTTATTAGGTTGGCTGCACAGTCTGTGAACTAGACTGATTTATTTGGTCTAAGTACAGATTTACTTTTAGTAATACCTAAGGTGGTTTCTGATTGTCCCTTTAAACACAATCATAACCTTAAACAAGATTTTTTTAGCCAGCTTGCACAAAAACTGGAAAGTGTATTTTTCAGTGGCATTTTTCGCCCTTGACAAAAAGCACATTTGTATATGAAACTTGTCATGTTTTCCTTTTAAATTCTGGTCAAAAATCTTTACTTGAAACCCTAAATGTTATTTTAGTTAAATCGGTAGTTCCAAAAGTAGTGTGAGAGTATGTATTTTAATTTCTAAAGCATATCAAGCAAAAATCACATTAGCAGAGACATTTGTTACAACAGTTCATAGCGCATGGAGAATTTATCATAAGGACATTGTGAATTCCTTCTAAACAGAGCATTCATTTATAAGAAAGAATGGATATTGTTGTCAACTCTCCCCATACTCTGTAGCCACCCTGGCGATATGATTATGTCAGATTTTTGCTTCTCAAAGCGGTACAATTATTTTGCATAGAAATTTGCACTGGACAAAGCAATAGGGAAAAAAGGGAGGTGAAATGATTTGATACAGTAATGTAATCTGTAAGATTACAGTGTTTTGTATGTGTTATGTTTTGTAAACTTTTTGAATTTGCCACCGGGCTCTGACCCCATGCGTCGCGAAGCTTGCAGGGAATGGAGCCCGGCACACAGGGCATCGGGCGGAGGACACAACCCGCAGACACAGCGGGGGCACATCGCAGGATCCTGGTGACAAGGTAAGTAAGCTGTACCAGGACCCTTCGATGCAATCCCGAGTGTGGCTCGGGGTTACCGCTAATGGTACTGAAATTTAACCCCGAGCCACACCTGGGAATACCGCCAGGGAGGTTAAGGTTACTCCTCAATGCATTTTGCATATCCTATGGAATTAAGCAGAGAGAACTCCATGACTGGAGGGGAGATGATTACATGATTTCGGCAGGTTACATGACCAGGCACTGACTTCAGGGTTCCAAAGCCAAAAGAGTGCTAAGCACATTTATAAGACAGATTACTGTTCATAATAAATGTGCTTTAAAAAAAAAGCAATAATACGGTTGTGGTACAGCCATACCACAGCTTTTTAACTTGGATACTACTGTAAATGTTTCTATACTCCACAATTAGGACCAAATGCCAAAAAAACAAAGCAATAGTAAGGACATTTGAAAAGGAAACAGGTAAAAATGAATAGTCCTACCTGACTTATTATCACACATACATACTTTACAGAAATTAAGAGTAATTTCTAAATCAAACATTACCAATGCTACTACTCTGTGTGTTCTCAAATTGGTAGTTCTGTCCCATAGCACTACTTACAAACAGCTTATGAGCTTGCATATACCTTCAGCAACCCACAAATCTAACTCAAAACCCACAGTCATATTTTATTTCAAATGCAGTCATATAAACAAGAATTCCCAGGTAGCTAAGGAAAGTATTTTATATGCATACAGAGGCAATGCCAGCATAATTTGGAAGAAAACAAGAGATTGTCAGCTGGGGGTGTCTGGCACACTCTGCTGAAGCTCCTAAAATGAAATTAGCCAGATCCCATGTCTATGGAAACTTGAAATCATCGTTTATTTATAAAGATATTATTGAAAACTAAAGTATTAAAAGTGATTATCTGTTACAGGAAATTCTAAATGGCATGAGTATTGTTATAGTACTTGGATGTCTTTAGAAGGAAGTTTTGGTGTGTACAGTTTAGATAACAAACCTAATAATTTAATAAGTCTCACTTTAAACAGTATTCTTTGATAATGTTGTGCCAGTTACTGTGAATGCACTATTGAATTTCAGAAAACAATGTTACTGTGTGCAGTATAAGATGAGATTAGAATGAAACTGAGCTGGTTAACAAATTTATTTAAAAGGATGTTATCATATCTCTTTGGTATTGGGAGCATTAATATACAGTAAACGTTCTTGTTCTAGCATGACCTTATTTCGCACAAGATAGTGTATAAATATTAGTATACAGTAAAATTCAGTGATTCTAAGTTGGCTGAATACATTTCTGATGGAAAATATATTACTGTTTATTTAAATTAGATTTAATTACATGTTGTGTACTTGTTCCTGTTACAGCCTTTCAAACACTTATATTCTTATTTACTTCTAATATGTACACATAAAAAAAGTTAAGCAAAGCTTCAGTGGGTGCCTTATCAAAGAATTGCCTTGACATATTACCAACAGGTATTCACTTTTTAACATCACTTTGTTTTGTAAATATTAAAAGAGAAGTATGTTTTTTTTTTTATTAATGCCCATTTATACCTACCTAGGTGGATGCAGCATTGGTCCAATGCTGCATCTGTCCCCCGGGGCCTCTACACCGAGAACTGAGTGATCAATCATCGCCGATGGCTCGGTTCTCACAGATCCCCCAGCGGAGAGTTGCTGCCTGTCAATCAGCAGCTCTCCTCTCTGCTCTTCCACGCTCACTGGAGGGGTGGGGAGCAGCCATCTCAGCCTCTCAGCAGCTCGCTGAGAGGCTGAGACAGGCATCAGTCCAGGCAGACTCAGTGGTCAGGATGAGGCGGTGCCTGGACTGATTCCAGTGATGTCAGCAGAGAGCAGACTTCAGACCACTCTCTGCTGAAAACAGGTCACAGGAGTGCAAAACCAATTGCTTTCCTGTGACCCATAGGAGAAGACCAGCCAAATGAGCTAAGGCTCTACTTCTCCTTTGAATAATGCATATGAATATGTTGTATTTTGGTAGGAAACCAGAAGGGGGAGCTCACTCAGAGTAGTTATTTATTTGTATCTCCCCCTTGGTGTGGCAGAATATTCAAATAGAAACAGCTTCTGCTGTGTACTCTTTTAGAAAGTAAAGTAAAAATACAGTTAGGGATGAGCTTCGAGTTCGAGTCGAACTTATGTTCGACTCGAACATCGGCTGTTCGCAAGTTTGGCGAACAGCGAACAATTTGGGGTGTTCGCGGCAAATTCGAATGCCGCGGAACACCCTTTAAAAGTCTATCGGAGAAATCAAAAGTGCAAATTTTAAAGGCTTATATGCAAGTTATTGTCATAAAAAGTGTTTGGGGACCTGGGTCCTGCCCCAGGGGACATGGATCAATGCAAAAGAAGTTTTAAAAACGGCTGTTTTTTCAGGAGCAGTGATTTTAATAATGCTTAAAGTCAAATAATAAAAGTGTAAAATCCCTTTAAATTTCGTAGCTGGGGGGTGTCTATAGTATGCCTGTAAAGGGGCGCATGTTTCCCATGTTTAGAACAGTCTGACAACAAAATGACATTTCAAAGGAAAAAAGTCATTTAAAACTACTCGCGGCTATTGCATTGCCGGTCCGACAATACACATAAAAGTTCATTGATAAAAACGGCATGGGAATTCCCCACAGGGGAACCCCGAACCAAAATTTAAAAAAAAAATGACGTGGGGGTCCCCCTAAATTCCATACCAGGCCCTTCAGGTCTGGTATGGATATTAAGGGGAGCCCCGGCCAAAATTAAAAAAAAAAAAATGACGTGGGGGTCTCCCTAAATTCCATACCAGACCTGAATTAAGGGGAACCCCGCGCCAAAATAAAAAAAACGGCGTGGGGTCCCCCCAAAAAGCCATACCAGACCCTTATCCGAGCACGCAACCTGGCAGACCGCAGGAAAAGAGGGGGGATGAGAGAGCGCCCCCCCTGAACCGTACCAGGCCACATGCCCTCAACATTGGGAGGGTGCTTTGGGGTAGCCCCCCAAAACACCTTGTCCCCATGTTAATGAGGACAAGGGCCTCATCCCCACAACCCTGGCCGGTGGTTGTGGGGGTCTGAGGGCGGGGGGCTTATCGGAATTTAGAAGCCCCATTTAACAAGGGGACCCCCAGATCCCGCCCCCCCCGTGTGAAATGGTAAGGGCCTACCATTTCACTAAAAAACTGTCAAAAATGTTAAAAATGACAAGAGACAGTTTTTGACAATTCCTTTATTTAAATGCTTCTTCTTTCTTCTACCTTCCTTCATCTTCTTCTTCTTCTGGTTCTTCTGCCTCTTCTGGTTCTCCCTCCGGTGTTCTCATTCAGCATCTCCTCCGCGGCGTCTTCTATCTTCTTCTCCTCGGGCCGCTCCACACCCATGGCATGGGGGAGGCTCCCGCTCTTCTCCTCATCTTCTTCTCTTCTTCATCTTCTTCTCCGGGCCGCTCCACATCCATGCTGGCATGGAGGAAGGCTCCCGTTGTGTGACGCGTCTCCTATTCTGACAGGGGGGCGGGGTCACTGGGTGGCCCCGCCCCCCTCTGACGCACGGGACATGACGGGACTTTCCTGTGGCATTCCCTGTGACGTCACAGGGAAGTCCCGTCAAGTCACTGTGCGGCAGAGGGGGGCGGGGTCACTGGGTGGCCCCGCCCCCCCGTTATTTAAGGACCGTCAGAAGAGGAGACGCATCACACAGCAGGAGCCTCCCTCCATGCCAGCATGGATGCAGAGCGGCCCGGAGAAGAAGATGAAGAAGAGAAGAAGAGAAGAAGATGAAGAAGAGAAGAAGATGAAGAGAAGAGCGGGAGCCTCCCCCCATGCCATGGGTGCGGAGCGGCCCGAGGAGAAGAAGAAGAAGAACACCGGAGGAAGAACCAGAAGAGCCAGAAGAACCAGAAGAAGAAGAAGAAGATGAAGGAAGATAGAAGAAAGAAGAAAAAAGAAGCATTTAAATAAAGGAATTGTCAAAAACTGTCTCTTGTCATTTTTAACATTTTTGACAGTTTTTTAGTGAAATGGTAGGGGTACATTTGTACCCCCTTACCATTTCACACAGGGGGGGGCGGGATCTGGGGGTTCCCTTGTTAAAGGGGGCTTCCAGATTCCGATAAGCCCCCCGCCCTCAGACCCCCACAACCACCGGCCAGGGTTGTGGGGATGAGGCCCTTGTCCTCATCAACATGGTTACAAGGTGTTTTGGGGGGCTACCCCAAAGCACCCTCCCAATGTTGAGGGCATGTGGCCTGGTACGGTTCAGGGGGGGCACTCTCTCGTCCCCCCCTCTTTTCCTGCGGCCTGCCAGGTTGCGTGCTCAGATAAGGGTCTGGTATGGATTTTTGGGGGGACCCCACGCCTTTTTTTTTTTTAATTTTGGCATGGGGTTCCCCTTAAAATCCATACCAGACCTGAAGGGTCTGGTATGGAATTTAGGGGGACCCCCACGTCATTTTTTTAAATTTTGTCCGGGGGTTCCCCTTAATATCCATACCAGACCTGAAGGGCCTGGTATGGAATTTAGGGGGACCCCCATGTCATTTTTTTTTAAATTTTGGTTCGGGGTTCCCCTGTGGGGAATTCCCATGCCGTTTTTATCAATGAACTTTTATGTGTATTGTCGGACCGGCAATGCAATAGCCGCGGGTAGTTTTAAATGACTTTTTTCCTTTGAAATGTCATTTTGCTGTTAGACTGTTCTAAACATGGGAAACATGCACCCCTTTACAGGCATACTATAGACACCCCCCAGTTATGAAATTTAAAATGATATTACACTTTTATTGTTTGACTTTAAGCACTATTAAAATCACTGCTCCTGAAAAAACTGCTGTTTTTAAAACTTTTTTTTGCATTGATCCATGTCCCCTGGGGCAGGACCCAGGTCCCCAAACACTTTTTATGACAATAACTTGCATATAAACCTGTAAAATTAGCACTTTTGATTATTCATGTTCGTGTCCCATAGACTTTAACGGTGTTCGCGTGTTCGAACGAACTTTTTTCCTGTTCGCATGTTCTGGTGCGAACCGAACAGGAGGGTGTTCGGCTCATCCCTAAATACAGTGAAACAAACAAAAAAAAGACAAGGAATATAAAAGCTCCAAAATTTAAAAATCTCAAATTAGAAAAAAAAAAAAAATCTACCATTTGCTGCTAATACATATGACCCCTGACATGCTTTTGTTTATAAAAAAAGCAGCCAGGAGATTTCAAGTCATGTCATTGACCACATACTGTATGGTTATGGCCATAGCACATACTAATAAACATCAGAAGACTTCCAGGAAAACCAAGACCTACCAAACTGTGAGGGAACCGCCCAGCACCCAGCTTGGGTGCTTCTGTCAAGATACAGCTTCCTCCAGTCTGGACCCAGGAACCAGGTATTATAGCTGAGCACCCAAGGACGAGACGTCACTAGCTTAGGTGCAAACTGGAACTGGAACTCTTTATTGTAAATTCACACAGAATATACAGTATCTCACAAAAGTGAGTACACCCCTCACCGTTTTGTAAATATTTTATTATATCTTCTCATGTGACAACACTGAAGAAATGACACTTTTCTACAATGTAAAGTAGTGAGTGTACAGCTTGTATAACAGTGCAAATTTGCTGTCCCCTCAAAATAACTCAGCACACAGCCATTAATGTCTAAACTGCTGCCAACAAAAGTGAGTACATCCCCAAGTGAAAATGTCCAAATTGGGCCCAATTAGCTATTTTCCCTCCCCAGTGTCATGTGACTCGTTAGTGTTACATGGTCTCAGGTGTGAATGAGGAGCAGGTGTGTTAAATTTGGTGTTATCGCTCTCACTCTCTCATACTGGTCACTGGAAGTTCAACATGGCACCTCATGGCAAAGAACTCTCTGAGGATCTGAAAAAAAGAATTGTTGCTTTACATAAAGATGGCCTAGGCTATAAGAAGATTGCCAAGACCTTGAAACTGAGCTGTAGCATGGTGGCCAAGACCATACAGTGGTTTAACAGGACAGATTCCACTCAGAACAGGCCTCGCCATGGTCGACCAAAGAAGTTGATGCTCAGCATCATATCCAGAAGTTGTCTTTGGGAAATAGACATATGAGTGCTGCAAGCATTGCTGAAGAGGTTGAAGGGGTGGGGGGTCAGCCTGTCAGTGCTCATTAGTCAGGGTTTGCCCAGACAATCCGGCAACAAGCTCACAACCCTGGATACACAAAGTACATTACACATTATCTCGTCTTTCACAATGGTTCAATAACAAGGTAAAGTGGACACAATATTAACCACATCTCCAAGAGATGAGCAGACAGAAACAATAGGTGACTAAATTAACAATGGCAATTCACACTTAGGAGGCACACAATGGGCCAAAGACACTTAACATATAACATCTTAAACAGATTATAGAAGGAAATCCCAGCATCGGGTTGCTTCTTTGCTTGCGTCTCATTTAAAGTCCCAAATATACTACTTTTGTCTGGCTCTACCCCACACACCTCATCTAAAATCCCCCCCCTCTTTTTTGCACAAGCAACCAGGGATGGAGGAGCAATATTCCCCGTTGCATCTCGTTTAAAGTCCCAAATATTCCCTTTTTTCTTTGATACTGATTAGGGATGGAGATGTGTGTGGTTCAAGAGCCTTCACGTCCTTGTATCTGACCCCTAGTGGTCAAGTTACCATATACCACATTGAACACCGCTGATTTTGATGGAGACACTGCTGCTGTAATTGTCTCTACTCCCTTGAGCTGAATTGGTTCAGTGTGTTCTGCAGCCGACAGGTTGGCCGGTGTTTTGTTTGCACGGGAGCTGCGATGCATGCTGCATGCCTTCCCTCTCCCCTCCTTCCCACACATTATGGGGATGGGGGATTGGGCGGGCGATTTCACCGTGCATCTGCGCCACACCTTCCACTCCATGCGTACGATGCCTAGTGGGCGTCCCTTCACGTGGGCCTGTGCTATTTCAGCTTGGCTGACACATGGTGAGTAGGTCTGGCTGCTGCTGTGATGTCTCTCCCTTATTGTCATGCCAGTGTGATGCTGGATTGGACCCTGGCCGCTGGGCTCACCCTGCAGTTCCCCTTCAGTGACCTTTTCTCAGCAGTCCCACACTGCACTCCATTTTTGGTTCATATCCCATTAGGACCTACATGGGTAACTACATAGCAAGCTCTTGATTTATTCTTAAATTCTTCTATAATAAGCATTACTATTATTTCTTTACTCCTAGTTTTCATTAATTTCTCCTGATTTCAGGAATCTCATCTCCTCTTCCCTATTCTTACTATATGGACACCCTATTTTTTTCATTCTGTTCACCTTGTTGATATGCTCCACAATATACTTCTATACTGTGGTGATGGGTCTACTCTATATGACATTTCTTTTTATTTATACCAATATGGTAACAAACCACTTACTTTATTGTATACTAGGGATGAGCTTCGAGTTCGAGTCAAACTCATGTTCGACTCAAACATCGGCTGTTCGCAAGTTCAGCAAACAACAAACAATTTGGGGTGTTCGCGGCAAATTCGAATGCCGCGGAACACCCTTTAAAAGTCTATGGGAGAAATCAAAATGCTCATTTTAAAGGCTTATATGCAAGTTATTGTCATAAAAAGTTTTTGGGGACCTGGGTCCTGCCCCAGGGGACATGGATCAATGCAAAAAAAAGTTTTAAAAACGGACGTTTTTTCAGGAGCAGTGATTTTAATAATGCTTAAAGTCAAACAATAAAAGTGTAATAAGCCTTTAAATTTCGTAGCTGGGGGGTTTCTATAGTATGCCTGTAAAGGGGCGCATGTTTCCCATGTTTAGAACAGTGTGACAGCAAAATGACATTTCAAAGGAAAAAAGTAATTTAAAACTACTCGCGGCTATTGCATTGCCGGTCCGACAATACACATAAAAGTTCATTGATAAAAACAGCATGGGAATTCCCCACAGGGGAACCCCGAACCAAAATAAAAAAAAAAAAAATGTCGTGGGGGTCCCCCTAAATTCCATACCAGGCCCTTCAGGTCTGGTATGGATATTAAGGGGAACCCCGGCCAAAATAAAAAAAAAAAATGATGTGGGGGTCCCCCTAAATTCCATACCAGACCCTTCAGGTCTGGTATGGATTTTAAGGGGAACCCCGCGCCAAAATAAAAAAAAAAACAGCGTGGGGTCCCCCCAAAGACCCATACCAGACCCTTATCTGAGCACGCAACCTGGCAGGCCGCAGGAAAAGAGGGGGGGACGAGAGAGCGCCCCCCCTCCTGAACCGTACCAGGCCACATGCCCTCAACATTGGGAGGGTGCTTTGTGGTAGCCCCCCAAAACACCTTGTCCCCATGTTGATGAGGACAAGGGCCTCATTACCACAACCCTGGCCGGTGGTTGTGGGGGTCTGCAGGAGGGGGGCTTATCGGAATCTGGAAGCCCCCTTTAACAAGGGGACCCCCAGATCCCGGCCCCCCCGTGTGAAATGGTAAGGGGGTACAAAAGTACCCCTACCATTTCACAAAAAAACTGTCAAAAATGTTAAAAATGACAAGAGACAGTTTTTGACAATTCCTTTATTTAAATGCTTCTTCTTTCTTCTATCTTCCTTCATCTTCTTCTTCTTCTTCTGGTTCTTCTGGCTCTTCTGGTTCTTCCTCCAGTGTTCTCGTCCAGCATCTCCTCCACAGCGTCTTCTATCTTCTTCTACTCGGGCCGCTCCGCACCCATAGCATGGGGGGAGGCTCCCGCTCTTCTCTTCATCTTCTTCTCTTCTTCATCTTCTTCTCTTCTTCTCTTCTTCTCTTCTTCATCTTCTTCTTCGGGCCACTCCGCATCCATGCTGGCATGGAGGGAGGCTCCCACTGTGTGACGCGTCTCCTCTTCTGAAGGTTCTCAAATAACTGGGGGCGGGGCCACCCGGTGACCCTGCCCCCCTCTGACCCCTGAAGGGTCTGGTATGGAATTTAGGGGGACCCCCACGTCATTTTTTTTTATTATTTTGGCCGGGGTTCCCCTTAATATCCATACCAGACCTGAAGGGCCTGGTATGGAATTTAGGGGGACCCCCACGTCATTTTTTTTAAATTTTGGTTTGGGGTTCACCTGTGGGGAATTCCCATTCTGTTTTTATCAATGAACTTTTATGTGTATTGTCAGACCGGCAATGCAATAGCCGCGAGTAGTTTTAAATGACTTTTTTCCTTTGAAATGTCATTTTGCTGTCAGACTGTTCTAAACATGGGAAACATGCACCCCTTTACAGGCATACTATAGACACCCCCCAGCTACAAAATTTAAAGGGATATTACACTTTTATTGTTTGACTTTAAGCATTATTAAAATCACTGCTCCTGAAAAAACGGCCGTTTTTAAAACTTTTTTTGCATTGATCCATGTCCCCTGGGGCAGGACCCAGGTCCCCAAACGCTTTTTATGACAATAACTTGCATATAAGCCTTTAAAATTAGCACTTTTGATTATTCATGTTCGTGTCCCATAGACTTTAACAGTGTTCGCGTGTTCGAACAAACTTTTTTCCTGTTCGCATGTTCTGGTGTGAACTGAACAGGGGGGTGTTCGGCTCATCCCTATTGTATACAATACAGAAATCCCATCCACAGTTATATCAAGATTGTTCCACACTTTTTTGGGGGGACTGCGTGTGTGCCCCTGATCCATGCTTGGGTCCTTTCTTCAGTTCCCGTGCAGGACATAATTATCTGGCTGACCTCCGGCAGGTGGTATCGCATGGCCTAGTATCAGCCTGCATGTGAGTACTTTCAGTTATGGCCATTTATTTGTTCATCATCATCTTTAATCCCTCTACCCCTCCAGTCTGTGGTTATATCAAACTATAATGGTGATTTTTTTTTATCCCCTTTTTAGTATATGGATGCACTTGCTCCTGATGAGTGGATAGCAGTCCATGAAGCGTCGTTGAGCTTATTTTGATGCATCCATCTCATGTTCATGATTCTAGATGGTTTTTATTGCTCTACCACCCTGATATGTTATGCCTATTCCATTTGGGGGACTGTGATATATAATATTTACTTTCTGTGTCATGTTGGTGACTATCCTCAATATGTATGTTGATACTTTGTATTTTATATGCCAATCTGCTATTATGCGTTTATATGGGTTGATCCATGCCCTATCTTTGGTCTAATAAAGAATACAATTTTTTACATATGTACATGGTTTTGTCTGGCTCCAACCCACACACCTCATCTAAAGTCCCACCCTGCCCCCCTTTTTTTTGCAAAAGCAACCAGGGATAGAGACACAATATTCCCCGTTGCATCTCATTTAAAGTCCCAAATATTCCCTTTTTCCTTTGATGCATCAGGTTGCTTTGAACGGTCATTGCTGGTTTGGGCACAAAGGCCCCAAATCTGTGTTTCGGGGAGACAGACCCAAATCCGAAGCAAGATCCCTCCAAGGGTCCCCCAGGCACACACCTACCGAAGAGTAGTGCTTCCTCAAAGTAGAAAAAAACAAAAAAGTGGCCGCTGCCCCCACCTATAACTGGTCTTTGGAGCAAGAAGCACTGGAAGGGTAACGTATGTCAAACAAATATAAAGAGATTTCCAAGCTCAAACTTACCAACCAGCGACCAACCAAATTGACCTAATATCTAATATCTAACAATATGCATTAAGAACATGGGTTTAGTTGCACACATTTGAAAATACATACATACGCTGCAGGCCCCGCCAAGGCACCCTGTTTCCTGCAGTCCCTAACTACTGAAAGTCTCGTTGGAAGTGGGGTTTGTCACACAAACTTTTCAAGAGACAATCTCAACTTACACTTTCTTCTCCTTCTCCTTCCTGCCACAAGATTTCTGAAACTCAACAACAAGTTTGGAGCATTCTGCCATGGGAAAGGACCTCTGAGATCTTTACACTTTGTACCACCTCCTCTACTATCTTAACCCTCTTTTCTAAAGAAATGTGAAAGTAGCTTACAAATCACACTTACTGGCAATCAAATAGACATGGGTGCTATTGTTTGTCCATAAGGTTTCAAATACTTGCAAGTAACAGCTACAAGATGCACACGTGCACTGCCAAAAAATGTGTTAGCTTTGATTTCATTTTCCTTTTTTGTTTTGTTTTGTTTTCGTTAATTCGAAAATTCGTAAATTAGAAAATGAGAAAATCCAAAAAGAAGAAAGAAAATCCAAAAATTTTAAAGAATGAAAATCCAAATATTCCAAATAATAACTAACTAATAAAAACTAACTATTAAATTATAGGTATTGGAATTTCCTTTCAAATTTGGCTGTTAGTGAACGTAACGAATACGAATTTATCTGAAGTTACATATTATCCAAAATAACGAATGCTGCATCTAAACAAATGGAACGGAACAAATTAATAAATAATAATAATAAAAAGTTTTTATTATTATTGTTATTTATTATTATTAATATGTTACTTTCCATTTGTTTAGATACAGCATTATTTTGGATAATTCATAACTTCGGAATAAATTTGTATTCGTTACATTCACTAACAGCCAAATGATTTTCAAATTTTCGGGTTTTCGAATTTTCAGATTTTCGTTCTTATTTTCGGATTTTCGTTCTTTTGAATCCTCGGATTTTCATTCTTATTTTCAACAAATTCGTTAATTCAGAATTATCCAAATTTCTGAATTCAAAAATTCGGATATTTCCGAATTAAGGAGTTTGTCAAAATTCGTTAAAAAAACGAATTCAGGAACGAAACGAATTGCACATGTCTACTACAAGAGTTCGGCAAACATGTGACGATGTTTGAGGACTTTTTCCATCTAGATCCTCTAGAATAAAGTCTTTCCACTTCATATCAGCTCTTCTAACAACACTCCATTTCCAGAACCTTCTTTACTGAAGAAATGTGAAAGAAACTTACAAATTACCCATACTGACAATAAATGAGACATGATTCTATTGGCCCATAATGTTTGGAACAGTTGCAAATACCAAGAGCTTAAAGGGTAACTCTAGTGGGGAAAAAATTGCAACTAAAAAAAATAATATAGCATGTACAATTGCTACACAAGCCATATTGTAAATGAATATTACTAAAAATGATCTTTCCTTTTCAATCTGCAGCGCTGTAATTTTCTGCAAAACTTAATGCAATACAGCATCCTGGAGGCCTTCTGTACACAGTTGGTGTACTGAGCTTCCCCAGAAATGTAATTTCATTCAGATTCATTTTGCACATTGACATAACCAAACAGCTTTTTCTCAAAACAGAAACAGGTAGGAATCTGCAAGAAAGTTTATTAAAGCGGTATTAAACCTAAAAGCAAACATTTATTATATTTCAGCAAATCCTAATTCCAAATTTTTTTATTTTTTTAAACTTTCTTTCTTTTATTTTCATCTGGTGCATATGGTGATCCAGCCAGCACCTATGTTGTTTTTTTTAAAAGAACAAGCTGTCCAGCAGAATGTATCAGTTACAGAGATGAGACAAACCATTTAACACTAACAGGGGTGCTTACAATGATCAGATATTATTTATGTAAAACTTTTATCCCAAGGAGCAAAACTGCTTATAAAGTATTAGCTGGAGTGTGACTTCAGTGTGTTAGTGTATTTAAATCTGCTGCTACATCTAAAACTTCCTTCCCCCCGGAGTGATAATGCTGCTGTCCAAAAGGTGCCCCCTGTACTCATTCATCTAGAGTAGGGGCACTCTAATACAAGAGGTACGTTATTGGCTAGATCACCAGGTGAAAACAGAGGGGAAAAACCCTAAAAAAGAAAACTAAACTACATTTATACACTTATGCCGTGTACACACGGGCGGACTGTTCGAACGTACTCATCCGCCGGAACAAATCTGTCAGACAATCCGACTGTCTGTGGGCTTTATCGGACCTCTGACGGACCTTTTCGGTTGAAAATCAGATGGACTTTAAATTTGAAACATGTTTCAAATCTTTCCGATGGATTCGAGTCCGGTCGAAAAATCAGTTCGTCTGTATGCTAGTCTGACGGACGAAAACCGACGCTTGGGCAACTATTGGCTACTGGCTATCAACTTCCTTATTTTAGTCTGGTCGTGCATCATCACGTACAAATCCGTCGGTGTCAAAGAGGTTACCTTGGTGGACATGGTGTTTGCTCGCCGTGGTGTGCCGGTGTGCATTGGCGTGCGCATTCCTGTTCGCGCTGGTGTGCGCGCTCCTGTGGGCACTGGTGTGCATGATCCAGTTGGCCCTGGTGTGCGCACCGGTGTTCAGGCGTGTACGCGTTAGCGCGCATGTTCCTATGGACACTGGTTCGCATCTTCCTGTGGGTGCTGGTGTGCATGCCGGTGTGCGGGTGCGCGTGTGTGCGTGCGGGGGTGCACGCGCCTGTGCGTGTCGCCAACTTTGGCGCCAATCTGCCTATTTAGGTTAGCTGCACACTCTGCTCGGTGCTATCTGATCAACAGCTCCTCCGTGCCTTGTTCCTGTTTCCTGCATCTGTGTTCTGATCTCCTGACAAACCCGGCTTGTTTCTTGGACTTCTCTGACTTCCACCTGCACCAGACCATTGGCTTGTTTGACTCCGCTTCTGCCTCTCCATTGGACCTCGTTGCCTGCCTCTTGCCGAACCCCGTCAGTATCCTGACCATCCCACTCTGCTCCTGCTCAGCACCTGCTTGCCTGTGATCCAGCTTACACCTTTGCTGCTGAAGGACTGCCTACCTACCAGCATCTGGATTCTACTACCAGGCTCCCATACCACTCCGCACTCCCGTGCCTCCTGTATACTCTACCAGGGGCCGCGAGATGGACGCGTAAGGGAGTCTACCCTCTGCCCAAGTGGACTCGCCAGTCAGGTACGTAGAAGTCTGATAGTATCAGGCAGCTATGACCGAGTCCGGGCAGGGGGCCTCCCCCCATGGAGGAACTCTGCAGACACCTAGCAGGCCTTACCCAAGCAGTGAAAGCATCCATCTTTGCCTGGATGCCATCTCCTCTCCTCTCTTCCCTATCATCCTGGGAATGCCTTGGCTACAAGCTCATAATCCCAGTATTAACTGGGCTACGGGGAAAATTGAGTTCCTTTCTGAGTACTGCCAGCAGCATTGCCTGCGGGGGACGATCAGTAAAACTTCTCAACTCCTCTGCTTAGATTCAGACACAGAAATACGTCAGCCTATTCCAGAACCCTACCAGGACTTCTTGGATGTACTTAGCAAAAAGGGAGCAGAGACTCTTCCCCCGCACAGACCTTATGAACTTTTACTCAGAACGGAAGTGCTTTTTGGGAGAATCTTCCCATTAACTGTGCATGAGTTAGACACACTGAAGAGCTATATTGATGAGAATCTGAAGAAGGGGTTCATCCGCCCGTCCACCTCCCCGGCTGGTGCCAGCATCTTTTTTGTGGAAAAGAAGGACCATTCCCTTCGTCCATGCAATGATTACCGGGAGTTGAATAATATAACGATTAAAAAACGTTACCGTTACCTCTTGTACCTGAACTATTCCAAAGACTGGGAACCGCAACTATCTTCACAAAATTGGATCTCCGTGGAGCTTATAATTTAATTCGTATCCGAGAAGGGGATGAATGGAAGACCGCTTTCCGTATTCGCTTTGGGCTTTTCGAGTATCTTGTTATGCCATTCGGTCTTTGCAATTCGGACGTTCCAACACTTCGTCAATGATATCTTCCGTGATTACTTGGACCTGTATGTCATTGTCTACCTTGACGATATCCTCATCTTTTCCTCTTCATTAACTGACCATCGCAAGCACGTTCGGAATGTCCTTACTTGGCTCAGGCAACATGGACTGTATGCAGGGGCGGACTGACAACTCATGGGGCCCCCGGGCAATAGGAGATTATGGGGCCCCGGGCAATAGGAGAAGATTATGGGGCCCCCGGGCAATAGGAGATTATGGGGCCCCCAGGCAATAGGAGATTATGGGGCCCCAGGCAATAGATTATGGGGCCACACAGTATACACACACACACATACAGTATACACACACACAGACACACAATATACACACACAGTATACACACACACACATACAGTATACACACGCAGACACACAATATACACACACAGAATACACATACACACACTGAAAAGGTACTGGAGAGGCGGGGCAGCTATAATCTTGGGATTTTTTTTAAAAATACAGATTTTTACATACTGTCCCTGGTTTTATTGAGACTCGCAACCCTGATGGGGCCCCTTAGTAGCATGGGGCCCTCGGATGGTCAGTCTGTATGCTAAACCTGAAAAATGCGAGTTCGAACTCCAATGTATTCAGTTTTTGGGTCTCATCATTTCAGTCGAGGGCATCAAAATGGACCCTCAAAAGGTGTCTGCTATCCTGAACTGGCCTGTACCCACAGATAAAAAGGGGGTTCAGCACTTTATTGGTTTTTCCAACTTTTATCGGAAGTTCATCAAAGACTTTTCTAAAATCATTGCTCCGATTACTGAACTGACTAGGCAAGGAACCTGATTCTGCTGGACTCCTAGGGCGTAGTCGGCCTTTGAGAGACTTAAAGAACTATTCACCTCGGCCTCCATTTTGAAACACCCTAATCCTGCACTGCCATTCATTTTGGAGGTTGATGCCTCAGAAATTGCAGTAGGAGCAGTGCTTCCCCAACGACAAGGCACCAAGGCCCCCCTCTTTCCAATAGCGTTCTTCTCACGCAAACTTTCTATGTCTGAAAGGAACTATGATGTGGGGGACCGGGAACTTCTGGTCATCAAGGCGGCTCTGGAGGAGTGGCGCTATCTACTGGAGGGTGCTGCACATCCCATTCTAATTTACACCGACCACAAAAATTTGGAGTACCTGAGATCCACCAAGAGACTAAGACCACAACAAGCTAGATAGGCACTTTTCTTTTCCAGATTTTAATTCCATATTACTTACAGACCCGGCTCTAGAAACATCAAGCCAGATGCACTTTCTCGCATGTTTCATGACTCTGAGAAGACTTTACTTCCAGATACTATCCTTCCTGCTGGAAATTTTTTGCTCCTCCAAGGGGATCTTATCTCTGGGATAAGACAGGCCTCTACGGGAATGCCCCAGTCTGCGGAAATCAACATGAAGGACGGCTTGTTTTGGCACAAGGGCAAGATTGTGGTTCCTGAGGACTTAAAAGTAACGGTACTGGAGCTTTGCCATGACCATAAGCTGGCCGCCCTGAAGACGGTCGATCTGGTACAGCGTATTTTTTGGTGGCCACAACTGGTCAATGATTGCAAAAACTACATGGATTCATGTAATATCTGTGCCCGAAGTAAAAGTAGCCAGACTAGAGCTTGGGGTCTATTAAAACCCTTACCCATTCCTGAAAGACCGTGGAAAATGATCTCGATGGACTTCATCGTGGAGCTCCCCCCATCAGAAGGTTTTTTTACCATCTTTGTCGTAGTGGACAGACTGTCCAAGATGGCACATTTCCTGCTTATGAGGGGTACACCCTCAGCCATGGAGACAGCAAAGATATTCATTAAGGAGATCGTAAGGTTGCATGGGGTTCCAGCAAATATTGTCTCTGATCGAGGTGTCCAGTTTACTTCCAGGTTTTGGAAGGCTCTGTGTGGTTCCCTTGAAATTGAATTGGCATTCTGTTTGGCTTACCACCCCCAAACCAATGGCCAAACTGAGAGAACCAATCAGACTTTGGAGCAATATCTCCGCTGTTTCTCCGCCTTCTCTCAGGATGACTGTGCCTCTCTGTTACCTGTTGCTGAGTTCTCTTATAATAACTCTCTGCATTCTGCCATCAATCAAACGCCATTCTTTGCCAACTATGGTTTTCACCCCTCCTTTTTGCCCAGTTCAATACCTGAATGCACCGTCCCTGCACTTTCTGAAACTATGGATTTCTTCTCCGCTAATAATAAACTTCTGCAAGAAACCATGGCCAAGTCCCAGGAATATTACAAAAAGATGTTTGACAAAAAGAAACGTGGGGAACTCATCTTGGAACCCGGCAACCAAGTGTGGTTGTCCACAGCTAACTTGAGAATGGCCTGCCCCTCTAGGAAACTGGGGCCTAAATTCATGGGTCCTTTTCCAGTGAGGAGGAAGATTAACAATGTTACTTATGAACTTGATTTGCCTGACTCTCTAAAAGTGCATCCGCTCTTTCATGTGTCTCTACTGAAACCGGTTGCCCCTAATCCCTTTACTGGCCACAGTACCAGCCCACCCAAACCTGTCATGATCAACAATGAGGAAGAATTCAAAGTTGAAGCAATTCTGGATTGCAGAAAGGGGCACAACCTAACCCAATATCTTATTAAGTGGAAAGGGTATGGCCCCGTGGATAACTCCTGGGAGCCCGAGAGCAACCTTCATGCCAAGGAACTGTTACAAGCATTCAAAAATTCCCATGCAACCAGATTGGCCCAGCTGGGCATCCGGAAACTGCCCTTGAGGAGTGGGCACTGTCAGAGAGGTTACCTTGGTGGACATGGTGTTGCTCGCCGTGGTGTGTGCCTGTGTGCGTTGGCGCATGCGTTCCTGTTCGCTCTGGTGTGTACCCTCCTGTGGACACTGGTGTGCACGATCCAGTGAGCCCTAGTGTACGCGCCGGTGTTCGGATGTGTGTGCATTAGTGCGCGCGTTCCTATGGTTCGCATCTTCCTGTGGGTGCTGGTGTGCGTGCCGATGTGCGCACACGCGTGCGGGGGTGCGCGTTGGTGCATGCGCCGTTTGGTGCACGCGCCGTTTGGCGCAAATCTGTCTATTTAGATTAGCTGCACACTCTGCTCGGTGCTGCCTGATCAACAGCTCCTCCGTGCCTTGTTCCTGTTTCCTGCATCTGTGTTCTGATCTCCTGACAAACCCGGCTTGTTTCTTGGACTTCTCTGACTTCCGCCCGCACCAGACCTTTGGCTTGTTTGACTCCACTTCTGCCTGCTCCACTGTACCTCGTTGCCCACCTGTTGCCGAACCCCGCCAGTATCCTGACCATCCTGCTCTGCTCCTGCTCAGCACCTGCTTGCCTGTGATCCAGCTTACACCTTTGCTGCTGAAGGAATGCCTACCTACCAGCATCTGGATTCTACTACCAGGCTCCCATACCACTCCATACTACCGTGCCTCCTGTATACTCTACCAGGGGCCGCGAGTCGGACGCGTAAGGGACTCTACCCTCTGCCCAAGTGGACTCGCCGGTCAGGTACGTAGAAGTCTGATAGTCAGACTTTGATGTGATCGTGTGTAGCCAAGTCCGTTCATTCGAAAGTCTGTCGGAAAGTCCGTCAAAAGTCCGTCAAAAGTCTGTTGGAAAGACCGTCGGACCTTTGATGCCGAAAAGTTCGCCAGTGTGTATACGGCATTAGCCCAGCATTTAACTAATGCCTGGAAAGCTTTGCAATAGAAAGATGTCAGTATGCCTGAACCATCATAGGACAGCCTGCTTCTCTTTGTCATCAGTGCTGAAATGCTGACCTCCGAGGAACTCTTTTAAGGGTTCACATAGTTGAAAATCACTCAGAGCGAGGTTCGGCTGTAAGGGGGATGTGGCAATACCTCCAAGCTTGTTTTTATTCCAGAGTGAAATGATGTGCCCAGGTTTCGTTAATGTAATGATGTGATCCAGAAATTCTTGGCCTTCCCTTTCAAAATGCTCCTTCAATGCAGTGCAGACTTCAACTCTTCTGTCAAAAGTGGAAAGCTGTCTTGGTACCCAGCTTGCACTAACTTTTTGAAAATGCAAATGTTCATGATTGATAGTGTTCATCGTTCCCACAGAAAGATTTGTAACTTACTGCAATTTCCATAGAGGGGTAGCAGTGATTGTATCACAGTGCCAACATCCAAATATACAAATACAAAAAGAGAGGGGTTGCCCTTGTGTAGCACTTGAATAGGAGTCACAGATCAATTAAATAGAATCAATGACAGATCAATTGAATAGAAAATCACAATCACAGATCAATTAAATAGAAAAATAATCAAATATTTATTACAATGATAAAAGCATGAATCATGGAGTGTACATATCAACCATAACTGATGTCGCAAGTAGACAAAATGGATGACAATTGAATTAGATCCTTCACCCCACGTTTCGGAGTCTACAAGAGATACTCCTTCCTCAGGGGTAGATAGGATATAGAAACTCTATAAAGTAAGTACAAATAGTCAAATGCCTATACATGTCATCAACAAATGATATAGTATTGCAGGAATCTGTTAAATGCACAACTTATAATTGCAACAATCAGATGCTTATAGCGCACTCCATGGGATTAAAAACAGCATCAACAACAACACAATGGCCACAGGAGACCGCCATCGCCCTTTGGAGACCCAGTATATAAAGTTATGTAGTAAGAAGCCCAAAAATAATCGAATAAAGGGGCTCAGTGCCTGTGGGACATGAAAGAGGATCAGCTGAGGCCCATGAAAAGGATCCTAGAATAAAGAAGAGAAGTAGAAAGAGACACAATACATTTAGGAAATATATTATGTAAATAGTTGCCTAAAAATAGAAATCATGGCTTTGTGTGCATACCTGAGTATATGCTCGGGGGCAATTTCACAACAGGTTACACATCGATTTATCCAGGATCAGGCTTTCCATTCACTGAATGTTCACAGGAATGACTGCTGTGGCCGTGCAGCTATCTTCAAAACATTTACACCATTCAGATGTCTTACTGAGGCTGAGCGTCTCATCGCCATATTGTGCTTGTAGTCTTCTGTAGATATCTGCAGGTTTTACGCAGAAACTTCATCACCACACGCTGTTCCATACACACACTAACACCGTTGTCTGTCATCTTGATTAATGGTCCCTGGACTTGCCCGTGACATGTGCGCATCCTATGAGTTTTAGATCACACTTGCCACTTACTACTGCATGTAGTACCACCACACTAGCGTCCCTTTTTATACCTGTAAAATTAAGTCCTGGTTTGACTTGAACGACCCTCATATTACATTTTTTCTTTTGGGTTTAATACCAATTTAAAATCCTTGCAATATACATTGATAATCCAGAGGGTATTGTAAAAGTGGAGTTACTCTTTAATTACAAAATATTCACCAGATTCTATAAGACCCTGTCTGTGCTCTCATATATTTACCCGCAAGTTAATGATAAATGCTAGCATCCTAACACAATTAGAGGTACTATTTTGCACATCTTTTTTGGACTGACCCTTATTGATACCATTTTGGAAACAAGTAACAAACAAAATATGAAAAATAATAAAATTGCGCTAATTTTGACTATGATTGTGTTGCACAAAATTGCTGCTTAAGTTTGTTTGTAGGGACAGATGTTATCTAGCGCAGTTTTTCACTTTTTACATAAAAATATCCATCAGCTTATGGGCATTTCCCTATCCAATAATAATGGTACAATCTTTCTTTAACTTACACCTCTGTTCAGGAAAAACTACCTGGTAAATGTGGTATTGTCATGGTTATGCAGTAATCTTTCTCTGTCAGCTTACCTTCTCCTCATGTGTTCAGATTAAGAGGCCAGCATTCACACCTGGCTGTTTTTTTAACCTCTCCTCTAAGCATGGCCCCACCCCAGGCCCTATCAGGGAACCCTATATTAACCTGTGCACTGCAAGCCAGCAGTGCAGATCAACCATTGTGTGTTAGCTTTTGTGTGTACTTGCTGTGTTTTCTACGTCTGATTCCAGTTACCGACTTTGGCCTGTTCTCGACTATTCCTGTCTGCTCGTGACCCTGACCTTTGGTGTGTCCCTGACTATCCCTGTTTGCCTGTGACCCTGAACCTTGGCGTGAACTCTGTTGTCCTTGTCTGCTTGTGGCCCCGACCTTGGCTTATTCCCTTATTATCCCTATCCTCCTGCTGCTGTGAGTGTGAGCTGGGGTCCCTGGGGGTCGCGACCTGGAGCCAGTTGTAGCCCAGTCCATCCTCACCACTAGAGGCTCTGGTGAACACCTGTTGGCTCTTAGACTCCGCACCCCAGGGAATCTTCTAACGCTCTAACCCCGGTGGGATCGGTGCTGGTGTTCCAGCGGCCCTGCCTTCCTTACCACCCTGACTCCCATCCGTAGCAGTCAGCCATAGGGTCCACTATCTTGCGGTGCACTCCTGATCCCAACGGTGTGCATCTGTCACCTAGCCTCAAGGTGACCTGACAGTTTGATCTGCCATGGACCCAGCTGATGTGCCGCTACCCGCAGATGATCCGTTGCAGGGCTTAGTTCGCAGACTTGAGAATCAGGAATCGCATCAGACCCAAGTGATGCGATTCCTTCAGGATTTGGCATCCCGTTTTGAACAGGTTCAGGCCTCATTAGGACCCCCGGTTTAACAACCTCAACCGATATCTGCTGCTGCACCTATCGCATCAGGCCTGTGCTGGCCATTGGGACTACCGGGAGTTTCCCAGTGGGCCAATTGGCAGTGGGCCACTACACTTCTGACTCTCTCAGAGTCTCCATCATTGTTAGAATAACGCCGGCCGCCGCCTGGCGCCGGGCGGCTCCGCTCCTGCACCCGGCGGGCGGCGTCACACAACACAAGCACTGGCATCATCATGAGGCTGGTTGCCTCTCACTAGTCACTCCCCCTAACATTACAGCCTTGGGCGGCCTCTTTGTCCCGGCGCCGTAACGTCACTCATGGCCGGAGGGCAGAAACAGCCCGGGGACATAGGAGGAGGCGGAGCCAGGAGCGTAGCAAGCAAGCCTGCAAGACTGCAACTAAGAGGAGCCAAGCCAGCGCCGCTGAGGAGGAGGATTCGGAACCTTACCAGAACCAAGTTGCAGGCAGCAAGTACAGTCAGACAGGGACCAAATCGTGTGTGGTTCAAGTAAGCACTAATACTTTACTAATAATAAAGTAACTGAGTAATATGTAATAGTAACTGAATATGCAGCATGGCAGGGGGAGGGGGTAGGGGTAAATCTGTACTGTAAATGTACTGCCACTGGTCATGGTTAAATTATTCATCAGTTACCATGACCAGTGGCATTAAATTAATAATTGACCAGTGGCATTATATTAATATTAATGCCACTGTGGCATTAATATTAATTTAATGCCACTGGTCAATTATTAATTTAATGCCACTGACCACGGTAACTGATGAATAATTTAATGTCACTGGTCAATTATTAATTTAATGCCACTGGTCAATTATTAATTTAATGCCACTGGCCACGGTAACTGATGAATAATTTAATGCCACTGGTCAATTATTAGTTTAATGCCACTGGTCAATTATTAATTTAATGCCACTGGTCAATTATTAATTTAATGCCACTGGTCAATTATTAATTTAATGCCACTGGTCACGGTAACTGATTAGTAATTTAATGTAATTTAATGTCACTGGTCACGGTAAATGATGAATAAAAAAAAGCTGTTTATACATACAGTGGAATGTTTTAACTTATTTTTTTGTGCAATTGCGTATAGGTTATATACTGTTTTTGTGTGTGTTTGCAAAATTAAAGTGGGCCGGTCTGGATGAAGTCCAGGGCCAAATTTTTGTCCCAGTCCAGCCCTGCCACACATTCATTACAACTGCCAGCTCCGGCCCTATTTCTCTGGGGACTCCAAGGCTTGCAGGGGGTTCCTTAGCCAGTGCACAATTAATTTTGAACTTTAGCCCCAAAACTTCCTGTCCGATCGGGCAAAAGTAGCCTATATTATATCCCTCCTGTCCAGAGAGGTGCTAGCTTGGGCTGCTCCTCTGTGGGAACTGAATTATCCAGTGGATTCTAGCCTGTCTGATTTCTTGAAACTTTTTCGGAATATCTTCGAGGAACCGGGTCGTGTCTCCTCAGCGGTTAGTGCTCTTTTACATCTCTGTCAAGAGTTCGCTTCTGTGGGACAGTATGCTCTTCAGTTCCTTATCCTCACAGCTGAATTGAGCTGAAATAATGAGGCCCTAGTTGCAACCTTTTTACATGGCCTCTCTGATAGAGTGAAGGATGAATTAGCAGTAAGATCCCTTCCTGCTGATCTGGACGGTGTCATCACCTTGTGTAACCAGATCGATGTTCGCTTTCAGGAGAGGGCCCTGGAAAAAAGACGCCAGCACTCCCCATTCCTTAGGCAGCCTGAGCTCCCAGTCCCTTCTCTTCGATCCGAGGAGCACCCCCTGCCCGCTGAGGAACCTATGCAACTGGGCTGGACCAAGTTGCCTCCTGAAGAACGCGCTAGGCGCAGAACTCTGGGCCTGTGCCTCTATTGTGGGGCCAAAGGTCATTTTCGTGACACTTAATCTCTTCGTCCGGAAAAACGATCGGGGCTAATACATCTGGAAGGTGGAGTATTAGACCCTGAAGTATCACCTTCACCTTCTCGTCTTCTTCTTTCTGTATTCCTTCATGTCGGTGCTTCCTCTCGTTCGGTCTCGGCACATCTGGATTCCAGAGCCGCTGGCAATTTCATGGATTGGGAAACTGCATCTTCCATGAGACTTACCCTTTTGCCCCTTTCAACGCCATTGGTGGTCTTAGCGATTGATGGCAATGTTCTCCCAGGGGGTCCTATCCGCTTCCAGACCCTCCCTGTTAAGATGGCGGTAGAGACACTCCACCAGGAGTGGATATCCTTCCTAGTCTTACCTAAGGCTTCATCCCCTATCATATTAGGTCTTCCTTGGTTACGGCTCCATTCTCCACACATTGACTGGACTGCTGGACGGATCCTGGCTTGGGGTTCCTCCTTTTCCATTTCCTGCCTACTCAAGGTTACCCCAAAAGAGAAACTTCCCGTTGCCACCATCCCAGTATCTTCTGCTCTTCCCGCTGCATATAGCAATTTCTGGAATGTCTCCTGCAATAGTCAGGCTGAGGCACTCTCTTGGTCATGTGGCACTCTGGATGAGGAGCCCACCTGTGAACTTGAGCCGATCATTCACTCCAGTTTGCATGGTCATTTACCTTTGCCTGTTCCTGGACCCCCTTGGACGCACATCCAGGCTGACTCGTCTACCAGTTCCACAGTCGATACGCCCTGTGATGCGATTCTGGTGGTCGCTGTACCTGGCAATGCTGTTCAGTTGGCCTCTGCAACAGTTCAGCCTATGCCCAGTGAAGCTATCCAGCTTGACTTCTGTGACACATCCCTTTCTAACCAACCTGGTCTCAGGGATCCACTGATTTCTGCCCAGTCTGATGATCCTGTGCTGGATGTCCAGCTCATCTTTAAGGGTCTGGGGGACCCTGCTCAGACTCCTGATGGTCTTCTTATGCCTTTACCCATTCCTAAGAAGCCTTTAGCCCTCAATAAGTCCTCTTGTCCTCACCCTACCTCGGTTTCGGTCTCTGAGGATAATCTTAAGTATGAGGTTAGTCAAGTTCTGGATTCCCGGCGCCGTAGAGGCATTCTTCAGTACCTCGTACATTGGGAAGGGTTTGGTCCTGAAGAGAGGTCTTGGATCACTGCATCTAAAATCTTTGCGCCTCGTCTGTTGAGGAGGTGTCATCTGGAGTTTCCCTTTAAGTCAGGGCCCAGGTGGGGGGAGGCCTCATAAGAGGGCAGTACTGTCATGGTTATGCAGTAATCTTTCTCTGTCAGCTTACCTTCTCCTCATGTGTTCAGACTAAGAGGCCAGCACTCACACCTGGCTGGTTTTATAACCTCTCCTCTAAGCGTGGCCCCACCCCAGGCCCTATCAGGGAACCCTATATTAACCTGTGCACTGCAAGCCAGCAGTGCTGATCAACCATTGTGTGTTAGCTTTCATGTGTACTTGCTGTGTTTCCCACGTCTCATTCCAGTTACCGACTTTGGCCTGTTCTCGACTATTCTTATCTGCTCGTGACCCTGACCTTTCGCATGTCCCCGACTATCCCTGTTTGCCTGTGACCCTGAACCTTGGCGTGAACTCTGTAGTCCTTGTCTGCTTGTGGCCCTGACCTTGGCTTATTCCCTTACTATCCCTATCCTCCTGTTGCCTACTGTGGGTGTGAGCTAGGGGACCCTGGGGGTCGCGACCTGGAGCCAGTTGCAGCCCAGTCCATCCTCACCACTAGAGGCTTTGGTGAACACCTGCTGGCTCTTAGACTCCGCGCCCCAGGGAATCTTACGCTCAGTTACCCAGTGGGATCCGTGCTGGTGTTCCAGCGGCCCTGCCTTCTTTACCACCCTGACTCCCATCTGCAGCAGTCAGACATAGGGTCCACTATCTTGCGGTGCACTCCTGATCCCAACGGTGTGCATCTGTCACCTAGCCTCAAGGTGACCTGACGGGTATTAAGTGTAAAGTGCGCTGTCAAAACTAAATGTATAAGTTCATAGACTTATATGCAAATACCAAATGTGTACAAACAATTGATAGAAAATGACAAAAAACTTGAAACAAACCAGTAAAACAAAGTCTGAAAAACAAGAGTCCTGAAATGAAATAAAATTGTGAGTGCAAAAAACCTCTAATAGGTTCAAAATTATGGTTATGTTAAGAACAACCTTAAAGACAAAAAATTGTGTGTATAAAAATGAGTCCATCTGTGAATCAACTGCTAGATCCAATGAAAATGCAAGGCAAGGTACTAGATTTTTGCATCTCGAGCAACTACTTTTGGTACCATGGACAGTTTTATTCCCAATGGGTTGGTGTAGCTATGGGCGCAAAGTTTGCGCCCAGCTTAGCCAACTTGTTTATGGTAGAGAGGGAAGATAGACATGTCTTTAACAGACATAGGCCACAACTGAAATTCTAACACAGATTTATTGATTAACTCCTGTTCATTTGGGAGGGATCAGAGGAATCTGCGTTGGAATTTCTATTTCATCTTAACAATAATGTCAACGATATTGTATTGGATCACCAAATAAGTAAAAAACTGTGAATTTTTTGGATGTCACCATTGACAGAAGTGCCAATGAACTAGTAACTAGGATATATTTTAAACCAATGGATCATAATAGTTATTTATCCATTAAGAGTGGTCACCACCCAGAGTGGATTAGAAATATTCCCAAGGGTGAGACGTAATTGTACTAAACAAGAAGATTTTTATGTACAAGTGAATGTGCTTAACCACTTGCCGACCAGCCGTCGTCATTATACTGCGGCAGGTCGGCTCGTTCCAGCGAATCACCATAGCTGCAAGTCGGCCCTTTAAACAGCTACAGCAGGCGTGCACGCCCGCCCGCTGCACGGCGGGGGACCCACTGTGCATGGCCAGCGGTCGTGATGATCACCAGCCACGAGCGATCGCGGGCCGCGGGCACGAGAGCCAGAACAGGGATGTATGTGTGTGTAAACACACAAATCCCTGTTCTGACAGGAGAGGAGAGACAGATCGTCTGTTCCTGCTAAGCAGGAACAGCAATCTGTCTCCTCCTCTAGTCAGTCACATCCCCCCACAGTTAGAAACACACACGAAGGAACACATTTAACCCCTTGTGTTAACTCCTTCCCTACCAGAGACATTTACACAGTAATCAGTGCATTTGTATAGCACTGACTGCTGTATAAATGTCAATGGTCCTAAAAATGTATCAAAAGTGACCGATCTATCCGCCGCAATATCACAGTCCTGCAAAAAATTGCAGATTGCTGCCATTACTAGTAAAAAAAAAAAAAGAAGAAGAAAAGTACCATAAATCTATTTCCTATTTTGAAGACACTATAACTTTTGCGCAAACCAATATACGCTTATTGCAATTTTTTTACCAAAAATATGTAGAAGAATATATATTGGCCTAAACTGATGAAGACATTTCTTTTTTTACATGTTTTTTATTAATATTATAGCAAAAAGTATAAAATATATTTTCAAAATTGTTGCTCTTTTTTGTTTATAAAAATAAAACCACGGAGGTGATCAAATACCACCAAAGCTTTATTTGTGGTTAAAAAAGGTTGTCATCTTTGTTTGGGTAAAATATCGCACGACCGCGCAATTGTCAGTTAAAGCGACGCAGTGACGTATCGCAAAAAGATGACTTGGTCATGGCCTGGTCAAGGGGGAAAATCTTTCGGTCCTTAGGTGATTAAAGAGAAATTTTAACAAAAGGGTTATAGAGAGGATGTTCTGGTTAAAACGATTAATGAAGTAGCCACTATACCTGGAACTCAGACATTGTAGCCTGTATTTGTTAGCCACCAACACCTCACATAGGTAAATGAGAGCCCAGTTCTAAGGACTTCCAGTTATTTCTGGACTGCCACACACATTATTTTATTATAGGGCAGCTCTGGGAATACCTTACCTGCTTAATTGCATCAACATTTAACTAGCAACCAGATGTATACTCTCCTTCTGGCATATTTGAAATCTGGGACTGCCTTGGAAATGTGATGGTGATAAAAGAAGTTTTGCAATGTTTACTATTATTATTTTCCAATCCCTGAAGTTATTAGTGTGACTGGTTGAATGGATGCATGCACAGCTATGATCCGTCTTTTAATTACGTTTTCTTTTTAATGTTTGCTTAGGAAGGTTTACACCAGAATTGCTGTGTTTTTCATATTTATGGTGCTTCTTCTATAATAAAATGTATTGAATTCAACTGTAGTGTCCCGCAGTTGTGGCCTTCTTGGAAGGTTTTCCTCCCCTTTTTTCATATGCGTTTTTTGGTCACATGGATTGCACCATAATGGTATTTACTGCATGGTGAAAGGTTTATAATATACCTATACAAATGAGCTACACTAGTAACAGTTAATAGAGGTAGATCCAGGCATTGCAAATATTTTTTAACTGGTCTTTTGGATCCTTTGGATCCGTTCTTTTGCCTTTGTGATCCCGCATTTGCACCAATTTGCTATTTAATAAGAGGATCTGTGTGGCATTCCTTCCCAGGCATAACCATTGAGTACACTATGGCATATATGATTGATGCTAATATAGACCATGAAATACAAACAGATTTTTTTAGGAATGGGGATAATCTGGATACTGATAAAGAACCCCTTAAGAAATATTTCAGGAACCATAAGAAATTAAGCATAAAATTCCTGAATAGAAAATGGGACATTTCCCCACTAAATTCCCATATTGCTAATAAAGTTATACCAAGGGGTTTGAGAGAAAAAGTTGTTCCAGTTGAACATCTCCATACACCCAGATTTATGCAGATTTGGAAGAAGGAATGTGTTAACAGAGGTTTTAATGTAATGCGACTTATTGTCGCTGAGGAAGAAAAACAGCTACAGGAAATACAGGAGGAACTTGAAAATAGTGCCAAACAATTAGAACCCAATAAAGAAGAAAAAAAAGCATTGCGTTTCTTAACCACTTGACCACTGGGCACTTAAAACCCCGTTCCTAACCAGACCACTTTTCAGTTTTCAGTGCTCTCACACTTTGAATGACAGTTACTCAGTCATGCATAACTGTACCCATATGAAATTTTTGTCTTTTTTTTCACACAAATAGAGCTTTCTTTTGGTGGTATTTAATCACCTCTGGGTTTTATATTTTTTGCGCTATAAATGAAAATCCCGAAAATTCTGTAAAAAAAATTTAAAAAATTCATTTTTCCTTGTTTCTGTTACAGCATGGAGAGTCACTGCTGCTCACATAGTGGTCCCAAAGAAGCCACTATATGAGCTCCCTAACCCTGCAGGCGTCAGCGCACGTCGCCGAACGGCGGCGTCTGACGTCATAGGGTCAGTTTACCCGCACTGAAAGCTGAAAATGGGCCTGGCCAGGAAGGGGGTGAAAGTGGCCAGTGTTGAAGTGGTTAGGTAATATTGATTTTTTTCTGTTGTCTTGTACAATGGCCATTTTAGGGTCAACTTCAGTGACACCAAATATGTATATGCCATAGCCCCCTACTCTATCAAGAGGGGACAGATATATAGTCTACACTAAAAATTCAAATCATTTAATAGATTCCAAGTGCTTCAAAACAAGTGGTGTGGAAATTTTAAGGCTCAGCAGTTCTAAACACACTTCTGCAAAGTGATCATTGTTGGATCGCTTTCTTAGAGGTGGTTTGGAGACCACTTACAGGCATTTGAGTGGTAATACTGCTGCCTTCTGAATGCCTGTTTTCTTTTTTTTAGATTTAAAGGGATATTTTACATTGAAACAGTAAGCAAGCAACCATGTGCCAAGAGTTTAGCAGGGGGTTGACCTGCCGAATGTGAAATATTGTGTACAATTTGCTGCACCACGCCACAAAGAGTCACACCCATGACAATGCATATGAGCCTGAGCCATGCCACACATATGAATGAGGCCTTATTGATATTTTTGGTTTAAAAAGCAGAAAAAAGTTACTCTTGCTCTCTCCATTGTAACAATGGTCTGGAAACCTGAGCAGGGGGTATGTCAAATCTCTGCAGAGAAACTACTGCTTCCATACAGACAACAAGCTGCCAGGTGACAGGCTTTTATACTCATGCTGTGGCTTCTTTTAGGCAAAATGAACTGTAATGCCCCGTACACACAGTCGGATTTTCCGACGGAAAATGTGTGATAGGACCTTGTTGTCGGAAATTCCGACCATGTGTAGGCTCCATCACACATTTTCCATCGGATTTTCAAACACACAAAGTTTAAGAGCAGGATATAAAATTTTCCGACAACAAAATCAGTTGTCGGAAATTCCGATCATGTGTACACAAATCCGACGGACAAAGTGCCTCGCATGCTCTGAATAAATAAAGAGATGAAAGCTATTGGCCACTGCCCCATTTATAGTACCGACGTACGTGTTTTACGTCACCGCGTTTAGAACGATCGGATTTTCCGACGACTTTGTGTGACCGTGTGTATGCAAGACAAGTTTGAGCCAACATCCGTCGGAAAAAATCGTAGGCTTTTGTTGTCGGAATGTCCGAACAAAGTCCGACCGTGTGTACAGGGCATAAGACTTTGTACACCTTTTGTGTCGATGGACCTGGAATGTAAAATAAGTATTGATCACATCACCATTTTTCTTGGTAAATATAGTTCTAAAGGTGCTATTGACATGAAATTTTCCCCACATGTCGGTAACAACCCATGCAATCCATACGTACAAAGACACCAAAACAAATAAGTTCAGAAATTAAGTTATGTGTAATAAAATGGAATGACACAAGGAAAAGTATTGAACACGCTAACTGAAATTTATTTAATACTTTGTACAAAATCATATGTTGGTAATGACAGCCTCAAGACACCTCCTATATGGAGAAACTAGTCACATGCATTGCTCAGGTGTGATTTTGGTCCATTCTTCCACACAAACAGTCTTCAAATCTTGAAGGTTCCGCGAGCCTCTTCTATGAACTCTGATCTTTAGTTCTTTCCATAGATTTTCTATTGGATTCAAGTCAGGTGATTGGCTGGGCCATTCTATCAGCTTTATTTTCATTCTTTGAAACCAATTGAGAGTTTCCTTGGCTTTGTGTTTGGGATCATTGTCTTGCTGAAATGTCCACCCTTGTCTCATCTTCATCATCCTGGTAGATGGCAGCAGATTTTTATCAAGAATGTCTTGGTACATTTTTCCATTCATCCTTCCTTCAATGATATGACCTTTGCCAGTACTGTATGCTAAAAAACAGCCCCACACCATGATGTTCCCACCTCCAAACTTTACTGTTGGTGTGGGGGTGTTTTTGGGGTGATGTGCAGTGCCATTTAGAGATGTAAAGACAGAAGGTTTTTTATCTTAATGCATTCTATTTATTAAGATAAAAAGCCTTCTGTGTGCAGCAACCTCCCCAGCACCCATAATGCTCACCTGAACCCCATCTCTGTCAAGCGATGTCAACGAGCACCTCGGCCGTCCAGGACTCTCCCTCCTGATTGGCTGAAACACAACAGCTGTGCCATTGGCGCCCATGGCTGTCAATCAAAGTCAGTTAGCCAATCAGGCGGGGCCGAATGGCAGCTCCGTGTCTGAATGGACACACGGGAGCTGCACCTCGGCTCGGGTGCACCCATACAGGCTGCTTGCTGTGAGGAGACTCAACAGGAGGGAGGGGCCAGGAGCAGCGAAGAGGGACCTGAGAAGAGGAGGATCCGGGCTGCTCTGTTCAAAACCAACTGCACAGAGGAGGTACTGTATGTTCTGTATCTCCATTAAGTGAGCACTCTATGCAAGCCACATTTCTGGAACAAGCATGTCCAAATGCAATTTACATTTATTTTAAAGGTTGTATTTTTGTGCAGTAGTATACCCATTAAGTCCCTTGACCAGTAGGGGAGGACTCTTGAAATGTCTGTGTGTCTGATTTCACAGCTGTACGTTAAAGCAAGGTTGTGTTCTGTTCACAACTATTAACATTATTTTACCATATGTTTTTTATCTATAACGTGTCTAATGTGTATGGATCACACGTGAAGAATAAAAAAGTGGTGCTACCTGGAAAATAAATTTCACCCTTTATAGTGACTAAATTACTCTACTAGTGAACACCTATTAAAGTGTACATCATAATAAAAAAAAAATTTTCACATATATATATATGGTGGACACCACATGAACACACTCACAAGTTATAACACAGTATTAATACTGCTCAAAAGAAAATTACACAAAATTATTTTTTTTTTAAATTATATAAAATAAAATATTATATTATATAAAATAAAAATGTGAGATCATTATATACCATTTAGCGTATATGGAAATGTGATCCAGTGACAGAAAACAAAAGTTCATTTAAATTCGTGCCAAAAAGTCCTCAAAACACCAAGTGTAAAATCTTCTTTCAAGCCCACTCCCAATGAAAATTCACTCACCAGCTCCAAATGCCCCCACTTGCGTGTAAGGCTGTAAAGTTTAATGATTCCAAATCACCAGGATTCAGCTAACAATTTCTCCATCCAAGAACACGTTCCATATGTGAAGTGAAAAAAATGCTCCAAATAGTGTGATAACGTAAAACCAGTTTATTAACACACACTTCAAACAAATCTCCAATGGTTCAACTCACATTGTAAAATATATAAACTAGCACAGCAACCTCCACAGCACACTGTATAAGCAGTATAACAACACAGCAACTTGAAAAAACCTCCTGGGGGTATGCGGTCACGGCGGACCCGAGATAAGCAGGCGTATGTTGTGATTCTCTCACCCTCTCCTCGTTTGCCCGACTGTTAGACCTGATCACTTCCCAGGTGGGTTAACCGCAACATTCGTTCCTCTGTATGTCACTCGCATGTGATGTCCACCGCTGCTTGGCCACGCCCCGACATGTTTCGTCATGCCTGTGACTTAATCGTGTGTGTTAATAAACTGGTTTTACGTTGTCACACTATTTGGAGCATTTTTTGCACTTCACATATGGAACGTGTTCTTGGATGGAGAAATTGTTAGCTGAATCCTGGTGATTTGGAATCATTAAGCTTTACAGGCTTACACGCAAATGGGGGCATTTGGAGCTGGTGAGTGAATTTTCATTGGGAGTGGGCTCACCGAACACCTAGGTGTGGTGGAAGTTTTTGAAAGAAGATTTTACACTTGGTGTTTTGAGGACTTTTTGTCACGAATTTAAATGAACTTTTGTTTTCTGTCACTGGATCACATTTCCATATACGCTAAATGGTATATAATAATCTCACATTTTTATTTTATATAATATAATAGGTATAGAGTGGTTATTATACTTTAGAGACCGTTATTAGCAAATTATTAACATCATTTACCATATTGGCCATTATTATAGTTCTAAACGTAGTGCTATATTTTATGTTCTGCAATGAAATCACAAGGACACACAATAATATCTGTTTAGGTCACCACATGGTGTCACTATTGCAGCATGTAAATTCCGCAACTCAAGTAACTCATCAGCCTGTTTGACATTTAACTTTCACTGTTTTATATATTTAAATTTATGTTTAAATATGTATTTTAATGAATTTATATGAATGTTTCCACATCCCATCTATTTTAGTTTAGAATTTGTATGTGGATTATTTGTTTTTAAGTGTTTCAAGTCAGGTACACATTATTCAGTGCAGACGGATGAAATAAATAATGGGCATGTTTCTTTATAGAGAAAGAGATAATAACAATAATGTTCAGCCATTGTAATTTTGTTTTGAGACAAATTTACTAGATTTGAATTGAAACTAAACTCCGGGCACAAAAAAGTTAGTTTAAATATATTGCCAAACAGTCACAAAACATATAAATCCACCCTGTGTGCACAAAATGCCTTTGCAAACCCAGATATTAGCTTACAAAAGTAGCAGTGACATCATCACTTTGCTGTACTTAGCTTGTACAGAAAGCAGTGCTGTGGAAGAGACCCTAAGGGCTGAAGTAGAGAAAATTATTATATTCTTCCATCCATACTGAACAGAATGGATAAATGAATATGTCCTACTGGCTATTGTATTTAGACAGCTGTGACAACCGTGGCTGCCTGTATACCTGAACAGTGCCTGCATCTGATAGGATGCAGTCACCGTTCAGTGGATAATTTTCTACCTGGCACAGTCAATTTTTAAATTGATTTTTGTTGAACCAGGTGGTGCTTGGCTTGGTCACCCAAGGCTTGAATTGTGACCATTTCAGCAGGAATCAGCTACAATTTTAACCTTGTATGGCTAGCATCCTGTCTGCCATAGTTTTGCTACTGTGTGTTGATTAACTCTAAAATCCAGGACATTTACTTCCTAACCTCTGTCTAGCTGTTTATACAGCCGTGCTGGTTTTGAAATGTGGCAGCGGCTGCAGGGAGAGTATTCCCCCACCCGCTGTCACAGTGGAAGGGGTGAGGGGGGCGACAGGGGCACGAGTTGGAACATGTTTCATGTTACACCCTAAATAGAGGTGTAACATGTAACATGTTCCAAAGGTGAACTTAGCCTTTAACATGCCTAACAAGCTAACATTGACCAAAAAGTTCCAAATGATCAAGATCACAATTTAGTAGTATAGTATTTTTGAGCTGAGAATTTACAGATATTGTACATTAAAGTGCATGTAAACCTAACACTGAAAATGATATCTTCCCTTCCTCATGAATATATTGTTGGCTTTTCTTTGTTCCAAATTCATAAAACTAATAAATACCTGATGATCTTGCCAGTCATAGAAGGTGAGTGCCTCCTAAACAATGGAGTGGAGGAGTCTGCGACGTGTCTCTATTGTATGCTGGGACGCGGTGGCCATCTTGCTGGTGGGGACTGCTGGTTACTTATGTAAACAAGCGTGGTTTTAACTTGGGGCATGTGAGTTCATCTCCTGTTTTATTTATAATAAACGCTGATAGACATACTGCACCATGAGGTTTATCTCCTCTTCATTCACATGAAATGGAATAATTTGTGGTGACCACCATTGGAGCGTTTGAAAAGGAAAGCTGTTACCGGGGGCTGGTACATCCATATTCCGGCTTACTGTACCAGGATCAGGATATATGGAGATTGATGGGTTTCCTGTATCATATAAATGCTTATGTGGCCTTTGTAATGAGGGTCTTCTAAGGAGGGTAAGCAGCTGTGTGATTGGGTGCCGGTGATGGTTTCCTCTATTTTTCACCTTCTGCTAACCATCTTGTGAATTGTGTTGAACACCGTCTCCTGGATTTACTTCCTGGATTTATTTCCTGTGGTCTTTTTATACATGCGCTGCACCTCACCCATATAACTTTCTATTGTATTTTCTTCAATATTGTGCTGGCTGCTGTTTATGTGCTGTTTATGTGATTATTTTATTTCAAGTTTTAATATAAGCGCAGCAGTTATTTATTCTAATGGAGTGGATAGTTTGAAGTTTTATGGTTTCAAATAAAGTTCATTCTTATACGGCCCCTAACACTAATTATTCTTTAAGGAAAAACTGAAAAATATATGTATGCCTTGTCCACGTAGAGAAAAGCAACAGGTTCACTTTAATGCAGACCTGCCCAGATGTATTTACTTAACTTCCTTACACTTTGTCAAATCTGTTAATTTGCCCTGGATGGGCAAAGCACAAGTTTGCTTTAGGCCGGGTTCACATATGTGCAGTCATGGTTCCCAGCATGGGGTCCGGTGCGATCCTGTTCACCGGTTCACTTGCAAACCAGATCAGAATTTTTGCCTGAATTCGCACCTGAACCAGACCCAAACCCACACAGGACACTTTTTAAATGTGGACCGCGGTCGCCCCTGACCTGTGTGAACCGGCTCTGGTCACACTACCATATAATGCGAATTGGTATATGTGAACACAGCCTTCAAAAAAAAAAAACATGGGTTTTTATTTACTTTGTAATAGTGTCAAAAGTAATCAAGCACTTTGCTGCATCACTGTATTTTGAACTTAGTTTCCTGTATTGGTGAAATACGCATTTCTCTGTTATATTTGTTATCCTGCAGAAAAAAATAACAGCACTTTAATATGTGAATTCATTCTGCCTCTTTTAACATTAGCATCTAGCTTTTGTTTTACTTTTTGGTAGATTACCAGGCAGGTGGCTATGCCTTTCTCAGACCACCCAGATCAATCACATAACGTCCCACTTTTTTTAAATACAGCAATCTAACTATTCCCCACTCTATACAAAACAAAATAAATGGCTTAAAATAATTTGCATATAACAGTATGTAAGCTTTCTTTTTACAAGGTTTCTAGTGCATTTTAGTTTTTTCAAGGAGTAGGGAAAATGTTTGTTTTTAAATTAACTCTTAATTTTTAAAACATTGCGATGAAAACAATAAATAGTCTTTGGCAGACTGCATAACTTGTTATTTGTTACTGGAAAAGACAAACGTGAGTGAAATGAAACCTGCCTGTAAATGATTTACACTGTAGTGCCACAATGTCATATCTGAAAATGACAAAGTTCGCCCTAAAGGTTGCCTGTTTTTAAGGATTGGTCATAGCAGTCATTACATTCTGTAATCAGGTGAGAGAGTTGACAACCTTTACAATCAGCTGGAGCATAGCCACAGCCAATAGAAGTAGCTTTTCTTAAAGAATGGAATGTTTGGAATTCTCAGCATACAGACATGTCCAGGCAGGTAAAAAGTACCCTGAGAGTTGCATCCAGCAGACAAAGAGAAATGGTACTGTGTAATGTCCATACATGCAAGGTATTGATGAGCCGAATATACCTGGGCTTGGTTCAAGCAAAGTTCTGCAAACATTGGATAAGTTTAGATGCCAAATCTGAATTCTGTTGTAATCAATGTGAATCGAATCTGTAAAATCAATATTAGCCATTTTGCTAGTTATTAGGTTAGGGATTGTAAAACAAATGACACGTACTAATGCAAAAAAAAAAATTAAAAACGCAATTTGGCAAGGAACAGCAAGGTTGTGTGCTTCTTCACAGTGGAAAAGTTTGCCATCCAGCAATATATTAATTGCAATACTTATTATTACTTTTAGTTTATATGATAAAATGCAGTGCATGTTCTCTCTAGTAGTATATTAGGATGTTCTATCCAACCTCTGAGAATTTGTATAGGAGAACATTTTTGTGATGGAATAAATGGGAAACACATTTCTAATATCTCTAAACATTTCAGGAAGGTTCATGGGAGGAACATTTTCCGATATTGAGAAAGTTTTTCCTTTTGGTAGAGGTGGTGCTTTACACTGCAGATTACTTGAATGAGAGATGTGCTAGATATTTAAAGGATAAGTTCACCTTTCATAACATGTTACACTCATCTTCTGGATGTAACATGTTACCAAATCAGCACCCCCCCATGCCCCCGTTGTGACAGCGGGTGGGGGATCTTCTCCCCGTACTTGCTGTCACAATTTAAAATGAGTGCAGCCATACAGGGCTCTGCCCCCGAGCCACTCCATTTATTCACAGAGTTCTGTGAATGAGAGAACTACAACTACCATCAAGCATTGCGGCTGGTGGCCTGTAGTTCTCAATGAAGAGCTCTAGTAGTTCATTGATTCGTCCTGCCATTCAACTGACTGCCCTTATGAGATACAGGCAGACAGCTACACTGACAGTCTGTAGGAGCCTAACACTGCACCTGCAAACTGCTGATTGCGGGTACCATGCTTTACAGGCTCCTAATATTATACCTGTAAAAAGTCATGTATTTATTTCTATTTTTTTTTTATAAGGTGAACTTAGCCTTTAAGTTAGGTACCAGGACACCTCTGGCTGAACCATCCTTTGTATGTTATTATGCATCTTAGCCTCCCTGGCGGTATGATTATTTCAGATTTTTGATGCTCAAAGCGGTACAATGTTTTGCATGGAAATTTGGTGTTTTATATTGTAGGCCTGTAATTCTTAGGAATAACACACTTAAATCGGTCCAAACAAGAGTCTAGTAGACAGCCCAGGTAAGATAAAGTTTGAAACACAAAATCATAAATTATAATATAATAAATAACTATAAATAATTATAACAAATAATAATATAATAATAATAAAAATGTATTCAATAATGTAATCAAATCAAAAACACTGAAATTTGCTCAGTTGCAGAATTGTCGCTGTCATTACTTTTAGTGTTTGATGACGGATTTCCCCATGAATCACTATCGCTCAATTCTGTGTAGTGCTGGTAGATCTTTATCTACCGCTGATAGGTAAATTTAGTGGGTCGCTTATTAGAGGGAGTTAGATTTGCCTCTGTTCCAGCCTGGCTGACGTTGCGTGTAGTTCTGCATTGTGCCGGTGGGTGTCGTTGTCACCATCGGCTGGTGTTGGAAGAGCAACGTGTTGACGCGGATGAGTGCTCCTCTGTCCCGGGGAGATAACTCGGTGAAGGTGGTCCTCCGAGTTGCATTCTGGGAGAGGGTATTTATGGAACACACACCATGTTTTAGGGTTATTTTTCAGCCACCTGCTGGCCCTCCTGGCCGACAGGTATGCAATAGGAATACCACCTTGTGGTCCTCCATTCCGGAGGCCCGCATTGCTGCGGCGTGTGGGTGGGCCCAGAAACATGTCTGGGCCTACCACAGCAGCAGAGGAATGGTCCTGACCTGTCTATCCTGAGTGAAGAAGCTGGACAACCGAGGAGATCCCAGGGGAGGAACCGTCATGGAAGGATCACGCAGAGTGCTGGTCTGGAGAGGGGCCTGGTGACTCGGTTGGAGGACGTATTCCGAAGTAATCTTACAGTATAGTACTGCCGGGTTGGCTTAAAAGTTCAAGTACTGCGTCTGACTTTCATTGCAAACCAATACATCCTGTGGCAGAGGATCGTGCGGGTTTTATTCCAAACAAGTCTGTGGCAGAGACTTTGGTTCGTGCTATGTACTGGCTGCTAGGCAAGTGAGAGAGGTCTATCCAGGTGGGCAAAGACTGAATCCCACAGGGGGAGCGTTTTCAACTACAAGTGATCAATATTCAGAGAAATGTTCTAAAGAATACTAAGAAGAGTATTTGAGCTTCCCTGCAGCTTTCCTTCTACCTTTTTCCTGCTATTTCCCTTGTTTGTTTATTAAAGCATTGGAAAACCTACTCAAGTAATTGGTGCTTATATCGTCCAGAGGTAAACTCAACGGAACCCTAGACCCGGTGCCGGCAAAACAGAGGTATCGAGAGTGAAGGTAACAAGCCCGCTTAAATCAGCAGCTCCACCGAGAGTTATTGCTACATCTGCAAGTGATTTTAATTTTTTATCGCTGTTTTCTAGCTGGTCTAAAACCACTTTTGTTTTAAAGGGACGGTTTTGGTTGCTATGGACAATCTCCAGCTTCCAGGCAGAAAGAACAGTATATATATAAAACTGCATGCAGGGCACTTGACAAACCTCTAGGGACAAAAGGGATGTACAATTATTTGATACAGTAATGTGATCTGTAAGATTACAGTGTCCTGTATGTATTTTGTGTGTTTCACTTTTTGAATTTGGCACCGTGCTCCGTCCCTGTGTGTCGCAATGCTCACAGGGAACGGAGCATGGCACTGTGATAGATCGAGCGGAGGACGGCTCGCACACAGAGCGGAGAGACATCACAGGATCCTGGGGACAAGGAAAGTAACTGTACCTGGATCCTGCGATGCGATCCCGAGTGTGGCTCGGGGTTACCGCTTTTGGTACTGTAAATCCAGCCTGAGCCATACTCTGGATTACTGCCAGGGAGGTTAAATGAAATAGTACTTGATATTCGTATTTAATATGTGTTATTTCTAGTCCTATTATTTGTATTATGTTTCAAGGTTGGGCTTTCCACCATGCCATTTCTATGTTTTTAACTCAATTTGGTGTGTTACTCCTCCCCCTCTACCTGTATGTGGGTGGTTTGAAGATATATAGTGTGGGTATTTGCAGTTAGGAGGTAGCTATGATTAGGGCCAGAATGGCTGAAATGCATTAGTTTGTTTGTTATACCAGATCTTATTCCTAGGTGATAATAAGTACTGTATGTTTAGAAAATGTTGCCATGTTGCCAGCTTCTATTTGAGAGATTTGATACTGGGCACCCTATAGAGGCATTAGTCAAAGCACTGGTGTCTCATGTCTTTTGAATTCGTTGTGGACAGCTCTTCCTTGACCTGACATAGTAAAATTTGTCACATGATTGCAAGGCAGCCAGAATGTTCTGTAACCGTGAGCAGTTCTGATTGGTTCTTGGGAAAAACTCCAAGATTCGGGTTGTCAGAAATGCCCAATTTTAACACTTGGAACACATTCAGGATCTAGAGCCAATATGATTTAAGGGATAGCAGCATTGGTAGGGCTAGGACTAGGAGCACAGGGAGGAAAGGAATTGCATTAAGGCAAATTGTGGGTGTGCCCAGAATGCACCTAAGCGTATCCACCTAAGTTGGTATCCAGTGGTCAGTGCCCCCCAAAAGTTGGTGTTTAGTGTAGTGTGCCCCTAAAATTGATAGTCAATGGAGAATGCCTACTAAAGTTGGTAGTCATTGGAGTGCACCCTCTATAGTTGGTGGTGCGTCCCCTCACCAATTACCAACAGTACAAACAAATGGCAACCACCCCAACCTATAACTGGCCTTTGCAGCAAGGACCACATGGAAGGGTGACGCATGTCAATAAACAACAAAAAAAATTCCCAGCTCACTTACAAGCCATAAATATCATGAAAGAATAAAAAGGAGAGAGGATATTCTCATAATATCACAAGGAGAGTGTAACGAGCCCCTTGCTCACTCGGTTCCACTCTCCCGACACTCCTCTGCAGCTATTGAATCCGATTGCAACGTCTGATGGTTCGGTCATCCGATGCTCCGGGACTAGAACTACAGCTCTGTGCCGTTCTAGTCCAGTTGTGATAGCTCAGAACAAACACCAGGCAGGCTGTATGTAAGTTCAAACAGGAATCTATCTTTATTGACAAGAAGTCTTATTTATACAATAAAAGAGGAGGTGCAGGCCTCCTTCTCATATTACTCTAACAATACAGCTGTAACCTAATTAACATGAGCTAATTAACTAATCCCTTTAGACAGCCTAGATGACTCAGACATGACTTTTAGGCCAGACTGGCTGTCTTGTAGTTCAGAAAATACAATCAACATTATCACAATCAACATAGACTCTTCTTCACACAATAGCAGAGTTAATTAACACAAACAACAATGGGGATCTAATGACTCTTAGATCCCATACTATAGACTTATTTACAATACACATTTTAGCATACAACAGACAAACAGGTGCTGGAATTTACATCAGCATCTCCTAACAGTATCTGTCCCAGCATTATGAATCAACCACTATTCCAATATGGCAAATCCAGTGTCCCCAGAGTCTGTGTGTCCTGGGGGACCAGGACCCGAATCCACAGTAATACCACCTCAATGGTCCCCAGGCATACAGCTCACAAAGAGCACCGTTTCCCCAAATGCAAGGGCCCCCGATCGATCGGCAAGAGGCTAGCATACAGTCCCCTCCAAAAGTCCCTCTCCCGGCTAGGTCTGTCACAGAGAGCTAGTAAGAGGGTGCGCGAGCATCCAAGAACTATCACCAGATATGGCTCCCAATGGCACAAAGCAAGGTCAATAAAGACATTGATGAGCGAGTCTAGGAATCCAGATAATTTTTTATTTGATTATTGGGTGCTGGCGCCATCATCTTGACTAAGGAAAACCGGCAGTGAAGCTTTGAGGCTTCAGAGGCGGTTTCCTAATGTGCACGCGCTTTGTGAATGAGCCAGCTGAGTTGGAAGGTGGGGGGGCAAACTTCTGGTTCACTACCCTGCTGCGTACTGAGCTGGAGGTGGGAGCAGGTCCCTGTCAAAACTAGGAACCCACACCCCCCCAAAAGGTGCCAAATGAGGCAGCGGAGTGGGGGAAGAGGTAGACAAGCAGAGTTTTCCCTTATGAGTAAGTTCCACTTAAAGAGAAGCTCCAAGCTCCCCCTAAAAAAAATTTAAATCAGCAGCTACAAATACTGACTTTTACTATATGTACACTTACCTGTCCAGGGATCCAGCGATGTCCTCACCCGAGCCGATTCTTTGGCTTCGGGTGCAGGCCTTGCCATCTCAAGTTATGGAAACCAGCAGTGAAGCCTTGCGGCTTTACAGCCAGTTTCCTACTGCTCATACGCGAGCCACGATGTGCTTTGTGAATGATCCTGTAGTCTTCTGGGACCTGTGATGTGTCCCAGAAGGCTGCGGGGAAAGAGGGGGGCCGAACTTCCGGCTCATTGCTGTGGCACATCTGACCAGAAGTGGGAGCAGGTACCTGTCAAAACCTCGTGCCCGCTACCCTCTCCCCCCAAAATGTTCCAAATATTGCAGTGGAGGGTGGAAGGATGCAAACAAGTCCCCTTTTGGGTGAAGTTCCGCTTTAACACATGTAAAGTCACTGATGACAGTAACAATACCTGCAGCAATAGCAGTACAGCCAACTACTAATTTAAGTCCTTACCTAACCACTGACCGGTGGAACATAAACTCAGTCCTGCAGGCACTGGGGCCCTTTCCTTTACTCACTGTGGAGTCTTCTCCCAACAGAGGGATCTGTAACCCACAAAGTAAGAGAAGAGTCCCTTCCAGTATGTATAGTCTTCTTAAAGCAGATAGTAACAACAGTAAACAGTACATCCAGGTGGGCAGTAGGTCTCCCACCACACTTGTATGCAGGTGAAGTTCTCCCTGACACACACAGGATGAAGAGAGTACTAAATCACAGCACTTGAGTAAGATCTGGTAAAAAGTAGCCAGCCAGGTTTCAGGCTCCAGGCTCACACAAACCGTGCAGAAACTTTTGAGCCCCTTACATGTGGCTTCCCTGCTATTCTGTTAAATCTCCTCCCCAGGCTCTCTCCCACAGCTTCTGTCTGGTTGCCAGGGTTAATGGCCTGGTCATGAGGCGGCCAGAGAACCCGCCCCCTCACTGCTAGGAGTAGGCTCTCTCCTTGGTTGTGGTGGCAGCCAATGAAGATCTTCTTTGTCCTCCTCTCTCTCTCTCTGCTCTCTGTTCCCTGCAGGAAAGGAGAAATATCATATGTGGCCAGGGAAGGACAATCTGCTGGGTGGCTTAAAGGGGCCAACAGTGGCTGCGACACTTAAATAGCTCAAAAACTAGTAAAATCAATCCCTGCAACAATGATATACTTCTGCCTAGCTGGCAAAGCCTTTTCCCATATTTCATAAAATCAGAACTTTCTAAAGCGCCAAAATTTTTTTTTACGGTTTTGTAGATACAACACGTGCTAGAATTTGGTCCTCTTTTACCACCTAGTAATAATATATTCAAGAACAATTGATATGAACACTCTAGTGAATGTCCATGAGAGGACTGGGGACTTTTAGCCTGAAGAGCAAACATAACCAACTGGCACTTTTATGTCAGAAGCTGTTTCTTGTGGGCTAAGGAAACACTGCATGCTGGGTATGTTGTGGGTATGTTGTGGTGGATATGTTGTACAGTGGGCTGTTGTACACGGAACTTAATACTAAATAACGCAGTCTTGCATGCATCCAGTTTCCACCCGAGATCACTTGTTAACTCCATCCCTTATGGCCAATACTTGCGCATCAAACGCAATTGTTCGAACTATACAGATTTCAAACATGAGGCTAAGAACCTCAAGAAACGTCTACTTGAACGTGGTTATAGCCATAAATGCCTCAAGAAGGTATTTCAACGTGCGGATGCCAGCAATAGGCACGAGTTGTTAGCCCCAAAAAAGTAAAAACTTCTAATGAAAGCCATAGAATAATCACCGTATATACCAATGACCACATCAAATTGATGCAAATATGTTAAAAATATTGGCATCTATTAACGTCAGATCCCACTATAGGACCTTTTGTACCCCCAACTCCGGTAATCACCTACAGACAGGCAACCTCTGTAGGTGATCTGCTGGTTCAAAGTGAATTTCGAGGTTCCAATAGAGGCGACCCATGTAAAACGGTAGGGACATTCCCTTGTGGATCATGCTCCTACTGTAAATATATGGAGACCAGAAAAAACATCTATTTACCTAATGGCATGCACTTTGTCATTAAGCACTACTGAAATTGTCAGGCCATGGGAGTAGTTTATCTGCTGTTATGCAGTTACAACTGCTTCTATCTAGGCAAAACTGTACAAAAACTGTGGCAGAGACTATATCGCCATATTAGAGCCATGCAGACCTCCAATCCTGATCTTCCACTGGGCAGACACATTGCCCAGACCCATGGGGGCACTTGTCCAACAGTTTCCTATTAGTATTGGACCGCATACACCCCAGCCCTCGTGGCGGAGTTTTCAATAAATATCTCCTGCAACGTGAACTTTGGTGGATATATCCACTCTGAATGCTACTTTTCCACCTGGCCTCAATGAGGCTTTTAATCTTAAACCCTTTTTACCTGGCTTTTTGACAGGAGGCTTTGACAAGGAGCTTTAGGTTTGTTCTTCAGTCTTTTTCTAAACAATTTGTAATTAGCGGGACTGCTTTAGCAGTCCCACTATTGTTATTCGTTTTTTTATTTATTTAGTGAGACTGCTTTAGCAGTCCCACTATTGTTATTCGATTTTATTTATTTTTATGTATTTAATTTTATTCCGTACGTTTTTTGGCTCTGCGTAACTTCTGCATACTTTTAGCTATTAAAACCATTTAACTATTAAAATGTTCGTCTCTTTCAGCTGATGATGGGACCTTTTCAACTTTTTTTCTACTATTTATACTTTTTAAAATATTAAGCTTTTTAACACTTTTTTAACATTGAAGTCAATGGGAGCATGCTTCAGATCCTTAAAATCTTCTTCCACTCCCAAAAGTTTCAGCTCCTTCATACTTTCACCTACAGACGCCAAACAAACTTTAAAATGTCCACAAAATATTCAGCTATCTGGCTATATCTTTTCAGTTTGATATCTTTTACAGTTTTTGTGAAAAAGCTGTTTGTTTAGTGGTCATTTCAGGGAATTTTAGCTATTAAATAGAGTGTACTGTGTTGCTTTTGTTGCCATGGTTACCAAAGCTTCTGTTATACACAGGGGGGAGGTGGCTGGAGCATCTCAGCTCTGATTAGAGAGCCCGGGGGAGGGGACAGACACACCATGTACTGATTTATAATAGAGGAATATGATGGGGCAGTTTTGATGGTGGCAATATGATGGGGCAGTTTTGATGGGGCAATTCTGATGGGGCAGTTTTGATGGTGGCAATATGATGGGGCAGTTTTGATGGTGGCAGTATTTGATGGCAGTATGATGGGGGCAGTTTTAATGGGGGCTATTTTAGCAATTCAGCTATTCAGAATTCCAACGCATTTTCCCTAGGAAATGCATTTTCTAGTTTATTATTTAGTGGGACTGCTTTAGCAATATGGCAATATGATGGGGCAGTTTTGATGGGGCAATTCTGATGGGGCAGTTTTGATAGGGCAATTCTGATGGGGCAGTTTTGATGGTGGCAATATGATGGGGCAGTTTTGATGGAGACAATTTTGATGGGGCAGTTTTGATGGGGCAGTTTTGATGGCAGTATGATGGGGGCAGTTTTGATGGGGCAGTTTTGATGGGGGCCGTTTTAGCAATTCAGCTATTCAGCATTCCCAAGCATTTTCCCCAGGAAATGTATTTTCTAGTTTATTATTTATTATTTAGTGTTAATGCTTTAGCAGTCCCACTATTGTTATTCGTTTTTTTATTTCTTTTTAATTTTATTTATTATTATTTATTATTCCGTACTTTTTTTTGGCTCTGCGTAACTTCTGCATACTTTCAGCTATTAAAACCATTCAACTGGTTTTGTTTGTCTCTTTCAGCTGTTTGTTTAGTGGTCATTTCAGGAAATTTTAGCCATTAAACAGAGTGTACTGTGTTGCTTTTGTTGCCATGGTTACCAAAGCTTCTGTTATACACAGGGGGGAGGTGGCTGGAGCATCTCAGCTCTGATTACAGAGCCTGGGGGAGGGGACAGACACACCATGTACTGATTCATAATAGAGGAATATGATGGGACAGTTTTGATGGGGCAATTATGATGGGGCAGTTTTGATGGTGGCAATATGATGGGGCAGTTTTGATGGGACAATTCTGATGGGGCAGTTTTGATAGGGAAATTCTGATGGGGCAGTTTTGTTGGGGCAATTCTGATGGGGCAGTTTTGATGGGGGCAGTTTTGATGGGGGCAATATGATGGGGCGGTTTTGATGGAGCAACTCTGATGGTGCAGTTTTGATGGCAATATGACGGGGGCAGTTTTGAAGGTAGCAATATGATGGGACAGTTTTGATGTAGGCAGTATGATGGGGCAGTTTTGATGGGGCAAGTCTGATGGGGCAGTTTTGATGGTGGCAATATGATGGGGACAGTTTTGATGGGGCAATTCTGATGTGGCAGTTTTGATGGCAGTATGATGGGGCAGTTTTGATGGCGGCCATTTTAGCAATTCAGCTATTCAGCATTCCCACGCATTTTCCCCAGGAAATGCATTTTCTAGTTAATTTTATTCCGTACGCTATTTGGCTCTGCGTAACTTCTGCATACTTTTAGCTATTAAAACCATTCAACTATTAAAATGTTCATCTCTTTCAGCTGATGATGGGACTTTTTCAACTTTTTTTCTACCATTTATACTTTTTAAAATATTAAGCTTTGGTCACAAAATATTCAGCTATCTGGCTATAACTTTTCAGTTTGATATCTTTTACAGTTTTTGTGAAAAAGCTTTTTGTTTAGAGGTCATTTCAGGAAATTTTAGCCATTAATCAGAGTGTACTGTGTTGCTTTTGTTGCCATGGTTACCAAAGCTTCTGTTATACACAGGGGGGAGGTGGCTGGAGCATCTCAGATCTGATTACAGAGCCCGGGGAGGGGACAGACACACCATGTACTGATTTATAATAGAGGAATATGATGGGGCAGTTTTGATGGGGGAATTCTGATGGGGCAGTTTTGATGGTGGCAATATGATGGGTCAGTTTTGATGGGTCAATTTTGATGGTGGCAATATGAAGTGGCAGTTTTGATGGGGCAATTCTGATGGGGCAGTTTTGATGGTGGCAATATGATGGGGCAGTGTTGATAGAGCAATTCTGATGGGGCAGTTTTGATGGTGGCAATATGATGGGCAGTTTTCATGGGGAAATTCTGATGGTGGCAATATGATGGGGCAGTTTTGATGGGGCAATTCTGATGGGGCAGTTTTGATGGTGGCAATATGATGGGGCAGTATGATGGGGGCAGTTTTGATGGGGGCAGTTTTGATGGGGGCCGTTTTAGCAATTCAGCTATTCAGCATTCCCACGCATTTTCCCCAGGAAATGTATTTTCTAGTTTTTATTATTATTATTTAGTGGGACTGCCCCCCTATTGTTATCCAATTTTATTTATTTTTAATTTTATTCCGTACGTTTTTTGGCTCTGCGTAACTTCTGCATACTTTTTTTTTTGTTAGTTTTTGTGAAAAAGCTTTTTGTTTAGTGGTCATTTCAGGAACCATTCAACCATTAGAGTGTACTGTGTTGCTTTTGTTGCCATGGTTACCAAAGCTTCTGTTATACACAGGGGGGAAGTGGCTGGAGCATCTCAGCTCTGATTACAGAGACCGGGGGAGGGGACAGACACACCATGTACTGATTTATAATAGGGGAATATGATGGGGCAGTTTTGATGGGGCAATTCTGATGGGGCAGTTTTGATGGTGGCAATATGATGGGGCAGTTTTGATGGGGACAGTTTTAATGGGGCAGTTTTGATGGCAGTATGATGGGGGCAGTTTTGATGGGGGCCATTTTAGCAATTTAGCTATTCAGCATTCCCACGCATTTTCCCCAGGAAATGCATTTTCTAGTTTTTATTATTATTATTTAGTGGGACTGCTTTAGCAGTCCCACTATTGTTATCTGATTTTATTTATTTTTAATTTTATTCCGTACGTTTTTTGGCTCTGCGTAACTTCTGCATACTTTCAGCTATTAAAACCATTCAACTATTAAAATGTTCGTCTCTTTCAGCTGATGATGGGACTTTTTCAACTTTTTTTCTACTATTTATACTTTTTAAAATATTAAGCTTTTTAACACTTTTTTTAACATTGAAGTCAAGGGGAGCATGCTTCAGATCCTTAAAATCTTCTTCCGCTCCCAAAAGTTTCAGCTCCTTCATATTTTCACCTACAGATGCCAAACAAACTTTAAAATGTTCACAAAATATTCAGATATCTGACTATATCTTTTCAGTTTGATATCTTTTACAGTTTTTGTGAAAAAGCTGTTTGTTTAGTGGTCATTTCAGGAAATTTTAGCCATTAAACAGAGTGTACTGTGTTGCTTTTGTTGCCATGGTTACCAAAGCTTATGTTATACACAGGGGGGGAGGTGGCTGGAGCATCTCAGCTCTGATTACAGAGCCCAGGGGAGGGGACAGACACACCATGTACTGATTTATAATAGAGGACTATGATGGAGCAGTTTTGATGGGACAATTCTGATGGGGCAGTTTTGATGGTGGCAATATGATGGGGCAGTTTTGATGGTGGCAATATGAAGGGGCAGTTTTGATGGGGCAATTCTGATGGGGCAGTTTTGATGGTGGCAATATGATGGGGCAGTTTTGATAGAGCAATTCTGATGGGGCAGTTTTGATGGTGGCAATATGATGGGGCAGTTTTGATGGGGAAATTCTGATGGTGGCAATATGATTGTGCAGTTTTGATGGGCAATTCTGATGGGGCAGTTTTGATGGTTGCAATATGATGGGGCAGTTTTGATGGGGACAGTTTTGATGGGGCAGTTTTGATGGCAGTATGATGGGGACAGTTTTGATGGGGGCCGTTTTCGCAATTCAGCTATTCAGCATTCCCACGCATTTTCCTCAGGAAATGCATTTTCTAGTTATTATTTATTATATAATTTTATTCCGTACGTTTTTTGGCTCTGCGTAACTTCTGCATACTTTTAGCTATTAAAACCATTCAACTATTAAAATGTTCATCTCTTTCAGCTGATGATGGGACTTTTTCAAATTTTTTTCTACTATTTATACTTTTTAAAATATTAAGCTTTTTAACACTTTTTTTTAACATTGAAGTCAATGGGAGCATGCTTCAGATCCTGAAAATCTTCTTCCGCTCCCAAAAGTTTCAGCTCCTTCATACTTTCACCTACAGATGCCAAACAAACTTTAAAATGTTCACAACATATTCAGCTATCTGGCTATATCTTTTCAGTTTGATATCTTTTACAGTTTTTGTGAAAAAGCTTTTTGTTTAGTGGTCATTTCAGGAAATTTTTGCCATTAAACAGAGTGTACTGTGTTGCTTTTGTTGCCATGGTTACCAAAGCTTCTGTTATACACGGGGGGAGGTGGCTGGAGCATCTTAGCTCTGATTACAGAGCCCGGGGGAGGGGACAGACACACCATGTACTGATTTATAATAGAGGAATATGATGGGGCAGTTTTGATGGTGGCAATATGATGGGGCAGTTTTGATGGGACAATTCTGATGGGGCAGTTTTGATGGTGGCAATATGATGGGGCAGTTTTGATGGTGGCAATATGATGGGGCAGTTTTGATAGGGCAATTCTGATGGGGCAGTTTTGATGGGGGCAGTTTTGATGGTGGCAATATGATGGGGCAGTTTTGATGGGGCAATTCTGATGGGGCAGTTTTGATGGGGCAATTCTGATGGGGCAGTTTTGATGGTGGCAATATGATGGGGCATTTTTGATGGTGGCAATATGATGGGGCAGTTTTGATGGGGACAATTTTGATGGGGCAATTCTGATGGGGCAGTTTTGATGGCAATATGATGGGGTCAGTTTTGCTGGGGGCCGTTTTAGCAATTCAGCTATTCAGCATTCCCACGCATTTTCCCCAGGAAATTAATTTTCTAGTTTATTATTCCGTACGTTTTTGGCTCTGCGTAACTTCTGCATACTTTCAGCTATTAAAACCATTCAATTATTAAAATGTTCGTCTCTTTCAGCTGATGATGGGACTTTTTCAACTTTTTTTCTACTATTTATACTTATACTTAAAATATTAAGCTTTTTAACACTTTTTTTAACATTGAAGTCAATGGGAGCATGCTTGAAATCCTTAAAATCTTCTTCCGCTCCCAAAAGTTTCAGCTCCTTCATACTTTCACCTACAGACGCCAAACAAACTTTAAAATGTTCACAAAATATTCAGCTATCTGGCTATATCTTTTCAGTTTGATATCTTTTACAGTTTTTGTGAAAAAGCTGTTTGTTTAGTGGTCATTTCAGGAAATTTTAGCTATTAAACAGAGTGTACTGTGTTGCTTTTGTTGCCATGGTTACCAAAGCTTCTGTTATACACAGGGGGGGAGGTGGCTGGAGCATCTCAGCTCTGATTACAGAGCCCGGGGGAGGGGACAGACATACCATGTACTGATTAATAATAGAGGAATATGATGGGGCAGTTTTGATGGGGCAATTCTGATGGGGCAGGTTTGATGGTGGCAATATGATGGGGCAGGTTTGATGGTGGCAATATGATGGGGCAGTTTTGATGGGACAATTCTGATGGGGCAGTTTTGATGGTGGCAATATGATGGGGCAGTTTTGATGGGAAAATTCTGATGGGGCAGTTTTGATGGTGGCAATATGATGGGGCAGTTTTGATGGGGCAATTCTGATTGGGCAGTTTTGTTGGTGGCAATATGATGGGGACAATTTTGATGGGGCAATTCTGATGGGGCAGTTTTGATGGCAATATGATATGGCAGTTTTGATGGCAATATGATGGGGGCAGTTTTGACGGTGGCAATTCTGATGGGGCAGTTTTGATGGTGGCAATATGATGGGGCAGTTTTGATGGGGCAATTTTGATGGGGCAATTATGATGGGGCAGTTTTGATGGCAATATGACGGGGGCAGTTTTGATGGGGGCCATTTTAGCAATTCAGCTATTCAGCATTCCCACGCATTTTCCCCAGGAAATGCATTTTCTAGTTATCCTTTAATTTCTCTCACTCCCCTTTTTTTACCTCTCTTTTTCTCCTTCTCTTTTTCTTCCCCCCCTTCTCCCTTTTCCCCTCCCCCTTCTTATTTTTTCCATTTATTCCCCCATTTTATTAGTTTCTATCCACTATTTATTTATTTTTCGTCATCTTAATAATATTGACTATCGCTTTATGTCTTCACAATTTATGACATGTTTTGTTGGTATATCATTACCCTTCACACATTTTTTTACATGTATGGTTCTCCTTATTTCAATATCATCCATGTTCCCTTTCTCTTGCAGGCTCTGTTTTTCATTTTTGAATTATAGAATTTGTACAGATGGTGATCCCACGTCCCTACAGTCCAGTCTTTGGGGATTTTACTTTAGTTTATTATTATTTTTTCTACTTTGATTATAACATAGGACCCTCTGAGACTGTCTGGCTTAGGTCTGTCCTCTCTTTTGTGGTGTGGCTCGTCGGAGCTCCCCAGCACAAAGGGGCCTCCGTGCCTCGCTTTGCTGGGGACGGAGGCATTATCCCTTGTTGTGGATTGCGACATTTAGTGCAGATGCTGGGACCTTTTATCATTCCTCGTGTCTGCGCACTGGCCTTTTTTCCTTCGGCCAGTAGTTGCCGCCCACTTTGTGTGTCGGCGGCCCCTGTCGACATCTGGCGTCATCGCGTCATTGACGCTGCATAGGCTGAGGAGCTGCGTATGGAGAGTTGCATACACACACAGGCGGAATTGTTCCACAGGTGTTTAGACATGCTTTTTAAGCATTAGATGAATCATCAGGGTGCACCTGTTAGATTCCCAATGCTTTTTACACATAAACTGCTGGGATTGGCTGATATTCTTTTCCACACCCACTCCCGGACTATTTTAAACAGGGATGTGCAGCACATTATTGCTGCACAGCTGAAGTGGTCACTACCATAGCACGAACCTGAGAGGAATATTTTTGAAAAAGGTGAGAGACAAACACTCCATTCGTCTTTTCCTCACATATAGTATTTACCCACTATTCCCCTTACCTCCTACTTCTTGCTATATGGGTTTTTTATCACCCTGACCTTTTGACTGAGTGCTGGGGGGTCATTTTTAGCTTATATCCCGGCAGTTTACTGCAGACACACATACTTACAGGAAATATGTATATATTTTTTCTTTTTTTCTTTTTTGGCTGTCAGATCTAAACCCTCTATGTCTTTTGGGTGGTTCTTGTGAGCCCTGACTTGCTCCATTATATGGGCAGAGCCTGCTCCAGCTTCAGATATAGATCTAGTTTACACCTGATCTATCCCATACTGAGACCCCATTGACTGGGGAAGAAATCTTTTTGTTCTTATCTCATGATCGCTAATAAATTCAGTGGACTGTCAGACGTGGGATTCCATTTACCTGCAATGATGCTGTGCACCATTTACTTTAAAGGAACGTGTGATTTGTGAGTATCCAACTGTATTATTTATATGCATGTCTGCCTTTCTGAAATCAATTGTTATATGTAAAACTACTGTTTAGTTATTTTTTTGATTATTTACATACATATATATCTCTTTCAATAGAAATATAACAGCACGCTCTTTTTGAACCCCTGAAGAAGGAAGTACAGATACCATAAAAAGAAAAAATCTTTTTGTGTTTTATGAAACATGTAGGGTCTTTTGCTGCAACCACAGTCCACCTTTGACCCAAGGTCTATAAATGCATTGTGCGCTGCAGTATTTAGCAGCTGTATTTCTATATTTGTGTTCTTGTTCCTATTAATATTTTTAGATCTCTATATTGTTATATACTCAATAAAATTTATACATGTTTTTATATTTTTTGTACTATTTCTCTGTCCATCCTGTGCTGGTCCCTTGCCCATACTATCCCTTGGGACATCCTCTTTTTTCTTATACACGGAACTTGATTTATTACACACCTTTTTGCATATACACACTGCATGTTTCAAAATAAGGGATTGCAAAGGATGGATTGTAAGTGACTAGGTATTTTTTGGGCTGAACAAGATGACAGTAGCTCTGTGAAAATGACACAGAGGCACCTAAAACACAATATATAACACCATACCATCATCACAGATAATATGTCATTGATTGCAGTTCCTGCTCTGATTGAGGTTTAAAAGTACCCCCTATGTCCTGGCCCCATCCTTTCCTGACCTTTAGAATGACTTAGGAATGATATTTTACAATGAAATTGTGTAATACTTTGTGTGTGGTAAGCTACATAGTGGAAGCCATCTTGCTATGGACCGGTTACCAGTGACTGGATTAGCCATTTGCAGCAACTCTGCTTTAGACTTTACACCCTGTTCTAAATTATTATGCCAATGATATTTTTATCATTTACCTAAAAAATTGATGTAAACAACAATCAGCATAATTCTCATGTTATCAACTATTAAGAGTACAATTCAAATTTTATTGAACAACCTCTTAATGATAACAGTTTTTTTTTTTTTTTCAAAATAAAAAAACTTACAATGCACTGTTCCAAATTATTACGCACAGTAAGTTTCAAAACACTTTATAGGTTGTAAAGAACTGAAAATTGTAATTTGTTGTGTTTGCAGCATATTTACTGAAATCAAAAGCTATTTCAATCAAACTTTGAATAACATTTTAACTTTTTAAACATTTTAACAGGTCACGTTACATTTTAACATAGGACCCCTTTTTTGATAGCAGCTTCATAAGTCTTGCATCCATTGAACTTGTGAGTTTTTGGACAGTTTCTGCTTGAATTTGTTTGCAAGATGTCAGAATAGCCTCCCAGAGCTGCTGTTTGGATGTTAACTGCCTCTCACCCGCACAGATCTTTTGCTTGAGGATGCTCCAAAGGTTCTCAATAGGATTGAGGTCAGGGGAGGATGGAGGCCACATCATGACTTTCTCTCCTTTTATCCCCATAGCAACCATTGATGCAGAGGTATTCTTTGCAGCATGAGATTGTGCATTGTCATGCATGAAGATGATTTTATTATGTAAAGCATATTTCTTCCTTCTGTACCAGGGAAGGAAGTGGTCAGTCAGGAACTCCACATAGTTTGCAGAGGTCATCTTTATACCTTCTGGGACCCTAAAGGGGCCGACCAGCTCTCTTCCCATGATTCCGGCCCAAAACATGACTCCACCACCGCATTGCTGACGTCGCAGCCTTGTTGGAACAGGGTGGCCATCCACCAACCATCCACTACTCTATCCATCTGGACCATCCAGGTTTGCATGGCACTCATCAGTGAACAGGACTGTTTGAAAATTAGTCTTCATGTATTTTTCTGCCCAATGCAGCTGTTTCTGCTTGTGAGCATTGGTTAGTGGTGGCCGAATTGATGGTTTATGCACAGTTGCAAGACTCTAGAGGACTCTACACCTTGATGTCTGTGGGTCTCCAGAGGCACCAGCAGCTTCAAATATCTGTTTGCTGCTATGTAATGGTGTTTTAGTAGCTGCTCTCTTGATCCGATGCATGGATCTGGCAGAAATCTTCCTCAATGTGCCTTTATCTGCATGAAACTCATCTGTGCTCTGAATCAGCCACAAATCTCTTAATAGTGTGATGATCACGCTTACGTTTTCGTGAAATATCTAATGTTTTCATACCTCGTCCAAGGCATTGAACTATTTCACTCTTTTCGGCAGCAGAGAGATCCTTTTTCTTCCCCATATTGCTTGAAAATGGTGCTCTGCTTAATAATGTAGAACACCCTCCTTTAGTAGTTTTTCCTTTAATTGGGCTCACCTGGCAATCTAATTATCACAGGTGTCCGAGATTGTTTTCAGTGATCAAAAGAGCCCTGAGACACAATGCCATCCATGAGTTAAACTGAAAAACAAAATATTTAATCTTTGTGACACTGAAATAGAAATTGCATAATAATTTGGAACAGGGTGTAGACCCCTTTCACACTGAAGCGCTTCTCAGGCGCTTTTGCGCTAAAAATAGCTCAGGAAAATTGCTTCCCATTCATTTCAATGGATGCTTTCCCACTGAGGCGGTGAAAAAAGTCCTGCAAGCAGCATCTTTGGGGCATGTTTGGAGTGCTAAAAAAAGCGCCTAAAAAACACCCCTTTCCATTGAAAAGCACCTGAAAAGCACCACAAAAGTGATCCAAAAGCATCGCAAAATGGTTCATTTTTCTTTTTAAGGTCATGTTGTCACGTGACCTTAAAAAAAGCGCACCACCAGCGCTTGAAAAGTGCCGCAAAAGCGCCAACGTTTTATGGGCAGTTTTTGCAGTGCCTCAGTGTGAAAGGGCTCTAAATGGTATGCAGCCAGGACTTTTAGAAATCAGAGAAATATATATTTTTAGTGAATCACCTTAGTAAATATACCGTTTGTGAGTGTGCTGCTTAATACTTATATAGTCATATAGTCAGATGTACACTGAATGAAAATATGTGTCTTATGCACACGTATTATTTTATCATTCTAAGGAAGCAGGAAAAGCATTTTCAATCAATATAATAACTTAATTATAAAAATGGTTTTTGGAAGATAAGGAAGCCAAACCCATTCAAATCAGTTAGCATTGAAATTTTTTTTCTGCCCATTTTATATTGATTTGCTGCTACAGAAAACTTGATTATGTGTTTGCTCTAAAATGATTTCTTTGGTTGCATTTTTGTATCTCATATGAGCATGATTTTCTACTCACAGAAAATATTTGGCAAAAAAGATGTGTCTATGCTTACTTGTATCACTACTGTACAAAAGTAGGGACCAGCAGTGGGCCATCAGAGAGAAAATGGTCCAGATTCCCAACCCCCACTATTAAAAAGTGAGAGACTCACTATTCTCTGAGCTGTTTCCTTACATTGACCGCCTCCAACTGTTCCCTGGTTTCCAGTGCTAAAACGTATGGCGACTATAAAACTCAAGGAAAGAATTCACCATACTATTATGGACACCATGCATTTTTTTTTATCGCAAATGGTCTTATTAACATGCTAGCATGTATTTTAGTTGACTGTGATATACAGATGATGTTTGGGGCTGGGTTCACACTGGGTTTCCATGCATCCAATTTGCATGTCAGGAGACTGTGACCGACTCTCAATGGAGCCGCTTCACGCATCTCCGGGACGGCTGCAGAGCAGTTTGCAGAAGAGTCCTGTGCATCTTTGGCTCAATTTCAGGTCTGAATTCACCCAAAAATTTGGACCTGATTTGCCCCTGAAATGATGAACAGGGACGCATCTGACCCTCGCTGTAAGCTGCTCCGCACAACAGTGTGAACCCAGCCTAAAAGTACTTTTTTATGTTCCTAATATTAACACTATACTCACTTTGAGTATATAGCAGCGTATGAGGCCTTGATATTATGTTTATATCTTGATGGTCATTGATGCTGTAATCCCGTGAGGCATTTGCTTGGTTGTTTTTTCTTTTTCTGTTTTGTTCTTAAATTACTGCTGTATGGCTGGAGATTCATGATATGGCTGGTTTTATTTTTGCTGTTTTAAGACAACTAATTGCTAGTTGTATTTTGATTGCAATTGCATTATATTCTCCAATAAAAACCATTGGTAAACAAAAAAAATAAAATCAAAAGTAAAAGACTTTGGGGGTGATTTACTAAAGACAAATAGAGTGTGCACTTTGCAAGTGCAGTTACTCTAATTTTCTAAAGAGCTAAGTGAATGTGGAGAAGCTCTGCTGATTTCCATCATCCAATTATGTACAAGCAAATACAGTATATATAGCATAGTTTGTAGACTCTATGCCTTTCACACAGATTAAATAATATACACTGAACCCCGGCTTGCTCACCTCCTAGTGGGGCAATCCTGAGAACCGCAACCTGGTACTAACATGCAGCAAAATCCATCTCCACTATCAGGAGCTTTGTTGAACACTAGTTAGTAATTAGACTCTGCACCTAAGCCCACCTCATCTGCCAAGGTGACTGCCTGTGTACCTAATCTGCTGGTTAGTGGTAGTCTCAATACTGCTATAGCAACTGATCTTCGAGCCTGACCCCTGATTGTGACAGAATAAATTGGCCCAAACATGGAGGTTGCTATAGAAAATGTGGAAATCCTCTTATGCCGCGTACACACGATAGGAATTTCGGCCAGCAAAAGACCGATGAGAGCTTTTCATTGGAAAATGCGACCGTATGTATGCTCATCGGTCTTTTGCTGGCCGAATTCCAGCCAGCAAAAGATTGAGGGCATGTTCTTAATTTTTCTGTCGGAAAAAGTTCCTATCCGAAAATGCGATCGTCTGTGGCAATTCCGACGCGCAAAATTCCTACGCATGTTCGAAAACAATTCGATGCATGCTCGGAAGCATTGAACTTCATTTTTCGGTTCGTCGTAATGTTGTACGTCACCTCGTTCTTGACGGTCGAAAGTTCAGCGTGTGTATGCAAGGCAAGCTTGAGCGGAATCCCGCCAGAAAAGCCATCATATCTTTTTCCGACGAGAAGTCAGATCGTGTGTACGCAGCATAAGGCAGCATAATGCTGAGCTGCAGAAATTTGGTGTTTCCTACCAAGGAAAAGTTGCCAAACTAGAAAGTATGGTGGAAAGGCAACAAGGGGAGAATCATACCCTGCAGAGACAAATGCTGCACCGAGATGATACTAACACACAAATTTAGTATTAAAGAGAAGTTTCCGTGCTCACGGACCCAGGCTTGCAGCCCCCCCTTTAAAAGCACCCTTAAAAAAGTGGACTAAATTAGAATGAATTTATAAATAGGGGTAGGTGGCGCTACCTGTGTTGGATACCTAATTAAATATGTGATCTCTACTAGGTGCCTAGATTGTGCACTCTAAAAATAAATGAAAACAAATTGCATATTAATTATGTGCCACTATTGATTATTGTGCCATCCATAGGCGTGCGCACAGGCACACCCTAATCACCCCGTGCACATTAGTGTTATCACTCTGTGTAGCAGCAGAAATAGGGGAAAGATCTCCCTCTTACCGTCTCTGCCAGAGAAGTGTTTATGCTCTTCTCTTTCACTGTGCCAGAAGGGAGCTCAATGTGCCGGGGTCATATATATGTAGACACCCACACACGCATGTGTGTTTGAGCTCAAGGGTGCACACCCTAATGCAATAGGCTGCGCACACCTATGGTGCCATCCTAGTGTAAGCAAAACAGCTAAATCCTTATTGTGTGAAAAAGTGTAATTACACCCCACCCCCTATGTGGTGGGGTTAGATGAATACGTGAGTAAAATCCTCTTTTAGACTAATGTGATCATTAACCATCAATCAATTACCAATTAGTATTATTACATCTAATATAAGTGTTACCAATTGGTCCCCCACCAAACAGCTGGGCATCTATATATAGCCTATACACAATTCATCAGCGTTAAAACACTCTTATACATCTAAAGAAATGTGAAAATTGATTATTTAGAACCACATTAGATGTGCAAAAATATGTGTTAAAGAAAAAACCATGAAAAAATGAATAAATCAAACAGTCAGAAAATCAAAGAATCAAAATATAATAGTCAAAATTCTAATTAGTGAAAGTCCCAGCTCGCAGAGTTCCATATATTTCCACCACATCCAAATAATCTGTGTAGGGTGACTATTGTGACAGCAACAGTTGGTATCCAGTGACTCCGGTGCTCCCCCTCAAGGATCCCCACTCACCAGCTCCATGCACCCCTACAGGGGTAAACAGCATATAGTATCCGGCTCCCGATAGCGTCTGGGATTCCAGTGGGGTTCTCCCTGGGGCTATCCACTCCAAATCAGTCTGCCTTCAGATCTCCAGGTTCCCCTCACATGAAAGAGACAGGGCTCCCATAGTGTGATAACGTATTAGGAATTTTATTAAAAAATGCTGATTACAGCAATCAAATATCATATAAAATAAAATAAATTAATAAAATATAAAAAGTTCGTACTCCTGTAAGGAGTAAAGCTATCACACTATGTAATTTGGGAGGTCAAGCTTAGAGAGAGCCTTGTGGATGTAAACTGGCAACCGAGCGGCGTGCGCCTCAGCTGCGTTCCACGCTCTCTCTGACTTCCGTGTGTGACGTAGGTACGTAGCTCCGACTTCCGTGTGTGACGTAGGTACGTAGCTACTACGTGCCTGAACAAGTAAACTCCTTTAGCCAGTCTATCTCCCCATTGGTTCTTGAAGAAAATAAAGTGAAATCTCATTTTGTCATCCCTATTGAACTTATCTCCAAGGGCATTGAAATTCCTCACTCTGCTATGCTGGACTCTGAGACTGGGGGAAACTTTATGTACATAGAATTTTCCTATGGGATTAATATCCAAACAAGAAATAAATCTGCCCCTATCAATATGGATGGTTCACCCTCAGCTTCAGGACCTGTTAACTGTGAAACAGTTCCTCTGGCACTCCGATTGGAGGCTGACCTTTGTGAGACCATCAGTTTTTAGCTGATTATGTCACCTTTTCTGTCATCCTGGGCATCCCTTGGTTTTCCAAACATAATCCCTCTATCAACTGGGAAGCATGGATTATACATTTTTTTACATCCTTCTCATTGTGAGGAATACTGTAAAGAACCTCGTTGAATAATTTCTCTACTGGTCAAGGAATCACAGGTAGATGTGGCTACTGCGTTGCCATATGACAACCTGCCTCCACAATATCATGAGTTCTGTGATGTCTGTAAAGAATGTCGATCAGTTACCTCCTCGTCGCCCATATGATTGTCCTATTAACCTCCCTGGCGGTATGATTATTTCAGATTTTAGGTGCTGAAAGCGGTACAATTATTTTGCACAGAAATTTGTCGTTTTTATATTATAGGCCTGTAATTCTTAGGAATAATTCACTTAAATCTATCCAAACAAGAGTCTAGTAGACATCCCGGGTATGATAAAGTTTAAAAAAATGAAATAAAAAATTATGATATAATAAATAACTATAAATAATTATACCAAATAATAATAATAAAAATTATTCAATAATGTAATCAAATCAAAAACACTGAAATTTGCTCAGCTGCAGAATTGTCGCTTTTGTTTCTTTTAGTGTTTCGTGACGGATTTCCCCACAAATCACTATCGCTCAATTCTGCGAGTGATTCTAATTTATTATCGCTGTTTTCTAGCTGGTCTAAAGCCACCTTTGATGTAAAGGGACAGTTTTGGTTGCTATGGACAATCTCCAGTTTCCAGGCAGAAAGAACAGTTTTTATAATATAAAACTGCATGCAGGACACTGGGCAGACCACTAGAGACAAAGGGGATGTGTAATTATTTGATACAGTACTGTAATCTGTAAGATTACAGTATACTGTATCTATACTGTGTTTTTTACTTTTTGAATTTGGCACTGAACTCCGTCCCCGTGTGTCGGAACACTCGCAGGGAACGGAGCTCGGCACTGTGAATCGAGCAAGACAAGGCGGCTCGCAGATCACAGCGGGGCTGAAATAACTTTTTAGTTTATGTGTATTATGCCTACTTATTATGAATCAGCTCAATATAATTTCTTTTTGTTGGTATTTTATCATGTCTATTAAATTGTCAACATTAAATCTGCTACATGCAATACATTTGTAATAATGTATACCAGCCCTAAAATTTTCCACTTGCCTACTCGCATTTTGCGAGTGAAAAATGAGGGCTTGCTAGTGTGGGCTGCCTGGGAGAGGGGTGGGCGAGTTACTGCTGGCAGGTGGGTTGAATGGAAGCCATTCTCCCTGCGATCGCCCCGGGGGAAGAGAGCATAGAGGAAGAGGAGAGCCGCCGGATCACAGAGTGCAGATATAGCCCTCTGTAACAGCTTACATTACAATTGCCGTCTGCTCGTAGTTACACACAGCCCCGCCTCCTGACCTGCGCCTGTGATAGACAGAATGCCGGTCCAATGCTGGGATGTGTTCTGTCTGTCACAGGCGCTGGGTCAGGAGGCGGACTTTGTGTAACCAAGCAGATTCTAATCTTTAACCAGGCAATTCTAATGTAAATTGTTACAATGAACTATATCCGCGCTTTGTGATTTGTCTGCCAGCACGCCTCATCCTCCACTCTCTCTTTCCTGTAATGAACTAGTCTCTCTCTCTCTTCCTTAGCACAGGTCATGCTGCAATGGTGGGCACAGGTGAGGCTGCAATGATGGGCACAGGTGAGGCTGCAATGATGGGCACAGGTGAGGCTTCAATGATGGACACAGGTGAGGCTGCAATGGTGGGCACAGGTGAGGCTGCAATGGTGGGCACAGGTCAGGCTGCAATGATGGGCACAGGTCACGCTGGAATGATGGGCACAGGTGAGGCTGCAGTGGTGTGCACAGGTCACGCTGCAATGATGGGCACAGGTCACGCTGCAATGATGGGCACAGGTCACGCTGCAATGGTGGGCACAGGTCACGCTGCAATGGTGGGCACAGGTGAGGCTGCAATGATGGGCACAGGTGAGGCTGCAATGGTGGGCACAGGTGAAGCTGCAATGGAGGCCACAGGTCATGCTGCAATGGTGGGCACAGGTCACGCTGCAATGGTGGGCACAGGTGAGGCTGCATTGGTGGGCACAGGTCACGCTGCATTGATGGGCACTGACGAGGCTGCATTTATGGGCACTGATGAGGCTGTGCTGATGAGCACTGGTGAGGCTGCATTGATGGGCACTGGTGAGGCTGCACTGATAGGCACTGATAAATTTGTTGTTAATATTTATTTTTGTAACTTAATTCTGCATAAAACATTTAAATGTCATTTCATGGGATCATTTATGAGGGCGTGTTTATGGGCGGAATTAGGGGCGGTGCAGGGTAGGAATTGGGTGGTGAGTAACCCGTAAGGCCTGGCTAGTAGCTCAGGACTTGAAATTTTGAGCCCTGATGTATTCTATTCTGTTTGGAAGTGATTTGCCTCATTTAACCTCTCTGGCACTATGATTATGTCCGATTTTTGCACCTCAAAGCGGTACAATTGTTTTGCATAGAAATTTGGCGTTTTATAATGTAGGCCTGTAATTCTTAGCAATAAAACACTTAAATCTGTCCAAACAAGAGTCTAGTAGATATCCCGGGTATGATAAAGTTTGAAACACAAAATCATAAATTATAATATAATAAATAACTATAAATAATTATAAAAAATAAAAATATAATAATAATAATAAATCACTATCGCTCAATTCTGCAAGTGTTCTAATTTACTATCGCTGTTTTCTAGCTGGTCTAAAACCACTTTTGACGTAAAGGGACACTTTTTGGTTGCTATGGACAATCTCCAGTTTCCAGGCAGAAAGAACAGTATATATAATATAAAACTGCATGCAGGGCATTGGACAAAGCACTAGGGACAAAAGGGATGTGAAATGATTTCATACAGTAATGTAATCTGTAAGATTACAGTGTACTGTATGTGTTATGTATTTGAGAAAATTGAGTACTGTCCGTGATACTTTTTTTATTTGCACTAACATACAATTTTTCAGGACAAGCTTTCGGGGTATGTCCCCTTCTTCGAGGTCCAAGCAGTACTGATTCACAAATTTTTAAGCAGAATGTTAAAGAAGAAGAAAAAAACAAAAAAAAAAACAAAAAAAAAAAAAAGAGAAAACCAAACACATACAAATCAATGGTAATAAAGATAGCAGCAGAGTTAGTGAGATAAGACAACGGCTACAATCAAATCAAGTGTTATGTATTTAAAATTTTTTGAATTTGCCACCAGGCTCTGCCCCGTGCGTTGCAACGCTCGCAGGGAATGGAGCCTGACACACAGAGGCATCGGGCGGATAACAGAGGCCACAGACACAGTGGGGGACATCGCAGGATCCTGGGGACAAGGTAAGTACACTGCACCAGGATCCTGCAATGCAATCCCGAGTGTGGCTCGGGGTTACCGCTAATGGTACTGAAATTTAACCCCGAGCCACACTCGGGAAAACCGCCAGGGAGGTTAAAGTCCCGTGACCAATGTTCTAATTTTTGCTGAAATACCTTTTCAATCTATCAGAACCTGAATTAAAGGTACTCAGGGAGTGGCTTCATGAGAATTTAGAGGGCTTCATTAGACCTTCATGTCTCCTGCAGGGGCAACCCCTTGCGTCTATGCAATGACTACAGGGACTTGAATAAAATCATAATTAAAAACCGTTACCCACTTACTTTAATTAATGAAATGTTCGAAAGACTCTGCTCTGTCAAAGTCTTTACCAAACTAGACTTACGGGGGGAGGGGGGGTGGAGAAAAGGTGCAACTTTATCCTTGTGCATATTTCTCTCGCTTAAAGTTTTTTTTCTCTAAAAATAACAAACATGTCATACTTACCTGCACTGTGTAGTGGTTTTGCACAGGGCAGCCCTGATCCCCCTCTTCTTGGGTCCCACTTTGGCTCTCCTGGTCCCCCCCTCCTGTTGAGTGCCCCCACAGCAAGCAGCTTGCTATTAGGGCACCCAAGCTGAGCCACAGCTCCCTGTGTCCATTCAAACATGGAGCTGTGCTTTGGCCCAGCCCCCCTCTCCTGATTGGCTAACTGGCTTTGATTGACAACAGCGAGAGCCAATGGTGCCACTGCTGTGTCTCAGCCAATCAGGAGGGAGAGTCTCGGATGGCCGAGACACTCCTGGACAACGCTGGATTACAGTATAACATATACATGAGATACACAAAAGGATCAATAGAATAATATAATATTGAACATCTGCCCTAGTTAGGTGGAATCAAAGCTGTACATAATAATGCCAGGATTTGCACAAACAAAAAGGGAAAGTGAAAAAGGGAAAACAAAAAGGAAAAAACAAACCAGAAAAACTTCTGCATTCAAAGGTCCAAAAGAGAGCTTCCAGAATACAACAGCAATACCAACAACTTAATACTGTATAAACGGTTTCCTTACTGAGCTAAACATATGCCACTAAATCTACCCTCAATTTAAGTAGTAAGCTGTTTTATTACATCCATAAACGGGAGACTAACAGATCGGGGATCTGGTAGCTCACAGGTATCAAAAAATGCAACCCATTGCCCCCAGATCTTATCGAATTTATAGGGGAATTCATATGCTTCATAGGTCAGCTTATAGATCAGCAATACCTGGTTAATCAGATTCTTCCAGAGATTAAGGGAGACAACCTCCGAATTAATCCATTGTAATATCACAAATTTTCTGGCATAAGATAAAAAATAACTAAGAAATTGTTTTTGATAAGAGCCCAAATCTACATCCTCCAGCACCCCTAGGATACACCACTTTGGATTACAAACATTGGGAAGGTCAAAATGTGTGGCAATAAATTGGGTAATGCGTAACCAGAAGGAGCGGATCTTATCACAGCTCCATAGTATTAGGAGAAAATCTCCTCTGGAACTGCGACATTTATGACAGTCAGGATTATCCCTCCTATTCATCTAAAAAAGCTGGAGTGGTATATTCTGTGAAAAATATGCAGTTGTATTAATCGGTCTCATGCTGAGAAAGTAGTGGTAAAGTAGTTATGGAGGATTTCATCCCAGTTATTATCGAACAGGTCTGGAATAATAGGATTTTTCAAACAGCTTACCTGTAAAATCCTTTTCTTGGGAATACATCACGGGACACAGAGCCTTTGATAATTACTAAGTGGGTTAGATAGTCACCATCAGGTGATTGGACATTGGCAAGCCTAATTACAAGGCGAGTTCCTCCCCTATATATTCCCTCCCATATGGAGAGTACCTCAGTTTTGTAGCAAAGCAATAAGTATCCCAACGTATAATCCTGAAGAGGGGCGGGAGCTCTGTGTCCTGTGATGTACTCCCAAGAAAAGGATTTTACAGGTAAGCTGTTTGAAAAATCCTATTTTCTTGTTCATGCATCACAGGACACTGAGCCTTTGATAATTACTAAGTGGGATGTCCCAGAGCAATGCCCAAATTTGAGGGGAGGGAGACACAGATCAAAAACACAGACTGCCATAGGACGTGAGGACCTATTCTGCTGCCTGCAGCACACTGGGCCCGAAGGTGGCATCCTCATGCCCTCTTATATCCACCTGATAGAATCTAGTGAATGTATGGACCTAAGACCAAGTTGCAGCCTTGCAGATCTGAGCCATGGAGGCCTGGTAATGCACTGCCCAAGAAGCACTAACTGCTCTAGTCGACTGCGATTTAACCTGAAAAAGGAGGAATTTTCTTCTTCAAACCATAAGCCTGAATAATAACCTGTCGAATCCATCTAGAGATAGTGGACTTCGACACTGCCTAGCCCTTTTTGGGGTCTTCTGGCAGTATGAATAAACAATCAGTCTTTCGTATCTGAGCCCTTGCCTGCAGATAGATTTTGACTGCCCTTACAACATCTAAAGAGTGTAACAACTTCTCCTCCACGGACTGCGGATCTGGAAAAAAGGACAGTAGAACCACATCTTGATTCAGATGGAATCCTAAACCACTTTAGGCAAAAAGGTCGGGTGAGGACGCAACACCACCCTGTCTTCGTGAAAAATCAAATATGGCTCCTTACATGAAAGAGCTGCTAATTCCGATACCCACCTAGCTGAGGATATGGCTACAAGAAAAAACAATTTCTTTGTCAAAAGAACCAAAGGAGCATGGTTCAATGGTTTAAAAGGCTGTTTTGGTAAAACAGACAAAACCAAATTTAAATCCCATGGGCACACGGGAGGCTTAACTGGAGGATTCAAGGGCAGTGCCTCTTGAACAAAGGCCCGGATCAGGGAATGAGAGGCAAAAGGTCTTTGAAAAAATACTGACAAGGCCAAGATCTGGCCCTTGATAGTGCTCAAGGCCAGCCTCATTTCTATGCTTAATTGAAGAAAGGCAAGAATCCTGCTAATGGCATACCTTCTAGGATGCCACCTCCTGGATTCACACCAGGAAACATATGCCTTCCAGATTCTGTAATAGATGAGCCTGGAGGGCGGCTTCCTAGCATTAACCAGAATGGATAGGACTGGACCCGAGAGCCCACGGCTCTTCAGGTTGTGGCTCTCAACAGCCAAACCGTCAAATTCAGACTTTGTAAGGCAGGATGGAATATTGGGCCCTGTGAGAGTAGATCTGGGCGTAGTGGAAGAACCCAAGGTCTTCCCTCTTAAGAGATGCTTATGATCTCTGCATACCAAGGTCGCCTGGGCCAAGCCAGGGCCAACAGAATTACCGGCTTCCCTTCCCTTTTGACCCTCTGAAGGAATCGCGGGAGAAGCGGAACTGGAGGGAACGCATAAATCAGAAAGGACTGATCCCACGAAATCACTAAGGCATCTGACCCTTGTGCCAGTGGATCCCTTGTTCTTGACACAAAGTTATCCAGTTTCTTGTTGAACCTGGAAGCCAACAGGTCTACATCTGGGGTACCCCATTTCCAACATATGGCCCGAAATATGTTGGGGTGTAGAGAACATTCTCCTGGATACAGCTGCTGGCAGCTCAGGAAATCCGCCTGACAAATTTTTACCCCTGGAATGAAGACCACAGACAATCAGGGGACATGCCTTTCTGCCCAAGCAAAAAAGTGATTCACCTCCTTCTGGGCATCCAGAATCCTGGTGCCCCCTTGGTGATTGATATAGGCCACTGCTGTAGCGTTGTCTGACTGTATCCGGACAGGACAGCCTTGCAACCTGCAAGTCCAGGCCCTGAGGGCCAGACGAATTGCCCGAATCTCCAGAATGTTGATAGGAAAGAGCCCTTCAGCTCTGGAGCATCTTCCCTGGGAAGAGGCTTCTTCCAGAACTTCTCCTCAGCCTACAAGGCTGGCATCTGTGGTTACGACCTTCCAAGTAACTGGAACAAAGGATTTTCCTTTCAGTAGATTCTTGGTTAGTAACCACCAATTGAGGCTCCGGCGTACCCATGGTGACAGGCACATTGGAAGATCTAAGGCTTGAACTCTCTTGTTCCAGGCAGATAGCATGCTGCTCTGTAAAGGTCTTGAGTGAAACTGGGCGTAAGGAACAGTCTCGAAGGAGGCTACTATTTTCCCTAATAACCTCATACATAGTCGAATGGAAGGATTTTTCCTTGTTTTGACTACTCGGACCAAATTCTTTATGGCTTTGGCTTTTGACTTGGGTAAGAATACTCTTCTTTGGAATTTGTCTATGACCATGCCCAAATATTCCAGCCTTTTTAGGGGCTGTAAAGAGGATTTTTCTAGATTGAGGACCCAGCCTAGGTACTCTAAATACTTCACTGTGCTGAGCACATTGCGGTCTAAGCGTGCTACAGACTGTTCTACGAGTATCAAATCATCCAGATAAGCTGTTACTGCTATGCCTCGAGCCCTTAGCTTTGCCAGGGGTGGGGCTAGAACCCTCGTAAACACACTAGGTGCGGTAGCAAGACCGAAAGGTAGGGCCACAAACTGGAAGTGGCGCTGCTGCACCGCAAACCTTAGAAACCTTTGGTGAGCGGGAAAAATTGGCACATGTAAATATGCATCTTTGATGTCTATCGATGCCAGAAATTCTCCTCCCTGAAGGGTGAAAACCACTGAGTGGATTGACTCCATGTGGAAAGAACGAATGTTTAGGAACTGATTCGGGTCTTTTAGATCGAGAATAGGTCTGACATCCCCATTTGGTTTTGGAACCGTAAAGAGGTTTGAGTAGAACCCCAAGCCTTGCTCTTCTGGGCTACTTCTATAATCACCCCTTGGGATAACAGGCGTTTTAAGGCCAGAAGCAAGGGCCTGCTTTTTTCTGGATCTTTGGAGACTCTTGACCTTAGAAAGCGGGATGGTGGAAGCTCCTGAAACTCCAGCTTGTAGCCCAGAGACACCATGGAGGTTACCCATTTGTCCTGAACCTCTTCCCGCCAGGCATCTGCAAACCGCAGCAGCCTTCCCCCCACTCGGCCGAGCGGGGGCGCCTCTTCATAAGGAGGCTTTGGGGTTCTGCTTAACAGATCTTGGACCCCAAGACTTTTTTCTGCCCTTGGGCCTGGCCTTGGACTTTTCCCTTAGTATTGGACTGGGGAGGTCGTCGCCACTGCCTGGAGGTTGAGGCTCCAGGGGCTGGGAAAAGAGAACGTCTAAATGGGGGACGTTTACTCTTCCTCTTAACCGGCAACAAAATGGTCTTGCCCCTGGTAATCCTCTGGATATATTTGTCCAAATCATCCCCGAACAAGCGTTCCCCATGAAACGGGAACCCAGTCAAAAATCTTTTGCACAAAGCCTCAGCTGCCCAATGCTTAAGCCAAAGGGACCTACGCATGTGTACCAGCAGGAGAGTAAGGTGGGATGCTTGCTGAACAGAATCCATAATGGCATCAACCACAAAACATAAGGCCTTAGGAAGGTCTGCATAAACCTCGACCTGTTCAGTGGGGAGGAAGTTAACCACCTGCTTCATTTGTTCCTTTAGGAATTGGCATATGCCAACTGCTGCAACTGCAGGTTGGACCACAGCGCCAGCCATAGAAAAGGAGGCTTTAAATAAAAATTCCAGCTTTTTGTCAGTTAGATCTTTGAACCCCTGAGCATTGTCCACAGGGCAGGTCAGGCTTTTATTCACACAGGAAACTGGCTTATATTCTCCAGCAAGGGATGAATTGGGAAGGTATACGCAGCCTGTGGGGATTTCCGAGATCCCAAGGAGGAAACAGAGGATATTGCAGCCTCAGCAGAGGGCAATTGTGGCACGCACCTACTCAGTATAATATTGCACCTGCACCTTGAGGGCCTGAGAGGGAGAAGAGAGCTTCTCCTCATTCCCTGAATCATCCGACTGCTCCTGATCCCCATCCCCGGATAGGGATACTTCATCATTATCAGATTGCTCATCCGATAAGGAACCTAGAACAGAGGCAGGAGATCTATCCTGTTTTCTGCTACTCTTTAAGGAATTTGTGATTAAAGTAGCATTCCTTCCTTCTAAACCACCCAATGCAGCTTTAATAGTGTCTTCAGTGACATACACAGAGGCTGCAACATTGGGAGAGGCTGCAAAGCCTGACAGGGGCAATGACTCATCTTGTGAGGCTGCCTCCAGTCTTTCAGGGGGGGATGGAATCCTGCAGGCATGTCCAGAACCCCTAGATCTAGGTGGTGACTTCTTAATGCCTCTTTTAACTGCCCCTGAAGCCCTCTTACGGGGAGACATAGTCCTAAGCTGCAAACGCAGAGGTGTTAGTATAGATGCAATCACTGTTGTGCCTTAGTCTAACAATATAATCATTAGCTTAGTCTGCACAACCTGATGTCAAGTAGGTGTCTTAGGTATGCCTGGATCTGAATCTACTGAGCTGCTTACTGCCCACAGCTCTGTGTCCCACTACTTACAGGGGCTCCCAGCGTCCTGGGCTTTAAACATTGCTGCCTCGCACCTGCGCACTGATGCGCTGTGCACGCTGCACATGCACGGCGCCCGCAACCGCCCCCCTCCTTCCCCGCCGAATCCGCCATAAAAGCGTGCCCCCTGCCCACGCGCGTAGGACCATCATGGCGGTGGCCAGGGGTGAGGGGGGAGAAAGGAGACCTCCGGAGGACTACGTGGGACCCCAAGGCTACGTAGGATCCCCCCTTTCAGTTTATGTGGCAGAGCCTGCAGCGGAGGAGGTGAGCGGCTTCATAGACCAGCTTCACTGAGCGTGTATCCTGGAAGGCATGTAAGTAAACACCAGGTATGTCTCTTACTCCCTCTAGTGGCGGAAACCAGGTAAGACATTAAAAACTACTTGTAGAAGATAGATAAAGATTTACCCATAAGGTAAATACCTAGGATTGTCTTCACTTACCTTATTCCCGCCACAGGAAACTGCTGAGAACAGACAGATCCAACCTTCACCCATCACGGCGGGTAATGTTGTGCCAACCTTCAGGGTTCTGGGTTCCTACTTACAGGATCCTCTTCCCTGGACCTGTAAAAGACTCTGCCAGAAAACTTTTCGTGCAACTTTTAATTTGTGCCCCAAAGTGCTGGATCCCAGAGCCCAGTCCTCAAAGAGAGACATTACAGGCAAAACCTTGTTTCTTCTTTCACGAGGCCCGGGAACCACCCATCTTAGGAGTATTTATTGGCCCGAGGTATGGATCCTATTGTAGAGCTCCTAGGCACCCGCAAAGACCATCAAACAGAGCTCTTTTCTTAGCACATCTTCAACGTGACCAACCACCTTAAACACTGGTGAAAAAACTGAGGTACTCTCCATATGGGAAGGGTTATATAGGGGAGGAACTTGCCTTGTAATTAGGGTTGCAAGTGTCAAATCACCTGATGGTGACTATCTAACCCTATTACCCCCTAGTAATTATCAAAGGCTCTGTGTCCCGTGATGTAAGAACAAGAACATTTTTTTGTCCAACAGGCTCATAATATATGCAAATGTGTATGGTTGCTTTGTATCAGGGTACCATAATAGGATGTAATGCGCTTAGAGTGGTCATTGCGCAACAAATCTTTTTCTAGTGTTGATTTACCAAATTGGACTCCCCTGAGCCCTAGTTTAACCACGGTTGCGTGTCTTAGTTCAAGGTATCTATACTATCAAGAGTTTTGAATCTGAAATTCCTGTTGCAGTTGGGTAATGGATTTGAGGATGTCATTGCCATATAACTGATGTACGTATTTTAAACGTTTCTGTGCCCATAGACCTGCATCCAACAATGTAGAAAACTGTGCAAGAGTGGGATTGAACCACAATGGTTGATTAGGCGAAATGGGTCGAGAGGAGCCAAATAGCATGGACTCACATTGGATATATATTTTAAGTGAGGCTCTCAATAAAGTCATACCCTCTGTAAATGGAGGTGTTCTCCTATATATTAAATTCATCAGTGTTTCATATGAAGACCAGGGCGGCCTCTGCTGCTGTAGCTGCATTATTTAATTGTGGGAAAAGCCACCAATGGATGTATACTAGCTGTTAAGCATAATAGTATAATCATAAATTAGGTAGAGCTAATCCTCCACGTGAGGTTGGTTGTTGAAGTGTAGCTAAGGAGATTCTAGATGACTTATGCCCGTACACATGGTCGGATTTTCCAATGGAAAATGTCCGATCGGAGCGTGTTGTCGGAAATTCCGACCATGTGTGGGCTCCATCGGATATTTTCCATCAAATTTTCCGATAACAAAATCCGATCGCGTCAATTCCGACCGTGTGTGGCCTGTTCCGACGCACAAAGTGCCACGCATGCTCAGAAGAAATTCCGGCATGGAACAGCTCGTTCTGGTAAACTTAGCGTTCGCAATGGATACAGCACTTTCGTCACGCTGCAATGTTAAAAATGGTTTAATACAGCGCAATCTCTTCTTCTTTATAATGTGACAAGAATATAGTAGTTTTGCTGCTCATATTCACACACACTTCTCACAAACTTATTTCGTTACTATTTATCGGAATTCCCTCAATATATTTTGATTTCTCACATCTGACAACATTTTTTTTTTTTTTATTGGTTTTAATGTAGATTCTTTTTTTGTGTTTGTATTTTTTTGAAGGGTGTTTTTTTTGGGGGGGATTTTGATTTGTACTCCCGAAAATGTTTGTGTGTGTTTTTTGTGTCAAGTTCCCACAACACCATTGATATGTTGTTCTATTTAATCTGTAGGAGCTTGTTTGGTGTTGTTGTCCCTTGTTAATTTCACATTTTATGTTAGAAATGTACCTGAATCGTCACCAACAAACTGTCCTTTTTGGATGAAAACACACACAGGAGAGTATACTTTCCCTAAAAAAATTTTATTAAGGGCTCACAACTAAACAAAGAGGGAGGCAACGCTGGAGAAACTGCAGAAGTGGGTGAAGCCTTGGACCCCCAGGGCAGACATCAACTATTTCAAAGCAAAATTGGTGGCCTGAGGAGTCCTTATCTAAGGGAGGGCAGTCTGGTCCAGAAGTCCCAGAGATCCGGAAAGCAGCAGATGACATCTGTGTCCCCAGGCTGTGGTCATACGAGAGACTGCATCTTCTGTCAGACCAGACTGAACCCAGGGCAATCACTCTCAGGTCTTCTTTCCACGCTTCCTTCCACGCGGTGGCTGTGGTGGTGGAGTTGTGGCAGCAGGAGGAGGAGGAGGAGGAGGATGGTCCAACTCAACCACGTCGGTCTTGGGTGTTAGTTCCCCACTCACCCCCTTACGTAGGACTTTATACAGAAGGTCCTCACAGAGCTTGCGTTGACCCTCCTGCATGCCCTGCAGTTTGGTGGCAGCCATGCAGGCAAAGGCCTCTTCAGGAGTGGGTAAGGCTCGTAGGGACGCTGAAGCCCTTCTGAATCAGCCTGAAAGCAGAATCCTGCACGGGACTCGTAGTCGTCTTCCTGGCTCTTTTATATGGAAGGCGGAGGGGAGGAACCTGAGATTCAGTCAGGCTGCGACTTGTCCCAGGCTTCTCCTGGCTGACACTTAGCCCCGCCTCCTCCTGGCTGCCACTAATCACCACTTCCTCCTGACTGCCACATTCCACAGCCTCCTCCTGGCTGAGGTCTTCCTGTGTATGAAAAAGGGACATAGTTTTAGTATTTTATTCATCAATCACACACAATTTTCACCTCCTGACTGTTGCAAATTGAATGTTAACAAATATAACAGACTAGCATTCTGAGCCCAGCATTTTTCATTCTTGTCCCAATTATTTTTGACCACTACTGTCTATTGATATGTAAAACACTTTTTTCAATCAGCAATTAGTGATCAATAATAACATCTAGTAAACATCATTTATTTATTGACCAGAAATCTGTAGAAGAATGCTATACCTGACTCCAGCTGGGCTCCTCCATTTCTTCCTGGCTGGAAGGCCCAGGTTGGACATCGGAAGCCTCAGCTGGGGTGGAAGGAAGCGTGGAAGGAAGAGTGGAAGGAAGAGTGGAGAGGGATTCCCTGACTTCAGTGTGGTCTGACAGAAATCACAGTCTCTCATAGTACCACAGCCTGGGGACATAAACGTCATCTGCTGCAGCTCCGGATCTCTGGGAATCTGTGACCTTCTTGCGCTCCCTAAGATACGTGCTCCTCAGGCCATCAATTTTGGCTTTTAAATAAGGGATGGTTGCTGTGGGGACCACCGGCGTCACCAACTCCAGCAGTTTCTGCAGCGCTGCCTGCCTCTTTTGTTTATGGTTATAGTGGGGGTGTCTCACTTGCCACTGCAAGACACAACACAAGACAAACCCTAATGTCAGGCCAAACTCCCCTAATCTTGTTACAATATAGGCTTCCATTTCGAAGCAGTATAGGCCCAAGTTTAGATCCTACCTTCGTTATCACGATCGGCGCCTCCGATGCTCCTTCCTCCGCTCACAGATCGTACGTAAGACGCACGCGTGTTACGCTTTATACACACTGTGCATGCGTGTAACTCCGCCCGCCCCTGACGTTCTTTCTATTCTATTCCCCGCCCCTTTTCGTTCGGCGCAGTGGGGGAAGAGCACATGGCGGAGACACAGCAGGATCGTGCTAATTGTAGCAACGACGAAGAGGAGGAGGAAAGGCTGGATCCGGACACGTCCCGATCCAGAAGGAGATTTAAGGACTCAAATATGTCCTTTGGGGAGATGTTGGAGATGTGGAAATCCTGAAGAGGGCCGACTATGATGGAAAGTATGGGCCTTACCCCAACCCCAATGTCAGAAAGGCCAAGATCATGGCGAAAGTGGTCAGGAGTCTGCACCGGAATTTCGGGGTACGACGATCTAAAGATCAGCTCAGGAAACGGTGGTCGGACCTCAAATTACGAGAACATGAGCAGTACAGAAAGATCCGGAGAGTGCTGCAAAAAAGTAAGTAGTTGTGCTGTGTTCCTATTCTTTATGTTTATTACGTTCGTGCTGCTCCATGTGCTTTTATGAACTGTTGTACAGTTTAAAATGGCAACTTTCATGTTCATGGGCACATTATTTGTTCGTATCAAACATTTTTCTTTCGGACTCTAAAATACCATTGTTTAGGCCATATGCATTTGGCCACCATTTTTACGCCCTATACTTGTCTTAAAAGAATTGGGTTGTGTAGATGGCTTTGTTACTAGAATGAAATGCAAACTAGATTCTGTGTAAGGAGAGGACACTCAGCAGCTGTTTTCACATCTGGACACTGGAGCACTAGTGTGGGACCCCAGAACACCATTTTTATTACGGGACCCACACAGGTGCTCCAGTGTATACTATAGGGGGGGGGCTACATCTGTGAATCTTGTACCAAACAGGTAAAGTATTGCAGCTTGACAAAGGACACTGAAAATGCTACATTTTGGAACTCTGCTAAAATTGACAATTGTACCTCACTTCCAAGCAATGTTTCCTATTTCTAGTTCTGCCATCAATTATCTGTGTGCTAATTATACCATTTTTTTTTTTACATAGGGGAGAAAAGACTCGGAGGACACCCCTCATCCGAGGAGACCAGAGCCCCCCCCTCTGGAAGAAGGTGAAATCCCCCCAACACAATCTAAGCAGGAGGAAGAAGACGTGGTGGAACTAGTCACCACAACAGGTGAGTGTCTGCGACCACAGGCTCAGGTAAGAGATGGATGGCGGCATATTTTTGAGACCTAATTTATTTTGGGGTTCCTCTCTTTTTAGGTGATCGTGATGTTGTGGATCCAGATCCTTTCACATCCGAAAGTACCCAGATCCTGATCGGGGAGATCATGGGGTGTAATTTACAATTGGAAATCATCAAGAAAAACATCAATGATGTTATTCCAAAAAATAAAAACATCATTGATGTTTTGGGTCAAGTTTAAAACCCCTCCAAATCACTTTCTTCTTTTGTGTGCTACAATGTGCTAAATCTTTTTGTGATTTTTCAGAAAGCCAAATTTGGAGGATGCACACAGTGTGCCAACATGTGCTATCTGCCATCACGGGAGATCAATGGACGCGTTTCGGGGGTGCAACCCCTTCCTCAATAATAAAGTAGCGGTGAGGAAGGGCTTGCTCCCCCAAAACACGTCCCTTGATCCCCCGTGATGGCAGGTCACACATGTTGACATTGTTAAATTGGTGTGCATCTTCCAAATTTGGCTTTTCCTGGGGTGACTTCACCCCATCTGAACGCAATATCAAACACAGTTCCTAAATACTCATGTCTGATATTGCCTTCAAGTTCTACCAAATGTGAACTTTGTAAGTTCAAGATTTGTGTCTTTCTTGTTGGTTTTACACATGCCTGTTTTATCTAAAATGGACATTTCGATTTTTGATAATGCAACCCCAAAAATTGTTATACAACAAACATGTTGGTTTGTTTGAAAAACCTTTGGTAAATGCACATGTGATTGTGCAGGTATAAAAAAGTTTTTTTCGCAAGAATGTGTGGATTATTGTGTCAACGCTACAACACTTTTGGGGTGATGTCATTGGTGTTTGCAGAGAAAATGGGGGTTATTTACTAAGGGCAAATCCCCTTGGCACTACAAGTGCAGTTTCAGTGCAGTTGCAACTGCACTTGTAGTGAAATGTGTTTTTGCATTTTAGTAAATAACAGCCAACAGTGCTTTGTATAATAAGGTTACACAATCACGACATTTTCTGGACTCAACACATTTCTGTCAGGGTCAGCTAAAACAAACACAAGCAGTAAATGTCCACAAAGAATTTCTTTTTTTGTTTTATTATAAAAAGGCTTCACAGATTTGCTGGCATATTGATAGCCCCCCTACAGGCAAAGAACTCCAGGTAGCGTAACCGTACATCACGGGCACTCAGGGAGGGCAAGCCAGGACGGCCGCTTTCAAGCGCCGTCAGTGTGGTTTCATGTATCATTCTGGCCTCAGGCCCAACTGAGCCAGCATAGTTGGCTGAATGTTTCCTTAAAAAGTTATGGAGAATACAGCACGCTAGTATAATATGGTTCAGTTTATACTCCGCCATATGGATGGGTGTCATAAATAGGCGGAACCGGCTGGCCAGGATTCCAAATGTGTTCTCCACCACTCTTCGGGCTCTGGCCCGTCGGTAATTAAAAACCCTCTGTTCCGGGGTGAGGGTCCTCATTGGGAATGGCCGCATCAGGTGGTCCCCCAGCGCAAAGGCTTCATCAGCAACTAACACAAATGGGAGTCCTTCCACATTGTCCTCTGGAGCTGGCAAGTCCAAGCTGCCATTCTGGAGACGCCTGTAGAACTCCGTCTGGGCGATGACTCCACCATCGGACATCTGGCCATTCTTCCCCACGTCCACATACAGGAAGTCGTAATTAGCCGACACCACCGCCAACATCACTATACTATTGAACCCCTTATAGTTGAAATAGTACGACCCCGAGTTGGGTGGTGGGATGATGTGGACGTGTTTCCCATCAATTGCCCCTCCGCAGTTAGGAAAGTCCCACCGCTGGGCAAAGTGGGAGGCCACAGTCTGCCATTCCTGTGGTGTGAAAGGAAACTGTTGAGGGAAAAAATAAAACATTTACTATTTTGGCTCAGAAACATGGCAAGCAGATTAGGCACAAACATTATGGGTCAACCTCCAGATAGCATTTATTAAGGGGAATTTAACAACGCCAAAGTATAAGGTACACCTATCATATTCCCCCTCCCCCCCCCTCTCATGGGCCATTTCTAACATTATGGGGGGGGGGGATCTTGGACAGGTAACCCTCTTCACTTCATTGAGAGATGAATGGCTAAATAATGGGTATTACTTGGAACAGCCCCTCCTTAGTTACACTATTGGCAGCCCACTGGACAGGTAAGAAATGTAATAATACAAAGAAATAAATACACATTGTACACATTTCAGGACATTTGGACATTCTGCTATTACCTATCAAGATAATTGTTAGGGGGCTAACGATCTTCTTCTAGGAGCAAGTGAACCTCTTCTTAGAATATCTGCCTACAGTGTTCTTTCAAACCCAAATCAGGCCCGGAGACCATTCCAGTGAGAAAATAATGACACAACAATCAAATGCCTGGAATGTTCTGCTTTTTACTTCCGTAGACAATCACTTATATAATCAAAACGACATCACAAAGAAAGTTCAACCCTTTCATTAATATACAGACATTACGTATACATCAGATGATTAAAAAACACCTAAAAATGAGACATGATTTCTTCATACAGAAACTATCAACAAGGAAAAACCTTCATGCGTCATTTCGGGGAAATCATGTTATTTACAAGGATTTGAAACTAACTTTTGATAGACGTCACATATACATATTATTCTAAGATGGATACATATTCTTATAGCTAAAATGGTGGACAGCAAGCTAAAATATCCTTACAATCCCGAAAGGTCAAGGAGAATCTCTTCTCTCAACAGGGGAGTAATATTTAAAGGTATAGCCATTAAAGGTATCCTAACAGTGCTAGGGTGCAGTTTACTACAGATCCAACATTTTTGAAATCCTGATTTCCGAGCATAAGCATATTTAAATTTTAACAAAAGCATTTTATCAGCAAAATTATCTTCAATGTCTCTCTTATTTCTAACTTGTATCACTGTAATGTTCTTCTGTGTATATGTGTTACCACAAATACTTTTAATCGCACCCAAATCTTCAGGGTGGTAGATACAGTTAGTGATGATCCAAATGGGCGGGAACACTATCAGGGTGATCAGGAACAGGAGGCAGAATGCCTTGCCAGAAGTCTGTGGTGGAATAAGCAAGGTCATCTTCTCTGGCCGGACCTGCTTTTCCAGGAACTTCTCCTTCATCTGCTTGGACTTCTGCTTGAGGGACTCCTGTATTTAAGATCTCCTTCCTGCTCTTGTTGCTTTGGGCAACCTTTTTCACTCGGCTGGCATGGATCCAGGATTGGCAATTCTCCACCAGGATAGCTGTTCTGGTCACTGCAATCACCGTAGTAGGAGGTCCAAAAGGATATTCCTGTTTCTTACTTCTATTCAACTGTTGGACCACCACCGTGTCTCCTACTTTAAAAGGGTGGGTAGGTTCCTGTGAAGAAAAAGGAGAGGTGCGAGCAACATTTCTCTCAACTGTATCCAAAGTTTTAATTAGTTTCCTCACATACTCTGACTGTACTAGATCCAAATCCCCCTGCTCTATCATAAGAGGTGCTCTGGCCCAGGGAGTAGGAAAGGGACGGCCCATCAACACTTCAAAAGGAGAGTAGCCTGTAGTTTTGGAGGGAGTACTTCTTATCTCAGCCAAAACCGCTGGGAGAACCCTCTTCCAATGGACAAAGGTTCCTCCTGTGGCCTTCCTTATTTTATCTTTCACGGTCCTATTTACCCTTTCCACTATCCCTGAACTTTGGGGATGATATGGAATGTGAAACTTCCATTCTATTTGGAGTGAATGTACCAAGTCCTGACATACTTTTGAGGTGAATGCAGGACCTCTGTCTGAGTTTATCTGAAGTGGACATCCCCATCGAGGAATCATTTCCTGTGTGAGAATTTTTACTACTGTTTGTGCGTCTTCCTTTGTAGTTACAAAAATTTCAACCCATCTCGAAAACATGTCCAAGACCACCAAAAAATATTCCTGTCTTTTCCCTATCTTGGGCATGGTTGTGAAATCAACTTGTAGGTGGGTGAAAGGTGTACTGGGATATATCAAATGTTTGTGTTTCGCTTTGTTTGGGTTATTTGGGTTGTTCCTAATGCAAGTAATGCACCTGGACACGTAATCCCTTGTCAACAAAGGGAGATCTGAAATGTAAAAATCCTTGCCTAGTAACTCACAAGTTGCCTTCCAACCTCTGTGACCTATTCCATGATACTGGGCAATAAAAAGTGATGCACTTGCCATTGGAATACATACCTTCCCCTCTCTGCACAAAAGTCCTGTTTTTGGATCTATTTGTGCACCTACTTTTTCCCAATCTCTCATGTCGGCCTCTGAGGCATAATCTTGTAGGTCAGACAGTACATGGTCAAAACAAGATAGTTCGGGTTGTAACATTGGCATTTGGATTTGAGCTGGTTGAGAGATAGCTGCTTTTCTGGCTGCTGAATCAGCTAGAGCATTTCCTCGAGCTACTTATGTTTGTTGGCCTGTATGTGCTCTGCAATGTATTATGGCAAGAGTTCTGGGCAACTGAATAGCTTTTAACAATGACTCTACCAAAGAGGAATGAGAGATGCTTTTTCCATCAGCTGCAATAAAGCCACGCCTACTCCATATAATGCCAAAATCATACACCACACCATACCCATATTTGGAGTCAGTGTAAATGTTTACATCTTGACCCTCAAACATTTGGCATGCCCTGGTGAGAGCAATCAATTCCGCAGCTTGTGCTGATTGATATGGGATAGGTTTGGCCTCAAGTATAACATCTGGAAGTTGCACAACCGCATATCCTGCATGATATGTGTGATCATTTGGCCTAGAACAAGATCCATCCACATACACATTTTGCACATTTGGCAAAGCAGTAGGGGACAAGTCAGGTCTGGGAGATGTGTCTTGGTGGATGAGGTTGGTGCAGTCATGTTGTAGCACCACTTCATCCTGCTCTCCTTTTAATCCTAGCAGTGCATTTAAAATTGGAGCTGGGCCTGCTTGGGAATGTCAAAACACCCCGCTGCGTCTTTTTCAGTCAATTTTTTTTGAAAGTCAGTCATACTGCTTGTCGCCCAATCTGAAATCTGCTGTCTCACAACAAGGGCATATTTAGGGGCCAGGTTGCGAAGATAAGTCTGTATTAAAAGACTGTGCATTCCATCCTGAGTATTAAGTCCGGCATCTTGTGTCCAGACCTCCTGAAATCTTTTCCAAAATTCCAAAACTGACTCTGATGATTTCTGTTTACAAGCTACTGCAGTAGGGAGTGACGACTTGTTTATGAAAACTCTCTTCATTTCCTTCTCTAGCTCTTCCCACATAAGTTTCCTTCCTTCAACAGTGTTTAGTGAATAAGCCTCTGCCTTGGTAGTGGGTGCCTCTAGGACATCTATGGTGGGCACTTTAGTCCAATCCCATGGGGAGGTAGTTCCCACCAAACTATCTATAATAATCCTTATATCTTCCTGTGTATAATTTCTACCCTTACAAGCTTTCTTTAAATAAGCTATTGCCCCCAAAGCTGATGTGGAAGGTTTGGGGCAATGTTTGACAATACGATTGATATCTTCAATATCGATACATTTTATCACCATTACGTCACCGACAGTCAGAAAAGGAAAGCTTTGCATTGCTAGCTGCGTAGCTACTTCCTCTTTTTTTCTGTCAGCTGTTTGTTTTGAAACTGCGTGTTGTGCAATCTCACCCTCTGCAGCTTGTTTTAATTTCTGAGTTGTACTCCTGGTCTGAGCCGGATCCTCCCTAAAAGGTCCACGGGGCATCTTTATTTTATGTTCCCCCGCAGATGTCTTTTCAGGTAACTCCTCATCCATTGTGGAGGAGGCAGCACCCATCGGCTGTTGCATTTGTGTAACTACAGGCAGTGGCTGATCTGATAGGACAGCAACCTGTGACTCTGGTAAGACCACAGGCAGTGCCTGACCCACCACTGCACCTTGCTGTGGAACGGATACAGAGGAAACAGATGCCTCTGCAGGTGACACTCTATTCTCAAATGGACGAACTGCTGCAATTGCAGCCAAAAACTCAATGTCCTCTTTTGAGAACGAGGGTTAATTTGTTTTGGTGCTCCCTTATTTGGCTGCAGTATATAAGGTGGAGGTGACGGAACAACTGGGGGATCAACTGTGGGAGCTACTGGGAGAGCTGATGCACATGGAACTAAGGACGGGAAACCTAATTTAAGTCTCTTCTCACAAGCATGTAACCCCGGAGCTTCCTTGTCCCTTGGATTTGGACTTCTCTTTCTTATTTTCTTATCCGCTCTCTCATACCAGTAGGGGGCATACAATAACCAATTTTCCCCACCTTTCCTCATATATTCCTTATCCCATTGGGGGGTCTCCCGTATAATATGGGAAAGCTTCCCTATCCCCTAAACAAAGTCCCTTGACCATGTCCATATGAAAAATGTCATTCTGACCCTGTCGGGGAAACAGGTCACTACTCCTCATGCCTTCAGTCCATCCCGCCAGATTACCTACCCAAGGGTTAATATACACATAATCAGTTCCACATATTCTGGCTACATAACATTTACATGTCTCTCCTACATCTGGAAGGGGAATCTTCTTCCCTGATGATTGACCCATAACAATACAGTGGTGAACGCCACCTCAACTCGCAGCGTCCGACAAAATCCACACAATACACGTACAGATTATCTTATCTTACTTTATATATATAAAAAATCTAAGCGATTAGCGATAGATAAGGTAAGCAAAGAGGTTTGGGTTTTTCCGGGACACTCTATCAGATATCTTTATAAAACTTCTTACAGTACTGTATTATATTACTTTGGGTTTCTCAGAACCCCTTGGACTAACTCAGAGTCCTTTGGACTAACTCAGAGTCCTTTGGACTAACTCAGAGCCCTTTGGACTAACTCAGAGCCCTTTGGACTAACTCAGAGCCCTTTGATCCGTCACCCGAACGGACCTCTGCGAGATTCATACATTTACATAAATGTTTTTAACACTACACCTTCTGTTAACCCCATATAAGGAAACGGTCTTTTAAACTAAAGTCACGGTGAAAGAAATAATAATAATTAAATCAGACTCACCGGACTTTAGAAACTTGGATGATGATCTTGGATGATGAGCATCTCATGAACAATGACCGCCCCACACGCTGCCACCAAAACTCTGTTAGGGGGCTAACGATCTTCTTCTAGGAGCAAGTGAACCTCTTCTTAGAATATCTGCCTAGAGTGTTCTTTCAAACCCAAATCAGGCCCGGAGACCATTCCAGGGAGAAAATAATGACACAACAGTCAAATGCCTGGAATGTTCTGCTTTTTACTTCCGTAGACAATCACTTGTATAATCAAAACGACATCACAAAGAAAGTTCAACCCTTTCAGTAATATACAGACATTACGTATACATCAGATGATTAAAAAACACCTAAAAATGAGACATGATTTCTTCATACAGAAACTATCAACAAGGAAAAACCTTCAAGCGTCATTTCGGGGAAATCATGTTATTTACAAGGATTTGAAACTAACTTTTGATAGACGTCACATATACATATTATTCTAAGATGGATACATATTCTTATAGCTAAAATGGTGGACAGCAAGCTAAAATATCCTTACAATAATAATAGGATACAAAATCTTTAAACAGTACCATTTGAAAGTATACAGGCAGGCCCTTGCACTATATGCTTTGGGTAATTCATCCATACATCTGACCACAAAAGAGGTGGGTATAGTGTTTATGGGTTTGGCAAAGTCAGCAAATAGATGATTGAGGATAGAGAACTGGGATCAGCTGACTTAGCAGTTGGGGGAGGGAGAGTTACTAAAAATTATTTGGGAACACCACCAAAAAAAAGCCTCTGCCACTCTGCCTGAAGTCCTGAAGTTAAAGCAAAAATAACATTTCTAAACATTTTAGGGGGTGTTTGGGGTAAAACACTACTATGGAGCAGAAAAAATACGTTGTTAAGTGACTACATGAGGTGAATATAGGGCCAGGAGACACCATGCTGGGGAGGTTATTGAAGGGCAAATATGTATGAAGATACCTAAAATAATAATTACATAAAAATCCAGCATGCATGAGAACAAAGGGGACATTCACAGCATATTACAATCATGGTAATTAGGGAATGAGGAAAGAAATACAATATATTAGCAAACATTCAATACAATAAAATGTGATATTAAAGGATAAAAATCTTACCTTCATATACTCCTTCTGCAGGACCTGAATGATGGCAGAACAGGTCTCTGGGATAATGATCCCCAGAGCCTGGGGGGAGATGCCTGTCGAGAACTTTAAGTCCTGCAGACTTCTCCCTGTCGCCAAATACCGCAGGGTAGCGACTAACCTCTGCTCCGGCGTGATGGCTTGCCTCATGCAGGTATCCTGCCTGCTAATATAAGGGGTCAGCGAAGCCAACAGACGGTGAAACACGGGGTCCGTCATCCTGAGAAAGTTCCTGAAATCATCAGGATTATTCTCACGGATGTCACGGAGCAAAGGCATATGAGAGAACTGGTCATGCTGAAGCAACCAATTCTTGGTCCATGAACTCCTCCCCACCCTGTTTATGGACTGGACTTGTGTCAAGGTCAGGACCCCAACACCAAGCCCCCGCACAGCACGAACTCTACGAGGAGTATGCATACGCAACATGGCTAGAAAATGGTCGGCTGCTCAGAACGAAGTAACAGAACGCACTGAAGAACAGCAAGGCCTGTGAAGAGTGACCTGAAAAACAGTAACGAACGAACAAGAATACAATGACTAATTAAAGTCACGCGGAACTTGCTTGCACGCACTGAAGAGCAGATACAAACCCACAAGCACAAACTGAACGGCAGAAAACGATCTGAAAGCCACAAGTCTGAAAAAGCGCGAATCGTCTCTCACCAAACTTTTACTAACACGAGATTAGCAAAAGGAGCCCAAAGGGTGCTGCACTTGGTTCTGAACCGGCCTTTTCTAGTCTCGTCATACGTGGTGTACGTGACCGCGTGGTTGGCGATCGGAAATTCCGACAACTTTGTGCGACCGTGTGTAGACAAAACAAGTTTAAGCCAACATCCGTCGGAAAAAATCCTAGGATTTTGTTGTCGGAATGTCTGAACAAAGTCCGACCGTGTGTACGGGGCATTAGGGTACCAAAGGAATGATGAGAGAATAGAGTCTATTTCTCTAAAGAGTTTATACAGTGGACTATAGGATTAAATGTATAGCAATTCGGGTAAGAAAGCCATCTTAAAAAAGGTTTATTCTCCCTAATAAGGTCAAGGGTAAGATTTTCCAACTAGCAATATGTGTTTTAAATAGAGCAGTGCAGGAGCAGAGGTTATTAGAAATATAGGTGGATGACGATAGTTGTATCTGGATCCCCAAATATTTAAAGGATATAACAACCTGCAAAGGACAATCTGATGGTAGAGTAAGCGGAGTATTCATAAAATATTCTAAAGGGGAATGGCGCTGTTCGCAAATATAAAGAACCAACAAATATGATGCGCAACCAAAAAAAATTTTTTTGTTTGTAATAGAAAAAAGAAGAAAGAAGAAAAAAATATAATTAAAACAGTAAATGTGCAAAGTGCCCCAGAGTTCACTGCAACATGTATAAGAAAACTCTAACTGACATAATATAAATTAAACCAATACGTGATGGCATAGGGTGTGAATGGGTGGATCACAACCATAAGTAAAATATTGTTGCAAAATCGTGCATGATAAAAAATATCAAAGAAATATATCATAAAAAATGTCATAAAAAGTAATGTCGTTGTTTAAGAAACCCACTCAAGTGTCCAATATCATATGTAATACATACAGAATGTGTATAAGTGTCCCAAATGAACTTAATGTTCTTCCTGATGTGAATAGTGAATGAAAAAATGTGTTATGAAAGTGAAAAAAGTAAAAAATAAAACATGAAAAATATTAAATGGAATATAAATAAATTAACATATATATTGCAATCAAAATTGTCCAATATAAATTGTCCAATGGAGGTATGTCTGACAGGTGTATTATCCTCAACGAACAATGATGTTTGGTGTATCCGTGATTGGCAGGCCCCCTCTTGTGCCCCCACTCACCAGAAAGCCCAACCCCTGCAGGGGTGAAGGGCAAAAGTAGATCCTGTGTCCGTACTCCTGGAGCCCCGAAATCCCCCTCTCAGGTTCAGCGAGCCCCCTCCTTCTGGATCCGCGTTGTCCTTCACATAAGTATCCACCGGAACAAAATATGTGTGGAGAAACAAGGAATCCTCATAGTATAAATCCGTTTGGAAATAAAAGTTTATTATCAAAAGAATAAAAGTTTAAAAACGGGAGCTGACAGTGCTCTCCTGGTAAAACAAAAAGCGGATGGTGTATAGGTAGCGAGGTGACGGCGTGCGTTCCACCAGCTCGGCTACCAAAACCGGAAGTGCAGAGGAAACGTAGAAGCGACGTGTGCGTACCGTATGGCCACGCCTTACGCGTTTCGTCATCAAGACGTCATCTGAGGCGTCGTCTTGATGACGAAACGCGTAAGGCGTGGCCATACGGTACGCACACGTCGCTTCTACGTTTCCTCTGCACTTCGGTTTTGGTAGCCGAGCTGGTGGAACGAACGCCGTCACCTCGCTACCTATACACCATCCGCTTTTTGTTTTACCAGGAGAGCACTGTCAGCTCCCGTTTTTAAACTTTTATTCTTTTGATAATAAACTTTTATTTCCAAATGGATTTATACTATGAGGATTCCTTGTTTCTCCACACATATTTTGTTCCGGTGGATACTTATGTGAAGGACAACGCGGATCCAGAAGGAGGGGGCTCGCTGAACCTGAGAGGGGGATTTCGGGGCTCCAGGAGTCCGGACACAGGATCTACTTTTGCCCTTCACCCCTGCAGGGGTTGGGCTTTCTGGTGAGTGGGGGCACAAGAGGGGGCCTGCCAATCACGGATACACCAAACATCATTGTTCGTTGAGGATAATACACCTGTCAGACATACCTCCATTGGACAATTTATATTGGACAATTTTGATTGCAATATATATGTTAATTTATTTATATTCCATTTAATATTTTTCATGTTTTATTTTTTACTTTTTTCACTTTCATAACACATTTTTTCATTCACTATTCACATCAGGAAGAACATTAAGTTCATTTGGGACACTTATACACATTCTGTATGTATTACATATGATATTGGACACTTGAGTGGGTTTCACTAAACAACGACATTACTTTTTATGACATTTTTTATGATATATTTCTTTGATATTTTTTATCATGCACGATTTTGCAACAATATTTTACTTATGGTTGTGATCCACCCATTCACACCCTATGCCATCACGTATTGGTTTAATTTATATTATTTCAGTTAGAGTTTTCTTATACATGTTGCAGTGAACTCTGGGGCACTTTGCACATTTACTGTTTTAATTATATTTTTTTCTTCTTTCTTCTTTTTTCTATTACAAACAAAAAAATTTTTTTTGGTTGCGCATCATATTTGTTGGTTCTTTATATTTGCGAACAGCGCCATTCCCCTTTAGAATATTTTGTTTATGTGGATTTCACTTCGGTGTCTCCATTTTGCTTGGGGGGCTGCAGTTCCTTGTTATCACTGATCCTAAGCGCGGAATATTTGTTTCCCAAGCGGAGTATTCATGTCTGCAGAAAATGCACTAGATTTGGACCAATTTGCCTTAAATCGAGAAAAAGCCCCTGAAATCCGGTAAGAGTCTCAGTACCTGCATGATCGAATTTTGGGGATCAGAAAGGTAGAGCAGCATATCACCTGCATAGAGAGACACGCGTTAGAATTTCTAAGGAATTGTGCCAGCAGCTCTATAGTGAGTGAGAATAATAAAGTGGATACTGGACAGCCCTGTCTGGTGGCCCAACATATTTGAAAGGGTTACAAAATTCTGCCATTAATATGTAGGCAGGCCAATAATTGATCATATAAAATACAGATTCGGGTAAGGAAAGTATTTCCAAAACCAAATTTCTCTAATATGTAATATAAATAGGGCCATTTGATAGAATTGAAGGCTTTTTGTCTGTCTAGTGTTATAACTGCTCTGGGTACTGAGAGATTGTCAGGGGCCTGAAGATTGGTAAATAACCTACACATTTTAGTATGTGTAGAGCGACCAGGGATGAAACCTGTTTGATCTGCACTAATTAGTCTAGTAATCATAAAATTCAATAAATTTTGAATTCTAAAATTTTGGAGAGCATTTTTAAATCAATGTTTATTAGTGATATCGGCCTGTATGAGTCACAGTATTGTGGGTCCTTGTTCAGTTTGGGAATTAAAACTATCAAGGCTTCTCGTATGGATGAAGGGAGCCTTTGTGTATTAAAAATGGCTTTGTACAGGGTGAGTAATCTAGGTATCATGAAGTCCCAATGTGCTAGACACCATTTGATAGGAAATCCATCTGGCCCAGGGGTTTTATGTTTAGCAAAGAATTCAAGCGCTTTGTCAATCTCCTCCAGAGTGATTGGTGCTTCTAGGCAAGAGCTCTAATCTTGGGTCAGGGTGCAAAAGGGAATAGCGTCTACATTTTCATATAGTTCAGGCAGGATATAATAAACTTGGGAAATGTAAAGATTTGAGTAAAAGTGCAAAAAGGGGTCCATAATTTGCTCCTAGCTATAATTATAGCGTCTGGTATAAATGGAAAATATAGATTCACAATGGTAAACAGCATGTTCATAAAACATAATACCACTACAACATAGCATCCATGATGATTGGTCTTGACTTCCATGAGTTGTTTTGGAAGAGATTTGGTGATTAAAGTAGAAACTTTTCTAGAGTACCTTGAATACGTAGCGTGGAAGCATGAGCGATCTGAGGTCTTTTTAATGCCAGTACTCTGAAGCCAATCAAATGAGTCTCTTGTAAGAGTAAAACATGGGCTTTTGTGTGTTTGAAATAATCTAGAACCATGCATCTCTTGATTATGGAATTTAGACCCGTATGTTCCAAGTGAGTATTTACAGACTCATATTAGGGGTCTAATAAAGAAATGGCTCAAAAAGGATAACTGGGTTTCAAAAAGCTGAATACATAACTGAAGGTAAATTGGACAGTGGCATAAGTAATATTGCATTAAAAAATCCTGGAGAGCCTTGACATCCATATAATAGTACAAGCAATTTTGACCAAAATAATAAAATGTAGAAAATGAAAAACCAAGAACAAAGAAACTTCCCAAGCCCTCCTCCCGACTCCAAATCGCAATGAGCTTTTTCCCAGAAACAGTAACATCAGTTGGGGACATGAATAAACAGATCCCAAACTCTCAGAGTAATATTATCACAGCTATCACATGTTTAAGTCAATTGCCAAAAACAGTAAAAATAAATATAATATGAAATAAAACATGTAAAATATAAATGAACAGTATTAGTCTGAATCGTGCAAGAGCTGTATTAGCATCATATAAGGAGATATTGCCAAATTCTAAACTATAAATTTCTCCCCAGCATTTTGTCATCCACGGCATTGTTAGGCGCTACGTGAATGGTCAAAGAGGTTGAGAAATTGTACTGACTGGTTCTCCACGAAGTACCAGATTGCCTGGTCTATTACCACAGAGGTCATCAGGAGTCATCATTCAAAGCAGCAAACTCAGTGAACCCAAAACAACACAAATATCAGACAGGCCCAAGTCATTAGATATAAAGGGTTGTATGGAACTATCAATCATCACAGGCTGTCAAGCCAGCTGGAGGCCTCAGAGAGTGACAGGAAGAATTGAACTTTCCCATAATTGATTACCTGCAATTTAGCTGGATACAGCATACTCTAGCTGAGTTGTTTATCCCTGAGGCGTTTCTTCATAGATGTAAATGCTGCCCTCTGCTTTTGTGTGATGGCTGAAAAATCTGGTAAGATAGAAATACGGTTGCCATTAAACTGAATTTCATGAAGATTGCGAGCAGCCCTCAGGATGCTCTCCATATCACAAAAATGAAGCATTTTTACCAGCAAAGGCCATAGGGCACCTGACAGTGGTGGGCGCATCGGCACCCTGTGGGCCCGCTTAATTGCAAACAAAGAGGATAAAGCTTCATTGCCGATCACAGATTTCTACCAGTTTTCCAAAAACTATTCCAGGTCTTTTCCCTTTATTCCCTCTGGGAATCCTATGAAGCGTTAATTATTTCTTCTAAGATGATCCTCCAGATCACCAAGTTTTGCAGAATGTTCCTTCAGCATGGCTTGCTGTGAACGTGATTCAGCAGAAAGGGGGTTCACCACCTCCTCGATATCGCTAATTTGCTGTTCTACAGTAGAGATCCTTAAACGAATCTTCTGTAAATCATACTTAACCTGAAGATCCAGCCGGACCGTTTCTATGTGTGTGTGGTAAGGGTAGATTGGCAGGACCGAATAGCGTCCATAATAGGCTTCAATGTGAGGTCCTGTTTCCCCTCCTTCTGAGCCTCCGCAGCCAAGGGGACCAATGATATAGAGGTGCCTTCATCCCTCCCTGCTGCCTCCCAGCCGCAATTACCTTCCCACATGTCTACACCTTCAGCTGCTGGAGGGAAGCTAGAGAGAGACATGGCTGCTTGTGTCTCTGTAAAAGTGTTTCTTAATAGTGGTAGGGAGCCTGGACTTCGTGAAAGAGCCATGCAGTTTTATTACCGCTGCTTGTGACTCACCCGGTGGAGTCTTCTTAGACTTCTCAGGTGGCTGGAGATGTCCCAGGGCAGAGAAGACACGGACACTGTTCTTTTCCAGGTTTATTTTAATATCTCATATCGACCTGGATCAAGGAATTGTAAGTCTGATGCCTTATCGAGGATGTTGACTGAAACTCTCCAGGAAGGCAGCTCTGAATGTGCAATCTTGCCTCAAAAGAACTTCCTGGAGGCCATGAGTTTCAATACATTCTTGAGTTTCCTTAAGGAGGGGTATGAAAATTTCCTACTTCTCAATCATCCTCCTACGGATATTAACCTTGAGTACAAGAATGGCTTTTGGACTCATGCACATTGTCTCTATATATATCTGAATCAGCTTGGGTTAAAGCCCTCAGGTTGGTTCATGACTCAAAACATGCTGGGCATTTTGTTTTTTTTTAAGACTGAAGAACTTTTGTCACGTTCGTTTGGTGGCCTGGCTATAAGAAAGATGTCAAACACTATGTGGCCTCTTCTGCTGATAGACCTTCCTACCTTTCAGGTGGGTGACAAAGGTCCATGTTCCATCTGCAAGTTGGGCCAAAAGTTTGTGAGAACTTTCCAGAATTCTGCTCAAATCAACCTGGTTACCTTTTGTTTAAAAGTTTCCGACAGTATGAAGATTCACCCTGTTTTGCACATATCACTGCTCAAACTGTTTCATGAAAATCCTTTTTCTGGAAGAATTCTTCCACCTCCTCAACCTGTTGAGGTCCAGGGTGAAGAAGAATTTGTGGTGGACAAAATTCTTGATTCTAGGATCTTCAGGACCAAATTACAATATTCCATTCAATGGGAAGGATATGGGCCAGAGGAAATTTCTTGGGAGCCTGAGGAGAATGTTCATGCCCCTAGATTAACAAGGTATTTCCACCAAAGGTTTCCCCTCAAACCTGGCCCTAAGACATCCAAGGGACATCTTGAGAGGAGGGGAGTAATGTCAGGGACTTGAACCTGGGTGTCAGGTCACCTTGAGGCTATGTGACAGATGCACACCGTAGGGATCCGGAGTGCACCGCAAGGTAGTAGACCCTACGGCTGACTGCTGCAGATGGGAGTCAGGGTAGTAAGGAAGGCAGGGCCGCTGGAACACCAGCATGGATCCCACCGGGGTTAGAGCGTAAGATTCCCTGGGGCGCGGAGTCTAAGAGCCAACAGGTGTTCACCAGAGCCTCTAGTGGTGAGGATGGACTGGGCTGCAACTGGCTCCAGGTCCCGACCCCCAGGGTCCCCCAGGTCACACCAACAGTAGGAAACAGGAGGATAGGGATAGTAAGGGAATAAGCCAAGTTAGGGGCCAGAAGCAGACAAGGACAACAGAGTTCACGCCAAGATTCAGGGTCACAGGCAAAAAGGGATAGTCGGGACACACCAAAAGGTCAGGGTCACGAGCAGACAGGAATAGTCGAGAACAGGCCAAAGTCGGTAACTGGAATCAGACGCAGGAAACACAGCAAGTACACACAAAAGCTAACGCACAATGGTTGATCAGCACTGCTGGCTTGCAGTGCACAGGTTAATATAGGGTTCCCTGATAGGGCCTAGGGTGGGGCCATACTTAGAGGAGAGGTTATAAAACCAGTCAGGTGAGAATCAGTTGGTCTTTAGAGATGAACACAGGGAGACAGGTAAGCTGACAGACAAAACTCTATTACATAACCATGACACTGGGACCTCTGCTGTTTTTGATGATGACTCTTCTCAAAGAGATACTTGAGATGCTGAACAGTGCCCTGTCTGATCCATTGCACAACCCTTTCCCCAACCTTGTGCCTTGACTTCTGCTGAACCTTGAACTCTTTGCTCCTCCCATGAACTTCCTGTTTTAAGCCATGTCTCTGCACTTCCTGTTTGCCAGATTATTGTGCTCTCTTCAGCCAGTATCTTGCTCTCATCTTCCCTACCACTCGTTATCGACCCTTGGCTTGTTCCTCAACTACACTTCTGCCTGATCCCAACCTGCAACTACTCGTTACTGACCTTTGGTCTGCTTTACTGACTTCATTTCTGTTTGATTTGATATTTTCATTTGTCAGAAACCTAGATGGACTGGTAATGGTGTTAGGTCTGGGCGGTGTATGAATTGAGTTTAAAAGTGCACACAGATTGGAAAAATCTCTCTCTTGCTTCTCTTTGCCTGATGGCTCTCTCTTGCAATTTTGAGCTCAGCTGACGAGACAATATCTAGAGGACGACCTTACGTATTGTATCATTGATGTTTTTGTATTTCAAATGCTGTGTAATATTTTCCTGTGGTGTTTTTATGTTAGCATTTCCTATTTTCTTGGGAAATAAATACATTGTTTTACTAAGCAGTGTGTTTATTTTCATAGCTAACCTTATATCATAGCTAACCTTATATCATTGTACTATCAACAGTAACATTATCAGAGCTTTAATAGACTAGCTAACTATAGGAATAGATAAGTCAATACATATATGGAATAAATAGAGGGAATCCATATAACCACCTAATATTTATTACAATTGACACCCCAGAAGTAGGAGTGTGGAAAGAAATTCTGCACAGAACCCAAACCTTAATGTATTTTGTCTCGAGTCCCTATAAGCTAAGGATTCCTCAACACAACTAGACCCAGTACTAAAAGGCTTCTCTACTGTGGACAAGATTCATGAATTCTGAAGCCCTGCTTGAGTGGTCCTGAAAGTCCTAAAAAATATTTCATCAGTAAGCGGACGCAAAGATCTGGTGAGATTTTTGGCTGGTATATGTGTATGTGTTAACGTTTATTGTATTGCTAATGCAAATTGTTTTAGGCCTGTGTAGCTGGTCAAGTGTGCCAGCTATCCATGTAAAAGTAAAAAAGCTTTTTGCTCTAATAGGAGATTAATCTGGCCTACAATCTAAGATAAGAGGCCTAAAATCAGTGGTAGTAAGGAGATAGTAAGGCATTGATTAATAGTGCATGTCTTCTTGTGGTGAACTACAAGGTTTTGTTTTTTTTTTAATATATTTTTTATTGAAGAAAGATATATCATATGTACAAATATAACGCAATGTACGTAACACTTCTAGCTTTTCAGCAACAATAGATATAGTACTCATTGAATCCAACACTTAGAAAATTATAGTTGGTACATCCAGGAATAGACATATAATCTACAAAACTGCTGATTGGAGAAAGGATGTTAACTAAGTGAGCACCATATTCTAAATACAGTTAAATAGAAGGTATTGCTTTATTTTAATAAAGGTAAACATCTGGAAAAAATAATGTTAGAGAAAGAAAGGATAGAGAAGAAAGAATTGAAGATGGGAGAGGGAAGGAAGTTGCTGGTATGCTAGACCAAGTATTGAGCAGAGGGGAGGAGTAGCCTAAGTAAGTGCTGAATGGCTACTCTAGAGTATTATGTTTAAGGGGTTAGAGCAAGAGATTTGTATATGTGGTGGTGGACTGAAATTTTTTCCAAGGTTCCCAGATTAGGTAATGTCTCTGGGAAGTCCCTCTAATGTTGTGGGTGATACTCTCCATAAGGTGTACGTTGTCAACCGATTGTAGCCAGGTTTTCATAGAAGGAACAACTGGTTGGCCCCACAAAGTGGGAATTAATGCCTTGGCGGCATTCAATAGGTAAGGAATGATTGAGCGTTTATACGACTTTATGGGAGTTTTTGTGACATGAAAAAGGATAGCCCATGGGTCATTTGGTATATGAACATCAGCAATCTGAGCAATCAGGTTATGAATATCATCCCAATACGGTCTGATCAGTGGGCAAAACCACCATATGTGTGCATGAGTAGCTTTGTTCCCACAGTTCCTCCAGCACAATGGGGAACTGGCGGGGAACATTTGGTGTAAACGAGCTGGGGTGTAATGCCATCTAGTGAGCAGTTTATAGTTGACTTCTGACATTCTTGAGGCTATGGACGAGGTATGGGCTAATAGTAGGATCCTATTTTTTTGGTTGTCAGTCAGGGAGAGATCAAGATCAGTTTCCCATTTAGTCAGAAAAGGGGGGGGTCAGGGTTTTGAAGAGTAATAAGGGCTTTGTAGAATAAAGAGATGCTATGTAAAGGGGGATCTTTTGGATAGAATATTACTTCTATATCGTTTAGGTCACTGACGCCCCTAAGTGGAGTAGGAAGAGAGCTTAAGAAATGTTGTATTTGGTGGTATCTCCACCTATCTAGGAATGTGGAGGGTTTAGGAGTGAGGATCGCAGATAGGGGTTTAAGTACATTACCATTCAGAATGTGATGCAAAAGGAGGGGTTCTTCTGCCCTCCAGGTTTTAAAACCTGGGTCCAGAAGGCCTGGCAGAAAGTATGTGTGATTGAGGAGAGGTAGTAAAGGTGAGTCATAGTTCCAGGAGTATTTTTTATGTAATGCGTCCCATACATCCAGAGAGGAGATGGTAAGGGCCGAAGTGGAACGGGCAAGGTTCCTGTGGGAGCGAGGTATCCAGGGAGCCATTGAAAGGTCTGCACCGCTTAGAAAATACTCAATTTGTACCCATAGCTTTGAGTTAGGGGCATATTTCCATTCAGCAAGTCTGGTCAGTACAGTTGCCTGATAATATGCTTTAAAGTTAGGAAGTGCCAGGCCACCTGAGCATTTAGACCGAAACAATATCTCCCTGGATATTCTAGGATGTCTGTCCTTCCAAATAAAGCGGGAAATCATGGACTGTAGAATAGTGAAAAATGAACTACAAGGTAATGTTAGCTTTTAAACAGCTTTATCTGTGTGTTTGTGTGTGCATTGTGTAAGCAGCTGTTGTATAGACTGGTCAAACAAGATTCAGTGTGAACTTGCAATATCAATGGAAGTCATTGAAGATTTTATTAGAAAACATGCCTGTGTTAAATTCAACATTAGAAAATGCTTTAACCCAACAATTTAATGATTTTTTGAAACAATATAATATTCATAATGATGAGATAAAACATAAACCGTCTTCGAAGAAAGGAAGGAAAGCGAGAATGGCCAATGTTGTATGCATGTTGTTGAAAATGAAAGACGTCGCTGAAAAAAAAGAATAATGCCCCGTACACACGGTCGGATTTTCTGATGGAAAATGTGCGATCGGAGCATGTTGTCGGAAATTCCGATCGTGTGTGGGCTCCATCGGACATTTTCCATCGTATTTTCTGACACACAAAATTTGAGAGCAGGCTATACAATTTTCCGACAACAAAATCCGATCGCGTCAATTCCGACCGTGTGTGGACAATTCCGACGCACAAAGTGCCATGCATGCTCACAAGAAATTAAGAGACGGAACAGCTCGGTCTGGTAAAATTAGCGTTCGGAATGGATGCAGCACTTTCGTCACTCTGCAATGTAAAAAATTGTTTAATACAGCGCACTTTCTTCTTCTTTATAATGTGAGAAGAATGAAGTAGTTTTGCTGCTGATATTCACACAGACTTCTCACAAACGTATTTCTTTACTATTTATTGGGATTCCCTCAATATATTTTGATTTGTCACATCTGACCAAATTTCTTTTTTGTTGTTTTATTTTTGTTTTGTTTTTTTTTCAAGGCTTTTTTTTTTTTTTGGGGGGGGGGGGGGTTTATTTTTTTCAAGGCTGATCTTTGTTTTATTTTATTTTTAGTTTTACTCCATAATATTTTTGTGTGTGTTTTGTGTATCAAGTTACCAAAATACCATTGATATCTTGTATTATTTAATCTCAAGGAGATTGTTTGGTGTTGGTGTCCCTTGTTAATTTCACATTGAATTTTTAAAATGTACCTGAATCCTCACAAACAAACTGTTCTTTTTGAAGGAAAACACACATAGGCGAGTATAATTGAAACAAAAATTCCTTTATTAAGGGCTCAGAACCAAACAAAGAGGGAGGCAACGCTGGATAAACATCATAAATTGGCGAAGCCTTGGACCCCCAGGGCAGACATCAATTATTTTACTGCAAAATTGGTGGCCTGTGGAGTCCATATCTAAGGGAGTGCAGTCTGGTCCAGAAGTCCCAGAGATCCGGAAAGCAGCAGATGACATCTATGTCCCCAGGCTGTGGTACTACAAGAGCCTGCATCTTTTGCCAGACCACACTGGACCCAGGGTCATCACTCTCTGGTCTTCTTTCCACTCTTCCTTCCCGGCTGTGGCTCTGGCGTTGGAGATGTGAGGAGGAGGAGTAGGACCTGGAGGAGGAGGAGGAGTAGGACCTGGAGGAGGAGTAGTAGGACCTGGGGGAGGAGGAGGACTATGTGTGAGGTTACAAATGTGGGTAGCACATGTTATTTGGCCCCTCGACCCCTTATTGAGAGCTCCCAAAATTAAGGACTCACACAGGAGTCGTTGGCCCTCCTCCATCTGCATCATTTTGCAGGCAGTTATGCCAGCAAAGTCCTCCTCCACACTGTGGGGGCTTCTCAGGGCCTCTGTAGCCTTCCAAAAGAGGCCTATGGCAGCCTCCTCCAGGTTACTCCTCTTCCTGCCACATTGTCTTTGAAGGTGTAGGGGAGGGACCTGGATATCAGGCAGCCTGCTTGACCCGGCCACCTCCTGGCTGAGACTTCCCTGTGTATGAAAAAGGGACATGGTTTTAGTTTTTGCATCATCAATCACAATCATAAATTAGTACTCCAAACTAACATATATTTAACATCATTGATTGGACAACCATGAAGATTTAGAGGAATGCTATACCTGGCTCAAGCTGGGCTCCTCCACATGTTGCTGCCTGGAAGGCCCAGGTTGGGCGTCAGAAGCCTCAGCTGGGGGGGAAGGAAGTGTGGAAGGAAGAGTGGAGAGTTATGAGCTGGGTTCAGTCTGACCTGCCAGAAAATGCAGCCTGTCATAGTACCACAGCCTGGGGACATAGATGTCATCTCCAGCTCCGAATCTCTGGGAATCCTGGACCTTCTTGCGCTCCCTTAGATAAGTGCTCCTCAGGCCACCAATTAGGATCTTCAAATAGGTGATGTCTGCTGTGGGGATCACCGTCTTCACAAATTCCAACAAATTATCCAGCGCTGCCTTCCTCTTTGTTTGGTTCTTATATTCAGGGTGGTTTATCTCCCATAGACAGGGCAGCTCCCTGAACATATCAGTGAAGATTGGCATAAAGTCCTTATCTTTCAAGATATCCATTTTCACTTTTTCCATTTTCAAGACACAACACAAGACAAACCCTAATGTCAGCCTAAAGTCTTCTAAACTTGTGCAAATACAGGCCTCAATCTAGAAGCAGTATAGGCCCAATGTTAAATCTTACCTTCGCAATCACGATCGGTGCCTCCGTTACTCCTTCCTCTGCTCACAGATCGTACGTACTACGCACGCGTGTTACGCTTTATAGACACTGCGCATGTGTGAAACTCCGCCTGCCCCTGACGTTCTTTCTAGTCTATTCCCTGCCCCTTCTCGTTCGTTGCAGTGGGGAAGAGCACATGATGGAGTCAGAGCAGGTGTGTGCTAATTACAGCAACGAAGAGGAGGAAAGCCCGGAGGCAGAAACGTCTCGAACCAGAAAGAGGCAATTTAAGGCATCAAATATGTCCTTTGGGGAGATGTTGGAGATGGTCGACATCCTGAAGAAGGCCGACTATGATGGAAAGTATGGACCTTACCCCAACCCCAATGTCCGAAAGGCCAAGATCATGGCGAAAGTGGTCAAAAGTCTGCACTGGAATTTCGGGGTACGTCGATCGAAAAATCAGCTCAGGAAACAGTGTTCGGACCTCAAATTAAGAGAGCACGAGCAGTACAGAGAGATCCGGAGAGTGCTGCAAAAAAGTAAGTAGTTGTGCTGTGTTCCTATTCTTTTTATGTTTATTACGTTCGTGCTGCTCCATGTGCTTTTCTTAACTGTTATCCAGTTTAAAATGTCAACTTTTATGTTCATGGGCACATTATTCGTTCGTATCAAACATTTTTCTTTCAGCCTATAAAACACCATTGTTTTGGCCATATGCATTTGCCCAAATTTTTTAGGGCCTACTTGTGTGAAACTAATTTGGTTGTGTAGATGGGTTTGTTACTAGAATGAAATGCAAACTAGATTCTGTGTAAGGAGAGGACACTCAGCAGCTGTTTACACATCTGGACGCTGGAGCACTAGTGTGGGACACAAGAACACCCTTTTTATTAGGGGGCCCACACAGGTGCTCCAGTGTATACTATAGGGGTGACTCCATCTGTGAAGCTTGTACAAAACAGGTAAGTATTGAAGCTTCACAAAGGACAAGAAAAATGCAACATCTTGGAACTCTGCCAAAACAGACAATTGTACCCCACTTCCAAGCAATGTTTCATATTTATAGTTCTGCCATCAAATATCTGAGTGCTAAGTAGACCTATTTTTTTACATAGGGGAGAAAAGACTCGGAGGACACCCCTCATCCGAGGAGACCAGAGACCCCCCACCTCTGGAAGAAGGGGAAATCCACCCAAGACAAGCAGAGCAGGAGGAGGAAGACGTGGTAGAAATTGGCACCACAACAGGTGAGTGTCTGCGACAACAGACTCAGGTAAGAGATGGATGCCGGCATATTTATAATACTGTACATGGTGTTTTTTGGTTTCTATCTTTTTAGGTGATCGTGATGTTGTGGATCCAGATCCTTTCAGCTCGGAAAGTGCACAGATCCTGATCGGGGAGCTCATGGGGTGTAATAGGGACTTGGAAAACATCAAGAAAAACATCAATGATGTTCTTCAAAAAATGAAGAACATCATTGATGTTTTAGGGAGAGTTTAAAACCCCTCCTATCCCTTTGTTTATTTGTGTGCTACAAATTTTTGACATTGTTTGACAAATTTGAGAAAAGCCAAATTTTGAAGAGGCACACAGTGTGTCAACATGTGCTATCTGCCATCACGGGAGATCAATGGACGTGTTTTGGGGGTGCAACCCCTTCCTCAATAATAAAGTACCTGTGAGGAAGGGGTTGCACCCCCCAAAACACGTCCCTTGATCCCCCGTGATGGCAGGTAGCACATGCTGACATTCGTAAATTTGTGTGCATCTTCAAAATTTGGCTTTTCCTGGGGTGACTTCACCCCATCTGAACACAATATCAAACACAGTTTGTAAATACTCATGTCTGATATTGCCTTCAAGTTTTACCAAAAGTGAACTTTGTAAGTTCAAGATTTGTGTCTTTCTTGTTGGTTTTAAACATGCCTGTTTTATCTTAAATGGACATTTCTACTTTTTCTAATGTGAGCCCAAAAATCGTAATACAACAAACATGTTGGTTTGTTTTAAAAACCTTTTCTAAATGCACATGTGATTGTGCTGGTATTAAAAAGATTGTTAATCAAGAATGTGTGGATTATTGTCTCAACGCTACAACACTTTTGTGGTGCTCTAATTGGTGTTTTCTGTGACAATGGGTGTTATTTCCTAAGGGCAAATCCACTTTGCACTACAAGTGCAGTTTCAGTGCAGTTTCAAGTGCACTTGTAGTGCAAAGTGTCTTTGCCTTTAGTAAATAACACCCACCAGTGCTTTGTAAGGTTACACAATCACGCCATTTTCAGGACTCATCACATTTCTGTCAGGGTCAGCTAAAACAAACACAAGCAGTAAATGTCACCAAAGATTTGAGTAGTTATTTGTTTTTTTTAAAAAAGGTTTCAGACATTGTCTGGCATATTGATAGCCCCCCTACCCGCAAAGTATTCAAGGTATCTTAGCCGGACATCACGGGCACTCAGGGGGGGCAAGCCAGGACGGCCACTTTCAAGTGCTGTCAGGGTTGTTTCATTTTGAAGTCCAGCCTCAGGCCCAACTGAGCCAGCATAGTTGGCAGAATGTTGCCGTAAAAAGTTGAGTAGAACACAGCACGCCATGATTATATAATTCAGTTTATACTCCACCATATGTATGGGTGTAAGAAATAGGCTGAACGGGCTGGCCATGATTCCAAACATGTTCTCCACCACTCTTCTGGCTCTGGCCAGCCGGTAATTAAAAACCCTCTGGTCCGGGGTGAGGTTCCTCATCGGGAATGGCCGCATAAGATGGTCCCCCCAGCGCAAATGCTTCATCCGCAACAAAGACGAATGGGAGTCCTTCCACATTGTCTTCTGGAGGTGGCAAGTCCAAGCTGCCATTCTGGAGATGCCTGTAGAACTCCGTCTGGGCGATGACTCCACCATAGGACATCCGGCCATTCTTCCCCACGTCCACATACAGGAACTCATAAGTAGCCGACACCACCGCCAACATCACAATACTATTGAACCCCTTATAATTATAATAGTACGACCCCGAGTTGGGTGGTGGGACGATGTGGACGTGTTTCCCATCAATTGCCCCTCCGCAGTTAGGAAAGTCCCACCGCTGGGCAAAGTGGGAGGCCACAGTCTGTCATTCCTGTGGCGTGGAAGGAACCTGTGGAGTCAAACAAAAAAAAATTAGTAATTTTGCACATAAACAGGGAAAGCAGATTAGACACAAACATTCTTGGCCAACATCAAGATAACATTTATTTGAGGGAGTTTTTAAAGACCAAAGTATAAGGTACACCTATCAGATTCCCCCTCCCCCCCTCTCATGGGCCATTTCTAAGATTATAGGGGGGGAACTCTTGGACAGGTAACCCTCTCCACTTTATTGAGAGATGAATGCCTAAATAATGGGTATTACTTTGAACAGCCCCTCCTTAGTTACACTATTGGCAGCCCACTGGACAGGTAAGAGTGTCATAATACAAAGATATAAATACACATTGTACACATTTGAGCACATTTGGACATTCTGCTATTACCTATCAAAATAATAACAGTATACAGAAACTTGAAACAGTACCATTTGAAAGTATACAAGCAGGCCCTTGCACTACATGCTTTGGGGAATTCATCCATAAATCTGACCACAAAAGAGATGGCTATAGTGTGTGCAAAGTCAACAGATAGATGATTGAGGATAGATAGAGAATTGGTATCAGCTGACTTAGCAGTTGGGGGGAGGGAGGGTTAAAAATAATTTGGGGACCCCCCTAAAAAGCCTCTGGCACTCTGCCTGAATTTAAAGCACAAATCACATTTTAAAACATTTTAGGGGGTGTTTGGGGTAAAGCACTACTATGGAGCTGATAAAATACATTATTAAGTGACTACATGAGGTGAATATAGGGACAGGAGAGCATGCTGGGGAGGTAAGTGAAGGCAAATATGTATGAAGGAGAAAAAAAATAATTACCTAAAAATCCGGCATGAATGAGGACAAAGGGGACATTCACAGCATATTACAATCATAGTCATTAGGAAATGAGGAAAGAAATACAATATATTCTCAAACATTAAATACAATAAAATGTGATATTAAAGGATAAAAATCTTACCTTCATATACTCCTTCTGCAGGACCTGGATGATGGCAGAACAGGTCTCTGGGATAATGATACCCAGAGCCTGGGGGGAGATGCCTGTCGAGAACTTGAGGTCCTGCAGGCTTCTCCCTGTCGCCAAGTACCGCAGGGTGGCAACGCGCCTCTGCTCCGGAGTGATGGCTTGCCTCATGCAGGTATCCTACCTGCCAATATAAGGGGTCAGCAAAGCCAACAAACGGTGAAATACGGGGTCCGTCATCCGGAGAAAATTCCTGAAATCATCAGGATTATTCTCATGGATCTCATGGAGCAAAGGCATATGACAGAACTGGTCACGCTGAAGCAACCAATTCTTGGTCCATGAACTCCTCCCCACCCTGTTCATGGACTGGACTTGTGTCAAGGTCAGGACCCCAACACCAAGCCCCCACACAGCACAAACTCTATGAGCAGTACGTATAAGCAACATGGCTAGAAAACGGTCGGCTGCTCAGGACGAAGTAACAGAACGCACTGAAGAACAGCAAGGCCTGTGAAGAGCGACCTGAAAAACAGTAACGAATGAACAAGAACAGAATGACAAGAGTCACGCGTCACTTGCTGCACGCACTGAAGAGCAGATACAAACCCACAAGCACAAACTGAACATCAGAAAACAATCTGAAAACCACGAGTCTGAAAAAGCGCGAATTGTCTCTCACCAAACTTTTACTAACACGAAATTAGCAAAAGGAGCCCAAAGGGTGCCGCGCTTGGTTCTGAACTGGCCTTTTCTAGTCATGCCATATGTGGTGTACGTCGCCGCGTTCTTGGCCAATGTAAATTCCGACAACTTTGTGCGACCGTGTGTACGCAAAACAAGTTTGAGCCAACATCCGTCAGAAAAAATCCATAGATTTTGTTGTCGGAATGTCCGATGAATGTCACTAGAGTGGTGTAAGGATAGAACAAACTTTTTAGAGCAGGTACAAAGTGTAACTAAGAATAAATTATCATTAGCTGCAAAGGCAGATGCAAATGTTGGTGATCACATTGAACAATCAGTGACTGAAAAATGTGTATTGGAACAGAAAATAAATGAATTAGAGGAAACGTGTAAACAAAGAGAAAGTTGTATTGCCTCTTTGAATCAAAGAGAGGCTAAGAATGAGCGTATTATAATACTGCTTAGGAAGGAATTACAGGGTGCACAGGCAGCCATAATGGAGTTTTCCTCCACATGTGCAAAGGCGGAGCAGTCTCACTGCTCAGCACATATAGAGACTCTAGAACAACAATTAGGGAAACCTGATGCTCTTGTTCCTGCAAGTGAGGTTGCTATGGTAGAAGTCAATTTTGGAGATCTGAAAGAGGAATATTTAAATAAAAGTGTGGTAACTGCGCTTGAAATTGATTCAGGAGGGGGGCAGGAGGCGGAGCCTAGCAGAGCAGACATGCATTGTTAGAGCTCCACACCGCTGAGGAGAGAAGAGAAGGACAAAGCGGAGCCTGCAGGCTCAAAAGGTATCCATTTGAACCTTTTTGCCCCAGGGAACAAACTGTGAAAGTTTGGGCAGGAAATATGGTACTGGGAGGAAACCGTGGCAGAAATAAAAATCACCTCACAAAGAGCTCACAGGCACTCACTGCAGCTGAAGCAGCTCCAGTCACCTCACAAGATACAGCATCAGGGAGCTCTCACAGACAGAAAATGTCACAGCAAGACTCTCCATTTGAGTCAGATACAGAACAAATCCTCTCACAAACTTCTCCACAAGCCTCCTCAGCATCCCCAGTAATATTATTACAATTTGAAAAGATGCTTCATAAGGCTTTAAAACAAACCTCAGTCCAAATAACAAAAAGCCTAACCAAAGAAATAAGAGAGCTGGGAAACCGCACCGCAGCCTTAGAAATAAAAATGGATGAAATTGAAATTACAACCCAAGAAAATATAACAGAATTGGAACAATTAAAAAAAGAGAATTTAATACTTCAAACTAAGCTCGAAGATTACGAAAATAGAGACAGACGTTCAAACTTGCGCATAAGGGGAATACCTGAAACTGTGACAGACCTGCAATCTACTATTACTGCTCTATTACAAGAACTAAAGCCAGATATCCCTATTGAACGTTTAGAACTGGACAGAGTACACAGAGCCCTCACAGCCAAAAAGAAAGATGGACCCCCACGTGATATAATCACAAAATTTCATTATTACAGAACGAAAGAACAAATACTAATTGCTGCAAGAGAAAAAAAGGAACTTAATTTTCAAGGACACAATTATAAAATTTTTGCTGACCTATCCCAACTTACTATTACTAAAAGACGATCCATGAAACCCCAACTAATGGAACTGCAACGCCACAACATTATGTATCAATGGGGCTTCCCCTTTTCAGTCAGATTTAACTACCAAGGTACAATTTACAGAAGCAGATCAGCAGATGAACTACAACAAACCCTTTTAAAATTAAATCTGACAGAACCCACAAGCAGCAACACTCCCACACGCAGAAGAATGGCGTCATCTTCACCTTCAGGCAGCACCCAGAAAAGTTCAGAACAAAATGGGAATCATCATTCTCACAAAAGAGGCCGTTATGCCACATCACCAATGGACCAAGAAGATTCAATGGACTGACATCCTAATTCCTGATATCTCTTCATTTATTATACTAAGAGATGGTTCTCTATAAAAAACCTATATTTATAACTGAATGTAACTGCATTCTGATAGTCACACACTGTGTGGGATCATGTTACATTCCAGTTATATTTCTTATTACTTCTGATTCATATAGCCTTAGAATATATAAGTGAAATAAGGAAATTCTTGTTCAGTTATATATTATCAGGTAATAACAATAGATTTATTACTTTTTAGGACAAATATGTTCAATAATCCAGAAGTAATGGAAGCTTTTTCTTTCTTTTCTTAAAACAAATATATTATTACCTAACTAGTTCCTAGAATTATGTTTTTGTTTATTCTAATCTGAAGCAATACAACCTCAATTTTATGAGTTAACATATCTAAACAGTTACATATGAATAAAATATATAATTGTTTACTCTAAAAGGGTTAAAATCCCAAAATAATTCAAACTATCTTCATCAATACCAAAGTTATTAACAGTACCTTTCTAACTGAATTATTTAGCCTAGGGCAAGACTAACCATATACAACCACCCTGGAATAAATAATTTCAACAAAAACTATATTCTGCACTCCAATTAATGAAACATCATTTTGATGTCTTTTGACATAGCACTTCTCTCCTGTAAGTGGAAGATCCGTGTACCCCCATTAGCCCTCCTCATTCTCCCAACCATATTATGTGGGAGTGTGACGAAGGCACTTATTCCCCTGAGAGAGATATTTATTCTCTTTCACGGGTAAATTGTGATTACTTGCAAAAAATAATTTATACAATGTATCATCTAATCTCATATGTTTTTTGTTTACTCTTTACTCCAGAATTCACTGGTTTCTTTTCTATCTATTCATCTCTTCAGTCCACACAGGTTGATCTGCGCAGTCAGCTCTGCATAACAAAAAGTAAGTCAAGACTATTGCCATGGCACCACTGAATATACTTTCCCTGAATGTTCAGGGAATAAATGTCCCTCAAAAAAGGACCAAAGCCTTCCGTACTTTCCATAACAAGAAGGCTCACATAGTATGCCTCCAAGAAACACACTTCACCAAAGATTCTACTCCAAAATATATTTCTCCTTTTTATCAACAAATTTACACGGCTTCTGCCTGTACCAAACAAAGGGGAACTCTAATTGCATTTCACCGATCCACACCATTCACCTTATCATCAGAAATTAAAGACCCAGAAGATAGATACCTGATACTCATGGGTTATATAATGGATACAGCAATCACGGTGATTTCCTACTATGCTCCTAACAAACAACCTACACCATTCCTCTCACATATATTACAAGTGATTAATACACACAAAACAGGAACAGTAATAATGTGTGGGGATTCGAACCAGGTCCTCCTCCCATTTCTAGATTAATCACCTTTTACACCATCCAAAATAACCTCTAGATTACCTTTTTCTCAACTTCTTTCCAAATACAATCTGGTAGATTCATGGAGAGAAAGTATCCCAATGAAAAAGAAATTCACTTATTTCTCGCACCCTCATCAAACCTTCACCAGAATAGATCATATTTTTCTAACAATAGGAATGATACCAGAAATTATTGCATCAGATATAATTCCGATTCCGTGGTCTGACCATAATGCAGTATACACTACTATAGCCTCAGCCATACCAAAAGCGCATGACCCAACGTGGTACTTACCGGACATAATGCTCAAACACCCACTACATCAGATGGCCATTGAACAAGCTTTAAAGGAATACATATCAATTAATAATACAACAGACATCTCCCCAATAACACTGTGGGAAGCTCATAAGCCTGTCTTGCGTGGTACAATACAAAGACAAATGGCACTATTTAAACGGGAACGCAAAAATCTAGCAAAAAAACTAGAACTCAATTTTAATGCAGCCTACATATCATTTCAAGATAATCCATCTCAGAGTACAAAATCTCATCTGGAAAAATCTAGATTGGAATACGATCTATTTCTCACTGAGTCAGTTGATAAATCCCTCAAACGCTCCAAACACAATTTCTACATGAATACAAACAAACCAGGTACATATTTGGCTCGGGCATTAAATTCAACTAACAAATCTTTCAAACCAATACGTTTGAAATTATCAAAAAATGTTTACACTTGTAATCCAGTTAAAATAGTCCATAAATTTCACTCACATCTCGCAACTTTATACAAGACAAACAATGAATTTAATCCTACAGAAGCTGAATCCTTCTTCTCAAAAATAACCTTACCTGAGTTATCTCAGAATCAAAAAAGCAGTTTGGATGAGCCTATAACTATAGATGAAGTTGCTAACGCCATAAAAGACCTAAAACTTAACAAAAGACCAGGCCCAGACGGCTACTCGGCTTTATACTATAAAACATTCTCAGAAATACTCTCTCCCATTCTCTTTTCGGCAAGAAACACTAATGGCAATTGTTTGTATGATCCCAAAACCCCTTTCTGATGATACTTCCTGTGTGAATTATCGGCCTATCTCTCTGTTAAACCTCGATATTAAATTATTAGCAAAAATAATAGCAAAACGCCTCAATAGCATTATAGGAAAATTAATACATAGAGATCAAGTAGGCTTCATGCCAAATAGACAGGCAGGCGATAATATACGCAGGGCAGTGTTATTGGCACATATTGCTAAAAAACGGAAAATCCCTTTATGTTTTCTATCTCTCGATATTAAGAGGGCATTTGACACAGTATCCTGGCAATATATGCAATATTCATTACAAAAATGGGGTTTTGGACCCCACTTTTTAACATGGATCAAAGCATTATATAATAAACCCAAAGCCTATATAAAATATGCTGGATACAAATCTGAAGCCTTTAATATCGAAAGAGGTACCCGACAGGGTTGCCCATTATCTCCCTTATTATTTGCCCTTATACTCGAACCCATGGCCCAATACATCAGAACAAACCAAACTATAACTGGCATTGAAGTAGGAGGTATTACACACAAATTATGTATATTTGCAGACGATATATTACTTTTTCTATCATCACCACAGGTCTCTGGTCCTAACTTAATACCAGCTCTTGATGGATTTGCAGCCCTATCCGGCCTTATGATTAATCCTAAGAAATGCCTAGTGCTTAATATTTCACTCACAAACATGGAATTGATCCCGGCTAGGGCTGCACTCCCATTCACATGGGCAGAAAAATCAATCCCATATCTTGGAATTCATTTAACAGCATCTCATTCTGACTTATTCTCAACCAATTATCCTCCTGTATTAAGACAGATCACAAATCTAATAAAACAATGGTCACAACTTCCTTTATCCTGGATAGGGAAGATTAATGCAATCAAAATGACTATCCTACCCAAATTGCTTTATCTATTCAGAGTCCTCCCTATTCCAATTCCTTCCTATTTTTTGAGAATAGTACAAAAAAGAGCAACTTCGTTTATATGGGGCTCTTCTAAACCACGTATACCTATACACACACTACATCTTCCCAAAAATAATGGAGGCCTGGGATACCCTAATTTTACTAACTACTACAGAGCAGCACATTTGGCCAGTCTGTCCAAATACCATGCAAAACAGGAAATCCCATTATGGGTATTTATAGAGGCTTCAGAAAATGACCCTCTATTAATATCAAATTTATTATGGCTTGATCCTAAAGACCGCTTTAAAATTCATAATCCCATAACTAAACACTTCTTATCTCTCTGGGATAAACTAAAAACCAAATATCAGTTACAATCTCCACACAATCCTCTCCTTTCTTTTATCAGAAATCCGGCCTTTTATCCGGCATGGATCTACCCAAATTCATTTAAAGCTTGGACAACATCAGGCATTCAGACACTAAATGACTTCATAGCATCTAAATCATTCCTTTCATTCCCATCGCTTAGAGAAAAATATGATCTACCAAACTCTGAGATATTTAGATATCTCCAAATCAAAAATTTCTATACACCATTCCTAAAGGGGGATACACCATTATCCCAATTATCCATGTTTGAATCAATCTGTACAAAAGATCCATTTGCTAAAGGTACAATTTCATCACTTTATAATCAATTATATGGAGTAGCAAATCTTAATAGACCCTCTTACGTTCAGAGGTGGGAGGAGGACCTGGGACGAACTTTAGAAGACACGGACTGGTCTAACATATGGCTCACATCTAAGTCATCTTCACCCAACATCTTAGTACTGGAGACAAATTATAAAGTCCTAACTCGCTGGTACCTTGTACCCGCTAGAGTGGCAAAATATTCACCTAATACCTCAACTCTTTGTTTTCGAGGATGCCCAGAAATAGGCACATATTTACACATATGGTGGACGTGCCCAGTAATCCAAACCTTCTGGAAGGAAGTCTTCGTGATTGCATCTAAAATATTTAAAAAAATAATACAACCAGATCCATATTTAACTTTACTTAATCTAAAACCGGAATGGTTAACACTCTCTCAATTCAAACTTATGATCCAACTAATAACGGCTGCAAAACAAACAGTGGCCAAGGCATGGAAATCTCCTACATTGGTACTAGCAGAAACAATTCACAGAATGAATAATACAATGTCCCATGCTAAGATGGTAGCCATCGATCAAAATCAAATTCCAAAATTTGAAAAACTTTGGCATCTTTGGATAAAACAACAGTTCCTGTCAAACTTCAATGACTCTGTCCTGTTGCCATGGTAACAGATTAAATGACTTACAGAGACACCCATTCTAAGGCTTCAAAGAGATCTAAAAAGAATAATAAACTGACGAGCGGGACAACCTTGTGGACCATACCTCTACCTTTCAACCCTTTTTCTTCTTTCTCTTTCCTTTTCTCCACCTTACATTTAAAGCTCATTATCAGAATTTATTTGACCTATATACACTCTACTTGTAAACAATATGTATAGTAGGTATAAATCATTTAAATACCTATAAAAGTAACTAAGGAAATGAGATATATCTTTAATTTAGGTTTACGTGAACCCAATGTTTAATATTTGAAATTTCATGATATTTACCTATATAAACCCTACTGTAAAACAATGAGCTTACTTTATAGATCCTTGTAAACTTACTTTATGTATCTTTATAACATTGTATACTCAATAAACTTCTTTTGACAAGGAAATTGATTCAGGAGTTGAAACAGTGGAGAATTCTGATGAGTCCATTGCTAGTGACGCCTCAGACCATTAAAGTGTAAAGTCTGTTGATTCCAATCATAGTAATGTCTCCATTGCCATATGCTCAGAGAAGGGCCTATGCAGGGAGAGCAACTCTCAAATGCTTTTTGTGTAAAAGGGGGGGTCACATCACTAGGTGTTTGAGGACCTGCCCCAGGGGACATGTATCAATGCAAATTTTTTTTTTTAAAACGTCCATTTTTTTGGGAGCAGTGATTTTTTTTAATGCTTAAAGTGAAACAATAACAATAATACTATAGATACCCCCCAGGCACAATATTTAAAGGAATATTTAATTTTTATTGTTTCACTTTAAGCATTAAAAAAAATCACAGCTCCTGTAAAAATGGCCGTTTTTAATAAAAATTTTTTCATTGATACATGTCCCCTGGAGCAGGACCCAGGTCCCCAAACACTTTTTTATGACAATAACTTGCATATAAGCATTTAAAATGAACACTTTTGATTTTTCATGTTAATGTCCCATAGATTTTAACGGTGTTTCAGCGGATTTCGAATTTGCCCCTAACACTACCACTACGCACTACCGTAAAACTACATCAAGGCGTTATGAAGTTTATTCTGAAAAATGGGGTTGCAATCCAAGGCATAGAGACCATAGTAATCAAACCCGTGTCCCTTTTAAAACCCAAATGCTGAGACTACAAACCAAAAATAGTAAATTAAGACAGGAAAGACATCACTATGTAGAGCAGATGCATAAACTCAAAATGGAGGTAGCTGCATGTTCATTAACCACTTCAACCCCGGAAGGATTTACCCCCTTCCTGACCAAGCCCTTTTTTGCGATACGGCACTGCGTCGCTTAAACTGACAATTACGTGGTTGTGCGACATTGTACCCAAACAAAATTGATATCCTTTTTTTCCCACAAATAGAGCTTTCTTTTGGTGGTTCTTGATCACCTCTGCGTTTTTTATTTTTTGCGCTTTAAACAAAAAAAGAGAAACAATTTAGAAAAAAAAGCAATATTTTTTACTTTTTGCTATAATAAATATCCCCAAAAAATATATATAAAAAAAAATTTTCTTCCACAGCTTAGGCCAATATGTACTCTTCTACATATGTTTGGTAAAATAATCGCAATAAGCATATATTGATTGGTTTGCGCAGAAGTTATCGCGTCTACAAAATAGGGGATAGATTTATGGCATTTTTATTAATACTTTTTTTATTAGTAATGGCGGCGATCTGTGATTTTATTGTGACTGCGACATTGCGGCGGACAGATCAGACACTTTTGATACTATTTTGGGACCATTGGCATTTATACAGCGATCAGTGCTATAAAAATGCACTGATTACTATGTAAATGTCAGGGAAGGGGTTAAACACTAGGGGACGATCAAGGGGTTAACTGTGTTCCCTCAGCATGTCCTAAATGTAGGGGGATGGGCTCACTAGAACATGACAGAGATCACTGCTCCCGATCACTGGGAGCAGTAGATCCTTGTTATGTTGCTAGGCAGAACAGGAAAATGCCTTGTAGGCACCTCCCCGTTCTGCTTGTCCGTGCCACGATCGTGGGCCACCAGCGGAAATCGAGTCAGTGGGACAAGCAGGCATGCAGAGACGTATGGCATAACAGGGAAATGCCTTGTTTACATAGGCATCTCCCCGTTCTGCCTCTCCGTGCCACGATCACGGGCCATCGGCGGAAATCGAGTCCGCGGGACCCGCAGGCCCGCAGGCATGCAGCGACGTACGGGTAAGTTGTTTTGTGCACCCGTGCCACTTTGCCGATGTATACTGGCGTGAGCAAGTGGTTAAAATATAGCACTGGGGGAAACAATGTTAGCACTTAATAAGTCGCATGGATGGTAAGAATTTTTGGTTAATGTTTCTTTGCTATGAATAAGGTTTAGATGTGAGTTTCAGAGATTTGGCCTTCATTTTTGGAATATTATAGAGGACCTTGATGTATTTTTAGTATTTTCAAGGACTCAAATGAAGGTGTAGAACCATCTCAAGGATCAGAAGAAATGGACAGCACCTGAGTTAAATATATGAGTGTCACAGCAAACGGTCTGAATACTTAGGACCATGTGATATTTCAGTTTTTCTTTTTTAATAAAACTGCAAAAATGTCAACAATTCTGTGTTTTTCTGTCAATATGGGGTGCTGTGTGTACATTAATGAGGAAAAAATTAACTTAAATGATTTTAGCAAATGGCTGCAATATAACAAAGAGTGAAAAATTTAAGGGGGTCTGAATACTTTCCGTCCCCACTATATATATATATATAGATATACACTGCATCCAGTGTAGCCAAGCCTTTATCTGACTGCAGGCCATTCCTGGTGTACTTTTTATAATATACTTCAGGCTGTGTACACAGTACCGTGCACCCATAGTTGTTATTACACTTCTGTTGGTGTACACAGTACCGTGCACCCATAGTGCAGTTGCTACTACTTTTCTGGTGGTGTACACAATACACAATACAGTGCACCCATAGTTGTTATTACACTTCTGTTGGTGTACACAGTACCGTGCACCCATAGTGCAGTTGCTACTACTTTTCTGGTGGTGTACACAATACAGTGCACCCATAGTTGTTATTACACTTCTGTTGGTGTACACAGTTCCGTGCACCCATAGTGCAGTTGCTACTACTTTTCTGGCAGTGTACACAGTACACAATACAGTGCACCCATAGTTGTTATTACACTTCTGGTGGTGTACACAGTACAGTGCACCCATGATGCAGTTGCTACTACTTTTCTGGTGGTGTACACAGTACACAATACAGTGCACCCTTAGTTGTTATTAGACTTCTGGTGGTGTACACAAAACCGTGCACCCCTCGTGCAGTTGCTACTACTTTTCTGGTGGTGTACACAATACAGTGCACCCATAGTTGTTATTACACTTCTGGTGGTTTACACAGTACCGTGCACCCATAGTGCAGTTGCTACTTCTTTGCTGGCGGAGTACACAGTACACAATACAGTGCACCATAGTTGTTATTACACTTCTGTTGGTGTACACGGCACCATGCACCCATAGTGCAGTTGCTACTACCTTTCTGGTGGTGTACACAGTACACAATGCAGTGTAGTGTGGTTTTGCTAAAGAAAATTTACAGCATGTCCGGAAAGCTACCAAGGCAGACGATCACAGGCCACTAAAAGAGGGCAAGCAGGCTCTGTGTCTACAGTCAACAGTGCTGGTCATGGACACGGTGCATCCTCAGCATGTGGCCGTGGGGCATGCTTGTCCTTTTTTTCTGCAGCTGGCCGTGTTATTGAGCCACAACATGCAGAAGAGTTGGTGGAATGGATAACAAAGCCGTCCTCATCCTCCTCATCCTCTGTCACCCAGGCTCAGAGTAGTTTGCCTTCCAATGCAGCTGCCAAAGCAGCCAATTCCATTGGTTCCATGTCAACAGTTACTCCTTCCCTAGCCCCATCATCATGCACAGAGGAGTCCCCCGGACTATTCGACCACAGTGTCGGGTACATACTGCAGGAGGATGCACAGCGATTTGAAGGCTCCGATGATGGTACCCAGATTGAGGAAGGGAGTAACGTTAGCCTAGAGAGAGGGGGTGCCCAAGAAGGACAAGAAACTGGCAGTCATGTTCCCCCAGCTGCAGCATACTGCTAAGTTTGCTCCAGTGACGAAGAGGGAGGGGATGATGAGGACACTGACTCCACTTGGATGCCTGATAGAAGAGAGGAGGAGGAGGAGGCACATCTCCAATGAGGCAGGATGTCCTCCAGGGGGCAGCTTCAGGGCAGCCACCCTATTGCATCACACCGCAGAGCTAAGCAGGTGCAAGTTTTTTGGTGTGGGCCTTTTTTGACACGTGTGCAGCAGATCGCACCATTGCTGTTTGCAACATATGTCTAAAGTGTATCAAGCGTGGCCAAAACAGCAGCCGCTTGGGCACCACATGCTTGACCAGACATATGACGACCTCCCATGCAGTCCGTTGGCAACAGCACTTAAAGGACCCACATCAAAGAACAAGGCGGACCTTTCCTTGCTCCTCATCAGCTGGGATCTCCAACCCCACTATACCTCCAATTCTCTCAGAAACCTGCACTGAGAGAAATGAAGGTATAGAAATAGGTGTTCCAAGTACTTGCAGCCAATCTGCTAGCGGTACACCAACATCCGATTTTAGCAGGCAAATTTCCCTACCCCAGTTGCTAAACCGTTGAAGGATATTCGGTCCCAGCCATCCACATGCTCATCGTCTGAATGCTAGCTTGGCCAAATTGCTAGCACTGCAATTGCTGCCTTTTCAGCTGGTAGACTCTGCCCCCTTTCGTGAATTTGTGGGAATGTGCGGTACCTCAGTGGCAGGTTCCCAAATGCCATTTCTTTTCACAGAAGGCCATTCCAGCTCTCTATCAGCATGTGCAAGGCAATGTCTTGGCCTCGTTAGACAAAAAAAAGAAACAAAAAAAAGAAGAAGAAAAAAGAAAGCAACTACTTTATCAATACTATACCACCTACCCATTTATATTCTTCTATCTTAGGTACATCCATACATGCATCATGGGGATGCAAGAGCGAGTTAGGTCTCACAAAATGCATCGGGTACACTAGATGCCTGTGTATCACATGTTTTTTACTCCTAGGGTACACCAGATGCCCATGTTTTACATATTTATTATCCATTTATGTACCCATTGTTCATTTTATATGTATGTTGTTTTACAACTGGCCATTGCTGATGATATTACTGTATGCATGACTTTTACCTAATAAACGCATATACTTCAATTACTGCTATGATGCTTCTTGGCCAAATGGTGCCCACCTCATTTAAAGTCCAAGGGCGAATCTTCTTTTTTTTGTTGCATATTACAGAGATGGAGGTGGGTTACCGGTGACACAAGACCTTTCCTTTTTTCATAATGGCTTTGTTGGACAGGGCGGTGTCAGGAAATGTTCCATCCGCTGGTAATACCTGTTATTTGGCATGCAGTACTGAGGTCCACCAGCAGGTGTCTCCTGGCAGTTTGGAACTGTCAGGAGAGCTTTTCCCTGTTCATATATCATCTTTGGGCCGCAGTACTGGCGTCCACCAGCGGATAGATCCTGGCTGATGTCTCTGTGCCTGCCTTCCAGCCTGATGTCTCTGTGCCTGCCTTCCAGCCTGACGTCTCTGTGCCTGCCTTCCAGCATGACGTCTCTGTGCCTGCCTTCCAGCCTGATGTCTCTGTGCCTGCCTTCCAGCCTGACATCTCTGTGCCTGCCTTCCAGCCTGACGTCTCTGTGCCTGCCTTCCAGCCTGATGTCTCTGTACCTGCCTTCCAGCCTGACGTCTCTGTGCCTGCCTTCCAGTTTGCCGTCCCGGTGCCTGCCCTCCAGCCTGATGTCTCGGTGCCTGCCCTCCAGCCTGATGTCTCGGTGCCAGCCCTCCAGCCTGACGTCTCGGTGCAAGCCCTCCAGCCTGACATCTCGGTGCCAGCCCTCCAGCCTGACATCTCGTGTCTGCCCTACAGCCTGATGTCTCGGTGTCTGCCCTCCAGCCTGATGTGCCAGTGTTCCAGCTGGAAGTGCCCGTGCCAGTGTTCCAGCCGGAAGTGCCCATGCCTGCTGCCCAGCTTGGAGTGCCCTCTGCCAATTGTTCTGCTTGATGCCATAGACTATGGACAATTACAACCAATTGGAGCGTCCGGAAGCCGCTCCTTTGAGGAGGGTACTGTCAGGAAATGTTCCATCCGCTGGTCATACCTGTTATTTGGCATGCAGTACTGAGGTCCACCAGCAGGTGTCTCCTGGCAGTTTGGAACTGTCAGGAGAGCTTTTCCCTGTTAATATATCATCTTTGGGCCGCAGTACTGGCGTCCACCAGCAGATGGATCCTGGCAGTGTGGAGCAGACAGTACCTCCTACAATCAGGTGTCACTTGAGGCCAATCTTAGGCCTATAAATACCCGGCAAGCATTCCCATGTTTGCCTTGATTTCTTCATTGCCTCCTGACCTGCTAGTGATCTGATCCTGTGCTCTGAACCTGATCCTGTCTCCCTGTCCAGATCCCTATCCTGCCCCACCTGTTACCTTGCATCCCTGCCTGCAGTCTGACCCATCCATCCTCTCCCTGTGTTCAACCCCATCTGCTGACCTCCCTGTGTATGACCTTGGCCAGGCTTACGTTTATGTCTCTGGAACATCCCCTGTCCATCTGCTGATCTGCTGTGTATGACCCTGGCCTGGCTATTGTTTATGATCCTGGTATTTCCCATTTATTGCACTTATCTGTCTGTTGTTATTTGTGGGTCTCTGTCTGTGTGTCATATTAGAGTCGGTTGTACAATATTATTCACTTTCTCAAATAAATTATTATATTTTCACTTATATATGTTTGGGTGTCCTCTGTCACAAATCACACGGTTCTGGTCACACCTGTTCATGACAGGCGGTCAGCAGTAAGGTGCATATTACCGCTGACTCACGGTCCAGCAGGCATGGACAGGGACATTACCTTTCTTTCACAGCACACTGGGTAACTCTGCTGGTAGCTGGGAAGGATGCAGGACAGGGTTCAGTATTGTTGGAGCTTGTTCCGCCACCACGCCTCCAAAATGCTAGTGGTGACTCTGCCACAGCTCTCTCCTCCACCCCCTCCTCTTCTTCCTCCTCTATGGCCTCTTCCTCTTCAGATTTGTCCTCTGAACCAGCGGTGCTCCATAAGCTTTCAAGGGGCTACGCAAGCACTCAGGCAAAAAGATGCCATCCGGTGCTTGAGTTGGTCTGCTTAGGGGACAGGAGCCACACTGGGGCAGAGATTCTGTCAGCTCTGCAGGGGCTCAGAGGTGGTTGACGCCACGCCAGCTTCAGCCAGGAATGGTTGCATGCTACAATGGCACCAACCTCCTCACCACCCTTCAACAGGGACACTTGACCCATGTTCCCTGTTTGGCTCACAACCTGAATTTGGTGGTGCAGCAGTTCTTGAGCAGGTACCTGGGCTTACTGTATCTCCTGAGGCAAGCCAGGAAAGTCTGTGGTCATTTCCACCAGTTATATAATGCCAGTGCTCGGCTGGCTGACCTTCAAAGGGAATGCAACCTGCCCAAGATCCGCCTCATTTGTGACATGCCCACCAGCTGGAACTCAACGTTGGCAATGCTGCAGCAGCTGCACACACAGCAGAGGGCCATCAATGAGTACCTGTGTGAGTATGGCGACAGGACAGGGTCAGGGGAGCTTGGCTTTTTTTCACCACGCCAGTGGCTACTGATCAAGGATGCATGCACTGTCCTGTCACCATTTGAGGAGGCCACGAGGATGGTGAGCAGTGACAGTGCATGCATCAGTGATACTGTCACTCTTGTCTTCCTGTTGGAGCACACGCTTTGTGGAATAATGGACAGGGCACTTGAGGCAGAACAGCGGAAGGAAGAGAAGCACTTCCTTACCTCTCAAGGCCCCCTTTATCCAGATAGTATTCCCGCAGGCCCGCCGATCATGCAGGAAGAAGAAGAGGAGGAGGATTGTGTCAGCATGGAGGTCGAGGATAACAGCATCAGCAGCAGTCTTCAAGGGATCGTTTTTAGTCCCCAGAAACCCATGGAGTTGTACGTGGCTGGGAGGAGGTGGTTGCGGATCATGTGATCCTTAGTGACCCAGAGGACTCAGGATCGAATGCCTCTGCAAACTTATGCTGCATGGCCTCTCTGATCCTGCAAAGCCTGTGAAAGGACCTTAGGATTTGTGGTATCAAGGAGAGGGATCATTACTGGCTGGCAACCCTTCTTGATCCACGTTACAAGGGTAAGGTTGCAGAACTTATCCAGCCTTCGCAGAGGGAGCAGAGGATGAAACATCTTCAGGAGGCCTTGCAGAAAGGTTTGTGCAATGCATTTCCAGAGCCTGAGAGGTTACAATTTCCTGGTGCTGGACAACGTGTTGCTGAGTATTCGTTCAGTCACAGAAAGAGCGGTGGAGAAGGCGCCCGGCTGACCGATGCGTTTAGACTTTTCTTAAGTCCTCAGCGCCAAGGTCTGATCGGTTCCAGCAACCATCGCCTGCATCTGAATTACATGGTGCAGGAATATTTAGGGGCAAGATCAGACTTGGAGACCTTTCCAACAGAACATCCACTGGGTTACTGGGTCTTGAGGATGGATCACTGGCCAGAGCTTGCTCAATATGCAATTAAGCTACTGGCCTGTCCTGCATCCTGCGTTCTTTCTGAACGCACATTCAGTGCTGATGGAGGCTTCATAACCGATCACAGAGTGCGCCTGTCCACAGACTCTGTTGATCAGCTCACATTCATAAAAAAAGAATCGGTCTTGGATCACCAGCTACCAAGCACCTGATGCTGATGTAACCGATTGATTTTTCTATGGATGTGGGATCCCTTGAAGACTGCCTATGCTGGGTGACTGTCCTATTATGCTGAGTGACTATCCTATTTCTCCTCAATCTTTATGATGATAGCTTCTAAGAATATTTTTGGTTCTGGGCACTACCACCACTGCCTAAGGCCCAATTTTTTTGCCCTTGTTTAACAGGGGCGTGTAATTACAATTTTTGCTCTAAAATTTCACAGCAGTGCTTGTTCCTGCGCTCAACAAGAGAATCTGTGAGGGGTTACAGTGTTGTGGCACCACCACCACTGATTAAGACTCTATTTTTCTGCCCCTATTTCACAGGGGTGTGTAATTACAATTATTAATCTAATATTTCACAGCAGGGCCCGTTCCTGCGCCCACCAAGAGTAACTGTGAGGGCTTACAGTGTTGTGGCACCACCACCAAAGGCCCAATTTGTCTGCCCCTGTTACCAGGGGCATGTAATTACAATTCTTGATATAATATTTCACAGCAGGGCCCGTTCTTGCACCCGCCAAGAGTAACTGTGAGGGCTTACAGTGTTCTGGTACCACCAACACCTAAGGCCCAATTTTCCGCAGAGAATATAGGGCAGGCTGTATAGTATATACAGGCGGTCCCCTATTTTCAAACATCCGACTTACAAACGATTCCTACTTATAAACGGAGGGAGACAACAGAAAGTGAGAGGAAATCTACCCCTAGGAAGGGAAATTCTCTCCTGTAAGAGTTAATATGGGAAAAAGGTGTCTCCACTGATGCTTTATCACCCATCCTTGTTTCCCTAATAACCCAAAATTTTCAAAATCCAATTGTCATTGGGGCAGAAAGTGAGGTGAAACAGGGGCACAGACAGCAAAACAAATGTTACAGGGGTGATAACCATTCCCTATGTTATCCAAAAAGCTTAAAAATAGATTTTTTGGCTGGAGCTACACTTAACAAAAGTACCTGTTCCAAATTACAAACAGATTCAACTTAAGAACAAACCTACGGTCCCTATCTTGTTTGTAACCTGGGGACTGCCTGTATACTGCTGTTCAGAGTATATAGGGCCTGGGGGCCCCACGCCTTTTTTTTTTTTTTAATTTGGGTGCGGGGTTCCCCTTAATATTCATAGCAGACCCAAAGGGCCTGGTAATGGGCTGGAGGGGGACCCATGACGTTTTATTAATGATTTTCATCTATATTGCCGGGACCCGACAATACATTACAGCCGCAAGCAGTTTTAAATGACTTTTACTCCTTTAGAAATGACATTTTGCTGTAGGGACTGTCCTAAACACAGGAAAAATGCACCATACTATAGTAGTATAGTCATTTTTATTGTTTCACTTTAACCATTATTAAAATTACTGCTCCCGAAAAAACGTCAATTTTTAAAACATTTTTTTGCTTTGATACATGTCCCCTGGGGCAGGACCCAGGTCCCCAAGCACTTTTTATGACAATAGCTTGCATATTAGTCTTTAAAATTAGCACTTTTGATTTTTCACAGTCGGGTCCCATAGAGTTTAATGATGTTCGTGTGTTCGCACAAACTTTTTGTCAGTTCGCATTTTCTGCCGCGAACCGAACCGGGGGTGTTCGGCTCATCCCTAACTACTATCTATATACAATATCTACAATACAAGGGACAAAGTTAACAGGGATGCAAGGAAGGCAATCACCACTGGATACAAGAGCAGGGAGCAAGGCAGAGGGGTGCAGGACGGATCAGGATACAGGAAGGTTCAGGATCGGTATCAGGCACAATCTGGTAGCAAGAAGGCAATCAGACAGGATAGTAACACCCTGGGGGAAGGAATGAGCAGCCTTAAATATCCACCTGGCAGCTAGAGCCAGGTGTGGCTGATCAGAACCTGCTGGCTTCTGGGAGACACCTGTTGGTGGACACTGGAACTACAGCCATCGGCCCAGAGAACTACAGTGCCACCAGCAGGTGAACTCAACCCTGACACCCATGTTGAATGCCCATGTACCTATCCTGCTGGTCAGTGGTAGCCCCACTACTGCTATAACAACTGATCTTCGGGCCTGACCCCTGGTTGTGATAGCTCCTTCCCTGCCAGAAGCCTAATTTGTAGCCATTATTAATGTAGAGCTTAGGCAGAGCTCAGTTGTCACCGCCTTCTGTTCAGTGATTGCACCTATCAAAAATCCTGTCAGAACACTGCCCTCATCCCAGTCTCTTAAATTAAAAAAGTACCAGGTTAACCCCTGATAGCTCACACCCAGTTCCCCCATTTTACCCCCATCTGTCTCCTTAATTGAACCAGTAGAAAGCTCAGCCCTGTACCCCCATTAGGAAGATTCACTCTCTCTGTTTGCCATGTTTACCATTATGATCAAAAGTGAAAGTAAGAGAAAATCCCACATTTTGAGTTGTCCCCAGAACAGTAATAGAGGGGAAATCTTTCAGTGTGAACACTAGTCCTGGTGACCCTGGTTACAATCAGGGATTCCCCCACTTTAGTTGGATTTCCTCTCATTTTCTGTTTTGTCAGGAAGTGAAAAGAAGTCTCCCCTACGAGACACAGATGAGAAAAAAAATCTTATAACTCTCCCTTAGTCTATCCAAAATAAACAACATGTTTTGCCTTTAGTTCTACCTTTAAAAAAACTTATATCAGTTGTGCTCTTTGCAGGCAGGTGAGCAAAGGTATCTTCTTCATTGGTATTTGGTATATGGTGCTCTGTGTTACTTTATATTGTTCCTAGAACAAACCAGGGTGATATCTACTGTTAATGGGAAAGGTGTACCAGGTGTATTCTTTTTTTTCTCTTACAAAAGATCTATGGAGTTTGTTTTAGTACTTCCATAGCATGGTAATCAAGAAGGAAAATTGTTAGTATCTAAAATGTAATGAATCAATGAAATTCAAGATAATAATCAATCTTCTTTCCAGTTTTTGATTTTGAGTAATGCTCTTTGACATGCAATCACATGATGTAGTCACTTGTTAAGTTATTAACCCAGTTTAAAGTTGCTACAGTTTAACCTGTGTCCTTTTCTATGCACTGGCACAGACAGCTACAAAGCAGTTCTGGAATTTAGCATAATCACAGCAATCAGGTTTTTTAGCAGTTGCTAGTATATATTAAATGTATGTGGTACACATAAGAAACCCCCCCCCCCCAAAAAAAATGTAAGGTCTATTCACTAGGGATGAAGAAATAGTGGGAAAACTGTCCATTTAATGTAACTTCGAGGGCAACATGGAAAAATAAAATACCTCTTCAAATGACATGCTTGGTAGGTGCCTTTAATCATCTGTATATGTTGTTATGAAACTGTACTTTTGTAGGCAGTGTAAGCAGTACAATAATTTGGCACCACGTATTTTGCATGTATAATTGATTACCATCTACAATTAACTTGACATAAATACAGTGGTAGCACCCTAATCCTTTCAGAGTCAAAAAAGGCTTCTTTAGGTAGTTTTGTCTGCGACACCTGTTTATCAGATGGTAAAAGGCTTAAATTGCCTGGAGGAAGTAACAGCCACGGAAGATCTACCAAGGTAAAACCTATAAGAAAGTTTATTCCTGTATGTTTTACATTTTGAAAATGTAAACTTCAGGTATTCACTAGATATGTGTTTGGTAGAAATCAAGTGGCATCAGGGCATCAGGACAGTGTATTATCTGTGAGAATGTAGCCAAAATTTTGTCTCTTGGCTCGTGGTATGGGGAACTAATCCTGGATGTCACCTCTATGACTGCTGATGAGCGGAGGGAATTCCAATTGTTAATTGTTATTACGCCTTACTAAAAGAGTTATATTTTCTTTGACATTTTGTTTTAAGAAAAGAGCATTTGTCATGAAGTAAAACGGTCTTTAACAATGGCAACAATAAATATATGTGGTTGTTTGATTGACTAAACAGAGGTGACATGGGACATGAGACTAAACAAATGCTGTTTTTTTTTTTTTGCAAATATCAAGTTTATTCAACTCCAAACAGGGGTGGGGGCCCCGATACAGAAACATAAACAAAGAGAAAAATACTTTGTCATGGTCGTTATACAAGGGTCAAATTAGTACAGAATATAATACAGTACATTTTTAGGCTTGAGACTTCCGAGTATATAAGTATTTTAGATAAAATAGCCAAGACAAAGTGTTGATATCTACAGCTCCGGGGTACTCCCCTCCCAACTTTTTCCATGTTTCTTATAGAAAAATGGGGACCGAAGTCCCTAGACCAGAGAAGAGGTGGGAAAGATAGGGGAGAGGGTTTAGAGAAAGAAAGAGAGATAATAGAGAAGTAGTGGGAGGTGGGAGAAGAAGGAGATGGAGACATGGCGGTAGTTGAGCCAGTATACCGGACTCAACTGAGTCTACCCAACACATATGGGGAAGAAGTTATGAGCCAAGTAAGCGTTGTCCTTCCTCGGAATAGATAAATGCATTCCAGATGTCCCAAGTTTTTTTAAAGGCTTCCTGTTTATGTTGAGCAGTAAGGATCAGGTCTTCCATATGTTTTATATCCTCCACTCTCCGCAGCCATAACGAGAGGGCTGGTGGGGAGGATTGTTTCCAGCAAAGTGGGATACACGTCTTCGCAGCATTGAGCAAGTGGCGCGTGAGAGATTTCTTGTATCTCTTAATGGGGATCGAGGAAAGGTGTAGGAGAAAGAACGCGGCCTCGTCTGGGATACTATACTCTGTGCATTTTTGTGTTATCCGTCTGACTTCTCCCCAGAAGTCCTTCAACTTCGGGCAAGACCAAAAAATGTGGATCAAGGTTCCCTCCTCCTCAGCGCAGCGCCAGCACCGGCTCGAGGAGGTAGGGAAGCATTTCTGTAATCTGGAGGGGGTCAGGTACCAACGGGTGAGGAGCTTGAAATTTGTTTCCTGAATTTTGGTACAAAGCGAGGACTTAAGGGCAAGTGTGAGAATGCGTTGTCGCTGTGCTACTGAAAACGAGCAGTTCAGGTCTCTTTACCATCTAGCTAAGTAAGGAGGTGGAGGTTGTTCGTTTGGTGAGATTAGTAGTGAGTAAGTTTGGGATAGAATATGGGCCAATGGGCCTTCTCCTGAGCAGAGCTCCTCGAACGTCGTTAGTTGGCGGACAAACGTTTGTGTTTTTGGAAGGGAGTGGAGAAAGTGGTGTAGTTGGGCAGCTTTCCAGAAACCTAGATGGTAGTCACCTGTCGGGTTGGTTAAGTCCTGTATGGAAGGCCAATGTCCTTCGATAATGAATTTGGCTGCGTGGTCTCTACCTGAGTCTCTGAGATTGTTGTAGTCCACTGTCTGTAATCCCGGAGTGAAGTTTGGGTGGCCGAGAATGGGGAGTAGGGGCGAGTTTTTTGTTGTGAGGGAGGTCTGCATGGCTGTTTGATGGCTATGTCTCAGGGTGGTACCTATCAAGGGATGTGATCTCAATTTAGGTGGGAGAGCATCAAAGCACCATAGCGCACTCTTTAAAGGTATCAGTGTTTGGTTCTGTTCCAGTAGGACCCATAGTTTAAATGTTTTATTTCTCCTCCAGTCCAGTATTCGTCCTAGGTGAGAAGCCAGATAATATTGGCGAATGTCAGGTAATGCTATTCCTCCCTCTCTTTTGGGGAGCGTGAGCTGTGAGTGTTTTAAGCGGGGCTTTTTATGAGCCCAGACAAATCTGGTGAAGAGGGATTGGACCTGCTTGAAGAATGAGGATGGGATATTAATGGGTAATGCTTGGATCAGGTAAGTAAATTTAGGTAGAACGCACATTTTCAAAAGATTACATCTCCCGAACCAGGAGTGAAAACCTGCATTCCACTTTTCTAGCAAAATCCGGATTTTAATCAGCAAGGGTGGGAAGTTCAGGTCAAACGTACGTGATAGGTCAGAGGGGATCTTTGTGCCTAGGTATGTTAGGGCTGTATCCGTCCACTTAAAGTTGAAGTTAGATTGTAAGTCTCTCAGTGTCAGGGGGGGTATAGAAATGCCCATTGCTTCTGATTTTGAGAAGTTTATCTTTAAGTGAGACATGGCTCCATAGGTTTTGAATTCTTGCATGAGATTTGGCAGAGAGATTCTAGGGTTAGTTAGGGAGAATAGTAGATCATCTGCATATGCTGAGATTTTGCAGTGGGAGTCACCTATTTGAAGTCCTGTTATGTCTGGGTTTGCTCTAATAGTGCATAAGAAAGGTTCCAAGGATAGGGCAAATAGAAGGGGGGAAAGGGGACAGCCTTGTCTAGTGCCATTGGCAATAGAAAAGGAGTTTGATAGCACACCGTTGGCTTTTACTTGGGCAGAGGGATTGGAATAGATATTTTGGATCCACTTCAACATCTTGTTTCCTAAGCCGACATGACGGAGAACTGAGAACATGTAGTTCCAGTTCACCCTGTCAAAGGCCTTTTCGGCATCGGTGTTCACAAATATGCAGGGGGTCTTGTTATCGTTTGCTACGTGGATAAGATTAAGGGCCTTGATGGTGTTGTCCCTTGCCTCTCTGGAGGGAATAAACCCAACCTGGTCTAAGTGTATTAGGTTTTGGAGATGTTGTGCCAGTCTGGTGGCAATTATCTTGGAAAATAATTTTAGATCCAAATTTAAGAGGGAAATGGGTCTATAACTTCCGCACGCGCTCGGGTCTTTCCCATCTTTATAAATCAAAGAGATGTGGGCTTTTAGAGTCTCACTCGGGAACTTAGCATCTTCTCCCAGGGCATTAAAAAAGGCTACCAGCCGTGGGCCTAATATGGGAAGAAAGGCTTTATAGTATTGGGCAGTGTAACCATCAGGTCCTGGGGCCTTACCTAGTTTCATAGATTTCACTGCTGACTGGAGTTCTTCCAGGGTTATTGGTTCGTCTAAGATCTCCTGGGTTTCAGTCGGAAGGGATGGGAGCTGTGAGTCAGAGATGTATTTATCTATATTTGCTCGTTCAGTGGGGGAACTGGGTAGATTATATAAGCTTGAGTAGAAGTCTCCAAATTCTTTGGATATTTGCTGTGGGGTAGTGGCTCTTTGGCCATCAGGGCCAATTATTTGTGGGATATAAGTAGCTGATTTCAGATCTTGCACAGATCTGGCCAACAGTTTCCCGCATTTATCTCCCGATTCGTAGGATAGTTTGCGGCAAAACTGGAGGGCCGCTTTTGCCTTGTAGTGCAATAGGTCTGTTATTTGTGTACGTAGCGTCATCAACTGTGTCTCAAGGTCTCTAGTGGGAGTTTGTTTGTGTTGCATTTCTACTGAGGCCAAAGCTGCAAGTAATTTATTGATTTGTGCATTTCTTTTTCTCTTTATGGACGCCCCGTGTTTAATTAGAACCCCTCGCAGGACACACTTGTGAGCCTCCCACAACATTCCGGGGTCGCATCCCTGAGTATCATTCTCCCGGAAGTAGAGATCAAGCTCTTTAGTTACATCCTCCAGAACCTCGGGAATTTGTAGGAGACTCTCGTTCAGACGCCAAAACAGGGATCTGGGTGAGGGTCGGTCCGTGAGGATGTATGTGAGGGAAATGGGAGCATGGTCGGACCATGTGATCTGACCTATTGATGAGGAGCTCACAAGGTGCAACTGATCATGGGGCATTAGGAAGAGATCGATTCTGGAATACACCTTGTGTGGGGGAGAGAAGAAGGAATAGTTTCTCTCTCCTGAATGCTGAAGGCGCCACACATCGGTCAGCTGAGCACTAAGTAAAGTCTGCATTATCCGTTTTCTGGCGGTAGGGGAGAAGGAGGAATTACCAAATGACGTGTCTATTGAAGGGATCAGAGGGACATTTAGGTCTCCTCCGAAGAGTAGTTGGCCTTGTTTATATTTTGTCAGTTTTTCTATTGTGCGTTTAAGGAATCTGTCCTGATGTTCATTTGGGGCGTACAGTGTGGCCAATGTGAACTGATTCCCCGCAATCAGGCCCCTTACAAACAGAAAACGCCCCTCGGGGTCTGCTAGCATTTCTTGGAATTCCCATGGTAGTTTGCTGGATATCACTATGGAAACCCCCCTAGATTTGGATTGGGAGTTAGTTGAATGGTAAACACGGGAAAAAAATCTATTTTGCAGTATGGGGGATTTATCCGTTTTAAAGTGGGTCTCCTGGATGAAGGCGATGTCAGTCCGTGATTTTTTAAGGTCACAGAGTAACATACGTCTCTTCTCCGGGGTGTTCAAGCCCCTGGCGTTAAGAGAGGTCACTGTAAGAGAATCTACCGCCATGTCTCGGGGTAGAAGAAAAAAAAAAAAAAAGGGGGGGGGGTAGGCTAACCTAGGAAGGGAAGGAAGGGGGGAAGAGAGGGTAGGGGTGAGTGGGACAGAGACAGAGCAGAACAGAACAGAAAGAAGAAGAAGGTAGGGGAAATAGATATATGAGGGTTTAAGTCAAATAAAACCCCCCGTAAAACCAACTAAGTAGGTGAGTCTTAATAACTTTCTTATGTATACGGAGCCGGAGCCCCGGCTGTACACAATGGCCTATGTGGGGAGTGGGTGGGCAATAACCTGCGGGCAAGAGCCTAGAACTCCCACCCACCCCGACATCCCAACGATAGTAACTACAGTAAAGAAAAATAAAGAACAGAATGCTAAAATCAACACAAAAAACCAACACTGGACATCTAAAAACCCGTGTTCTCAACATCAATCCAGGGGATCACCCACCTCCGCGTCCCCCGCCCACCAGGAATTGTGTGCAGGGGTATGAACGAAAGCGGGCGCCCCCATGGCCTCCCCAGCTTACATTAATAGACCGGGTTCTGTGTTTATCCCGGGTATAGAGAAGGAACCATCAGCTCACGGTGCAGTGAAATACAGTTCTCCAAGCAGGTAGATCATCTAAGCTAGGATAGCTGCGGGTTCACCTGACGTTGGAGTAGATAGCAGCACACTCCACCAGCTGGTAAGACATCCAGATAAACTCTGTGGCTGAGAGCATAGGGGACGTCCATGGAGGAGGTGAAATAGGTATTAGGACATGTCAGTTCTCCTGGTCCCCTGCGCCCTACACGGGGGGGCCTGGAGCAGAGAGTTGAACACACTATACTGCACATCGTGGCCTCAGTGCAGTATGAGATTCGCCAAGGGGCCAATTAGGCAAACAGGGGGGGGGGGCATGTCCGCTGCGGAGCAGCAAAGTCAAGGGCAACAGAGAATGAGCAGGAGGGATCCTCAGCTATGGCCCGTGGCGTAGAAGCTGCACTTATAGGGCGCACCGGATCAGTCACATCGTTAGTGTGAGGGTACGTAGGGGAGGAAAATAGCAGTATGAGGTCTTGGTGTCTTAACAGCGGGAGACAGAGAACAGATACAGCTACTCACGTTTCCCGTATCTCATCTTGAGACAAAGAGCGGGGTCGACGTCCGTATCTTTGCTGCCTCTGTGGTTGAGGGGCTTGTCCCCGTGAGGTGGTAGTTCGTCCTGGCGCTCGAGGGAGGTAATCCAGCCAATTAGGGATGTCGATCGGGTCTGTTCCCAGGAAGGTGAAGAGCGCAGGTAGAGACTCCGGGGATCTCAGGAGGAACGATCTCTGGTCCTTGATGAAGGTGACCGACAGCGGAAATCCCCAGCGATAGGTGGCATTGCTGCGTCTGGCCAGGTCCAGTAAGGGTTTCAAGAGGGCTCGTCGGTGGAGAGTTGGTCTGGAGATATCAGGTAGGATCTTCACTGATGCGCCGTCAAATTCTATGTCTCTCGCTTCCCAGGCACCACGAGAGATGGCCTCCTTGTGAATGTAGTGGTGCAGTCGGCAGATCACATCGCGCGGTCTGGTAGGGTCTGACGGGCGCGGACCCAGGGCTCTATGGACCCGGTCGATCTCCACGGTCTCAGGTAGATGGTCCCCCGCCACTCTTCTGAAAATATCAGTGACCGTGGCCAGTAAGTCAGATGGGCCCGTTGCCTCCGGGAGGCCTCGGAGCCGCAGATTGTTCCTGCGGCTCCGGTCCTCCATTTCCTCCATGCGTAGCTGGAGATCCACTGCTGCGCTAGCCTGGTCTTTGTGTGTAGATTCCAATGAGGCCACTCTCTGCTCGAGGGTCGCCAGAGAAGACTCGCCTGTTGTGAGACGGGAGGATAGGGAATGAACTTCTTGTTTAATTTCCTTCATCTCACGTTTGTGCACGGCCTCCACCTTTCCCACTAAGGCCTCGATATCCGCTCTTGTCGGGAGGGCCTGTAGTATGGCTTTCAACTCTGCGTCTGCCCTGAAGGTAACAGGCAGGGGAGTCGTGCTCCCCCGGATCTCAGTAGACACTCCCGGGGAGTTTGGATACACCACAGGGCTCCTGGATCCCTCTGAAGACTCTGGATCCATCAAAAGGGCTGGTGTCTGTGAGAAAGTGTCACGAGGTCCCGCCATCTTGAGGTCCGGAGAGCTGGGCCGCGATCTCCCAAAAAGTCTCTGGAAATCACCTAATACAGGTGTGTTTGTAGCTGGGCTGGTTTTTTGTTTGTTCCTTCGGTTTGTTCTTCTTCTGGAAGAGAGCATTCTGCTTTGAAAGAGCTGGAAATGCCGGGATGGGTGAGAGGTGGCCGGGAGTTCTTAGTGAACACAACTGCACTCGGCCATGTCCAGACCACGCCCCCAACAAATGCTGTTTTAAATTAATGATTAAAGCTGAGCTCCAAGAAAGTATAAAGACACAAATTAAAGAAGCTCTGTAACCATTATTAAATAGTTAAAGCTTTTTTTTAATGCCTAATACATTTGACTTGATATCAGCCTCTTGCAATTCTCTATAAAGATACAGAGAGGCAAGACAGAGTCAGGTTAGATTTGCTGCATGCAAATGTTCTGACAAGGAACATGAGGATAGGAGAAGAACAAGCAGAGGGTGACCTCATCAGTTTACTGATGCTGCATCACTGTCCAATCAGGATGAACACAGCTGTATTCCCTTTACAGTCTATAACTGTAGGTCGGTGGTAAAAGTATTTTTGTCATGCTATGTAGTTAGGGACTTGTTGGCCCACTTTTATTAAACACAAACAGTGCTCACGCAGGAGATTTTACTTTCACATACCAAAATGGAACAGATAACGCTGAGCCATTTGGCTCTCTTTCTGGCAGCACTGTTGCTCTTGTCTCTGGTCTTTCAAATTGTCTCACCCAGCTTCTTCTGATTCTCTGGACTTTCCAGGCTCCCTCAGCCTGTAGTCACAGCTGCCAGCTGTACAGCCCACTCCTGGCCTCTCAGTAGGATACTACAGGCTTCCCCACTCCCCTGAGACTTACGAATACCCTCAGCACTTTGTATTCGCCTAGTTGTCCCAGCTTCCTCAGTCTCTGAGGCTCTCTCTCAGTCTCCCATCCTCAACTCTCTCAGTCTGATGAGAATGGATTGATTGCAATGCCTTGGGGTAGCAATCAAACACCCCGAGTATACATGTGCCACATCCTAATGAATTGAGAAAATAGAGTAGTAGGAAAAATGGACTTTAACGGCACGTATAGAAAAATATTACAATGTTTTAATAGTTCATATAGATTAAATATGTATACAGTACACATTTGATAATACACAAACAAATATATATAAAGAAAGGACCCATTGGTAAGCCCAAGGGGAGTACCACTTGTATACTTCCTGTGGGGCTATAATAGTTATATCAGGAAAAGCCCACACTGAGATATGGTATTTACGCTTGGATGTTCAAAGGTCCTTGAAGAATTAAAAAGTGCTCTACATGTTTCGCGACTATGAATGTCGCTTCTTCAGGAGCTTCTGTATTTCTAGCTAGAAGAACAGACTTCAATTAGAATATGGTATAGACGATACAATGTAAAATTATTGAGGTACATACACGCATACATATACATAACATATAAACTCACCACAAATGGTGCTAAAGAGGGTTTCAACGCTTACCCATACCAGAATGATACAGCAACTGAACAACCACCTCTCCAATTGGGAGATGGAGACCACGGGCCCCGGTGTCGAACACAGCGAGGGACCAACACATAGATTAGAATATGGGGGTACACCAGGTAACTATGGATAAGATATAAATTATAAAGCTAAGTGCTGGTCTGGCTTAAATATGAGCATATGTTCAAAGTAGATGCTGCCATACTTACATATCTAATGCAGTATAGCCATACACTGCCTGTAAGCACCGAGGTGGCTTTAGATTAAGTAGAGACCTGTCTATAGAATATAAAGTATATTTAGGTTGTGTAATCCATACATCATGGCATATTGAATAAATGCCATTAATGCATGATATAATTAGTTTTAAAGTTGGACATACATGCATATAAAGGAGAAAACCAACATAATAATTCTACCATAATTTATAGTTGGGTCCTAGGGCTGGGGCCCTGAAAAAAGCCATCATAAGTAGCCGGACATTGTACTGGCAAAATTGGTAGTGTATCCCAGTGTTTCTCAACTCCAGTCCTCAAGGCGCCTTAACAGGTCATGTTTTCAGGATTTCCCTTAGATGAAACAACTGTGGCAATTACCAAGGCAGTGAAACTGATCAAATCACCTGTGCTAAATAATGGAGAGCCTGAAAACATGACCTGTTGGGGCGCCTTGAGGACTGGAGTTGAGAAACACTGGTGTATCATATAGAGGTAGAAATGGTAGATACAGCCATAAGTAGGTGAAAAAACGTGAGGCTACAGGAAGCCACATTGAGGGGGCCTGAACATATGATATAAATAACCATACCTCAGAAGGGATTTTGCTGCTGTACGTCCCACCTATTGGGTTACCGGTCTGTTTGTGTGCGAGGTATGCTGGGTGCCTCCGTCCCTCGGAGCACCTGGGGGATCGGAGTCCCAGCCTTGCCATTTAGTGCACCCCGTCTGAGCAGCGTCAGACCGATGTCTGACGTAACTCAGGCCGGCCGCCGGTACACGATGAATGGCGCCGGTTGGCGCATGCGCACTGGACACTGAGGATTGGTTCCAGTGTTCACCACACGGGTGATTGCAGAAGTACTAGGAGACACCAGATGGATGGTGTCTCCAAGTTGCCACGGGCATACACATATCCCATACCTCCCCCTCCCCGAAACCGAGGCTGAGGAGAGCGGGACGCGACACCCGAGGCTGTGGCCACTAGGGTTGCCACATCATCCCTTTAATCCAGGACACATATTAATTACATGGGTTCTGAGGCTGATTTAATGCAGATAAGGCACCAAGTGAGTTTAATTACCACCTTAATCAGCCACAGAACCTGTGTAATTAATGTGTGTCCTGGATTAAAGGGATGATGTGGCAACCCTAGCGGCCACATATCCCACACTGCTGGGCGCCACCCGTCCGACACCCGCCCCCAGTGGTCAATAGGGTGAACTGCAGTTGCATCCTGGCACGTAGTAAGAGGAGAGACACTCGTTGACAGATAATAAAACATGCATGTTTTGCTAACCATGCTATAACGAAAGAGCCAAGAATATGCTCGGCTAATAAACAAAATATTTACATTTAACTTTAATTAAACAAAAACAGTGCTCACGCAGTGGATTTTACTTTCACAGTTTCAAACGGAACAGATAATGCTGAGCCACTTGGCTCTCTTTCTGGCAGCACTGTTGCTCTTGTTTCTGGTCTTTCAAACTGTCTCACCCAGCTTCTCCTGATTCTCTGGACTTTCCAGGCTCCCTCAGCCTGTAGTCACAGCTGCCAGCTGTACAGCCCACTCCCGGCCTCTCAGTAGGATACTGCAGGCTTTCCCACTCCCCTGAGACTTACGAATACCCTCAGCACTTTGTATTTGCCTAGTTGTCCCAGCTTCCTCAGTCTCTGAGACTCTCTCTCAGTCTCCCATCCTCAACTTTCTCAGTCTTATGGACAAGGAATGTCTCCAGTATTGAGTAGAGCACCTCTGTCTCTCTACAAACAAGAGCACACATCTCTCTCTCTTGATGGAGATCAGCTACTTGCTTATAACAGGTACAGTATGCACACCTACACACACACACACACACACACACACACAACCTTTAGGTCTCTAGGTTTTTTATCTTAAAGCAGAGAATGCATTAAGGTAAAAAATCTTAAGGCCACTTTCACACTGGCACCACTCCGCATTAGCTGTAAAGAGCTGCTAGTTTTAGCGGCTCTTTACCATAATTTTAGCAGCGCTTTTCGCGCGCTGCTGAAGCGCTTTGCAGGAGCTTCGGCAGCGGTGCCCATTCATTTCAATAGGCAGGGGCAGTGGAGAAGCGGTGTATTCACTCCTAAACCACTCCAAAGATGCTGCTTGCAGGAGTTTTTCTAACGTCCTGCAAGCGCACCGCTCCAGTGTGAAAGCACTCAGGCTCTCACACTGGAGCTGCAGGGGAGGTATTTTTCAGGCACTTTACAGGCGGTATTTTTAGCCCTTTAGCCCTTGAAAAATGCCCCTGTGTGAAAGGGTCTAAGGCTCCATTCACATATCTGTGGATCGAATGCGTTTTTAACCATGACATGTGAATCAGACCGGTTTTCAATTAAACTGGTTCACACATGTCTCGGGTGGCCGCGGTCCATTTCTGAAAAGGGTCCTGTGCAATTTTGGGTCCAAGTTAGGTGCAAATTTAAGTAGAAATTTGCACCTGAATTGCACCTGAACCGATGAACAAATCCGCACTGGACTCCGGAGTGCAAACCGCAGCTGGACATGTTTGAACACAGCCTAAGACTTTAAAACCCATTGCCGACTGGCCCATAGTAAAAAATATGTCATTACTTTAACATTTAATACCAGTGTTATGGCAGCAGCTAACTGCCATAACCCCAGTATAATTTTTTACTATGGCCAGTTCTATATCAGATCAAAGTTGTCCTGCAGGCAGATTCGCTGCCCCTCCCACCGCTTCCCAGTTGATTCCAGGCTTACCAGAGCTATCAGTTAAGCGTTCAGATGCAGGTGTTTGCTGGGCAAGAAGTCGAGTGAGGCCAGCATGGCCACCACTCGTCTCTATGCCCTTGGAGGATCGGAGCAACGGCTGAGGTCAATTTTCTCAACAGCTCTCGGGCTAAAACAATTTTTTTTTTTTTAAAGTCAAAATGCAAAAAAAAATGTCTTTTGCTTTTAAAGGTAAACAAGAGATCTGGGGTCTTTTTGACACCAGATATCTTAATAAAGAGGACCACTCAACCTTTTTGCTATTACATTATAAAGTGATCAAAAATAAATAAATAAATAAAAGGGACAATGTAAAAATAAAAAATAAATAAGATTTGTTTTTTTTTGTTTTTTTTTAAAGCACTCCATCCCTCCATGCTTGTGCACAGAAGCCAATGCATAAGTAAGTCGCGCCCACATATGTAAACAGTGTTCAATACACACATGTGAGATATCGCTGCAAGCGCTAGAGTGAGAGCAATAATTCTAGTGCAGGACCTCCTCTGTATCTCTAAACAGGTAACCTGTAAACATTTTTAAAGCATCACCTATGGAGATTTTGAAGTTTGCCGCCATTCCACAAGTATGCACAATTTTAAAGTATGGCATGTTAGGTATCTATTTACTCATACATAACATCATCTTTCACATTATACAAAAAACTGGGGTAACTGTTGTGTATTTTTTCAAAAAAAATTGCACTTGAAAGACCGCTGCGCAAATACTATGTGACATAAAATATTGAAGCAATCACCATTTTATCCTCTAGGGTCTCTGCTGAAAAAAATATATAATGTTTGTGGGCTCTAAGTATTTTTTTAGCAAAAATTACTAATTTCAACTTTTTTCAGCTTGTTAAAAAGTTACAGAAAAGGCTTGGTCTTAATTTAATTTCCAATGCATGCCATATAGGATACCCAAAAGTGTACCTAATTCATACGCTTCATCCTCCATTTTGGTGAAAATCACAAAACAATATTGATAGGAACAAGCTTCTCCAGCACCCCTTTTTGCCCTCTGGCTAACTGTGACACTGTAAAAATGCTGCTATCAAGATGGCCAATGGAGCCTGGTGTATACAGAAAGAATGCAAAGAAATAGACAGCACAAAACACCCATTGTCAATAGTACATTGTAACTAAACACGCTCCTTAACTCAACAGAAAAATGTACATAACAATTCAATAACAAAAATGGTGAAAATAATGAAGGTAAACTGGTGATGATGATAATAATAATGCCACTGATGATGTGCATACTCACCAAGATGGAAAAAAATGAAATAAATAAGAGAATAGGTAATTTGTGCAAGAATAACTAAAAGTCCAGCACTGAAGTATTTTCATCAATGAAGCATTCTTGCTTCTCTAATTACTGGCTTCAATTTGTAACTGAGGACATGTGTTTACTGCCTGTCTTGACCTTTGACCTATCCCCTTTTCCAAATCTGTCTGTGGAATGTGTACCATGATCTGGTTCTAAACTTAGGTCAGTTGCCTGGGTGTCACAAGTGTGCCCCAGGTCTGCAATTTTGTGCATCCTCCAATAAAGTCCATCATCCCTTTCAGCGTGCTTTAGTGAAGATCTGCTGGTGTGAACCATGGGGTTCCTCCAGAGATTGCTTGGGGTTCCTTGAGCAATGGAGAGTTTCTAACTCCCAGTAACCACTAATATTAATTATCTTAATTATGCTCTGTGTAAGGGGGTCAGTTTGACAATGTAGGAGTGCCCTTCTCTCACTGACCTTTAATATAAGGACTTCTTCTCCCATTGACCACCAATGTATAGGCCACTACACCAACTATCTACATACGAAGGCACTTTTCCACTGACCACCAATGTCAGGGGTACTAAAATCTCCACTGTAGCTGTTTCTTTTCTTGCCAGTGTTCCATTTCAGGATTATTACTGAAGCATTTTTTCTCTTATTAAGCAAGGGGATGTTAAAAACTTCCCCACAGGGGAACCGCGAACCAAAATTTAAAAAAAAAAATGACGTCGGGGGTCCCCTAAATTCCATACCAGGCCCTTCAGGTCAGTTTTTTAAAAATGGCGTAGGGTCCCCCCCAAAAATCCATACCAGACCCTTATCCGAGCACGCAACCTGGCAGGCCGCAGGAAAAGAGGGGGGACAAGAGAGCGCCCCCCCTCCTAAACCGTACCAGGCCACATGCCCTCAATATTGGGAGGGTGCTTTGGGGTAGCCCCCCAAAACACCTTGTCCCTATGTTGATGGGGACAAGGGCCTCATCCCCACAACCCTTGCCCGGTGGTTGTGGGGGTCTGTGGGCGGGGGGCTTATCGGAATCTGGAAGCCCCCCTTGTACCCCCTGTGTGAAATGGCACCTACCATTTCACAAAAAAAACTGTTAAAAATTACAAGAGACAGTTTTTGACAATTCCTTCATTTAAATGCTTCTACTTTCTTCTATCTTCTATCCTCTTTCTTCCTCCATCTTCTTCTTCTGGTTCTTCCTCCGGTGTTCTCGTCCGGCATCTTCCTCTGCGGTGTCTTCTTCCCTTCTTCTCCTCGGGCCACTCCGCATCCATGATGGTATGATGGGAGGCTCCCGCTGTGTGATGCTTCTCCTCTTCTGACGGTTCTTAAATAACGGAGGACGGGGCCACCCGGTGACCCCCCCCTCTGACGTACGGGGACTTGACGGGGACTTGCCTGTGGCATTTACCCGTTACGTAACGGACGAGAACACCGGAGGAAGAACCAGAAGAACCAGAAGAAGAAGAAGATGGAGGAAGAAACCGAAGGAAGATAAAAGAAAGAAGATAGAAGATAGAAGATAGAAGAAGCATTTAAATAAAGGAATTGTTAAAAACTGTCTCTTGTCATTTTTAACAGTTTTTTTGTGAAATGGTAGGCCCTTACTATTTCACACAGGGGGGAGGGCCGGGATCTGGTGGTCCCCTTGCTAAAGGGGTCTTCCAGATTCTGATAAGCCCCCCGCCCGCAGACCCCCACAACCACCGGGCAAGGGTTGTGGGGATAAGGCCCTTGTCCCCATCAACATGGGGAAAAAGTGTTTTGGGGGGCTACCTCAAAGCACCCACCCAATGTTGAGGGCATGTGGCCTGGTACGGTTCAGGGGGGGCACTCTCTCATCCCTCCCTCTTTTCCTGCAGCCTGCCAGGTTGCGTGCTCAGATAAGGGTCTGGTATGGATTTTTGGGGGGACCCCAGGCCATTTTTTTTTTAAATTTTGGCACGGGGTTCCCCTTAAAATCCATACCAGACCTTAAGGGTCTGGTATAGATTTTGAGGGGGACCCCACACCATTTTTTTTTTTAATTTTGGCCAGGGTTCCCTTTAATATCCATACCAGACCTGAAGGACCTGGTATGGAATTTAGGGGGACCCCCACATCATTTTTTTTAAATTTTGGTTCGGGGTTCCCCTGTGGGGAATTCTCATGCCATTTTTATCAATGTACTTTTATGTGTATTGTCGGACCGGAAATTCATTAATAGCCGCGAGTAGTTTTAAATGACTTTTTTTCCTTTGAGATTTCATTTTGCTATCAGACTGTTCTAAACATGGGAAACATGCACCCCTTTATAGGCATACTATAGACACCCCCCCAGGTACGAAATTTAAAGGAATATTACACTTTTATTGTTTCACTTTAAGCATTATTAAAATCACTGCTCCCGAAAAAACGGCCGTTTTTAAAACTTTTTTTGCATTGATCCATGTCCCCTGGGGCAGGACCCAGGTCCCCAAACACTTTTTAGGACAATACCATGCATATAAGCCTTTAAAATTAGCACTTTTGATTTCTCCCATAGACTTTTAAAGGGTGTTCCGCGGCTTTCGAATTTGCCGCAAACACCCCAAATTGTTCGCTGTATATAACAATGAATTAATGTATTAAGGGAGTAGAGTCCTCTTTTTGATTAGACTGCTGCATAACCTTAGGACGAAATAACCCCTATGAAAAATATAATAAATTTATATGTATATATATATATAAAAAGTTGAAACGCAAATCAAGAACGCCAATATACCTAGATATGCGTATAGATATATATATGTAAAAGTCTATTTGTGGTAATCCCTTTTAAAAAAGAGTTTAAAAAAAGAGTTTTTAAAAAATGAGATTTTTTCCAGAAAAAGTGTTTTTTGAGGAAAAATATTTTTTCTTTTTTTCTAATAGTAATTTCCAGTCTCATCTTCCTCTTTTTCCTCATATGGGATGATGAAGTATAATAATTTTTAAGTTTTTAAAGTAAATCCGGAAAGAAAATGACCACATATTAAGTGACAACAAGAAGGAAGTGTGGAAATGTTACTTCCGGTGTCTCTCCTGCCTTGTGAGTATATAAACGTGATGTGTCAATATCCAGCCATGTCTTCGTTCGCAGTGAAAGCCTATTTAGGGGAAACAAGTCGGGTGGAGCTAGAGGCTGTGACGCCATCACGTTTTTTTAGTTTTTTTCCCCATGCAGTCAGTCGGTTTGCTCCCTTGCTGCATGTCTGCTAAAATTTGCAGTTGAACTTTTTAGCTGTTTTTTAGCTGTTTTTTATCTGGTTCCCGTTTGCTGTGCACTTTTGAAGTTGTTGATTTGCGGTTCCTAGAGTGCTGTGTGTCATTGCTGTGATCAACTGCAGTGGAATTTGTTGAAGTGACTGTGAAAAAGTTTTTTAAAATACATTTTTTGAAATACACATCTGCACTATGGAGTTTCTCCCGCTTTGTTCCCACTGAGGTGTTTGGCTATACTATGGATAATTCAAAGATTTAAAATCATTCTGGAGTTGTGGAAATCCTGTATACCAAAAACAGAGGACACCTGTTCTGTGTATTGGGTAAAGTGGATGAAGATCCTACAACTGACATCCAGGTGATAATCAGGGAAGCCGGCAGGCTAATGCAACAAGCTTGTTTGATCTCCCTAACCAGAGATCCATCTGATCCGGTAAGCTGCCTCTTCTACTATATTTTCTGAATAGGAAGATCATCACTGTATTCCAGTAGAAGATTTATTTCATCATCAGCATAATATATATTTCTATGAGGACTGAGTTTGAATACATATTTTTTATTGTTTAAATCCTTACACAGGATATTCAGGGGGAAGAAGTTCTCACTGACAGAATATTTTTTTCTAGCACTATTTTTGAAGTGTGGAGTGAATACTACATTGTTGCTGACCAAAGAGTCTTTTTGCAACATTGTGGCTGGTGTCACTATACCACTATATTTCACCATATGATGTTCACAGTCAGGGGCGGACTGATAACTCATGGGGCCCCCGGGCAATAGGAGATTATGGGGCCCCCAGGCAATCAGAGATTATGGGGCCACACAGTATACACACACAGATGTAAAAAAAACACAGATTTATACATACTATCCCTGGTTTTACTGAGGCTGGCAACCCTGATGGGGCCCCCTAGTGGCCCAGGGCCCTCGGGCAGTGCCCAAGTGGCTCAATGGTCAGTCTGCCCCTGTTCACAATATTATTTTGTGTAATGAGTGGATGCTACATTGTTGCTGACCAAAAGTTTTTTTAGCAATATTGTGGCTGGTGTCACTATACCAACATTTTTTACTATATTATTTTCACAATATTGTTTGGAGCAGGGTAATTCAATATTTAGCGGAACTATAAAAAATTATTCAATAAGTTTTTTCACATAAATTATTTTGGATATTTATTATTCAATATGACACCCATAGGGTTCAAAACACTAAGGATTACACACACTGTTTCAGGATGCGCGCTTGTCACTATATATGTAAGGACAGGAACATTAAAAGGTGCCGCGTTTCTCGCTAAATTCAGCGCTTACTCAAACTTCATATACACATGTGTATCATGTGTATATGAGGTTTGAGTAAGCGCTGAATTTAGCATGAAACGCATCACCTTTTAATGTTCCTGTCCTACCTGTGATGTAATTTTAATGCTTCAATAAAGATACTAAGGAGTGCAGCAATATTCCGGATTTGTGCATGTTACTGAATCTCACAGGCGAGCTGTGCAGCACCCTTGGTTCCAGTTCACACCGTGTGAGAGTCGGTCACTCACCTAGAGCGGCATTACTTTGGCTTTACTGATCCAAATTTGAAACGCTTCGCAAGATTGCCATGTGGGTCCCAATGCCCCACTGTAGGCCCCAAATATATTCATTATTTATATTCATGGGGTACCTTCAAGCAATTGTAGTTGGTAAAACTATTTTTTTGATCCATCTATTCTAAAAAAAAAGCCTTCCTCCACCCTATACCTATATACCTAGTTGATGTCTAGACTTTATAGTACACTATCTCAAGGGAAACTCACCAGAACTCCTCTAGTTCAGGACTGCTGGAGGGTATTCAGTGAGACCCTAATTTGTTCAAGGAGAACTCAAAGTATTTGCAGGTTCTTAGTTTTAACACAGTTTTCTCTGCAAGAGATAAGCTCATTCAGCTTCAATACCTTCAAAGGGCGCACTTTACCTCTAACTGCTGACTATTAACGATATACAAGAGACCTTCCCCTCTGTCATATGCATTAGCTAATAGATGGGGATATGCTCCCTATGGTTTAAGGATGTGTCAAGATTGGGCTCTTTAGGCCATGAGTCACTGCATTGATCTCCCACTATTTCTCGATTCCTATGAACTGCAACCCTAAATGGTGCCTCTTTTGTATTCTTGTGGATTTGGACCTCAGCATCCTTTATGGGACTGTTACTAGTCTATGCTTGGAAAACTATAATACCCAGTTGAACATCTGCAGGTAAGTTATCTATTAAAAGGACATCATTTACAGAATTGCTTTTGAGGCTGAGACTGCCCTAGTAAATAGAAAGTAGAAAGTGTTAATTTATATGAACATCAACCCAAGGTCTTTTACCTCTACTCTACTCTAATGACTAACATGCAGACTTGACTTTATATTCAGTTCCTTTAATTGCTTTCTTTGGGTTCCATTAGAACTCTTTTGCTGCACAGATGTCACAAATGTTTATTTGTGTTGTTCTGTTGTAAACCTACTTTGTCTTAATTTTTACAATTGTACATAATTTTACCAACTGTCTTATGTGTACCCTGCATAATCTTACTCTGTACTTGTATGCTTTTTTTTTTTTCTTTTTAAAAAAAGTTTATTCAAGAAAAAAGTATAACAATTGTGAGAAACTGATACAAAATATATAACGATTGTACAAAAATGAAAAAAGATCCTGTGAGTAGTTGGTACAAAAACAGGTAATCTCCAACTTATACAAATCAGACTCAATGCAGTGGAGTGAGCAGGGAGTAATAGAAAAAAAAAGTACTGAAAAACTCTGTTTATGGACCCCCCTCATTTCATCCCACGCACCCCAAATGGGAGCCTACTGTACTCGGGTAAACTGGGGGTATGACCAGAAACTTTAGAGAGAGGACTAGGCTGCTCTCCTGAGACATGAAACCCCATGGGAGTCAATTCATAAAGCAAAGCCTGTTGATAACAGTGCTATGAGATAGTCAAATGGAGATTATCAAGGAGGGTTTGAGAGAGTCCCCCCTGTTCTCCGATGGGTCAGCATATTTAACTGGCAAACCGTTCTGGGGTATTTGCTGACTCCAGAACATATAGTAGGTGGATTCAGCCTGAGGCTGAGCAAGAGGAAGAAGGGAGAAGAAAGTTATAGGAATAGGAAGAGTAGGAGGTAGAGAGTGAGTCTGAAGGAGGAGGAGGGGGATAGGAAGAAAGAGGAGGGGGGGAACCTTCGCTGAGGAGAGAGGAGACTGAATAGTCATGAAACTCATGTGGGCTTAGGGGGGCCACTGTGCCCTAGGGGAGTAGAGCAATTCCTAAGTATTTAACCCAGGGTTCCCATGTGAGTTTAAATTTCTCTGATGTACAGTGGGGACAGAAAGTATTCAGACCCCCTTATATTTTTCACTCTTTGTTATATTGCAGCCATTTGCTAAAATCAATTAAGTTAATTTTTTTCCTCATTAATGTACACACAGCACCCCATATTGACAGAAAAACACAGATTTGTTGACATTTTTGCAGATTTATTAAAAAAGAAAAACTGAAATATCACATGGTTCTAAGTATTCAGACCCTTTGCTGTGACACTCATATATTTAACTCAGGTGCAGTCAATTTCTTCTGATCATCCTTGAGATGGTTCTTCACCTTCATTTGAGTCCAGCTGTGTTTGATTATACTGATTGGACTTGATTAGGAAAGCCACACACCTGTCTATATAAGACCTTACAGCTCACAGTGCATGTCAGAGCAAATGAGAATCATGAGGTCAAAGGAACTGCCTGAAGAGCTCAGAGACAGAATTGTAGCAAGGCACAGATCTGGCCAAGGTTGCAAAAAAAATTCTACTGCACTTAAGAGCACAGTGGCCTCCGTAATCCTTAAATGGAAGATGTTTGGGATGACCAGAACCCTTCCTAGAGCTGGCCGTCCGGCCAAACTGAGCTATCGGGGGAGAAGAGCCTTGGTGAGAGAGGTAAAGAAGAACCCAAAGATCACTGTGGCTGAGCTTTTTTTTTAATCAATAAGTTTTTATTGAGTATTTCAAGAAATGGGTACAGAAAGGAAAAAGGGGGAAATGGGTAAATGGAGGAAAATGGGTTATACAACTTAAATCAATAAATAAGGGGTAGTAAGTGATATACATCTCATAGTGATATACAATCAGAAGATATAATTGTACAAAAGGATAAATAGGTACAGTATTGGACCTACTGGTTCTGTTAATGGTATAATCACCTCTAATATCATTTAAGTCACAGCTTATAAGGCCATATAGACCAGGATTTGTCAAAAGTCACACTCTGTAAAGAATTTAGTGCAATGAGGCGTTCAAAGGTATAGTTTCTGTTGACAGCTTTGACTATATCTGTCACATTCAAGGCCGTAGTGGATTTCCAATTACAGAGAATCATTAATCTCGTCTCTAGTAATATGTGTGTCACTACAGGTCGGAAGTCTTTATGAATTTTGTCAATGTTTAAATGTAAGATTGCTAATGCAGGGTCTGGGGGTGTAAGCATTCCCGTTATGGAGGAAATTAGTCTAAATATTTGATTCCACGTACTTTTAATTGTGGGGCAATGCCATAACATGTGTAGTAAAGAACCCGTGTGTCCACAAGCTCTCCAGCAAAGAGGCGATGTGCCGGGAAAGAATTTTGCCACCCTATAAGGTGTATAATGCCATCTATTGGCTAGTTTTATTGCTAGTTCCCAGTGCTTAACGCAATGAGAAGCTTTATGTATCCCTGTAAAGGCCTGTCGCCATTGTTCTGGTGAAAACTGTTTGCCCAGGTCACCCTCCCATTTGGTCATCGCTGTAGTTTTGATGAACGTATTTTTATCCCTTATTTGGTGGTAGAAAAACGATATACCTTTAGTGTTGTTGTTGGCGTGTGAGTAAAATTGCCATATTGCTTTTGGTACGTGGATAGATGGACTGGAGTGGGAATTAAGAAAACGCGTGATCCTTGTATATAGATGTTTCTCATTATTGGTGAGGTTGTATTGGGACTTGACCTGGTCAAATGTTTTCAATTGATTTCCGTCGTAAAGGTCTAGGATGTTATTTACCCTTTTGGTCATCAAAGAAGTAACTGTCAGTGATGGTATCTTTGTTTCTAGTAGGGTTATAGGTATAGTATATGGTAATGCTTGGTTATCTTTATGTTTTTGTTTGAGAAGGAATCTCCATGCTTTCAGTGAGATCTGTATAGGGGGAGTAAAAGCAGATAATTTCCATGGTAACCAACCATCACTCAACAAAAATAGGGTTAAATCTTTTATTGGGGCTAAAGCTTTTTCAATATCTACCCATAACGGTGGATCTTCAGTTTTGAACCATAATTTAGTCTGATCTAGTCTGACTGCCCAGTAGTAGTCACATAGGTCCACTAGGCCTGCCCCTCCTATTTTTTTGTGGAGTGTGAGGTTGTTTCTGGAGCATCTGGCTTTTTTACTATTCCATATGTATTTCCAGCTTATTTTCGACATTGTACGGATATAGTGGATAGGTATATTGATTGGTAAGGAACGAAATATGTAAAGTATTTGAGGTAGCAGCATCATCTTATATGCTGTGATTCTACCAAACCAAGATATTTCTTTGTTAGACATTTGTTTGATTTGGGCTTCCAGTGTGGTCATCAGTGTTTGCATATTTGCTTTAACCAATGTGGAGGTTTTATTAGTGAGTGTGATACCCAGGTATTTTATACTATTAGAGCTCCACGTATAGGGCAGTATTGTTTGGAGCATTGTACGTTCGTGTGGTAGGACACCCAGGTCTAGAATTAAAGATTTATTAAAGTTGACTTTATAGTACGATATTTCTCCAAATGTGTTAAGGATTGTATGGGCTTGCGATAATGATGTGGTAGGATTTGTCAGGAGAAGGATTACATCGTCAGCAAAGAGGTTTATGGTATGCATACTGGAGCCAAACTGGAAGCCTGAAATCAGGGGATGAGATCTTATAGTTTCAGCTAGGGGTTCTATCATTAAGTTAAAGACTGTTGGAGACAGGGGGCACCCCTGTCTTGTACCATTGGTAATATGGAATGTTTTAGATAAGAAACTGTGGCTGAGCTTTTTGAGATGTGGTTTGTCCTGGGTTGATTTGTCCAGCATATGATCAAAAGTAATGTTGGAGTCACCTCCTATAATTACTCTGCTTTCCAGTAGGGGGAGAGGGTTGACAACATGGATGCGAAGAAGTGTGCTTGGCCTTGTTTGGGGGCATAGTAGGAGATGATGGAGTATAACACCCCTTTAATGAGCCCTTTTATCAGAATGTATCTACCGTCTGTGTCCTTTACTGTGTGTGTGTACGAAGGATGGCAACCCCCCTTTCTTTGGAGTCTGCATTTGCTAAGTAGAAGGTGGGGAAGTTATGGTGGAGAAAGGATGGGGTGTAGCTGGTGGGAAAATGGGTCTCCTGTAATAGAACGATATCAAGGCTTCTTGCGTGATAACTTTGAAAGGCCTTCTGGCATTTGGAAGGCGAGTTGAGCCCCTGCGTGTTATGTAAGGCTATCTTGAGAGGCGTGGTGTGGGTTCAAGTCAGCCATGAGCGTAAGTAGGGGGTAGTGAATATGTACAGTATGAGGGGAGCTTACCTCTGCCTATGGAGATCGGGGAACATCCCTCGAGGACCTGGGAACATGTGGATACCCTGAAGATAGATGGGGAGGTATTCTCTGTGAAGGTTCCTGTAGGATGTAGTTGAGAAGGGTAGGGGAGTGGAGATAAGGCATAGGTAGATTAGGGAGGAAAAAAGAGGAGATGAGAAGAGCGATTATGATAAGAGAGATAATTAGTACAAAAAATACACACAAAAAAAATATATAGAGCCTAATAATGTAGCCACAGGACTGGCAAGCCTAGTCCTAGTCCGAACCCCCCGATAAGGGTGGGATCAGAGAGGATACAACTGCGTAAAGGGTTGTTTACCTGGTGTCACCAGAGGGGGGTGAATCCCTCTAGGGGTGGCATGTTGGGCCGCTCCGGTTGTCAGGTCCCCCTTTGGGGAAAAATATCATTGTGGGACCTAAGAAGGTGTGTGTAATGAGGAATAAACAGGTTCAAAACAGTAAAAAGCAACAGTAGAGTAAACCACACATTAACTGCAGAGTATGGGGGTCTCTGCAGGTGAAGGGAGGGGATAGGAGGGTGGTAGAAAAGCATTTGAGGAAGGAAAACTAGAAGGAGCATAACTTTGTGCACACAATCACTGTCAGGCAGATACCAGGCCTGCCAGAGATTGTGGCTGGATGGAAGGTAGGTATCTCAGTTATCCATTGTAGGGGCTAATGGGACTCTACACAATGAGACCAGAGGTCCATTGAGTTCATCAGTAACCAAATGTGTGTAGGGCAGTCCACTGCACAAACGAGTGGGGCCAACATTCAGCCCAAAAATTAGGGGTAAAACATCCCGTCAGGAAATCAAAGGAGAACAGCTCATCTTGGGGGTGAGAGACTTGGTGTCTCTTTGGAAGTTGCTTGTTCCACAGCGGGGTCAGCGGGCTACCCGGAGGGGGTCGCTTGGAGGAGTTTGTCTTGGCTGCTGGTTGCTGAGGTGCTAATTCTTGGGATATAAAACCTAGTTTCAGCAGCAAACGTTCGCTGTCTTGAAAGTTGGTGAATCTGTATGATTTGTCTCTGAATTGAAACTGGAGAAGGAAAGGGAATGACCAACAATATTTGATGGATTTCTGAGCAAAAATTTCAAGGAGAGGTTTGAGGGATCTCCTCTTTTGGATAGTGGTAGGGGAGATATCCGCAAAAATTTGGATTTTGTTTCCCTGGAAGGAGAGGCTGTCCATATTGCGGGTTCTTCTCATAATGTCTTCTTTAACGCCATAATAATGGGGTTTGACTACAACGTCCCTAGGGAGCCCATCTTGACCGGGGATCTGTAGGGCTCTATGTGCCCTGTCCAGTTCGAGTCTGTGGCCCTGGATGTCCGGAATAATGTCTTTGATGAAAAGTTTGACCGTGCCTGGTATATCTGTAACCGATTCAGGGATCCCCCTTATACGGAAATTGTATCTCCTGCTCCTATTTTCCAAATCATCAAATTTGGCTAGTGCAGCTTCAAGTTGATTTTGTAGCATTTGGATATAGGTGGTGTTTTTGTTGGTGCGAGCGGCTGTGTTGTCAATGGCATGCTCAATGGTGTCCATGCGGGCTCCCAGGCTCTGCAAATCAGCCTCAATGGTAGCTGTAATCTGAATAGCATTTTGGGCAAGGCCTGCAGCCAGCGTTTCAGAGAAGCTATGCAAAAGTTGATTCATGTCAGGGGATATACAGGCATCGTGGAGGGGGTCTGCTGGGGGCCTGCAGAGCCAAGGGGGAGTTCATCATGGGAGTGTGGAGGAGATCCCCCATTGTCCTGCTCAGCAGGGATTCGGTGGAGGCTCGGGAGATCCCCTGGGGGGTGCTGGCACTCACAGGTGTTGCCAGCAAGGAGGTAGGCTGCTGGTTTAGTGATGGAGGGTCCGCAATGGAGTCCTGATCCTCCATGCCTCCTCGTGTGTGCGCCGCGGCCACCATCTTGGATTGTGAAGGGGCTGCCAGGCCGAAATCCAGCTGGCAGCTAACTTCTTTCTTTTGGTGGCCGCCCGGCATGCGGGACAGTGCCCTGGATCTTCCGGGAGGTGTGGGGATCAGATTGAGGTGCGTCCCACTTGGTCTGATTGCTTGGGGGGCTGAGAAGGGCTAGAGCAGTGCGGAGCTCTCGGCTGCGCACTTCCATATGCCTTTTTTTTCTACTAATAAACTACATTAAAAAAAGAAAGGTTTGCTGCTGGGATTCTGGCCCTTGTTGCACAACCCCTTTCCTTCTTCCCTGCTGATGTATTCCCTACCTTTGTCTTCTGACATTTCAAATATACCTAATGCATTAACTCCATTGAAATTAAAGTGATTGTAAAGGATCGTTTTTTTTTTTTTTTTTAAATAACAAACTTGTCATAATTACCTCCACTGTGCAGCTCGTTCTGCACAGAGTGGCCCCGAACATACTCTTCTGGGGTCCCCTGGCAGCTCTCGTGGCTCATCCCTGCATCAGATAACCTCTTTGGAGAAGTGCTCTCCCGAGATGGTTACCTTGTGGCTGCTTTCCCGAGTCCAGCACTTGCGTCCAGAGACACGAATTCCGGACTCGGACCCACCCCCTTGGCCCCCGCATCATTGGATTTGATTGACAGCAGCGGGAGCCAATGGCTGTGCTGCTATCAATCTATCCAATCAAGAGCCGGGACCCCATGGAGAGAGGGACACCATTAAGGATACATTAAGGTGAAAAAACAAGAGAGTTTACAACCCCTTTAAGTGATATTTTCAATAATTTCAGGCAGATCTTGATTGTATCTACTATGTCACAAAGGTGCACTAATCTTTTAGAGTGAATGATAGTTACAATAAATTCACAATCAGTTATATTGCCCTTCATCACCTGGCTTTCTTTTCGGCAAATATTATTCTCCTCTCTCTAATATCAGGTGATCTGACTCCACTACAGGAGGCCTTCATGCCAGCTCTCAACCACCATTTATTCTAGTGTAATTGAGAAGCTGGATCACACACCTGTAAATCAAGTATGTATGTAAACGGATTCAACAGTCAACCTGTTACAAACATATTAGATATTCACAATATATTATATGTTTATAGCTGTATATATCAATACTTATGTAGCAAAGCATCAGTATTTATGTAATTATTTTAACCAAGGACTCCAAAGCAAACCAAACCATTTAAATCACTCATTGTTAGGGATGAGCCGAACACCCCCCCGTTCGGTTCGCACAAGGACTTGTGAACACGCGAACACCTTTAAAGTCTATGGGACATGAACATGAAAAATCAGTGCTCATTTTAAAGGCTTAAATGCATGTTATTGCCATAAAAAGTGTTTGGGGACCCGGGTCCTGCCCCAGTTGACATGTATCAATGCAAAAAAAGTTTTAAAAATGTCCATTTCTTCGGGAACAGCGATTTTATTAGTGCTTAAAGTGAAACAATAAAAATGAAATATTCCTTAAATATCATGGCTGGGGGGGGGGGGTCTCCTTAGTCTGCCTGTAAAGTAGCGCATCTTTCCCATGTTTATAACAATACCACAGCAAAATGACATTTCTAAAGGAAAAAATGTCATTTAAAACTGCTCGCAGCTGTAATGTATTGTCGGATCCTGGCAATATAGATAAAAATCATTGAAAAAAATGGTGTGTGGGCTCCCCCCAGTCCATTACCAGGCCCTTTGGGTCTGGTATGAATATTAAGGGAAACCCCACGCCAAAAATACAAAAAAATGACGTTGAAGGCCTCCCAAAATTCATAGCAGGCCCTTCAGGTCTGGTAAGGATATTAAGGGGAACCCCACACCAAAATTAAAAAAAAATAGCGTGGGGGTCCCTCAGGCACTATATACTCTGAACAGCAGTATATATACTATACGGCCTGCCCTATATACTCTGCAGAAAAATTGGGCCTTAGGTGTTGGTGGTGCCAGAAAACTATAACCCCTCACAGTTACTCTTGTTGGGTGCAGGAACGGGCCCTGCTGTGAAATATTATATCAAAAATTTTAATTACATGGCCCTGTTAAACAGGGGCAGAAAAATTGGGCCTTTTGTGGTGGTGGTGCCACAACACTGTAACCCCTCACAGATACTCTTGTTGGGTGTAGGAACAGGCCCTGGTGTGAAATATTAGATTAAAAGTTTAATTACACGCCCCTGTTAAATGGGCAGAAAAATTGGGCCTTGGGTGGCGGTGCCTAAACCAAAAATATTGTTGGAAGCTAGCATCATCAAGATTGAGAAGGAATAGGACAGTCAGCATAGGCATGTCTGTGTGTATGTCAGTATTACATTGTATATCCTTATATGTTGCGGTTGTTCAGGTGCTTATCTAATAGTTTCTTGAAACTATCAATGCCCCCCCGCTGAGGCCACTGCCTATGGAAGGGAATTCCACATCCTTGCTGCTCTTATAGTAAAGAACCCTCTACGTAGTTTGAGGTTAAACTTCTTTTCTTCTAATTTTAATGAGTGGCCATGAGTCTTGTTAAACTCCCTTCTGTGAAAAGGTTTTATCCCTATTGTGGGGCCACCAGTATGGTTTTTGTATATTGAAATCTTATCCCCTCTCAAGCGTCTCTTCTCCAGAGAGAATAAGTTCAGTGCTCACAACCTTTCCTCATAACTAATATCCTCCAGACCATTTATTAGCTTTTATTGCCCTTCTTTGTACTCGTTCTATTTCCAGTACATCCTTACTGAGGACTGGTGCCCAGAACTGGACAGCATACTCTAGGTGCGGCCAGACCAGAGCCTTGTAGAGCAGGAGAATTATCGTTTTATCTCTGGAGTTGTTCCCCTTTTTAATGCATGCCAATATTCTGTTTGCTTTGTTAGCAGCAGCTTGGCATTGCATGCCATTGCTGAGCCTATCATCTACTAGGACCCCCAGGTCCTTTTCCATCCTAGATTCCCCCAGAGGTTCTACCCCCAGTGTATAGATTGCATTCACATTTTTGCCACCCAAATGCATTATTTTACATTTTTCTACATTGAACCTCATTTGCCATGTAGTTTCCCACCCCATTAATTTGTTCAGATCTTTTTGCAAGGTTTTCACATCCTGCGGAGAAGTTATTGCCCTGCTTAGCTTATTATCGTCCACAAATACAGAGATTGAACTGTTTACCCCATCCTCCAGGTCATTTATGAACCAATTAAATAGGATTAGTCCAAGCATAGAATCCTGGGGGACCCCAAAACCCACCCCTGTCCATTCCGAGTACTCCCCATTTATCACCACCCTCTGAACTCGCCCTTGTAGCCAGTTTTCAATCCATGTACTCACCCTATGGTCCACGCCAACAGACCTTATTTTGTACAGTGAACGTTTATGGGGAACTGTGTCAAATGCTTTTTCAAAACCAGATACACCACATCTACGGGCCTTCCTTTATCTGGATGGCAACTCACCTCCTCATAGAAGGTTAATAGATTGGTTTGGCAAGAACGATTCTTCATGAATCCATGCTGATTACTGCTAATGATACCATTCTCATTACTAAAATCTTGTATATAGTCCCTTATCATCCCCGCCAAGATTTACATACTATTGATGTTAGCCTAACTGGTCTGTAATTCCCAGGGATGTATTTCGGACCCTTTTTAAATATTGGTGCTACATTGGCTTTTCAATCAGCTGGTACCATTCCAGTCAGTAGACTGTCAGTAAAAATTAGGAACAATGGTCTGGCAATTACTTGACTGAGTTCCCTAAGTACCCTCATGTGCAAGCCATCTGGTTAATGTTAATTTTCCCAAGTCTAATTTTAATTCTGTCCTCTGTTAACCATGGAGGTGCTTCCTGTGATGTGTCATGAGGATAAACACTGCAGTTTTGGTTACTGAAGCCCCCTGATTCCCTCGTGAAGACTGAGGAGAAGAATAAATTCAATACCTGCTCCATCTTCCCATCCTTTGTAACCAGATGCCCTTTCTCATTCTTTATGGGGCCAATATGGTCTGTCCTCCCTTTTTTACTGTTTACATACTTTTTTTTTTTTGCTCTTTCATGTTCATGTGTCTTTCATGTTCTATCTTAGCCATCCTTATTGCACCCTTACATTTCTTGTTGCATTCTTTATAAAGTCTGAATGCTGATGATGATCCCTCAACTTCGTATTTTTTTAAGGCCTTCTCCTTTGCTTTTATATGCCTTTTTACATTGGAGTTAAGCCATCCAGGACTTTTGTTTGCTCTTTTAAATGTATTACCCAATGGGATGCATTGGCTAAAGTCCTTATTTAATATGCTCCTAAAGCAAACCCATCTGTCTTCTAGCAAGGTTCGTAGTTTAGGGAAATTGGCTCTTTGGAAATTCAGGGTCTTTGTATTCCCCTTATGTTTCCTATTTGTGTGATTTACACTGAAGCCAATTGACCTGTAATCGCTGGTACCTAAATTGCCCCGTATTTCCACATCCGTGATCAGGTCTGTATTGTTGGTAATCAGTAGATCCAGTAACGCTTTATTTCTAGTTGGTGCGTCTACCATCTGACCCATAAAATTGTCCTGCAAGACATTTAGGAACTGGGGAGCCATAGATGTTCCCTCCGCCCAGTCTATGTCTGAATAGTTAAAATCCCCCATTATGATAACACTTCCCATCCTTGCTGCTAATCCAAATTGTGATAGAAGATCTGTCTCACCGTCCTCCCTCAGGTTAGGGGGCCTATAGCATACTCCCAGTATTATTTTCCCCTTAGTTTCATCCCTTTGGAGCTCTACCCATAAGGATTCCACCTCCTCCCTAGCTCCCTTAATGATGTCATCTCTCACATTCACTTGTACATTATTCTTGATATATAGGCATACCCCTCCCCCTTTTTTACCCTCTCTATCCTTACGATAAAGGGTATACCCTTGAATGTTTGCCAGCCAATCATGAGAGCTGTTGAACCAGGTCTCTGAAATTCCCGCAAAATCCAAATCCTCCTTTTACAACAGTATCTCTAGTTCACCCATCTTGTCCGCCAGGCTCCTGGCATTGGTAACCATGCCATGTAGTTTAGACCGGTCGCATATTATCCTCTTATTGGGTGTTCTGAGATTGCAACTAGGACTTGCTACTATACTTACCTTGGGTTTATGTGCTTTAGTCAATCTACCACTAATGCCCCCAATACTACCCTCTGGAATATGTTCCACGCTGACTATCTCTACCTCTGGACCCTCCCCCCATCGCCTAGTTTAAAAACCCCTCTAACTTTTTGGCCATCTTCATTCCCAGCTGATCTGCACCCTCCTCATTTAGGTTCAGTCTGTCCCTTCTATAGTACCGGTTATCGACTGAGAAGTCGGCCCAGTCCTCCAGGAACCCAAACCCCTCCTTACTACACCAGCTCTTCACCTCCTGCACCGTATTAGAAACTGTACAACGGCTGCACTGTATTGTATACTGTGTACACCACCAGAAGTGTAGTAGAAACTCTACACACTGTATTAGATACTGTGTACACTGCCTGAAGTGTATTAGAAAACTGTACACACTGTATTAGATACTGTGTACACCGCCTGCACTGCATTAGAAACTGTACAACGGCTGCACTGTATTGTATACTGTGTACACCACCAGAAGTGTAGTAGAAACTGTACACACTGTATTAGATACTGTGTATACCAGCTGAAGCGTATTAGAAACTGTACACACTGTATTGGATACTGTGTACACTGCCTGCACTGTATTAGAAACTGTACAACTGCTGCACTGTATTGTATACTGTGTACACCACTAGAGTGTAGTAGAAACTGTACACACTGTATTAGATACTGTGTACACCACCTGAAGTGTATTAAAAAGTATACACCACCGAATGCACTGATTATATAGCCTACACCGAATGCAGAGTATATATATCTCTATCTATCTATCGATAGATAGATAGATAGATTAGACTGTATCTATATATTAATACACCGCCTGAGGTGTATTAGAAACTGTACATACTGTATTAGATACTGTGTACACTGCCTGCACTATATTAGCAACTGTACAACGGCTGCACTGTATTATATACTGTGTACACCACCAGAAGTGTATTAGAAACTGTACACACTGTATTAGATACTGTGCACACCACCTTCACTGTATTAGAAACTGTACAATAGCTGCACTGTATTGAATACTGTGTATACCACCAGAATTGTAGTAGAAACTGTACACACTGCATTAGGTACTGTGTACACTGCCTGAAGTGTATTAGAAACAGTGCACCACCGAATGCACTGTAGATACAGGCTACATTGAATGCAGAGTATATATATATATATATATATATATATATATATATATATATATATATATATATAGTGGGAGATTAGCTTGTGGGGATCATCTTTTCTGGAAAACAAGGTCAGCGTGCAGGCAATTTCTTTAAAATCTGGCGGGTTGCCAGGTTTATTTAGTAGAGGTTTGCAAAGTAATAAAAACAAACAAAAAATAGTAAAGCAAATCCTTGCCATCCGGCGCTAAACTATACAGTAGTCTCCTCTCTATACGGTGTGGGGCTGGTCCCCATCACCCACAAAACATGTGTTAAAGCAAACCTTCTTTTTAAATCCAAACAGAGCTCTCTCTCTCTCTCAGATTCCCTTCTGAGTCTCAGGCCCGAGCTATCCTGTGCTCTCTTCCTGCTCATTTAAAGTCCACCTGAGCATAGACTCAAGTGGACCACAACATCCGGACCGGAACCAAGCCTGCCACAGAGGCTGGAGAAACCCGGGCCGGATTCTGTTTCAGTCTCTTACAACAGAACGCATGCAAGGTGAAATATATTGATTATCCATTACCTCACCTCGCATACCGTCACTTATCCTCCCCCCTGCTCAATCCCCTGCGGTTGAGCAATTGTCCCAAGCATACAGTGCATGCGGGAAAGGGCATCCGCATTGTTTTGGAGCTTGCCCGGCCTATGCTCTACTGTAAATTTGGGGCTGTAAAGCCAGGAACCATCTTGTCAGGCAGCCATTTTTCTCCCTGTCACACATCCACTTTAGGGGAGCATGGTCGGTGACCAGCTTAAATGACCTCCCCAACAAGTAATACTTCAGGCCCATTTAATAGCAAGACACTCCTTCTCGACAATGGCATAGTTTTTTTCATGCCTGGTCAGTATCCGGCTCATGTATACAACTGGGTGCTCCTCACCATCTCTGTTCTGGGATAGTACAGCACCTAGGCCCACCTCAGAGGCGTCTGTCTGTACCACAAACCCCTTTGTGAAGTTCGGGGTCACCAGCACTGGTAGTACACAAAGGGCCTGCTTTAACTTCTGAAATGCCTCCTCGGCTTCAGGATTCCATTTAACCATGACCGACTCTCTACCCTTCGTCAGGTCGGTCAGAGGGGTGGCAATGGTGGCAAAGTTGGGTATAAACCATCTGTATAACCCTGTAATGCCATGGAAAGCCCGAACTTGTTTTTTGTTTACCAGTTGGGGCCATTTTTGAATTGCCTCAATCTTATTGGTCTGAGGCTTAACCAGTCCCCAGCCAATAACGTACCCAAGGTATTTGGCCTCCTCCAGGCCTATGGCACACTTTTTTGGGTTGGTGGTGAAACCTTCTTCCTGAATCCGGAATCTACCACTGCTTGTACTCGGGGCAGGTGCTATTCCCAATCTGGGCTGTGGATGACCAAATCGTCCAAATAAGCGACTGTGTACGGACGATGTGGTCTCAAAGTTTTGTCCATAATTTGCTGGAACAATGCAGAGGCCCCATGCAGACCAAAAGGCATCCGCTTGTACTGAAATGAGCCCTCAGGAGTGGAAAAGGCAGTCTTCTCCTTGGCTGATTCAGTTAGGGGTATTTGCCAATGGCCTTTTGTTAGGTCTAGGGTTGTTATGTAGCAGGCCTGTCCCAACCTGTCCACGAGTTCGTTGACCCGAGGCATCGTGCATGCATCAAACTTGGATACACTGTTGAGTTTCCTAAAGTTGTTACAAAACCTGATAGTGCCATCAGGTTTTGGGACAAGCATTATGGGGCTTGACCAATCACTGTGGGACTCTTCTATCACCTCCAACTCTAACATATTTTTGATTTCCTTTGCGACTGCCTCTCGCCTGGCCTCTGGGATTCTATATGGCTTTATATTTACGTGAACCCCTGGTTCCTTCACTATATCATGCTGGATCACGTTGGTCAGTTTGGTAAGGGGGAGAAAAGGTTTCTATTTTTGTACACAAACCCCCTAACATCACTTTGTGGTGCCACGGACAGGGAATCTGTTATGGGGACGTCAGTTATCACCGGTACATGGTCTGTTGGGGCGGGGATGCGGACAATAAAGCCTCTCTGTCCTTCCAGGGCTTTAAGAGATTCACATGATAAATTTGTTGTGGTTTCCTTTACCCTGGTTGGTAGACTTTGTAGTTTACCTCCCCTACCCTTTCGACAACCTCACTTGGACCCTGCCACTTGGCTAGGAACTTACTTTCAACCGTGGGAACCAGTACCAACACTCTGTCCCCGGGGCTGAAAGTACGGACCTTGGCACCCTCATCATAGACCCTCCTCTGGGCCTCCTGGGCTCGCTCCATATGTTCTCATACCAAGGGCAGGACAGCTGCGATTCTGCATCAAGCAGATATGCACTATAATTCTTCTATATGGGGTGGCCTCTCCTTCCCACGTTTCTTTGGCGACATCTAGAAGCCCCCTGGGATGTCTACCATACAAGAGCTCAAAGGGGGAATAGCCTGTGGATGCCTGCGGAACCTTTGGTATGGCAAACATGAGATATGGTAGCAAAAAATCCCAATTTCTCCCATCTTTGTCGAACACCTTTTTCAGCATACTTTTCAAAGTTTTATTTAAATCTTTCCACAAGACCATCCGTTTGGGGGTGGTAGACAGAGGTACGGAGATGGGAGATTTTGTATAATTTACACAGTTCCTTGATAACCCTGGACATAAGTGGGGTGCCCTGATCGGTTAAGAACTTTTTTGGGATCCCCACTTGACTAAACACCTGGACTAACTCCTTGGCGATAGCCTTAGCGGAGGGGTTACGCAAGGCAATGGCCTCAGGATAGCCCGTTGCATAGTCCAGGATTACCAGAATATACTGGTGACCCCGGGCAGACTTCACTACCGGCCCCACCAGGTCCATGCTAATCCTCTCAAAAGAGACCTTGATTATTGGTAGAGGGACAAGGGGACTGCAAAAATGGGGTGACGGTGCCAACATTTGGCACTGGGGGCACGATTCACAGTACTCCTGACATCTGCATACAACCCTGGCCAGAAAAATCTCTGGGTGATTCTCTCCCTGGTCTTTTCGATACCGAGATGTCCCCCCATTATATGACCATGGGCCAGGTCTAGCACCACCCTGCGGAAGGGTTTGGGAACCAGTAGCTGTTCTTCCTCGTCCTCTCTGTGTTTTACCACCTGATACAGTAAATTGTTTTTAAGGGCCATGTAGGGAAAAGACACCCCCCCCCCCAGTTAGGATCTACCAGTTCCCCATCCACCATCTTAACGTTTTCTCTGGCTCTAATGAGGGTGACATCTTGCAGTTGGTCGGTACAGAAATCCTCTCTCCTGACCTCTAAGTTGGGTACCATATTCTGGCTACTCTCCTTGTCAGGGTCAGAGCTGTTCTCCTGTTCATTACACTTGGGCCGGGAGCTAGCTTCCAGGTCCTCCGGCTCCCCAGCCATGACAGGGAAATGAAAAAGATCTCCGGCTTCCTCGATCCTCCCAACAGCCTCCCCTTCCCTTTGGCAAAAAGGGTCTGGTGAGACCTCCCGTGCTTCTCCAGCAGGGGGAGCTCTATCTACCAGCCTCCCTTTGCTCTCCCATAATCTCCAAAAATGGGGAAAATCTCTCTCCCCACTAAAGCTTCATGAAGCAGTGAAGGCACCACCCTCACTGAATGTGTCACACTGCCCCAAGGGGTATCAACCTCAACCACCGCTGTCTGATAGTCCCCAGTGTCCTCATGGATGCATATTACCCTGATAGTACTGGGGTATAGTTTTGTGGGGTTTTAACAATCATTTCTGACTAGGGTCACCACACTACCATAGTCTAGCAGGGCTGTGAGTGGCTTTCCATCCACTGAAATAACACACATTTGTTTTTCGATGCAACTCTGGCATGATGCAATACATGCGATCTGTGCAAAAAGATATATGCGTCTTTTCATATAAGCATAATCGCATTTGTCAGGGAAAATCTAAACTTCTCCCTATAAGCATATCATTTCTTTGCGCTTAAAAGCACAAAAAGCTCTCTTATATAATGCCGGGAAAGCGCGCTCATTTATCTCTCCAAGTAACACAAACAGACGTTGGTATCACTTCAAGCTCCGTGTAAAATCCTGAGCAAAATAGCCAAGTGGCTTTTATTTATACTAAACACATGGATAACAAAAGAGGCTGCTGACTTCAGAATCAGCCAATCAGACACTTGTATTCATTCAAAAGAACCAAAGACACACATGCATATAATCAAATATAAAAGCAGTAGTGACGAGTGCAGACGGTGGTGTGCAAAACCATGCAGCAAGCACATGGCTTTGAACACAGCCGTGTGCACATTCCCACTGCTACCAGTGATGCGAGCCGTACTATACCATGGCCCAGTGGGCCATAATATTGTATGGTTATACTATGGTTCCCAAGGTACGCAAACTTGTTTACTTAGGAGTTGAAATGCAGTCGCCATGGAGTGGCCAGTTCCTTGGAGAGACATAAACAGACATCCTTAAAAAGGTAAACAGATCCACCGTGTCCACGGGAAGGTTTCCGCATCCAATGGTCTTCCACCAGCATCTGTATGTGCGAATACCCTCAAATGAGAGTATTGCAGCAAAACAGACACTGGGGGGCATCTGACAATATACATAAATAAAATTTTCCACAACAGCTCCTCCTCTTTGTCATATCCTCCCATGTGTCCCTCGATGAATCTTGATCTTCTTCTTACACCTGGAAATGTATCAGTCCTTACAGTCCATATGAGTCCATAAAAAAGGAAAATGCGGCTTGACTTGTAGATTTTGTTCTTCAGGAGGAATGACTTATAAGGAGGACACGACATGGTGAGCTGTAGTAATCGCCGGTCGATCTGGGATCCTCTGTGTCTCGTACGTGGGCTGGGCTTCGGGGCGTCTCATCTCGGTGAGGAAGATGTGGTCATCTGCTCTGGCTCTGGTCACGCGTCCAATCAGGCAACAGGAACACCTCATCACGACATATAGAAGGAATAGAAATAAAAACAACATGAGTATATATACCCCTACTTCCTTCAACCATGATCCGATGGAAAATAAAAAATCCCCCAAGTTTCCCAAACCCTTAAAAGGATTCCAACCTTCACCAGCTATAGCTCTGGCTTTGCCTTGTAGGGATCTAAACCTTATCCATATGGGCCTGAACTTTGTCACTACTATCCCTGATCCAGATATAACAATCTTTACTTATGAATTCCCAGAAACCCCCTTGGACTGTGGGAACTTCCTTGTAGCTTCAACCGTTACATGAAACATCCCATCCTCAATGGATGAGAAATTGTTCAAGCGTTTCATAAGCTCAAGCCCCCACCGTGTACAAGCAATTCCCTTCCAGCTGTCCCTGCCATTCTTACCTTCTCTCGCGCCATCAGATCCTCACGATCGGCCACGACATAAGATGCTGGGACGAGTTTCATCAGCACACATGAACCTCTTGCCTTACGGGAAATTACCTTATAAGCTGTAGATCCGCATTAATACCAAACTTCAGTTGTAGCACACTTGTGGACTACCTCGTTATCCCGATACCAAAGCTGGCAAGAACCAGAGCTATTGTTAAAATTATAATTAATTTTACCCTCTATGAATGTTCTGTTAAGTTCTTTTGACAGGTGTCTGTTTGGATTTTACTAGTCTGTCAAAACTCTTCACACCAATATGAATGTCACGTAGCATGTACCGCCGTCATCGCTGGGGCACTAGTAGACCCGACCATGTGTCCTGTTCTCTTTCTTAGCTAGTTGGGATGCTTTTCATCGTTACCCTTGCCAAAATGTATTAAACAAAAAAATATAAATGAACAAAGATACTCCTCTACTCTTTTGTGGTTGATCCGCTTCTTGCAGTGTCTGGCGTGGTCTCATCCCTCAAGCTTCTTTACAATGACCCAGTCACCTGGTTGGGAAGAATGTAAACTGGTTATTGTGTCAGGGTCCAGGATGGACTCGTGAACCCTGTGGTGGACCTTTTGAAGTTCATGTTACAGTGATTGCACCCACCCCATCAGCTGAGAATGTAGGTGACAGCTAATGAGGAAAGTACAATTCTGTTTTTGGTTGACCTTCAAACAAACCTCATATGACAATAACCCAGACATCAGGACTGTGGTCACTGCATAACCTGTGCGTGGCTTACCATCCGGGGTGTAATACCTGGAACCAGTGACAAAAAGGTTCTTAGCATCTGGGATGGGAGCCTCCTTCACCAGACTGCTGCTTGCTGATTCAAATTCCATCAAAGAAAGACAGTCTTGGCACAAACTTGGTTAGAATTAGAGCGGTTAGTATTATTGGTTTGAAAATGTGTTATTCTCACCACTCTCATCCCCCCTTTTCTTCCCTCCTCATTACAAACTGGAGGAAGACATGCAGGGTTTAGAATGGTGCAGAATAAAACAATGAAATAGCCTATGATACTTTTACCTTCTTATACACCTGTACACACACTTCCAGAAACTCTTTGGACCTGAAAAGATACTTATAAACAAAGGTTCCTTCAAAGAATGGTAAACAATACAACATTCGTGTACATTGGTAAATTGTCACTGACATTCCACAAAACCGATAATAACTAAACCCCCTGTAAGTCTTAATTTCACGTTTTTACTTAAAATACAACAGCCGCGACACGCAAGAGGGCTGTCGCGGTAGGTTCAAACATCTTGTTACCACATACAAACAATGAAACAAAGACAAACATTTAGATACAAATGTGGGGGAGATATTTTATAGTTCCCAAAAACGAAAAAAATAAAAACGACCAGATGGAATGCTGCCTTCATTCTTTTAGCGATAGAAAAGAATACAATTTGAAAGGCACGAGAGCATTTCAAAATCTTTGCATGGACCAGCCACACAAAGTTCAAAAACAGGCCTGTGTATTTTTAATCACACAAACGTGTACTACGCATCCATCAACTCACTCAACATTACAGATTTCTGAAGCCGCAGTCGCGCTACATCAACTCCAGAGGGATACCCAAAATAGTATCCTTGGACCACTTATGTCAATCTTTCTGGAGTTTAATGGCCTTTTCCTCAGAACTCAGATTTCATGTATTATGTAGCTGTCTGACTGGGGTGCATGGACGACCTATTGCCCATGACGATTCAAATCGCTTTTTTTTGGCGAACTCTGCGTCCAGAGAACCCTGCGCTTTATTTTCGGAGCGATTATGGTTTGCGCCTTTGTCACCATAATCGACCCCCGCATTCCGATTATTCTACACGGCCTGAGCGGGGCTGTTAGCGTACTACTCCTCACGTTTATGCTAATACAATCACGAACTGGAATTCCGACTATTATACACGGCCCGACCAGTCTCACGATATACAGCCCTCTAAACGTGTTCGTCCGACAACTACAAAAACAGCATGAAATCCTTCGCTATTCAAAACAAAAACAATCTTATGGCTTCCGTCTGTACCTAGATATTACAATAACTTGGATGCCTCCTGTTTGCTCTCTACCCAAAACTGTATTACAGTATAAACCTTCATTTAATTTAAAAATAAAAATGATTTTGTCTTTCCAAACACAAGTCAAAAGATGCCAAGCCCCTCCCACCAACTTCCTGTTGCATACCTGAGTAGGAAGAGGGAGGGGGAGGGGAAGCCTCAAATAGCTTCATATTTTGTCTATCAAGACATTAGAAAAATCTATGGCTAACATCAACAGATAAAAACTCTTTGTCCCGGAGTGGTTGGAATAAGCCCCCATATTGCAAATGGGAGGGAATCCCCCTTGACTCACATATCCCCTAGGAAAACCAAAAGTTTTGACGGAAATACCACACAACAGTGTAACAAAAAGCCAAAAACTGAAACTCCTGCAAAAAGATGGCTGAAGGAGTTCTTTTTCCTTCCACGGCAGCCACAAAAAAAATGGCACCATTAACACATGAAATTTAGTTGTTGATCCTGCCAAAATCTAGATTTCTTCACTAGAAACATAAACTTCTTTAAAACAACTGGAATAAAAACTAAATGATTCTACTGGAACTGGAATTCAGTACAAAACCAGAGATATTTCGCTCGAGACTAAAATCAGCAGAAACAAAAAGGCAGTTGCAGCAATTGAAAAATGGTCCACGCAAAATGGTGAATGAAACCCGGACTACAGAAAAATGGCCGACATTAACAAATGACAAGACAAACCAGGATTTCTTCCTACAAAAACTGACTATACAATTGAAACACCAATTGAGTCACCAATATTAACACTTATCCCTAGACAAACACTTTAGGCTATGTCAATTAGGGCCTATACTGAAATATAGGTATATTTAACGAAACAATATTGGGTGGCACAGTGGTGTAGTGGTTAGCACCCCCGCCCAGCATCAAAAAGGGCAGCTGGCTTGAATTCCAACCATGACACCACCCGCCCGGTCTCTGCATGTCCTCCCTGCGCCTGCGTGGGTCTCCTCCGGGCACTCGGGTTTCCTCCCACACTCCAAAGACTTGCTGGCAGGCCAATTGGCCTCCATCCAAAATTGGCCCTAGTACATGAATGCAAACCGGGGACCCCGGACTGCGGGCTCCCCGAGGGCAGGGACCGACGTGAGCATACGATGCACGTGTGGAGCCCTGCGCAAACCGATGGCGCTATATGGGTACCTTTAAACTAATATGAGCATCTCAATGAGACACAATGCACAGGGACAACAGCAGACACCCACCCACACTCAGGATGGACTGATGTCTCCACTCAAACCCCACGAACCATGCAATTATGTAATATATCCAAAACGCCAAAGTTACATAAAACATGAAAAAAGTCTTAAACAATACACTCTTGTCGCAAATACAACACAATATCTAACTCTGAGAGTTAGAAAGTCAACAGAAACTCCCCCCATGTTATTACCTAGAAACCTGAGACCCCCCACAGGGTGTAAACAGCCCCTATTGTGATGTCCCAACAACACATGGGCACTTGGATATGCGACAGGCATTTCAACTTAAAACCAAACCCTTTAAAAATATTTTTACACTTATGGGGACATGTGACTTGGTCCCATACAAAGGTAAAAATCACAATTCATCCATTTCTATTTCTCATATACATCACAAACATATCACACAGCATACAATTACACAGCCTTCTCAGTCATACACAACATACAATTACACAGCCTGCTCAGTCATACACAACATTCACTTTAGGTTTGTATTAAATGGGACCTATAGAGGATTTAAATATAGGTGCTTCCCCAAATAATAGACCTACTTACAATGACAAAAGTATAACCTACAATAAAAGTCCCGTCATTATACAGAGAGCGACAAAAAAACAAAAACATAAGGTTCTTTGCCTGGCAGATCTTACCTCATACAGCGGACAGAGAATCAAGATCCCAAACACAGAACAGCAAAAATGTTCAAAAAACTTGAAGTATGGTTGTCTTACCATAGGCCGGCCTTTGCTGGTTCTGGTTCTGGAGGTCTCTTCCCCCTCGAGGTCCGCTGAATTTAGAAGATCTGTTGGCTTCCTTTCTGGCTCGCCATTAATGTCAGGGAAAATCTAAACTTCTCCCTATAAGCATATAATTTCTTTGCGCTTAAAAGCACAAAAAGCTCTCTTATATAATGCCGGGAAAGCGCGCTCATTTATCTCTCCAAGTAACACAAACAGACGTTGGTATCACTTCAAGCTCCGTGTAAAATCCTGAGCAAAATAGCCAAGTGGCTTTTATTTATACTAAACACATGGATAACAAAAGAGGCTGCTGACTTCAGAATCAGCCAATCAGACACTTGTATTCATTCAAAAGAACCAATGACACACATGCATATAATCAAATATAAAAGCAGTAGTGACGAGTGCAGACGGTGGTGTGCAAAACCATGCAGCAAGCACATGGCTTTGAACACAGCCGTGTGCACATTCCCACTGCTACCAGTGATGCGAGCCGTACTATACCATGGCCCAGTGGGCCATAATATTGTATGGTTATACTATGGTTCCCAAGGTACGCAAACTTGTTTACTTAGGAGTTGAAATGCAGTCGCCATGGAGTGGCCAGTTCCTTGGAGAGACATAAACAGACATCCTTAAAAAGGTAAACAGATCCGCCGTGTCCACGGGAAGGTTTCCGCATCCAATGGTCTTCCACCAGCATCTGTATGTGCGAATACCCTCAAATGAGAGTATTGCAGCAAAACAGACACTGGGGGGCATCTGACAATATACATAAATAAAATTTTCCACAACACATTGCATAGGTTCATCATTGAGAGGACAGTTTGCAGCAATATGCCCTAATGCATGGCAATATAACAGTGTATGTGCTCTACCCCCAGTCCCCTTAACGTTCCCAAAGACCTTCCTGGCTTTTTTGGCCAGTCTCCAGGTCTAGGACCCACAGTCTCATTAGCTGTAACAGCAGTCTTATTAATCTTCTCCATGCTCTTGAACCCTGGTAGAGTCTTACCAGAACCGCTAGGCGATCTTGCACCCCTAGACACACCGAAGTGGGGCGTAGACGGGTTCACCAAGACCTCAGTAGCAGTGTACCTCTCCATTAGGTGCGCCAATTGGGTTGCAGTTTTGGGCTCCCCCTGTCCGACTCATCTCCTCAGAGCAGCAGGGAGCGCACACAGGTATCGGTCTATTACCAAGCGTTCCATGATCTGAGGGCCTGTCAAGGTCTTTGGCTACAACCAATAACTGGTGAGGTGGACCAGGTTGAACATTTGAGAATGGGGTGCCTGGTCGCTGGAGTAGGTCCACTCCATGGACTGCCATGGTGACACCCAAGCGCGCTAGTATCTCTGTCTTCAGAGTCTCAAAGTCCTGGGCCTTATCCGGTTCCAGATCAAAGTAGGCCTTTTGAGGTTCTCCTGTCAAAAATGGTGCTAACAGACCCGCCCACTGTTCTTTTGGCCATCCTTCACGGACAACGTCTGTCTCATAAGTCGCAAGGTATGCCTTGACATCATCAGCAGGTGTCATCTTCTGTAGGTGGTAGGAGGCACGTACCAACTTTGGTTCCACTGGCGCAGGAGGTGCGAACCCCTTTTTTCAATTCCACCAGAGCCGCTGCGAACTGCTGGTCCATCTCCTGCTGAGCCGCCTGATGTGCTGCAGCGATAGGTTGGTTTTTGATTGGCGGTTGGTTTCCCGCTGAGCTGCAATGGCCTGTAGCAGGGCCTTTACCATTTCCTCCATCTTTATAAACTGCCCGCTGAGTCCACCACGTGTGAGAGATTAGCTCGTGGGGATCACCTTTTCTGGAAAACAAGGTCAGCATTCATTTTCTTTAAAATCTGGCGGGTTGCCAGGTTTATTTAGTAGAGGTTTGCAAAGTAATAAAAACAAAAAATAGTAAAGCAAATCCTTGCCGTCCGGTGCTAAACTATACAATAGTCTCCTCTCTATACGGTGTGGGTCTGGTCCCCGTCACCCACAAAACATGTTGTAAAGCAAACCTTCTTTCTAAACCCAAACAGAGCTCTCTCTCTCATTCCCTTCTAAAGCCTTGTATACATGGTCAGATTATTGGACGAATTTTCGTCAGTTTTTTGTTTAATGCTAGTCTCAAATCGAAAGCGAAGAGGGTACTCACCATCAGAAGATTTTCTGACAACAGAATTCAACGTTAGAAGTAATGTCATGTGTTGATTTGTTTTGTATGTGTTCTTTCATTTCTAAACATGCCTAGTCTTGCTCTTTAGATTTGTTTTGTCAGAAAACCGTGTTATTGAAAAGAAAATCGGACATTGTGGTCACATCAGACAAAAATTTTCAAGCCTGCACATCCAGTTTTTGTCTACCGAAAATTAGTAATCGGCTGTCAAAAGCAGCATACTAACGATCAGAAAATTGGCAGATCGTTCATCGGAATTTATCTTCAGATTTTCTGACCATGTGTACAGGCCTTTAGTCTCAGGCCCGAGCTATCCTGTGCTCTCTTCTTGCTCATTTAAAGTCCACCTGAGCGTGGACTCAAGTGGACAACAACATCTGGACCAGAACCAAGCCTGCCACAGAGGCTGGAAAAACCCAGGCCGGATTCCGCTTCAGTCTCTTACAACCGAACGCATGCAAGATGAAATATATTGATTATCCATTACCTCACCTCGCATACTGTCACTATATATATATATATATATATATATATATATATATATATATATATATATACATATACTAGACGGTATATATATATATATTTATATACTACCTGCACTGACTGAATATAGAGTAAACACTGAATATAAAGCCTATGCTAAATGAAGAGTGTGTGTGTGTGTGTGTGTATATATATATATATATATATATATATATATATATATATATATATTAGACTGACTGTGTATATATATATATATATATATATATATAAAAAATCAAATACACTGCCACTAACTGAATAACCTACCTGCTTAATCTAACTCAAGCTATCTCTCTGTGCATGCCAACAACACTACACGCGGCTGCTATGTAATCAGCCTTTTATAGTGTGGGTCGTGGAATTGAGCCATGATTGGCCAAAGGCAGGGCTCTCTCTCTCTCTCTCAGCAGAGCGTGCTGGGATTGGCCAAAGCATGCAGGTCAGGTGCATGCTTTGGACAATCATCATACAGCAATGCTCTGCGATCTCGCAGTGCATTATGGGGCATTCCGCGGGGCTCTAATTTCCCGCGAACGCCCCATATGTTCGGTTTGTTTTAGAAAAAACGGGCTCATCCCTACTCATTGTTTTTGAAGGAGCCTACCATCCCCTGTCTCCTCTCCACCTCAGTCATGCAGACACACAGTCACTGGATTCCATTTGAACAGAAACCAGTTTGCCTCTTAGGATGTTTTGGTTTTTGGCAAGAAACCATAGCATTATAAGGTATCCCATGCAGAAATGCAAATAGTGACCAAGGCAAATTTGAAATTCAATGCCCCAACACTGCATGAAAATGTTAACCATTATTCCACCAAGTATTTAAAAATATATGGGCCAAAGTCATTTTACATTCATTCGTGTCAGTGGAACTTTGTTTTGGAAAAACATAAAAAGGTACAAACACAAGAATCTGAACAATACTGTATCTGGATGCAAGCTTCAATTGCCAGAAATGTTCCTAACACAGACTGTTTTATAAAACTGACATGGAAAGCTTTCTTGCACGTTTAATACATTAATATCACTGCCCTATAACCTTAAATGAGATCTAATTTATACTAATAAAACAATGCCTCTTATCAAAGGAAATGTCCTCACTGCTAGAACTTGTTGTTTTCACACTTTATCTACAGAACGCAGAAAATTCCATTCAAAGAAATGTGAAGTATGGACAGCAGAGGCTGCATTCTTGATGAATGACTATACATATTGTTTCTAACATAAAAACAACTGATAAGCCCATTAAGTTTATTTATGACATCATTATTGATAATAATGATTTTATGATGTTAAATTTGGTACTTGCTTTTCCTACATCTCTTGTTTATTGAGATACCTGGTTTTACAGACAAAACTTGATCTGTTTGCTTGGATCTTTCTACTTTCAGTACGAAAACAAGCGATATTCTGAGGATAGCAAAGCAAAAATGTGATTATATATGGGAAACATGTTGGCACTGTGGATCTTGCTGCTATGCGTTGTCAGTGTTTTTGGATGCACAGCTCAAGCATACATCATTTGGGATTCCATTACTCCCATGTCTGAAGCAATTGCTAACCACTGGGTACTGCTCATATATTTAACACATACTGTATGTAGTAAAATGTCTGTTTTTCAGTGTGTACGAAAACTGTCAAAGACTAGTAGAAAATCAACTGACCATGTAGGTTACTTTAAGGGTGCACTTACACTAGGCATGATTGAACTGAACTATGCCCAAGTTTGAATGTCCCCCTTCCCCGCTGGTCTGCACTCACACTGGGTTATAAGCAAGTGTCCTTGGGCACATATGCATCATCACCTCTGCCAGCCTGACCATTGTGATCCCTGCTTCTGTGCTCATCTACGGAAAGTTCTATGCTCAGGCATTGTTTGAACTCACACTGAAGTGACCCATGCCGAACCACAAGTGAACCATGCCTGGGACAACCTCTTCCAAGTGGTCCAGGGCACTTATCCAATACACTTCTCCATTCCAGGACACCTGACAGAGAATTCACACTACACAATCGAACCAGATCAAAGGGTGAACCATGCTCAGGGTTAATTAAAACTGCCAGTGTGAGTGCACCCAAAGTCAACTGTAGGACCTATTTACTGATATAGGCTTTAAAAGTGGCTCACAGTGCTTTGGATGCAATGACTGCAACTGGCAAACGTCATACCATTTAAAAAAGCAACTTGTGTTCCTTCTTATGCCCTGTACACACGATCGTTTTTTCAGTCGGAATAAACTCTGAAGGTTTTTCCAACAGAGTTCAGACGGAATTTCGCTCAAACTGTCTTGCATACACACGGTCACACCAAAGTCCAACCCTCAAGAACGCGGTGACGTACAACACGTACGACGGGACTAGAAAAAGGAAGTTCAATAGCCAGTGCGCCACCCTTTGGGCTCCTTCTGCTAATCTCGTGTTTATCTTGTGTTAGTAGAAGTTTGGTGAGAGACGATTTGCGCTTTTCAGCTTTCGTGCTTTTCAGTCCGTTACTGCTCTTCAGTTTGTGCTTGTTGGTTTGTATCTGCTTATCAGTGCATGTAGTCAGTTCGCATCTGTTTTTTAGTGAGTTCTTGTCCACTAGTTTCTGATTTTCAGCTCGCTCTTCAGAAGCCTTGCTGTTCTTTAGTTGAGGGGACGTACTCGTCGTAGAGTTTGTGCTGTGTGGGGGCTTGGTGTTGATGTTCATACTTGGAACAAAGCCCAGTCCATGAACAGGGTGGGGAGGAGTTCATGGACCAAGAATTGGTTACTCCAGTGTGACCAATTTTCTCATATGCCTTTGCTTTGTGAGATCCAGGAGAATAATCCTGATGATTTCAGGAACTTTTTCAGGATGATGGACCCCATTTTTCTCCGTCTGTTGGCTTTGCTGACCCCTTATATTAGCAGGCAGGAGACCTGCATGCGGCAAGCCATCACTCCAGAGCAGAGGCTAGTCACCACGTTGCGGTACTTGGCGACTGGGAGAAGTCTGCAGGACCTCAAGTTCTCGACAGTCATCTCCCCCCAGGCTCTGGGGATCATTATCCCAGAGACCTGTTCTGCTATCATTCAGGTCCTGCAGAAGGACTATATTAAGGTAAGATTTCTCCTTTAACATCACATTATATGTATTTAATTTTTGCTAATGTATTGTATTTCTTTCATCATTCCCTAATCACCATGATTGTAATATTCTGTGAATGTCCCCTTTATCCTCATGCATGCTGGAAGTTTTTAAATGCTCCTTTTTTGGCCTACATGCATATTTGCCTTCAATAACCTCCCCAGCATGCTATCCTGGGACCATATATACCTAGCCTAGTCACGTAACAATTTATTTTGTCAGCTCCATTGTACTGCTTTACCCTAAACACCCCCTAAAATGTGTACACATGTTATTGTTGTCCTTAAATTCAGGCAGAGTGCCAGAGGCTTTTTTTTGGGTCCCAAACTCAATTAGAACACCCCCTCCTAAATTTTTTACAATGGGCCATCAGGGGGGGGGGGGGTGGAATCTGATAAGTGGACCTTATATTTTTGTCTTTAAATACTCCTTAAAATAAATGTTATACTGATGTTGGCCAAGAATGTTTTTGTGTAATCCGCTTACAATGTTACGTGCAAAAGTATTATTTTTTTTCATTTCTGGTTTGACTCCACAGTTTCCTTCAATGCCACAGGAATGGCAGACCGTGGCCTCTCCTTTTGCCGACCGTTGGGACTTTCCCAACTGTGGAGGTGCTATAGATGGGAAGCACGCCCACATCGTGCCACCACCCCATTCAGGGTCTTACTATTCCAATTAAAAGGGTTTTATTAGTATAGTGTTGATGGCGGTGTTGATGGCGGTGGTGTTGGCAAAATATGAGTTCCTCTATGTGGACATGGGGAAGAATGGCCGGATGTCGGATGGAAGAGTCTTCGCCCAGACCGAGTTCTACCAACGTCTCCAGACTGGTTGCCTGGCATTGCCACCTGCTGCGGACAACGTTGAAGGACTCCCGTTCTTCTTTATTGCTGATGAAGCATTCGGTCTGGGCGAGCACCTGATGAGGCCATTCCCCCAGAGGACCCTCACCCCCGAGAAGAGGGTTTTTAACTACCGTCTGGCCAGAGCCAGAAGAGTCATTAAGAATGCCTTCAGGATAATGGCCAGTCGGTTCCGCCTGTTTCTGACAGCAATACATATGGCAAACTACAAAATTAACCACATCATCTTATCCTGCTGAATATTGCACAATTTTTTAAGGAAAAATGCCCAAAATTATGTTGCCTCAGTTGGGCCTGAGGCCGGACTTCCTGCGAATCCCCTGACGGGCCTGGACACTGGCCGTCCTGGCTTGGCACCCCAAAGCACCCGTGAAGTTCGGCAGAAATATGTAAATTATTTTACGGGTAGGGGGGCCATTGCTATGCCAGACAATGTCTAAATTTTTAATAAAAAAAAAATTATCTGATACAAGCAATAAAGAAATTTCAAGATTTTGTTTCTTTTTAGCTGTCTCCTAGGTTCTCCTAGTGCACTTGTAGTGCCAAGTGCCAAGTGGATTTTCCTTTAGTAAATAAGTAATTGTCACTGTAAACACAAAATTACTTACAAAACTGGTATTGAGCATTGAAAGAAGAAGCCACATATTGTTTATCAAACTTTTTACTCTGTGCACATTCACATGTGCGTTATAAAAATTTTTTGGAAAAAAAATTTTTTTTTCTCAAGTTTTTTACATTTTTTTATTTTTTGGTATAAACAGGCATGTTTCAAAACATAACATACACAACTCCGGAACTTATAAAGTTCAACGTAGTAAAAATTAAGGCGGGAGGGGGGCGTGACCGGATGCTGAGGTGAGGGAGAGCGATGCAGCTGGACCTGACCCCCGCCCCTCGCTTGCACTCCCGCTCCTGAGACAAGGACGCTGTATGGCTGGGGAAGGACGCTGAGGAGAGGGGAACGCCTGAAGCATCTGGGGGCTGTAATAGCTGTGGCACACTTCCCGGTTATACGGCGCTGTGACACGCTGTCACGCGGTCTGGACGGAGCGGAGCTGTGCTCACATACACTGGGCCGGTGACAAGCAGTCATGACGGAGCGGAGCTGAATTCACATACAGCGTGTCTATGACCAGCTGATTGCACACAGTACACAGCACTCCTGAGAAGGACATCGGCGGCGCTCAGCCCAGTGAGAGAGGGGGGCGCTGAAATCCAGGACTGAACTGGGGTGTTGGAGAGCCCTTAAGGAACAGCATCACCCAAGCAGCAGAGGAGCCTATCTACAGCACTGGAGCGGGTGAGTAGGTGGTTATTTACTTACTCACCTGCAGTATACCAGCTTATAAAGACTTGTCTTTATAGAGGCCCATACAGTACATATAGCTAACAACTTGGTGGAGGAGAAGAAGTATATCCCCAGGCCAGAGTGATATCTAGCATCACGGTGGGAATAGTAACCGGGTGACATGACGAGGAGGAAGGGGATGGAGGATGGACAAGCGCAAGAGGGATCGGGGGCTCCTGGACCTCGTGGTACGAAGGAAAAGGGGAACCAAGTGGCAGCTAAACTGGAGCGCTTTGCACACACCCCGAATCAAACCCCCAAAAAGGCGAATAGCACAGGGGCAGCCCAGCATCAAATTGGCCACCCTGGGAGGAGAAGTCAGGCCCAAGAGAACGGGCCTACGGTAGCTATATCATCAGCAGGCCCAGTAGTAGCAGGAGGAGGCCCAGATAAACAACAGGTCTTGGGTCCAGAAGGGGCAATAGGGGGAGGGCAAGGTGACCTGACCAATGAAAAAGGGCCATCCCTAAATGACATTTTCTTGGCTGTCAATAGCTGTAAACAATCAATTAATGAACTGTCCGAGCAGCTTAAGGGCATTAGAGATGAACTGTTAACTGTCAAGGGAGATGTGCGCGCAGTATGCATACGAACAACAGCACTGGAGGAAAGGTTCAGTCAAATGGAGGACGAGGTATTTCCTTTAAAACAAGAAGTAGCACTCATGAAAATTCAACTGAGGGACTGCCTACAGCAAATGGATAACATGGAAAACAGGCTGCGCAGGGAAAATTTGAGGGTACTTGGGCTCCCAGAGGGCTGTAAAGGTAACAATCCCATCAAATTTATGGAGGAGTGGCTGAGAGAGAAATTCGGCAGGGACTCATTTTCTAACACCTTTGCCATAGAGCGCGCACATAGGATAGCACCCAGGACCTCAGTTCCAGGGGGCCATCCTAGGCCTTTTATTTTTAAACTTTTATGTTTTCGTGACAAGGTCACTATCCTGCAGAAGGCAAGAGAATTAGGAAATATCCAGCATAATGGTGCCAGGATCTCGATATACCCGGATTTCTCCCCCGAGCTACAGAGGCAAAGAGCGAGACTGTAAAAGAAAGCTTCAACAACTAAGAGTTAATTACGCGCTATTGTATCCGGCACGGTTGCGTGTCACGGCTCTGGGGGAGGTCAGGTTTTTTTCTACCCCTAAGGACGTGTCAACCTGGTTGGAGAAGAACGAAGAGAGAATAAGACGGGGTGTTGAAACTTAGACATTTTTTCCCTTTTTTCTTTTTCTTTTTTTTTTTCTCCTTTCTCCTAGCTTTTCGGCCCTACATTCACGGTTTATTAGAATGTATTTTGGAGTGGAGTGGCGTGGGGGGCGGGGGGATGGTAGGGGATTAAATATAAATATAGGTGATAAAAGCATTTATATTAATGCGAGTTAGAGGTATTAGTTTATTTTAAAAATCACTAGCACATTAATTATAATATTAATAAGGTTAACATTTAGGGGATAGCTCCCCTCCTACTAGGTTTGGTGCACGGCTTTTTCTTTAGCCTTAGAGTGTTTGAAGGTCACTATAGAAGCCCGAGGAGTAGGCCCAAATTTGGGCCCAGGGGTTTGGGATTGGGTTGGGGAGGGGGGGTGGGGGGTGTTGAGGGGGGGGGAGGAGACTGGGGGGCGGGGGGAGACTCGGATCGGGGGGGTGTATATTGAGGGTAGAGGGGGAGGGGGGGCACGGTTTTGGATGGATGATTGTCGGTCTAGCCTATTACAGCAAAGGGTCACAATTAAAAATAGGGTCACTCACAATGTTCACAAAAGATGGCGGTTTGGTTTATTAGGGTTATTAGGGATATGTGTGTAGTAAGGTCACTAGACCCAAGGGTCAATGATAACCAATAAGAGGTGTAAAAAAACCCCAGGAGGTGGTGGAAGGGTTAATATATGCGCATGGAATGTAAGGGGGATTGGGGATAATTTTAAAAAACAGATAATTTTCTCAATAGCCAAGAGGAGGAAAGTCAAAATACTCTGCCTGCAGGAGACCCATTTAGTAAAGGACTCAATTAAAACCTTAGATAATACGCAATTCCAGACACAGTATCACTCCACCCACTCCTCTTATTCTAGAGGAGTGAGTGTGTTGATAAGCACTGGTTTACCCTTCTCCTGCAGTCAGAGCAAGGTGGACGAATACGGCCGGTATATCTTTCTTTCCTGTTTGATAGAAAATAAAAGATTTATCTTAGCTAACGTTTATATCCCTCCCCCATTTAGTATGGCAATACTAGACGATTTAGCTAGTTTTATAATGAACTCCCCCGGGACCCCGGTCATAGTGGTGGGCGATTTCAACATGACAATGGACAACAGTATAGATAGGTTCCCCCCCAAAACTGGTCCTAGAGCGGCACCTAAGAGCCCCCTTATGCAATATTGCGATGAAATAGGATTGGTGGACATCTGGAGGAGGAGGCATCCTGGGGTGAAGCAATATTCATGCCACTCCAGGACCCACGCCACCTTATCCAGAATTGATCTGGTTCTGGGAAATGAGGAAGCATTAAACGTAGTGGAGGAAGTAATGTATGAACCAAGGGCCGTCTCGGACCACACACCTGTTATTACTGTCGTGAAGGTAGGAGAGCACCATATCTGGGGGAACTGGAAGGTCAATCCCTTTTGGCTTGATTTAATAGGAGATGAGGAGAGAATGAAGGAGAGCTTATCGGAGTTTGCTAGAATAAACCTGGGCTCGACTTCAGTGGGGGTTGTTTGGGACTCCCTGAAGGCATATCTCCGGGGAGTACTAATCCAGAAAATCGCATTTAATAAAAAGCAATCGCAAGCAGAAGAACAAAAAGCTAAAGAAAGTGTAGTAGTAGCAGAAGCGCAGTATATAGACACGCCATCCCACTCCAGCTATAAGCTCTGGGTGGAGAGACAGGATAGGTACAGCAGGGTGCTCCGGGAGGGGATGAAAAAGAGGAGCTTATTTCAAAGGCGGAGCTTTGTTGGAGAGGGGGAGCGAGTTGGAAAGGCTCTGTCTCTAATAATTAAGGCTAACGGCCCCTTAGGTACAATAGCAGCAATCAAGGGGGGGGACGGAGTTTTGAAAAAGACCACTCCCGACATTCTGCGTGAATTTAGGATATACTTCGAGAAGTTGTACAGCTCTCACAGAGTAAATGTGGAGGCCGAAATGCAGCTTTTTTTTGAGGGGCTAAGGATAACCCCATTAACAAGCGAAGATAGGGAAATGCTGGATGCCCCACTGACCCTCGCTGAATTGCAGAGGGCAGTGGGAGACATGGCAGGCCAGAAGTCACTAGGCCCCGACGGCCTGCCCATAGAAGTTTTTTAAAAATATGGAGAGGTACTATTGCCCCTACTTTTGGAGGTGTTCAACGGAGCCAGGGAGGACGGGGTCCTGCCACTGTCCATGTCAGAAGCCATAATAATAACCCTGTTGAAAGAAGGGAAGAACCCAATAGATATGTCATCATATAGGCCTATCTCGCTCTTATGTTCGGACGTAAAGATCCTGGCAAAAGTAATGGCCGCAAGGCTAAATAAGATAATCTCTAAAATAATATATACGGATCAGACTGGGTTTATCCCAAATAGATCTATGAGTACGAACATAAGACGAGTGTACCTGAATATGCAAACACCGGTGGAAAACAGTGGGGGGAGAGCGGCTCTTTCATTGGACGCGGCCAGAGCCTTCGACTCCCTGGAATGGCACTACTTGTGGAGGGTCCTAGTGGAATACCAGTTTGGCCCTGGGTTTGTCCAATGGTTAAGGCTGTTATACAATGGCCCGAGGGCCAGGGTTAAGATCAATGGCCAGTGCTCGGAGGGGTTCCAGCTGGGCAGGGGTACGAGACAGGGGTGTCCTCTGTCCCCCCTGCTCTCTGCCCTGGCAGTTGAGCCTTTGGCGATAGCCCTGAGAGCGGCGCAGGGGGTGCAGGGATTTAAAAGAAGGAAGGGGACGGACAAGGTAGCTATGTATGCAGATGACATCTTGCTGTTCCTGGCAGACACGCAGAATTCATTAAAAACAGCCATAGGGATAGTGGAGGAATTCGGCGTGTTCTCTGGGTTGTTGATTAATTGGGAGAAATCAGTAATCCTACCCATAGATCCGCTGAATGAACCCCTCCCTAGCCAGGTATCCCAGGTTAAAATAGTCAGCCAAATGAAATATCTAGGCATCAATATAACCAATGATCCAGGACAGTATATATCTGGTAACTTAGTCCCACTTATGAAAAAAATGAAACAGAAGTGCCGGGTGTGGAGTCGCTTGCCCCTCTCAGTCGTCGGACGCTGCAATCTGATCAAGATGGTCTGGCTACCCCAACTTTTACATGTCTTGCAGAATTCCCCTGTGTGGATTCCTAAGCACTGGTTCAAAAAAATAGACAGTGTGTTTAGAGAACTTATCTGGAAAGGTGGGTCGGCTAGGATCAGTTTGCGGACGTTGCGACGGCCAGAGGAGAAGGGCGGCCTGGCAGTGCCGGATCCATACGGATACTTCCTGGCCTCCCAATTACAGCAAATGGGAGGTAGTAATAGGCCATGGGAGGAAGGAGGGGGCGGTAGCATCCTGTGGAATGATATCGGCCATGACACGATCGCAGAGGCATTAGAGGCAGACTCATTTAGTACTAAATGCCCCACTACCAAACTGATGGTTAAGGCATGGGTACAAGCCAAAAGAACTATGGGATATACGGGCTTTGCGGAATTTTCCCCACTCTGGGATAACAATAACCTCAATGAGCTTAAAAAAATAGGACACTTTGTGGAATGGGACCGCCAGGGTATCCATTGCCTGGCTCAGGTATATAGAGGGGGAGGCTAAAATCTTTTGAGGAGTTGGTAGAGGAGTATGCAATTTCAAAAAGATCCTTTTACAAGTATTTGCAACTTAGGCATGCCCTAGAGGCACAATTTGGGAAGGATGCTCCAGTGTGGTGTGAAATGACCTCTCTGAGAAAGCTTATTGATGTACATATTACGAAGGGGCTGATCTCTGAAATGTATAGATGCCTGAAGGCTCCCGCCCAGGGGGGTATGGTAGAGAACAAAAGCAGGATCCAATGGGAGGGAGATGTGGGGGCACTGTCCGATGATCAATGGAAGCAGGTTCTGTCGCTGGGGCCCAGGGTCACTCTCTCTTCCTCTCAGGTGATGTCCCATTTTTATCTCTCCTATAGGGCATATTACACACCATTGAAATTATTTAAGTGGGGTAAGAGGCCCGACCCAAAGTGACAAAGGTGTGGGGGAGGGCATGGAGACCTGATCCACATGTTTTGGCGATGCCCCAAATTACATATATATTGGAAAGGGGTGGTGGAAAAGATAAACTTAGTGTTTGGGACGTCATTGAAAGTAGAGGCGAGGGAGTGCTTGCTGGGATTAACGGGGGATAAAGTGCCCTCAAGGGATATACAGACAGCAAGGTTTAGATGCCTGTTTCAGGGCAAAAAGCTTATCGCACAGTATTGGCAGAGAAAGGAAGCTCCGACGGTCTCAGAATGGGTGAATGCAGTCAGAGAGGTAATTTGCAGAGAGAAATATATTTACAAAAAGAGGGGTAACTCTAAGAAATTCGAAAAAATATGGAAAGCTTGGCTGGATATGGAAGAATTGGAGTGATGGGAAGGGTGGGTGGTGGATAACTTGTATGGCAAGGTGTATGATGGGGAGTGGATGGGGGGTGGGAGAGTGAATGAGGAGAAAAGGGAGGAAAATGATTCCCGAAACTTATAGCATAAGGATAGGTTAAACTGCCGCACATTAGAATAATAATATAGGGATAGGTATTTATGCGTTTTCTTTTTTGTATACTTATGACAATATTACTTGTTCCCTGTTTTTTATGCTTGTTGTAATGGAAAACTATTTCTTCTTCTAATAAAAAAGATTTAAAAAAAAAAAAAAAAAAATTAAGGCAATATCAGACATTATAGTGTGTCCAAAATGTGTTGATATTGCCTTCATCAGATGGGGTGATGTCACCCCTGTAAAAGCCAAATTTTGAAGCTGCACACAATTCGGGAGCCAAAATGGGTATTTCCCTCCTGATCCCATGCCTAATATCAACATGTGCTATCTCCCATCATGGGGGATCAATGGACGTGTTTTGGGGGTGCAACCCCTTCCTCTCACCTGCTTGAGTTACGAGGAAGGGGTTGCACCCACAAAACGCGTACATTGATATCCCCTGATGGCAGATAGCACATGTTGACACACCTTGTGCACCTTCAAAATTTGGCTTTTAAAATGTAAAAAAATATTTTTGTTTAGTACAACAAATAGTAAAATGGTGGCATTTGGAAGATATTTAAATTCTCCCCAACACATCAATCATGTTCTTCATTTGTTGTTCCATAACATTGAGTTTATTCCTTATGATGTCAATTTCACGATTCCACACCATGATGTCCTGGATTAGCCTTTGTGCACTGTCACTTGTGAAATGTTTAGCTTGCTCTTCCACAACCAGCACATCACCTAAAAATTTGAGTAAAAACATGCATTATAAATATGCAGGCATACATACATATATTACCTGAAGTACCCCAAAATTTCTGTGCAGACTCTTCACAACTTTAGTCATGATCTTGGCCCTTCTTACATTTGGGTTTTTTTTTCAAATATAAGTTTTATTCAAGCTCAAGAAAGGGCAAGGCCCCGATGAAACATCATGAACATGTATAAAATTTGAGGACGCAGCCTCTTACAACATCACAACTGAGAACAAGGGAATATTATCTTCCATTCCTGAGTTATGTATATTCTACTAGAGAATGCATATAGAATTCGACATTGCAATGTTTCCCAAACAGATATACTCAGCCCTTTCTTTCTGCCATTTTACTTTTCCAGAACAACAGGCGTAAGTAGCTAGAAATGAAAGAAGAAGAGAAGGAAAGAAGGAGGGGAGGGAGGGGTGCAGGAAGCAGAGGGGGAGAAGGGAGGGGGGGTAGGGAAGGGGGGTACATGGAAGCGTCGCACGCACATGACTTGGGGCGCACGTGCTAGTAAATGCGGCCAGTTGACCTCAGCTGCCTACTCCAGTTCCTAGTCCTGCTAAAAGATTCTGCCCCTCATCAGAGAATATGAACATAAGCCATTTGGACCAGGTTCTGGTGTACTGTTCATTTTGATGTCAGGCCGTGAGGATTAGATCCTCCATTTTCCTGATGTCTTCCACCTTTTTGAGCCACATGCCCACAGTCGGAGGTTGGATGGACTTCCACAGTAGGGGGATGCATGCCTTCGCTGCATCTAATAGATGTCAGATCAAAGATTTTTTGTAGGCCCTATCCGACATATTAGAAGCATGGAGCAGGAAGAGGGCAGGATCAGCTTAGATAGGACACTCCGTGAACTTCTGTACCGTTTGTTGTATGGTCTTCCAGAACTGCTCCAGCCTGGGGCAGGTCCAGAAAACATGGAGAATCGTTCCCCGATCTCCTCAGCATCTCCAACAGAGACCTGAGGAAGATGGGAAGAACTTTTGTAATTTCGCAGGAGTATTGTACCATCTGGTGACTAGTTTATAATTGGTTTCTTGCATCTTTGTGCATATTGAGGATTTATATGTGAAGTAAAGAATATTTTGTTTTTGCCGTAACGTAAAGGTACACTGTATATGCCTTTCCCATGCCCCGAGGCCATGCATTTGATAATTATCTGGTGGTGTGATCAACAGTTGGTAGGTGGCACACAGTGTGTGGGGTAGGGCTCCCTCTTCTGAACAATAAGTTTCGTAGGTGGTCAGGGTCTGGTCAAAATTTCCAGGAGGGGGTAGTGTTTTAAGGAAATGACTAAATTGGAGAGCTCTCCAAAAACCTAAACGGAACGGGCCTTCTGAGCTCATGAGGACAGCTGTGGAGGGCCACCGACCGTTTGTGACGAAATGGGATGCTTGAAAGTAGCCTAAGGTTTGCAAGGAGCGAAAGATGGGATCTGTGAATCCTGGAATGAATTCTGGAGTTCCCAGGATCGGGCGGAGCGGGGAGCTAATAGACGTAAGGTGTAATCGTGTAAAGAGAGGTGAGCATGTTCGCATAGTCATGTCTATCAGAGGATGGTTTTTCATGGTTCTTGGTAGTGAGTTATGGCACCAGGGTGCTCTGTTCAATGGTATGACACATTGAGTCTGTTCCAGCTGGGTCCATAATTTAGCAGACTGATGGCAGTTCCAGTCGATAAGTCTGGTCAAATGGGTTGCTTGTTGGTATTTGCGGAGATCTGGTACTGTCAAGCCTCCATAGAGTTTGGGTAGTTTGAGCTGTCGTTTGTTGAGTCTGGGCCTTATGTGTGCCCATATAAAGTAAAAAAAAAAGGGCACTAGTCTGGTCAAAGTAGTGAGAGGGGATTTGGATCAGTAGGGCCTGTAGAAGGTATAGGAACTTCAGGAGAATGAACATCTTAAGGATGTTGCATCTACCAAACCATGATTGCAACCCTGTGTGCCATTTGGTGAGTAAAGCTCGGACAGTTGAAAGTAGCGGATGAAAGTTCAGAGCAAATATCTGGGACATTTTGGGGGGGATATGTGTGCCCAAATATTTTAGGGCTATGTTAGTCCATTTGAATTTAAAAGTATTCTTGAGAGTATTGAGAAGGCGTGGATGCATTCCTACACTCATTGCTTCAGACTTGCTAAAATTGATCTTCAAATTTGAAATACTACCATATGTTCTGAATTCCTGGAGAAGATTGGGAAGGGAGACTACCGGGTTAGTAAGTGTAAACAGCATGTCATCCGCGTAAGCAGCAATTTTCTGCTGTGTCTCTCCCATAGTCACTCCAGTTACATCCGGGTTGGCATGCACAGCACGCAGGAAGGGCTCCAGTGACAGGGCGAAGAGGAATGGGGACAATGGGCACCCCTGGCGTGTTCCATTCCTGATCGCGAAGGGGGGCTGATAGGACACCATTTGCACGGACCCGAGCTGTGGGGTCGGTGTAAATTGAATTAACCCAATTTAGCATCCTGTCTCCCAGGCCTACATGTCTTAAGACAGAAGTCATGAAGTGCCAGTCCACCCTGTCAAAGGCCTTCTCTGCATCCATGCTTAAGAAGACACAGGGAGTCTTATTCTGATTGACCACGTGTAGAATGTTGAGGACTTTGATTGTGTTGTCCCTAGTTTCTCTGGTTGGGACAAAACGAACCTGATATAAATGGATCAGAGACGGGAGGTAGATTTGGATCCTAGTAGACAATAGTTTCGTAAAGATTTTGAGATCTACATTAAGTAGTGAAATTGGCCTATAGCTCCCACAGACCACAGTATCCTTCCCTTCCTTGGGGGATTACCGCAATATGTGCTGTAAAAGTGTCTCTTGGGATATGTGTGCTAGAACCCAGTGAGTTGAAGATTTTATGCATGGATTCTCCCAGGGACGGTAGTAAGATTTTGTAATATTGGGCCGTAAAGCCATCCGGTCCCGGTGCTTTCCCTGATTTCATGGCCACAACTGCCTTCTGTATTTCTTCCATGGTGATGGGTTCATCTAGCAACTCACTGAATTCAGCGGGTAGTTTGGGCATGCCAGATTTAATCAGATAGTCCTCTATTTGCGGTTGCGGTGAAGGTGTCTTCTGTAAGTTGTAAAAGGATGCATAGAATTCTTTGAATTCTCTTGCTATCTTCTGTGGGAGTGTAATCTTCTGACCAGAAGACGACATAATGTGGGGGATATAATTTGGGAGGGTCTGTTCTCTCAATGATTTGGCCAATAATTTACCACATTTGTTTCCTGATTCGTATGATACTCGCCGGCAGACTTGTATCGCGGCTTTTGCCCGAAATTGCATTAAATCAGTGATTTTGTTACGTAAGAGCATAATTTCCGCCTCTCCAGCTGGAGTTTGAGCATGTTTGTGTCTAGCTTCTGCTAGGTGTAAGTCATGAAGAAGAGACGTCATCTGTGTCGACCTTAACCATTTAATGCGTGCTCCATGTTTAATTAAGACTCCGCGGATCACCGCTTTATGGGCTTCCCATACAATTCCGGGATCACTGTCAGGGGTGTTGTTGATTTTAAAGTAACAATCTAGTTCCCTGAGTACATCTTTAAATACCACTTCGTCCTGTAGGAGACTTTCAATTAGTCTCCAGGTCTTTGTTCTGGAGGTGATGCTGTCAGTCAGGGTGTAGTTCAGCAGAACAGGGGCATGGTTAGACCACATAATGGACCCAATCGAGGAGTCGCGAAGGGCATGCAGTTGGGCATGAGGAAGTAGGAAGTAGTCAATACTTGAGTATTGTTTGTGTGGAGTAGAATAAAAGGTGTAGTTCCTTTCAGTCGGGTGAAGGAGTCTCCAAGCATCAATCAATTGTGCCTTGTGTGGTGCCCTGGAGATTCGTTTCCTAGTGTTAGGTGTGACTGAAGAATGTCCTGAGGAGGTATCCTCAGAAGGAATTAGTGGGACATTAAAGTCGCCGCCCATTATCAGGTGACCCCTAGTAAATTCCAATAGAGCATCTATGGTTGTATTGATGAAGTGGTCTTGGTGACTGTTAGGGGCATAAATATTTGCTAGGGTCACCTGAACTCTCCAATCTCACCCTTAAGGAACAAGCAGCGTTCCTCCGGGTCAGATTTCATATCAGTACATTTCCAAGGGACTTTATGGGAGATGAGTATAGACACTCCATGGGTCTTAGCAGACCCATTAGTGGAGTGGTATACCAATGGGAAGAATTTATTTTTCATTATCGGGCGATTACCTCCTTTAAAATGTGTCTCCTGGAGTAGTGCCAGGTCTGTCCTGTGGTGTCCTAGGTCATGTAGCAGCATACGTCTTTTTTTTAGGCACATTTAGGCCCTTCGTATTTAGTGAGAGTACTTTCACCGCCTCCATGGCTCCTGGTTATAGAGAGGGGACTAGGATCAGAGGGTAAAGATGGGGGGAGAGGGACTAGAGGTAGGGGGGAATAGGATAGTGAAAGTGAGTTAGCGTGGGGAATAGAAGTAAGACAGAGGGAGAAATAGTATCTAAATCACACTAAATAAGTGCAATAATTATACTCTAAAGGAGTAGCACAATAGTGCTATGATGCTCACCAGGGCAAATCTGGTAATCGAGCGTAGGCCTAATTGGGGTTTTGGAGAGAAATAGCCAGCGAGGAGTCCGCTGATTACCCCTCTCGATCCCATAGTATAGTGGCGTGTGACATAGTATATGTAGTGATGGTTATAAGGCAAAATAAGAAAATGCAGAAGCTAGGTTGTGCAGATAAAAGGTGCAGGTTTCCAAATAAACTTTACTTATAATTACTTTGTCTACAGTCAATACTCAGGAGACTGTCTGGGACTCCTGCGATCGTTCCAGGGCGGTGACCCGTTGTGTGAGGGACGAGATTGTTACATCACTAGAGTCCACACAGTCAGTAAGTTCATGAATCTCCGTCCTGATCTCCTGGATGTCTTGATTGTGTGCTTCTTCTACCCGGAGTATAAGGGACTCTATGTCTGACCTAGAGGCTAGGGCCTCAATGTCCGCCTTGGTAGGAAGGGCTTGTAGTATGCTCCGGAGGTCTTCAGGTATGCCACTTAATTGTTGAGACAGACCAGCCATGTCGTCCTGGAAGACAGCGGGAGTCCCCGGTGAGAAGTCTGAGGCAGTAGATGGTGTAGGGGAAGCCGGTAAGTCTAGCGTGACTGTCTCTGCCATAGACTGTACACGTGGCGATGTCACAATGGCGCCCGGTGATGCCTTCTGTGAGTCTTTGAAATATTGCTTTATACCGCTCCGGGGGGTTATTGACTGGATACCTCTGGCCGATGATCGTGTCCTGTACCTTTTGGTAGTTATCATGCCTTGCTTTCACTTGGAAAAGCCGTCAATTTTGCGGGATGTAAAGGGGAAATGCCAGGAGCTCTCAGAAAAGGCTTCCTCACTCGTCCATTGTTAAAGGCACGCCCCCCCCTCATTTGGGTTTAGGTACGGTCCATGCTTCCCATAATAGTGCTTCCTCCTCAAGATGTCCACCGTCTCCAAAATCTCTATAAAGGCCATATTTGAGGCCTTAGATCTTCTCCTCCAGGGTCGGGATGTTTCTGGCTCCAGGCTTTCCACCTCCTCGTTACTTTTATTATCACGCACCTGCTGTGTCTCCGCCATGTCGCTCCTACTGCGCGCCGAAAGAGAAGGGGCAAGGAATATTCTCGAAAGAATGTCAGGGGCAGGCGGAGTTTTATGCATGTGCAGTGTATATGAAGCTAACACGCATGTGTCGTACGTACGATCTGTGTGCGGAGGAAGGAGGAACACAAGTAGCGAGCATCCTAAACGAAGGTAAAATTTTACCTTGGGCCATCAGTGGCCTATACTGCTTCAAGATTGAGGTCTATATTGGGATAAGATTATGAGAGTTTAGGCTGACATTAGTGTTTTTGTCTGGTGTATTGTCTTACAGCAAATATGAATCACTTTAAGGACCCAGAATGCATGGCCAGTTTCATAGACAGGTACAGGGAGATGCGGAATTTGTGGGAGGTGAAACACAGCTTATATTATAATAAACACGCTAGGCGGTCAACGCTGGAGAAACTTCTGGAATTTGTGAAGTGAACATGTCCCCATCATGTTCTTGGAAAACAAAATTGGGATCTTGAGGAACATGTATAAGTAGGAGCATAATAAGATCTAGAAATCACTCAGATCAGGAGCAGCAGCAGCGCAAGTGTATGTACCCAGGCTGTGGTACTTCAACAAACTGCTTTTTATGGACGACCAGACTGAAGCCAGGGAATCACTTCCCTCCACCCTTCCCTCAACCCCAGCAGAGGCTGACGAGGGACAACCTGGGCCTTCCATCCTGGAAGAAGTGGATGCGCCCAGCTGGAGCCAGGTATATTATTTTTATACATATTTATTGTCCTAATATTAATGATGTTAACTAGATGTTATAATTGATAACAGATTAATATTTTAAAAAAAGTGATTTACATATAAATAGACAGTAGTGGCCAAAAATGTTTGGGACAAGAATGAAAAATGCTGAGCTCAGAATGATAGTCTTTTCTATTTATTAACATTCAATTTGCAAGTCATGAGCTGAAAATTGTGTGTGATTGATGAACCAAAAACTAAAACCATGTCCCTTTTTTGACACAGGATGAGCTCAGCCAGGAAGGGGTCTGGAAAGTGGAGGGCAGGAGGAGGCCGTGCCCAGTGTCAGCCAGGAGGTGGGCAGGCTCAGTGTCAGCCAGGAGGTGGGCGGGCCCAGTGGCCTCACCCAATCACAGGTGCCTCCCCTCTGCCTTACAAAAAAAAGGCCCAGGAAGGGGACGATCACGGAAGAGGCAGCACTGGGCCTCATTATGGAAGCAAGTGATGTCCTCAGAAGCCCCCCCGATGCTGAAGAGGTCTATGGCTGCTATCTAGCCACTAGATTGCAGAAATTGGAGGAGGGCCATGCTTCCTCTGTGAGGGAATTTTTGCTCAGGCCCTTCAGAAGGGGTTGAGGGGCCAGCTGACTGAGAACAGCCACGTATGTGAGCTCGCCCATCCTCCTCCTCCACCTCCTCCCCCTCCTGCCACAAGTCCACCACCATAGCCACAGCCTCCAAGGAAGACTGCAGGGAAGGCTACAGGGAAGGCTGCAGGGAAGCGTGGAGGGAAGGCTGCAGTGAAGAGTAGAAAGTGATGACCTGGGTTCAGTCTGGTCTGACAGAAGATGCAGGCTGTTGTAGTACCTGCGGACATAGATATCATCTGCTGCTGGTCCTGATCTCTGGGAGTCCAGGACCAGATTGGGCTCCAAATTATATGGACTCCTCAAGCTAACAATTTTATTTTCCACAGACTTGATGTCTGCCCTGGGGGCCATAAGGCTTCGCAATTTCTATAAGTTTCTGCAGCATTGCCTTCCTCTTTATTTTGTTACCCAGAATAAATGAAGATTTTATTTTTCACAAATACTTGCCTATGTGTTTTTCTACAAAAAGGACAGTTTGTTTGTGAGTAGGCAGGTACATTTAAAAAATACAAGGTCAAATTAACAAGGGACACCGACACCAACCTCCTTGAGGTTAAAAAATACAAGATAATAATGTTATTGTGGAAACTTGACACACACAAAAAAAAAAAAATATGGAGGTCATTAGAAAATATTTTTTCAATAATCCAAAAAAAAAAAAAAAAAGGAGATCTTGATTAAATAAAAAAATAAAAAAAAATGACTATAAAACATAATTCTAAACATTATTCTGGAGATCTGGCTTTAAAAAAAATAAAAGATTATGCATGAGATCACAAGAAATAAAGAAATAAGTTTGTGAGAAATCTGTGTGAATATCAGCAGCAAAACAACTTCATTCTTCTAGCATTATAAAGCACAAAAGAATGCGCTGCATTAAAAGATCACAGAATTTGCTGCGTGAGGAATGTGCTGTCTCCATTACGAACAATAGTTTTACCAGACCGAGCGCTTCTGTCTCATACTTGCTACAGAGCATGCGTTATTTTTGGTGCGTTGGAACAGCATACAGACAAGCGTTTTTTCCTATAGTAATTTTTTCGTCTGAAAAATATAGAACATGTTCTAAGTCCGTCTGAATTTTTGATGGAAAAAGTCCGATGGGGCATACACATGGTCGGAATATACGATGAAAAGGTCCCATCGGACTCTTTCTGTCGGAAATTCCGCTCGTGTGTATGCGGCATTATATGTAATATAAAATTAGGTGATTAAAAGTAAGCTATAAAAAAAGTAAATAACGTTCTGTTGATTGACTTTTGTTAACACCTAGAATAGAAAACAGCCCTGTGCATTATCTTGCACTCTGACAGATTGCCTGATGTGCTTTGTTAGGTTATCTTGCTTGTCAAATAATCTTTGCCGTGCTGTCTAGTCTGTACTCCCTATAGTTCTCCTTGATTGTAATACCAAGTTTCATTTTACATGTTACTGGTGGTGTACACTAATACTAAATGCGTGTTCATTATAATAAGCAAACTTAAAGTGATTGTAAAGCATTAAATAAAAAAAAAAAATAACAATAAACATGCCATACTTACCTGCTCTGTGGTTTTGCAAAGAGTGGCCCTGATTCTCCTCTTCTTTGGGACCACTGATGTTGCTCCTGGCTCCTCACCACTGCTGAGTGCCCCCATAGGAAGCGGTTTCCTTTTGGGGCACTAGTGTGTGCTTGATCCCAAACCGGGCTGTCTACATCTATTCAGACACACAGTCTGACTAGATCCTGCCTCCTGCCCTCTGCTCAAAGGTTTTGACGGAGAGCAGCAGGAGCTGAATCTAGCAACATGTACATTTTTAGTAGTAGCAGTCTCCGTTAGCAACCAGATCTTTCCCAGTAGCATAAGCAGTAGCCGCAATTATCCCTTCTGGATGCTTTCCCAAGCCCCCTGTAAGTTCCACATCCAGGACCCCAAGCAGCAGAGTGACCTCTGTTACTTCATCTCAGACATCATCTTCTCCCCTCCTGTCCCCTGCGAGACTCCTTAAGCACGGGGCCTGAAGCAACCAGACACAGTGGATAGGCAGGTTCTTTATGCTCCAAGCACATGTACAGGCATCTAAGGCTTCACACACAACCTTCCCAGGCCACAGCTTGGAGCGAGGGGAAGAGATCACCTAGCCCTCTCCGAATATTTATTCTCTCCCCCAGCATGCACCGGTGGCAATGAACCACCTATTGGTTGGTTAGGGTACATGATACATGATTCTCAGGTATAACATCAGCAACACTGTTATGTGCCATCATTTAAATCAAATAAATGTGTAATACTTTTGCATACTTCTACATTATTAATTTGCAGCAGCAAAGTAATATGTTTTTTTTTCACATTTAAAAAAAGTCTTTATTAGGTTGTTTTTTCAAAGACCCCTAAGCACGGGGCCTGAAGTAACCAGACACAGTGGATAGGCAGGTTCTTTCTGCTCCAAGCACATGTACAAGCATCTAAGGCTTCAGGCCTAATCACTCAGCTGCTCCACACACATCCTTCCCAGGCCACAGCTTGGAGCGAGTAGAAGAGATCACCTAGCCCTCTCCGAATATTTATTCTCTCCCCCAGCATGCACCGGTGGCAATGAACCACCTATTGGTTGGTTAGGAAAAGCATGAATATTAAAGTCAGTTTTAATATAGTTTCTCATACTAATACCATAGGTACCAGTGAAACCTACAAGCAGATAGGAGAAACCACAGCTCCACTGAGTATAGAGGAATATCAAATGAACAAATAGACTATAGGTCAACTGGGTTGACTACCACCCTGCGGGACTAAATTTGAATTTAAATTTGAACTGTACAGACTTACTGGAAAAAGGAGAATGATTTCATCAGTCCTTCTATGGTATCTAACAATCCTCCCCCAGTAGAGACCTGGATGTTAGAGTCTGACAGATTTTCATAACTTATTCCATAAACATCTGTTAAAATGGGATTGATGGTTGGATCTCCAACGTCTCCCTTTATTTAGTATAAGCTCAGAGAATGGCAGCACTCCTACTATCTTTCTATAGGTTTTCAATATCAAAGTAATCCCATTTACAATGGTTGTAAGGGTAGTATCCTCCTCTCACAATGATGGGCAGTGAACTGATCCTTTACATTGATGATCAGTAGTGTAGCACCTCCCCCTTATGTTGGTTGTCAAACAAAGAGAAAATTCCCCAAATGGTGGACTTTAAAGGCACATGTAGAAAAACGTAGGGAAAATATGTAGTATACAAACAGTAGTTTATTCATTTCAAAACATCATAAATACATCAATAAACAATATAGCAAACATTGTGAGGAATGCGATTCATGCACTTATACATATATGGGATGTTGGTGCCAACATCCCATATATGTATAAGTGCATGAATCGCATTCCTCACAATGTTTGCTATATTGTTTATTGATGTTTTTATGATGTTTTGAAATGAATAAACTACTGTTTGTATACTACATATTTTCCCTACGTTTTTCCACATGTGCCTTTAAAGTCCACCATTTGGGGAATTTTCTCTTTGTTTGATTGTTACATTTTAGGATGTGGCACAATTTTGCAGTCAATTGCCGACCTACAATTTTTGCTTATGTTGGTTGTCATCTTGAAAACTAAAGACAGACAGTTAAACATAACTTTGGTGTCAGTGTTTAGATACTTTAAATAGAGAACAGCGTCTTTACAGCCCTGGTGCCCCAGTCAAAGACTGTATTTGGCTCTTTGATATCTATTTTGTGGCCCTCAATCCCCACCAGCCAGCAGTCAGTGTTTTTCTTGCCTAGGTGCTTATTAAGAAACAAAAATAAAGCAAAAACATAACAGCACTAACCTAATCAAGAATAAATATTAATGAAACTGGCTATATGGAGCACCAATGTGGAAGCATTGATTTGTAATGGGAAAGTAATGGCAGTGATTTCTAGCAGTAACATGTAATATGTCCTCAACCTCAATTAATTACATGTCTGCAGTCTCTGAGTATGTCCTTTAGCACTACCCTTTAACAGTGGCAGTCCGTCCATTAGGGGCGTGCGGGCGCCGTTTCCCCTATCCATGCATCTGGCCCCCTAATCTACATGCGGGGTGCCGGATGCATGGATTCCAATGGGTTTTTTTTTGGGGGGGGGGGTTTGAAGCATGTGACTAGAGCCAGAGGCTCTAATAGGCTTCAAAAAAGAGTGGGCTTGGGGCGCAGAACAGAGTGAAAAGTCATCACAGCACTAACCTAATCACTGGCCCATGATTGCCTTCAGAAAAATACAGTCCTGTCCTGGATGAAGTTGAACCTTTAGTTAATGTGAGAGCAGAAAGAAATGTGGGCTTCCTCTCACCACGTTTATATTTCTAACTGCAAAATAGAAAAATATGATATGATTGTTCTAAGGTCAGACTTGCTTTTGCTAGGTTCTAAGCTATGTTGCTATGTTGCTAAGTTGCCTCCTTAATCAGTGATTGCTTTATGAATACGGCAAAATGTATTTTGCTCTAGAACTGCAGGTCACAGCATGCTCAATCACTTCAGCTCCGGAAGGTTTTACCCACTTCCTGACCAGGCCATTTTTTGTGATACAGCACTGTGTCATTTTAACTGACAGATCTGCCGTTTGCCTTGTTTACACAGGCAGATGGCTGATCCGTCTCTCCCGTGAGCGATCAGCGGGTTGCAACGGTCATTGTAGCCGCCGGATCCGCTGATTGGCTCCAGCTGTGTCCAATCACAGTGGAAGATGTGCGCGCATGACTAAATCATGTGCACGAAATCACGTACAGGTAAATGTACATGGGGCAATCCAGAAGTGGTTAAAAGTACATTTGTATCTTTCTTAGTTGGAGAATCAGAAGAAAGTGATGTACCAATGCAAAATAAAATTAATATTATTCATTGGGGAGAGGCTCTTTGCAAGCAGCTGAAAGGGAAAAATTGGAAAAAAAAAAATCTCGCATGGGGGAGATCTTAAAGCTGTGATTGATACATGATTCTCAGGTACAACATCAGAAACACTGCATTGAGCCATCATTTAAATCAAATAAATGTGTAATACTTTTGCATACTTCTACATTATTAATTTGCTTGCATACAGCAGCAGCAACCTAATATGGTTATTTTTCACATTTAAAAAAAGTATATATATATATATATATATATATATATATATATATATATATATATATACACATATATTACACACATATCAAGAAATAAAAATACACATTTCTTTGCCAAGAATATGCAAATTCTCAAAGAAGTCTCCCATAAATCCATTGTCATTGGTGATGCCCACATTAAAAACTCTACAGACCCGGAGCACATGACCAATCCTGATGCTACTGCTTGCCAAATGACAGCTCCACCAAATTCTCTGGATGCTCTGTGTGTATAGCCTGTCCACTGCCAGAAAAGAAAGTCACATGTGCTGCACCCCCCGCAGATTAGGTGACAACTTTGACCAATGACAGTGACTTGCAATGCATTATGGAATGTTCAGTGGAACAATTTCTGATGCACATCCAGGATGTTCAGATTTAATTTGAACATCTGAATAGTCAAAGTTCAGTGCAAACTTAACCACTTCAGCCCCGGAAGATTTGCCTGCTGAATGACCGGGCTTTTTTTTTTAGATTCGGCATGGCCGATTTAACGGACAATTGTGCGGTCGTGCGACATTGTACCCAAATAACATTGATGTCCTTTTTTTCCCACAAATATAGCTTTCTTTTGGTGGTATTTGATCGCCTCTGCGTTTTTTATTTTTTGTGCTATAAACAAAAGAATAGCGACAATTTTGAAAAAAACACAATATTTTGTACTTTTTCCTATAATAAATATCCCCATTTTTTTTATTTTTCTCAGTTTAGGCCAATATGTATTCTTCTACATATTTTTGGTAAAAAAAAAAAAAAATCGCAATAAGCGTATATATATTGGTTGGTTTGTGCAAAAGTTATAACGTCTACAAAATAGGGGATAGATTTATAGCATTTTTATTATTAATTTTTTTTTACTAGTAATGGCAGCGATCTGCGATTTTTATCAGGACTGCAACATTATGGCAGACACATCGGACACTTTTGACACATTTTTGGGACCATTGGCATTTATACAGCGATCAGTGCTATAAAAATACACTAATTACTGTAAAAATGTCACTGTCAGGGAAGAGGTTAACACTAGGGGGTGATCAAGGGGTTAACTGTGTTCTCTTGGTGTGTTTCTAACTGTAGGGGGAGCGGAGTGACCTAGAGGAAGTGACGGATCACGGTTCCTAGCTAATAGGAAATCACGATCTGTCACACCTCAGAGAACAGAACAGGGATTTGTGTTTACAAACACACTTCCCTGTTCTGCATCTCGTGCCCATGATCGCTCGTGGCCGGCAGTCATCGCGACTGTCAGCCACCAGTATCAGCACCCCCGTGTGCCTGCTATCCTGATCCCCCGAGCCGACGTATAGCTACGACAGCTAGCGGAATTGTGCCGACCTGCCGCAGTAAAATGATGGCAGCTGGTCGGCAAGGGGTTAAAGTGATTGTAAAGGTTCATTTTTTTTTCTAAGTAACAAACATGTTACACTTACCTGCTCTATGCAGGGGTTTTGCACAGGGCAGCCCCGATCCTCTTCTTCAGGGGTTCCCCCAATGGTGCTCCTGGCTCCTCCTCTTCATCGGGTGCCCCCACTGAGAGCTGTTTTCCCTGGGGGCACCCATGCGGGTGCGCTCACAAGTCCCGCTGCTGCGTACATTGACATAGATAGTAGGACTCGGCCCTGTCCCTCGCTCCCATTTCACTGGATTTGATTAACAGCAGCGGGAGCCAATGGCTCCTGCTGCTATCAATCTATCCAATGAGGACGGAGACAGCGGCTGGAGTCGCTGGGCTTGTGCATATCACTGGAACGGATGGGCTCAAGTAAGAAAAAGTGGGGCTTTGGGGGCAGCTGCAGCACAGAATGTTTTTCACCTTAATGCATTCAATGCATTAAGGCAGGGGTCTCCAAACTATGGCCCTCCAGTTGTTCAGGAACTACAATTCCCATCATGCCTAGTCATGTCTTTGAATGTCAGAGTTTTACAATGTCTCATGGGACGTGTATTTCCGCAACAGCTGGAGGGCCGTAGTTTGGAGATCCCTGCAATAAGGTGAAAAACCTAGAGACTTTACAACCCCTTTAAGTTCAAACAGAATCAACAGCTTATCCCTAGTGCTTATCCCATGGCAGAAATTAGAAGGGAACAGGCAACACAACTTCTTCTTTTAAGCCAGTCTTTTTTTAAAAGATTATTCAGCAGTTACAGTAAGTCTGAATTCTTCTCCAGTTTACTAACAGTTTTTTACTGGCACAACACTCTGTCTTATTATGCATTCTGGCAACCCAATAACTGTGTGTGGGGGGTGGCTCTTGTGTGTGCCCCCTGCCTCCACGCTGCCTCGTTACCTCAGCTCCCGGTACAGACTACCATTCCGGCCCTGGCTTCATGCCTTCCACACCTCCCAGTATCAATTCCATGTAAGCACATAGGGTGGGCTTACCTGCCTTTCCCTGTCATAATCAGTTACCATTAGATTAATTATACTTCACTACACTTTATAGATACTTCTCAGCATCCGCCCCTGATGAGTGGTTTACACAAAACGCATCAGAAAATTTGATGATGCAGACTCATGTTCATATCACACCATCAACTCAGAACATGCTCCAATCTTTTTCAATCATGGTTTTACTGTTTCCCTTTTTTATATATTTTTATAATTTTTTTTACTCCCTTTGCTTATGCTACTGTATTGTACATATATGAATTTATTGAATGTATCAGTTGTGACCACTACGTGGTGCCAAGTCGATATATATTTTATGTACCCTTGATACCTTTATTGCATGCACACATATTATGTGTGTGTGAACAATTATGGATTGATATTCACTACAATGTTTTTCCTCAAGTGTTTGTGTAATTGATATGTTTCAATTAGCAGCAGGATGAATTCTGAAGTGTTTCAGGCAATATTATCTGCTCATATTCAGCAAAATGCTTCAGAATTCATTGGATGGTGCTTCACAGTGCAGATGGACAATGACCCGAAGCATACTGCGAAAGCAACCAAAGAGTTTAAGGGAAAGAAGTAGAATATTATGCAAAGGCTAAGTCAATCACCTGACCTGAATCCGATTGAGCAGGCATTTCACTTGCTGAAGACAAAACTGAAGGGAAAATGCCCCAAGAAAAAGCAGGAACTGAAGACAGTTGCAGTAGAGGCCTGGCAGAGTATCACCAGGGATGAAACCCAGCGTTTGGTGATGTCTATGCATTCCAGACTTCAGGCTGTAATTGACTGCAAAGGATTTGCAACCAAGTATTAAAAAGTGAAAGTTTGATGGATGATTGTTAATCTGTCCCATTACTTTTGGTCCCTTAAAAATTGGGAGGCACATATACAACCTGTTGTAATTCCTACACCATTCACCTGATTTGGATGTCAATACCCTCAAATTAAACCTGAAAGTCTGTAGTGAAAGCATCTTGTTCGTTTCATTTCAAATCCATTGTGGTGGTGTATAGAGCCAAAAAGATTAGAATTGTGTCGATGTCCCAATATTTATGGACCTGACTGTATGTAGACGTGGGGCATGCAATAACATTCACTCGCTGTATACAAGGTAGGAATGCAAGGTTTACATAAAGGAGTTTTTGGGGCCTAGTTCCCTAAGTGAATACTTGTGTGTGATGTCGGTATCTTTCAAAGAAAGGGGCTGGGTTTTTTCTTTTACCAAGTCGGCAGGCTTTTCTTATCATGATTGACAATAATCTGCATTGCAGTACTATGTGATTGATAGTGTATTAACATGGTTTGGAGGTTTTTTTTGTCAATAAGTGAGAAATTTTCATTTACTATTTACGTACATTTTTTTGTGAATTAGTAGGCGTACTTCTCCCCCCAATGTTGATAGCATGTGGCCTGGTTTGGTTCAGAAGAGGGTATAGTGCATACTCACTCCTTCCTCCTTTCCTGGCCTGCCAGGCAGCATACTCAGATAATGATCTGGTAGAGACTTTTGCAGGACCTCATGCTTTTTTTTCTTCTTTTTATTTGTAGCATGCCTCTTAAAATCCATACCAAACCTGAAGGGTTTACTTTAATGCATGCATTCATGCCCAGGAGTTATCATCATTTTTGGCAACCTTTCTTCAAAACATTTTGACATCTCTAATTCATTTTCTGCACTGTGACTTGCTTTCCTTCTTATTTGTTCAGCTTCATTTGCTCTCTAATAGCAGGAAAGAAGACTAATCACTTTCTTCATGTTTGGCTCTTATTAGGGTTATTACACTTGATATTTCAATGCCAAGTAGATTTTCTCTGTTGAGCTTCAAAGTACAATTAAATGTGTTTTTTCTTTTCGTGTGAGCAGAAATATCACACCACAAAAATGCACTCTGGATTTCCGGATCAGTTTTTGCTTACAGTTCACATCACACGCAGTTCCAGTGCGTTTTTGATACAGTTTGCTATGTTCCAGTACAGTTCTGTGCAGAAAAATGCAGCACGCTCTACTTTATTTTCTTCACCAGAAACAGACTGGAAACTGACTGCACTGGTGTGAACTAGAGCCATTGGAATACATGGATAACACTATGCGTGCATTTTTAGTGCAGAAAAAAAGCGCATGGAACTGCATCTGGTGTGAACTAGCACCATATTTTGTAAAAAATATATATATGCTTCTCTTAATGCTTTTAGGTTTGTTTGCCATATTTTACAAACAAATAATAAAATTCTATCGTTATATCTAAATGAAAGTTTGATATATGATGAACACGATATCTAAATAATGCTTTCTAAATTCTACATATCTCTTCTATATTTTAAAAATGTGTTTTAGCAGAACAATACTAAATAAGCATAAGGAGAGTTTACTATTTCCTGCATTCTGCTCGTACCTCTCTGCATATATATTTTGCTCTTATATTGCCAGTACGTATTTTCTCCATTGCACTCACTCTCTCTTTAGGCCATCACTAGCTTAAAAAATAATTTAGTACAAATGTTAAACCAACAAGATAGAGATTGCTAAAGACTGGCAAAAGAAGCCTGTACAACAATGTTTTCACTTTCTTTACCATTTGTTCTATTTATATCCCTCTTTTACAATGATGCCCTGTACACACGGTCGGACATTGATCGGATATTCCGACAACAAAATCCATGGATTTTTTCCGACTGATTTTGGCTCAAACTTATCTTGCATACACACAGTCACACAACGTTGTCGGAAAATCCGATCGGTCTGAACGCGGTGACGTAAAACACGTACGTCGGGACTATAAACGGGGCAGTAGCCAATAGCTTTCGTCTCTTAATTTATTCTGAGCATGCATGGCACTTTGTGCGTCGGATTTGTGTACACACGATCGGAATTTAACTGATTGGATTTTGTTGTCGAAAATTTTATAGCCTGCTCTCAAACTTTGTGTGTCGGAAATTCCGACGGAAAAAGTCCGATGGAGCCCACACACGTTTGGAATTTCCGACAACACAATCCGATCGCACTTTTTCCGTCGGAAAATCCGACCGTGTGTACAAGGCATTAATGTGTCTTCACCCTTATTTGCATATCCTCAAGCTATTAAACCTTTTTGGCCCGTACACGCAATCGGATTTTCCGACAACAAATGTTGGATGTGAGCTTGTTGTGGGAAAGTCCGACCGTGTGTATTCTCCTTTGAACATTTGTTGGCGGACTTTCCGCCAACAAATGTTGGCTAGCAGGTTCTCAAATTTTCCACCAACAAAACTTTGTTGTCGGAATTGCCGATCGTGTGTACACAAGTCTGACGCACAAAAGTTCACGCATGCTCAGAATCAAACAGAAGGAGTCGCGCTGGCTATTGAACTTCCTTTTTCTCAGTTCGTTGTACGTCACCATGTTCCACGTTTGTAATTGTTGACCAACATTTGCGTGACCGTGTGTATGCAAGACAAGTTGGAGCCAACATCCTTCGAACAAAAATCCACGGTTTTGTTGTTGGAAAGTCCGATCGTGTGTACGGGGCATTTCTCTTTTGCAATTGTTTTGCAGCCTTTTTATGCACTTTCTCTACAGTTCTTTTCTGCACCCCTAATTTTTATACGCTGTATATTCTTATGTCCCTCTCTCATTCCTTATGTCCCTCTCCCTTGTCCCACTCTGCCTTCAGTAGGTATGGCTCAGAGGAAACACCCACTAACTACAGTATATCGGTCACGCAGAATGTGTTTATGTGTAAAATAATTTGCAATGCCTATATCTGACTGGTCAGCGATATTCATTTGTAGCCAAGTGCCATAGCTTGCTGAACACTTAAGATTTTTAATTTCAGATACTGCGTTGGTGCTTACTGAACAGTAGGGTAGCTCAGAAAGCCTACTTTTCTTTTACCATTTAAAAGCTGAATGTTACGCATTAATATAGAATGGACTCACAAACATCTACAGTATGTTGTAGTTATCCATGAAAACCCACATTACCTTTGCGATGCAATTAGCAACCTGCTTGAAGTGTGGGGCTGTCATTGCTTGACTTTTTCCAGGAAAATGCTAGTGTCCTGCTTTGTCTGGCTTTATAGATAGATATAGATATGGGATTGTCAGGGAGATTGACATGTAGAGCATAATACTGTAGTCATCGATTGTATAGTTCCAACTAGGGGCACTTTTATATACTGCCGTGCACATTAGATTAGATAACATGGGTTGGCAATACTAATAACCAGCAGATATAACACAGGTATACTGAGAAAGAAACTCATTGCGTATATGCTGTAATTAAACACAACATACATATAATTTAAGGGCGGTAATATGAATACATTTAGTGGTATTACACTATATACCCTTTTCTCTTCATTGCCACACGTCTAATAGGGATATTTGATCACCGGTAAAGTTGAAAAGGTGATATCCATTCCTGGATATAGGATATACCTGACGTCTTTAATATCGGTGGAAGAAAGGTGATATTTTTACCAACACACAGAATATACCCAGCAGTCCTAGTCATTGAGGGGAGGCGATATTTCAATCTTAACATCAGGCGCATTTAAAGATTATTGTTGGTGAGTGGGAACCCAGGAGGGGAGCACGGAGTGTCACCAAGATCCATACCAACTGTATAAGCTGCACAAGTTCAACACACCATATGACTATATGGATGGACTTTATATGATTGCACTTTGCACTTTATTTGATTTGCACTATTATTTGCACTACAATTGCACTGAGCCCTTTATATTATTAATTAATATTATGATATTAATTATATTTATGTAGGCACTTTATCAAATATTGTTTATTGTTCATTAGAGCAGCGCTGAGCATAACATTCACATTTCTTACCATGTATTAGATACTGTGTACAGCACCTGCACTGTATTTGAAACTGTACAACGTCTGCACTGTATTATATACTGTGTACACCACCTAAAGTGTATTTAAAACTGTACACATACTGTGTACACTGCCTGTACTGTATTAGAAACTATACAATGGCTGCACTGTATTATATACTGTGTACACCGCCAGAAGTGTATTAGAAACTGTACATCCTGTATTATATAATGTGTACATCACCTGAAGTGTATTAGAGACTATACACCACCAAATGCACTGTATATATAGGCTACACTGAATGCAGAGTATATAATATATATATACACACACACTGCCTCAAATGTATTATATACTGTACACTGCTGAATGCACTATATATATATATATATATATATATATATATATATATATATATATATATATATATATATATATATATATATATTATGCTACGTTGAATGCAGAATAATAGATAGATAGATAGATAGAACTCCCTTGTGTTTTCTGTCAGTTGGTGATGATGTCACGGGGGCGGAGCTGTGGGGGGCAGGGGTGACAGGCGTCGCCTGGCAAACGCCCAGGATAAAGCATGGAGATACAGAAACTCCAGTGCTGTATGCCACAGCTAGAAAGGGAAGTGTACTGGTGAATTTCCTCCTGACAGGGGAAAGGGTGGCTGTGCTGTTGTCAGATATTTTCTAACTCTGCTGCCACCCCAGTTGACTACGTATCCAGGTAAATCTGTTTCTTTTAAAGAGCCAGTAAAAAAAAAGAGAGAAAAAAAAAGAAAAATGGAATAGGAGCTTTTTTCTTCTTATTATCTAAATCCTGTCTTTTTGTTGCTTTAGCTATGAGTTCAACACAGCCCCAAAGAGCATGAAGATCATCGGAAAGGTAGGAGGGGTCTACGGGGGCCACAAACAAAAGAGTGCCATACACCATTCTAATAAGTTGTTCTGTTTTTATAGGAGCAGAAGCCCTAAAAAAACACATTTGCGGAAGAAAAAGTCCCACCACCGCTCAAATTCTCCTCATGCATCTGGGTCACGCACAGGGCATAGACCCCAAGCAACTGCCAGCCCAGGCCGCAGTAAATCTCCAGCAGCAGAGCCAAGAGAGACAAGAGGTTATCCGGCTGAGGGCCTCTGATGGGCTTGTTCAGTACCATCCGCCCCTGAGAAACTCTTGTGCACAGAATGCATAAGAGATGTAGCCACAGATAAAGAGACAGAGGCGCTTAGGATAAAAAAACAGGAAATCCCCCAAAGAGGGGTTTTTTAGCAGCCAGCAATAATCAAAGGGTACAAAAATGGATAGCATACTAAAATAGTTTTTATTACAAAATATCAAAAAATTGCTACTGACATGTATAGTCAGAACATTAACTGTGGTACAGAAGCAATGGGTTAAAAACGACACCAATGGCATAAGATGATACACGGTATGTTACACCATATGCGGCAGTAATACAATAGTACAAAGGTTTTGTATGTAAGATCCTGACACGTTTTGACCCCAATGGGTCTTCTTCAGAGGGTATATATATAACAACTGTAAAGGTGCAAACATATATTAGAATACTTCGAGGAAAAAAGGAGAAAAATCTATAAACAAATCTATTTGTATATATCATTACCGGTCACATTGTAGTCAGAGGTTTCAAATAGTCTTAGTGTAGAGAGAATTCCTTATTGCTCTATCCTAAAGTTTTTCCAGCGGTCAGCCGAGGAGCAGATTGCAGGTGCATGCCTTACGAGGAGTCACACACCAAATAATTCCCAAACCAGGGGGGCAACAGAGAAAGAAGGGTATGAGCGGCACCTAAGGTAGAATGTCATAGTATAATACACCAAGTGGACAACTCCGGGCAATGTTTGTAAACTTAAAAGAATTTACCTATATATTTATAAGGAATTGTATGGTGGCTGAGTATACATAAGTGTTAATAAGTGTTGCATATGACTGGTCCATGCATAAGAACCAAAAAAGAAAAAAAAGGAGAAAGAAAAAGAAACCAGGTGAACCAGTGAAACATGGGAAGGAAAGAGGGGGTGGGAGAGAGGGGGAGGGGGGGGAGGGAAGGGAAGGGGGGGGGGAGTGAAAGGGAATGGACTGGTGAGGTGGGAGTGAGACAGAAAATAAAATAAAATGCAAGGACCCATTTCAATAGCAAACACTCGACTTACGAAAATGTGACAAAATGTGAGGAATTATCCTAAATTAGGGAGAGTGCATGGGGCAGTGGCAGTGTGATGATGTGAGGGCCAGTGAGGGGCCAAAAAAAGACAAATAGACAAAAGACAAAAAGAAAAAAAAAAAAAAATTGATATCATAAACCTAATACATAACACCCTGAAAAACCGTGAGGTGAAAAGGTATATTAAGTGAGTGTATGAAAATCATGAATTGCAATCATTACCTTGACTGGTGTGTGGATGATCCATCAGATCGAAAGAAAAAGTGCACAAATGTGAGGAAGTCTGTAGTGTTGAAAAAATAAGTCAGTTGAAGGTATCCATAATGGTAAATAAAACTACCTTGGCGTGGACCACACATCATGGAATTTAACGGCAACATGTAGGGAGTCTTACCAGTTCACAAAGTTATAGCAGCATATGAGCGTCCAGTGGGGCAATAGGGTAACACTGAAGTTCCCACAGCGCCCAATCTATTTATGAAGGAGGTAAATTACTTGAATGTAGTACAGGTGCTTCACTCCTCCCTCTTCGTTCATCCCTTCTGATGGGGACAACGACGTGAAACGTCACTCGGTGTGTGGCTCCTCCGGCGTTCCGGAAGAGGGAAATCCTGGATCCACCGCCGCTGCCGCCGCAAATGCGGAAGCGCTGTGACATCACACGCACGCGCATGGGATAATGCGCGCGGGGGCGAGTGCACAGTGCTAGGTAGTGATCCGCAATGTCGCTGGCAGGGAGAGGAATAGCGTCCACCATGGTGCTGCCACCTAGTGGGCGCATTAGGGAGACGCAGGGCCCTTGCGTCTCCCCACCCTGCCAGAAAGGCATGCATGTAACAGAACCGCCCCCCGGAGACACGGCCGAACTTACAGACCTGGGAAAAAAAATGACAGATGCAAGGAGGAGAAGAAAAGAAAATAAAGGAAAAAGAAAAAAGTTATTAATGTTGTTATAAATACGGGGCCAGTGCTTAATTTTACATAATGTGCCAGTAATAACAAACACGTACAGTGTACATTGCCAGTGGTGAACGTACATAATTACAATTGTAATGACAGGCATAAATAGTAATTAATAAACTTTTGTAATGGACTGTGAGCTAATTAAAGTGCCAAATAGAGTCCCTACAAAACTAGAAAAATAATAAAAATAATGAAAATAATAATTTGTTTTAAATGTATTAATAGTAATGTAAACACATGTATTTGTAGTAGCGGAAAATGAGGGGTCGCATGGTTGAATACGATCCCAAATGTCCAATTAACAAGGCAAAACATGGAAAAAGCATTGTGAGACATTTCAGGAACCGAGGAGTGGATATATTGGGTCGGGGGCATATCCCGGATAGATTTCCAGGGAGCCCCCAGAGCCAATCTATCATACCGATGGTTACATATTAAAAGACAGCATGAAAAGAGTGTATACCCAGGTGGGGACATGTATGTGACCATGCAAAACAAGGACAAAAGATGGAGGGTTAAGAGACAGTTCCAACTATAAAGGGAGTAGGGATTTAAAATGCCCCACTCATTGTGTTTTACCAGAGGAAAAACCTCGTAGAAAAGGAGCGAACGAGATAGACTCGTTAAGGCCAGGCGGTGATGTGGCCTGTAATTGGAATATCCATCTCTGTTCTTTTTGTAGTAGGACCTTATTCCAGTCACCGCCTCTATTTGGGATATGCATCCTATAGAGTGCTGTGAAAGTGGAGTGCTTGGGTACTATATAATTGTGCATGGAAACAACATGTCTGCCCACTGGAAGATACGTGTTACCTATCTGCATGCTGTACATATGTTTGGATATGCGTTTCCAAAATTCCTGCTTGGTCTTTCCTATATAATAGGCGCCACATTCGCACTCCATTAAGTAAGCCACACCTCGAGTCTGGCAATTCACGAAGTGTGTGGGCATAAATGTCTTTCCATTGGGAAGAGGAAAAATCTTTTCTTTTCTGATTAGCGAGCAATAAGAACAGCGCATCTGGGTCACGCACAGGGCATAGACCCCAAGCACCTTCCAGTCCAGGCTGCAGTAAATCTCCAGCAGCAGAGCCAAGAGAGACAAGAGGTTGTCTGGCTGAGGGCCTCTGATGGGCTTGTTCAGTACCATCCGCCCCTGAGAAACTCTTGTGCACAGAATGCATAAGAGATGTAGCCACAGATAAAGAGACAGAGGCGCTTAGGATAAAGGATTATATCCATGAGGCGGTTGGTCTCCAGCGCAAGTGCTTCCGAGACTAAGCCTACAGTCAAAAGCGCATCTAAGCAGAAGCGGGACTCACCACCGGTGCTTGAAATATCTTCAGGAGACTCATCAGAGTCTGATGAACCGACAGAATATTTATTCGACTTTCAGCTCATAGAGCCTTACATTATGGCAGTGAAGGAGGCCACAGAGTGGGAGCAAGACTCCCAACCACCGAAAAAAATTAAGAGATATTTCCCTAACCTGTAGAAGCAGGGGCAATCTTTTCGTTCATGATGGAGATCCGCGAGTTATTCGAGGAGGAATGGGAAAAGCCGGAAAAGAAGGCAAACCTATAAAACCGCTTTTTAAAATTATACCCATTCAAGGCCTCAGACGCTGCCTTTTGGGAGTCAGCTCCAGGAGTAGATGCAGCCTTGCAGCACTTAGCAAGGCAGCTGTCACTGCCGTTGGAGGATTCTACAACCTTCAGAGACCCAATGGACAGGCGCACAGATGCAGATCTAAAGAAAATCTATTCAACTGCAGGCGCAGCCTGCCACCCGGCCATAGCTCTAACCTCGATCTCCAGGGCTCTAAAGGTCTGGGTCACAAATGTGGAGACGGCCCTGAAGTCTGGAGTAGAGATGGTCAGAATCATTATGGCGATGGAGGAACTTAATCTGTCAGCCGCCTTTTTGGCAGAAACTTCCATAGACCTGGTGAAACTGCTGGCAAGGTTCATGACTTTTTCGGTAACAGCAAAAAGAGCCCTGTCCTGTGGTTGCACCATTGGGTGATGCATCTCAAAATGGGCACTCTGTAACATCCAGTACAATCGCAGGATGCTATTCGGACACCCTGGAAGAGACTATCAAACAAGCCACTAGAGGAAAGTCGGGTCTACTACCACAGAAACCCAAAAGGAGACAGCAAACTGTTCATTCAGGCCAATCAGAGTTCAGAAGAGCGTGTGAGGCCAGGTCATATAGACCAGGTCGAGAATATGCAAGATCTCAATGGAGAGGCACACAAAGCTCCTTTCTTCGGAACGTGAAGTCCAAGGCTGCTCAGACTGAAATGAAGCAGAGAAGTCATTTTGACGGTTTGGCCATCCGTCCCCTCCAGGTGGGTGCCAGGTTGGCGTCCTTTTGGAGGGTATGGGCGGAGAAAGTCACGGACCAATGGGTCCAGAAAACAATCAAACATGGTTAGAAGATAATGCTTCAAGAAAAAACACCGGACATCTTTGTCCAGACAGAATGGCAACAAGACCAGAGGAAATGAAGGTGCTTGCAAGAATATGTGACCGAGTTACTTCAAAAGGAAGTAATCTCACCAGTTCCACTAAAGCAGCAGAGAACAGGAGTTTTTCTGGTGCCCAAAGCATCCAGAGATCTCAGACCAGTCTTGGTAGGAAGACTAAGATCTTTGAACCACTACATCGATCCCAAAACATTCAAAATGGAGTCAATATTTACAATTATATCACTTCTGCAACCAGGGGACTGGCTAATATCAGTTGATTTGGCAGATGCCTACCTTCATGTCCCAATCAACAGGCATCACCAAAAATACCTAAGATTTATGGTGGGGGAGAATCATTTCCAGTTCAAATGTCTGCCCTTCGAAATCAGCACAGTACCTCAAATCTTTTCCAAATCTTACTAGCTACCATTGCAGTTATACGTTTGAGGGGGATAAAAAATTTCCACTACCTAGACGACATCTTGGTAGTGGCCCGCGCAAGCGAGGAGTTAACACAACGCGAGGTGGTGCTGAAGATTCTATCCAAATTTGGCAGGATTATCAACAAGCAGAAGACCCAGTTGGTTCCGTCCCAAGAGATGCAGTATCTAGGGCTTATTTTCAACACAAGAAGAGGGCAGATCTCTCTACCATATCGAAAAATGGCTGAGTTAGTAGCCTGCATGGACAGTATGATGGAGTCCTCGTCGCTTTCGGCGAGAGACTGTATGACACTCCTGAAAATGTTCAAAGCTGCAACTCCAGCTGTTCCCTGGGCAAGATTCCATAAAAGGGCATTCCAAACATCCTTTCTGAACCAGTGGGATGGCGTTTCACTCCACCAGAGAATCTTCCTACCAAGACAGATCCACCAGGGCTTGGCGTGGTGGATAGCACCAGGGACTCTGTCATGGGGCATGCCTCTCAGTCCTGGAGATTGGATCCAGATAGCCTCAGATGCCAGTCTCCGGGGTTGGGGCGCTCACTGCCTTGGCAGGCAGGTCCAAGGCAAATGGGGCAGGATGGAGACCAGACACTCCAACCTATTGGAGTTACAGGCACCACACCTAGCCCTACTGGCATTCGAGAACCTAATCCAGGGAGCTTGAGTCAAGCTTATGTTGGACATCCGGACGGCGGTTGCGTACATAACCAAACAAGGAGCAACCAAGAGCTTGCCACTGCTGCAGTTGGCAACCAAGATATTCGTCTGGGCCAAAGCCAATGTGGAAATTTTGACAACAGCCTACATTCCAGGCAGTCAAAATTACATAGCAGACCATCTGAGTCGAGATTTTTCCAACAACAACGAGTGGTCACTCTACAGGGACTATCTGAGAATAATCTTTGGCAGGTGGGGTACGCCCGTGGTGGACCTGACGGCGACCATACGGAATGTGCAGGTGCCTCGGTTCATGTCAAGATTCCACTGCAACATAGCACTAGCTCAAGACGCCTTCTCAATTCCTTTGGAATTTCCCCTAGTCTACCTCTTCCCACCGGTGCCTCTAATCCCGCAAACCCTAAACCCTACTAAAAATTGTGAGGGAGAACGTCCATGCAATTGTAATCCTACCCTTCTGGCCACGAAGGCCATGGTTCCCACTGCTCCTGCAGATGGCGTCAGTCCCCCCAGCGTGCCTGCCACTGAAGAGGGACCTACTACAGCAGGCCCATTGGAATCACCCCAACCCAGGCAGATTGCAACTGACAGCATGGCTGTTGAATTAGCCAGACTGCAGTCTCAAGGCATTTTAGAGGAGGTAATCTTGACACTATTGAACCTGAGAAGGGCCACAACCAATGCCACATACACCAGAATTTGGAAGACGTTTACAGCATTCACTTCACAACAGAAATTCTCCGCATTGACTGCAAACATCGCGAAGGTGTTTGAGTTTTTATAGTCAGCACTAAGGATGGGCTTAGCATATAACACTATAAAAGTACAGGTATCAGCCTTATCTTGCTTCGCAGGCCACAAGTGGGCAGACGAGCCGCTAATACAGCAATTTCTTAGAGCGGCCATAAGATTGAAACCACCAAGGAGGTCCCTGTTCCCAGCCTGGGACTTGGGCACAGTGCTAAGAGCTCTGCTCCAACATCCATTTGTGCCTGCTGAAACATGCCCGCTATGGTTCCTGACAGTCAAGCTGATCTTTCTCACAGCCATAACGTCAGCAAGGAGAGTTTCAGAGCTGGCAGCTTTACCTTGCAGGGATCCTACAGTTTGGATGCCACGGCGGCTAGTGCATCAAATTTTGGAAACGCAGTGGTGTCAGCACCCTTCCAAGCAAAATAAAATATTCAATAAAGCAGCATTAACTGTTTTTTTTTTTTTAGTTTTGTTATCCCACCCTATATCAGCTAAATCAGATCCCATTGTGTGCTGAGACGTGAGGCTGGCCAGGAAAATGGAAAATAGTTACCAATACTTACCGTAATTTTCCTTTCCTGGCCTGTCCTCATGTCAGCACAATCTTTTTCCCTCCCTACAAGCCTGTCGTCGCTAGTTAATGGAAGAAGGGCAGGGGAGGAGAGGTTCTTTTTTATTAGCTAGGAGAAGGTGGTCCTGAAAGACTGGAGGGAGGGGTTAACCCATTGTGTGCTGACGTGAGAACAGGCCAGGAAAGGAAAATTACGGTAAGTTTTGGTAACAATTTTCTGTTATATATACTAGACTGTGTACAGTCACAGTTTCTCAAAGAATAGGTGCTGGAACTCAACCACGACCCCCCAAAACCCCCCCCACACACACACACACCCTCCAAATCACATCAAATAGTGGGTGTGGTCATATTTCACAAACAGTAGAAGGGTCTTAAAGGGGCATTAAATATCAGGTTTGCATTACATACAGAGTGCAGCGTTCATGGGGGTTACACACAGGGTGCAGAGCTGTCAGTAAATACAGAAACCAGACCTCTGTGTTTACAAGTGATTGTGGTGAGCAGACACCAAAGGGTCTGAGCCAGAGGTGGTGGAACTGAGTTCCACCAAGTTCCCCCTGAAAAAAAAGCCCTGTATATATTAATACACTGCCTGAAGTGTACTATATACTGTACACCACCGAATGCACTGTATATATAGGCTACACTGAATGCAGAGTATACAGTGGGGACTTAAAGTATTTAGACCCCCTTACATTTTTTACTCTTTGTTATATTGCAGCCATTTGCTAAAATCATTTAAGTTCATTTTTTTTCCTCATTAATGTACACACAGCACCTCATATTGACAGAAAAACACAGAATTGTTGACATTTTTTCAGATTTTTTTAAAAAAGAAAAACTGAAATATCACATGATCCTAAGTATTCAGACCCTTTGATTTGACACTCATATATTTAACTCAGGTGCTGTCCATTTCTTCTGATCATCCTTGAGATGGTTCTACACCTTCATTTGAGTCCAGCTGTGTTTAATTATACTGGTTGGACTGATTAGGAAAGCCACACACCTGTCTATATAAGACCTTACAGCTCACAGTGCATGTCAGAGCAAATGAGAATCATGAGGTCAAAGGAACTGCCTGAAGAGCTCAGAGACAGAATTGTGGCAAGGCACAGATCTGGCCAAGGTTACAAAAAATTCTGCTTCACTTAAGGTTCCTACGAGCACAGTGGCCTCCATAATCCTTAAATGGAAGACGTTTGGGACGACCAGAACTCTTCCTAGAGCTGGCCGTCCAGCCAAACTGAGCTATCGGGGGAGAAGAGCCTTGGTGAGAGAGGTAAAGAAGAACCCAAAGATCACTGTGGCTGAGCTCCAGAGATGCAGTCGGGAGATGGGAGAAGGTTGTAGAAAGTCAACCATCACTGCAGCCCTCCACCAGTCGGGGCTTTATAGCAAAGTGGCCCGACGGAAGCCTCTCCTCAAGATGGTGAGAAATAAGATTCTTTGGTCTGATGAGACCAAGATAGAACTTTTTGCCCTTAATTCTAAGTGGTATGTGTGGAGAAAATCAGGCACTGCTCATCACCTGTCCAATACAGTCCCAACAGTGAAGCATGGTGGTGGCAGCATCATGCTGTGGGGGTGTTTTTCAGCTACAGGGACAGGACAACTGGTTGCAATCGAGGGAAAGATGAATGCAGCCAAGTACAGGGATATCCTGGACAAAAACCTTCTCCAGAGTGCTCAGGACCTCAGACTGGGCCGATGGTTTACCTTCCAACAAGACAAAGACCCTAAGCACACAGCTAAAATAAAGAAGGAGTGGCTTCACAACAACTCCATGACTGTTCTTGAATGGTCCAGCCAGAGCCCTGACCTAAACCCAATTGAGCATCTCTGGAGAGACCTAAAAATGGCTGTCCACCAACGTTTACCATCCAACCTGACTTTCCATGCCCACTGTATATATATATATATATATATATATATATATATATATATATATATATTGATACACTGCCTGCACTGACTGAATATAGAGTATACACTGAATATACAGTCAGGTTCATAAATATTGGGACATTGACACAATTCAATTTTTTTTAGCTCTATACACCACCACAATGGATTTGAAATTAAAAGAACAAGATGTGATTTGACTGCAGGCTTTCAGCTTTAATTTGAGGGTATTTACATCCAAATCAGGTGAATGGTGTAGGAATTACAACAGTTTGTATATGTGCCTCCCACTTTTTAAGGGACCAGAAGTAATGGGACAATTGGCTGCTCAGCTGTTCCATGGCCAGGTGTGTGTTATTCCCTCATTATCCCATTTACAAGGAGCAGATAAAAGATCCAGAGTTCATTTCAAGTGTGCTATTTGCATTTGGAATCTGTTGCTGTCCACTCTCAATATGAGATCCAAAGAGCTGTCACTATCAGTGAAGCAAGCCATCATCAGGCTGAAAAAAACAAAACAAACCCATCAGAGAGATAGCAAAAACATTAGATGTGGCCAAATCAACTGTTTGGAACATCCTTAAAAAGAAAGAACGGACCGGTGAGCTCAGCAACACCAAAAGACCCGGAAGACCACAGAAAACAACTGTGGTGGATGAGCAAAGAATTCTTTCCCTGGTGAAGAAAACACCCTTCACAACAGTTGGCCAGATCAAGAACACTCTCCAGGAGGTAGGTGTATATGTGTCAAAGTCAACAATCAAGAGTAGACTTCATCAGAGTGAATACAGAGGGTTCACCACAAAATGTAAACCATTGGTGAACCTCAAAAACAGGAAGGCCAGATTAGAGTTTGCCAAACAACATCTAAAAAAGCCTCCACAGTTCTGGAACAATATCCTATGGACGGATGAGACCAAGATCAACTTGTACCAGAGTGATGGGAAGAGAAGAGTATGGAGAAGGAAAGGAACTGCTCATGATCCAAAGCATACTACCTCATCAGTGAAGCATTGTGGTGATAGTGTCATGGCATGGGCATGTATGGCTGCCAATGGAACTGGTTCTCTTGTATTTATTGATGATGTGACTGCTGACAAAAGCAGCAGGATGAGTTCTGAAGTGTTTCGGGCAATATTATCTGCTCATATTCAGCAAAATGCTTCAGAACTTATTGGACGGCGCTTCTCAGTGCAGATGGACAATGACTTGAAGCATACTGTGAAAGCAACCAAAGACTTTTTTAAGGAAAATAAGTGGAATGTTATACAATGGCCAAGTCAATCACCTGACCTGAATTCTATTGAGCATGCATTTCACTTGCTGAAGACAAAACTGAAGGGAAAATGCCCCAAGAACAAGCAGGAACTGAAGACAGTTGCAGTAGAGGCCTGGCAGAGCATCACCAGGGATGAAACCCAACATCTGGTGATGTCTATGCATTCCAGACTTCAGGCTGTAATTGACTTCAAAGGATTTGCAACCAAGTATTAATAGTGAAAGTTTGATGGATGATTGTTAATCTGTCCCATTACTTTTGGTCCCTTAAAAAGTGGGAGGCACATATACAAACTGTTGTAATTCCTACACCGTTCACCTGATTTGGATGTAAATACCCTCAAATTAAAGCTGAAAGTCTGCAGTTAAAGCACATCTTGTTCGTTTCATTTCAAATTCATTGTGGTGGTGTATAGAGCCAAAAAGATTAGAATTGTGTCGATGTCCCAATATTTATGGACCTGACTGTATAGTCTATGCTAAATGCAGAGTATTATATATATATATATATATATATATATATATATATATATACACTAGACTGACTTTATATATATATATCAAATACACGGCCACTAACTATATAACCTGCCTGCTTAAAGCGGGGGTTCACCTATCTATCGTTTTTTTTTTTTGGAGTTCATTCACAAACTTTTCTTCTCATGATTATCTACTCACATGTTCTGTGTAATAAGTCCGCCTGTGTCCGATTTCATTGTAAAGAATAACTTATAAAATTCACTGAAGGCGGTTTCCATCTTCATTGTGGGCATTTGAAGCCCACAAGCATGTATTTCCTGGATGCGGGGAATGCTGTGCTCCCAGCATTCACCGAGATGTTGTGATGACGCTGTTGCACAATGCATGCTGGGAAGCCTGAGACTAGCTCCCAGGGGACTGTGGGAGGTCTGGGAGAGGCTAGAAACACGCCTACTCCCATGGGAGGAAAACCAGGAAGTGCTAAGAAGATTAGAAAAAAAAGGTAATTACGGCGATTTAAATTTTTTTACACAGTATGTCAGCATCTAGGCAAGGAAGAGAATGCATAGAGATAATGTTCAAAATTTGGGTGGAACCCCGCTTTAATCTAACTCAAGCTAAGTCTCCGTCCACGCCACCAACACTACACACGGCCTCTATGTAAGCAGCCTTTTATAGTGTGGGGCGTGGATTTAGTCCCCCTGCGCCATGTTTAGCCAAAGGCACCCTGCCTTTGGTCAATCATGGCTCTCACAGCAGAGCGCGCTGTAGGTCAGGTGCATGCTTTGGCCAGTCATCATACAGCAATGCACTGCAATCTCGTAGTGCATTACATTCGACTCGAACATCAAGCTCATCCCGAATTGACAGCTAGGCAGTCATTGAAGTACTGACAACTTGGATGCTCATGTGATGGTCCAATGACTGGATGATTCATTAAAAAGTTGTGTGGAGAGGCAAGGGAGTCTGGGACTACATCCAGAAATAAGCTCACTTCTACAACATAAAAGTGTGGCATATTGATGCACATCTGCCCCTAGTCCCAGGTTTAAGAATTACAACAGAGTGACAGACTGAATCGCAAATGTGGCTGCAGTTGTGACAATTGATCCTGTCTTGATGAACTTGGCCAATTTTGCCCACACACGACCAGAAGATTTGCAGCAGAAAATAACATATGAATGGGGACAGCAGAGAGGATTGCCCATATCCATGGACATGATAAAGACTGTAATGCCCCGTACACATGGTCGGACTTTGTTCGGACATTCCGACAACAAAATCCTAGGATTTTTTATGACGGATGTTGGCTCAAACTTGTCTTGCATACACACGATCACACAAAGTTGTCGGAAAATCCGATCGTTCTGAACGCGGTGACGTAAAACACGTACGTCGGGACTATAAACGGGGCAGTGGCCAATAGCTTTCATCTCTTTATTTATTCTGAGCATGCGTGGCACTTTGTCCGTCGGATTTGTGTACACACGATCGGAATTTCCGATAACGGATTTTGTTGTCGGAAAATTTTATATCCTGCTCTCAAACTTTGTGTGTCGGAAAATCAGATGGAAAATGTGTGATGGAGCCTACACACGGTCGGAATTTCTGACAACAAGGTCCTATCACACATTTTCCGTCGGAAAATCCGACCGTGTGTACGGAGCATAATAGGAAATGGTACAGTGAGCGGAAAAGTGCAACAATGACCATTTCAAAAGTACTCTACTGGGACTAGAGAGGTATGAGAGGCCTGCAGAGATTCGGCAGATTGACTCCATTAGTTCCCTGCCCCAAGGGAAACAATGGACTTACAGTCAGGTCCATAAATATTGGGACATTGACACAGTTCTAATCTTTTTGGCTCTATACACCACCACAGTGGATTTGAAATGAAACGATTAAGATGTGCTTTAACTGCAGACTTTAATTTGAGGGTATTTACATCCAAATCAGGTGAACGGTGTAGGAATTACAACAGTTTGTATATGTGCCTCCCACTTTTTAAGGGACCAAAAGTAATGGGACAATTGGCTTCTCAGCTGTTCCATGGCCAGGTGTGTGTTATTCCCTCATTATCGCATTTACAAGGAGCAGATAAAAGGTCCAAAGTTCATTTCAAGTGTGCTATTTGCATTTGGAATCTGTTGCTGTCAACTCTCAATATGAGATCCAAAGAGCTGTCACTATCAGTGAAGCAAGCCATCATTAGGCTGAAAAAACAAAACAAACCCATCAGAGAGATAGCAAAAATATTAGGTGTGGCCAAATCAACTGTTTGGAACATCCTTAAAAAGAAAGAACACACTGGTGAGCTCAGCAACACCAAAAGACGCAGAAGACCACGGAAAACAACTGTGGTGGATGACCGAAGAATTCTTTCCCTGGTGAAGAAAACACCCTTCACAACAGTTGGCCAGATCAAGAACACTCTCCAGGAGGTAGGTGTATGTGTGTCAAAGTCAACAATCAAGAGAAGACTTAACCAGAGTGAATACAGAGGGTTCACCACAAGATGTAAACCATTGGTGAGCCTCAAAAACAGGAAGGCCAGATTAGATGTTTGCCAAACAACATCTAAAAAAGCCTTCAGAGTTCTGGAACAACATCCTATGGACAGATGAGACCAAGATCAACTTGTACCAGAGTGAAGGGAAGAGAAGAGTATGGAGAAGGAAAGGAACTGCTCATGATCCAAAGCATACCACCTCATCAGTGAAGCATGGTGGTGGTAGTGTCATGGCGTGGGCATGTATGGCTGCCAATGGAACTGGTTCTCTTGTATTTATTGATGATGTGACTGCTGACAAAAGCAGCAGGATGAATTCTGAAGTGTTTCGGGCAATATTATCTGCTCATATTCAGCAAAATGCTTCAGAACTCATTGGACGCCGCTTCACAGTGCAGATGGACAATGACCCGAAGCATACTGCAAAAGCAACCAAAGAGTTTTTCAAGGGAAAGAAGTGGAATGTTATGCAATGGCCAAGTCAATCACCTGACCTGAATCCGATTGAGCATGCATTTCACTTGCTGAAGACAAAACTGAAGGGAAAATGCCCCAAGAACAAGCAGGAACTGAAGACAGTTGCAGTAGAGGCCTGGCAGAGCATCACCAGGGATGAAACACAACATCTGGTGATGTCTATGCATTCCAGACTTCAGACTGTAATTGACTGCAAAGGATTTGCAACCAAGTATTAAAAAGTGAATTTTTGATGGATGATTGTTAATCTGTCCCATTACTTTTGGTCCCTTAAAAAGTGGGAGGCACATATACAAACTGTTGTAATTCCTACACCGTTCACCTGATTTAGATGTAAATGCCCTCAAATTAAAGCTGAAAGTCTGTAGTGAAAGCATCTTGTTTGTTTCAGTTCAAATCCATTGTGGTGGTGTATAGAGCCAGAAAGATTAGATATGTGTCGATGTCCCAATATTTATGGACCTGACTGTAGGTATTGTTGCACTGCAGCGGACACCTATCTAAGACTTTTGCTTGTTCATCCTTGTAAATGTGCAGATTTAGCCATGATGCTTCAACTGCTCCAAAAGGTCATCATTGCTTATGGCTGTCACAAACAGGTCCAAAGCGATAAGGGCTCACACATCACCAGATCAACAGTACAACTGTTGGCCAAAGATTCTGAAGTGTTCTGGCTGTGCCACATTACATAAGATTCACAACAGTTGACTTGATCATAACATTCAATGAGATATTGAAGAACCAGATACGCAAGTTTACAGCCATATATACTAAAGGGGTTAGGTCAAGTTTTTACACAGGCAGTTATATTGCTAAATTCTAGGTCAGTAGCCAAAAGTACACCATATGGGAGGGTGGTGGGGTCTAGGGCACAGATTACACAGCTGGAGTGCACAGTTCAGTATTTATGTAAAGTTCCTGAAAGAACAGGGCCTAACATGTATCAAGTCACCGCTTACCATGACATAGAAGCAAAGATTGATCTATCTGAAGCATGAGGAATGAGAGAGAATCTGGCAGAAAGGTTTGAACTGTTTGCATTGGTAGATGAGCTTCATACAATGAGAAATACACAAAATTGTTGGGCTAAAGTATTTTGACCATACAAGGTTGTGTCATCTGTGGGATGGGGGAAGGGTGAGATTGTCAGAGATATGAGATATGAACATATGGTCCAAAAATCCAGGTGAAAAATCAGAGAGTCAATAGTACATTAAAATTGGTATAAGAGGGACTTCTGATAAGATTGTAAGAATGTATTTGGTGGGGATCCGTAGCCTGGGTTGTTTACCACAGGGATTGTAACCGGCACTGGCAAAAACATAAAAAAGACAAAAACTTAAAAAAGACAAGCAGCGCCAGATCTAAGTGCAGCAATGAGTTAACATGTTTTAATGTAAAGTAATGCACTTGCTAAAAGCAGGGTAAAAGCAGGCACATCTTTGTAAAAGTCAGATTGGGCGACAGGGTCCAAGTGTGAGCCTCCAGATGGCGATGCATGATCTCTCTCGGCAGCGCCGGTGGTCTCCGGTTTCCCGGGCTTGAAACTGCAGAGGTCACGAGGAAGACGTCAGTTGGAGGGTTCCACGTTGCAGTGTGATGATGCTGTGACGTGCACGCGTTCGGAGCATGCGTGCTCCTTCATCAGGTATAACGTTCAGCCATCTTGGAAGTGGTATATAGGACTGGCAAGAGGGGGAGGGCCAATCGATTCCCGGGAACCTCCCATTTTTTCATTAATCATATACAGGGGAGCCGGGAATGAAACGTATATTGGTTATAGAGACAGGGGGAAAGAGAGAGAGGACGCAGAGCAAGGAGAGAGCAAAGCGTCAAGGAACAGAGAGACATAATAGACATACTGAACATTGGCAATTAAAAATTATATAGCTAGAATGGAAAAAACAATCTGATTGGGGATTTATAAAATAACACTACGATATACAGTTGGAGTGGAAATAACCTTGTATTAAAAAATCTTATATTAAAAATGGATATGAAAAAATTGAGTGATAATTAATTAAAAAATAAGAAATAAAGAAATATATAAATAAAAGTAAAAATTAAAATTAAAATAAAAATATGTTAAAAATCTATATGAAAAAGAGACCAATGGTAATAAGAAGGCATGGGGCATCTATATATACGTGCATATTGTTTTACAAGTATATACAGACGTGTACGTATACATACCATTTTTTAAAGGAAAGAGGGTAACTTATACTCTATGTTGCATATACTTACTTAGACTGTTTCTATGTATGAAGTATAGTAATGTCTCAAGACTATAGGGATCCTGTGAAATAACATAGGGGAATTAATTAGTAAGTGAAAACATTATTTGTAATGGGGGGGGATAAAGGGGAGGCTGGTTTAAGGTGGTCCTATTGAAATTTAGTTTATAAAATGGGAGAGTAGAGATTGGGCAAGGAGATTTATATAACAGAGTTGATTTCTAAGTCTTCATTTAGGCCCCAAGGCGCAAGGGCATCAAGGGTGTATATCCAGACAGTTTCCCTCTTGCAGAGACGTTTGAAACACTCTGCAAGAGGGAGAGTCCAGGGCATCTGTTCTATTACCCAGACGTGGAGTCCATCAGTGGAGCTCTGGTGAAATTCTTTAAAATGTCTGCGGATAGTTAGGTTACTGTCTTCTTCCACTGATCTACGGTGTTCACCGAACCTTTTTCGCAAGGTCCGGATGGTGCGACCAATGTAGAGTAGGCCGCAGGAACAGGAGATACCATATATTACGAAGTCAGAGGAGCAATTGTAAAATTCATTTAGGAGATATATTTTCCCTTTTGTGGTAAATGATTTTTGGCAATGAGTAGCAAATTTGCAAGTTAGGCATAGTGACTTTTTGCATCGGTACATACCCTTGATTGAAAGGAAGGTCAGGGACGGTGTAGGTTTTTTTGTGGATTTTAATTTACTTGGAGCAATATGGCTTTTGACATTTCTGGCTTTCCAATATGTAATCTTGGGTGTACTAGAGAGGCATGTATTAAGTGAGGGGGTCTTCTAGTAGTATTCCCCAATGCTTTCTGAAGATTCCTTTCATCTTCTTGTGTTGTGAGTGGAATTGGGTAATGAACCTGGTAGTATGAGGTTGCGTGGGAGGTATTGAGTCCGTATGTGTTTCAATAGTTGAGGAAAGTTTGGAGTGGGTGGTGGATGTTGTACCATCTAAGTAATTACCAGGGTGGAAGGGTAAGCTTTGTCTTCAAAATTAGTTTTAAACAGATTTCCCTGTGTGATGTAATCTGAGTTGTGAGTGCAATTTCGCTTTAAGCGATGAAACTGACTTTTAGGAATATTGGATTTCCATCTGGGATGGTGGCAACTTTTATAGTGTAAGTATGAATTTCCTGCTAAGGGTTTTATGTAATTTTTGGCATAAATGGTGTTGTCTGTATGGCAAAGCTCCAGATCCAGAAATGCCAAACTGTCAGGTCTAATGACGGACGTAAAAGAAAGTCCTAGATTGTTGGAATTGCAATGGGAAACAAATTGTTCAACAGGTGGTCCAGTCATGTCCCAGATGACAATAATGTCATCTATATAGCATCCAATAAAGCTGATATGTTTGGAGAAAGGGTTATTGTTCCAGATGGATAGGTGTTCCCATAATCCCATTGCTAAGTTGGCATAACTAAGTGCAAAATTTGCGCCCATCACCGTACCTTGTGTTTGTAGATAGAATTTATTGTCAAAGGAGAAATAATTATGTGTTAGACAGAATTCGGTTGAGTCTAGAATGAATTCTGCCTGTTTAGATTTGATAAGTGGATTGTGTGATAGGAAGTGTTGGACTGCTCTTAAACCCACATTGTGGGGTATTGAGGTATATAGGGAATTTACATCTAAAGAAACCCACTGATATGTGGGTTCCCAGGTGTAGGCTTTGAGAGTGTCAAGGAGATGGGTTCCATTACTTTATATTAAAACATGTTAACTTATTGCTGCACTTCGATCTGGCGCTGCTTGTCTTTTTTATGTAGATGAGCTTCACAACAGTGGCTGATTAGCTGACACTTCTCAGCCAGAGTGGAATGTAAGGATCCATAACATCAAACTTTCCAAGATAAACATCAATGTTCCTCTTGGAAATATCAGTATCTATTCTCTCTTCCCTATCAATATTATTTGGAAGGATCCAAAATGAATACAGGTAGATGACCTGTACTGGTCAGAGATCCAGGCAAGAAGCCAGTTAGAGGAGAGATTGTGGCTGAAGGGCCAAGGTCTACTATTTTTGAGTTCTTGGAGGGAAAGTTAACTTCTTGTTTTCCGTTACATAGGCTCTCTCTGATTTGATACACAAGACCAGATAAAGTGGCTTTATTATGCAGAGAATGATGGAGGACCACAAGAGCTGTAGAGAGCAAGGCCTTGCACTGGACTTATTTTTCATGAACTTTGTCAAAAGATTGAAACACTGTCTCAGTGATGGAAATATAAAATGGAGTTGCATTCATGGGGAATGAATGTTTAGTGTGAGTGCTGTTAGAAATTAAGTGATATTCTATGCAGTGTCTGAAAAAATTAAGGGCAGGATGTGTTACGTCAGTATGTAGCCAGATTGTGATTTTTTTTCAGACTTACATAAAATGCACCTGCTTTGTTTTTCAGGAGTAAACAACATTCGTTTTTCTTGTGGGAACATCTCTCAAACAAATGCCATTGGAACAGTGTTTGCACATGACTATTTTTGCTGTCTTCTAATACAATGGAGAAATACTGTATATATACCCACTTCACGACCGGCCACTGTATATATACGTCATTTTTTTAAAGATGGATATCTCGGTAACGGCAGCAGCTGCTGCCACAACCGAGGTATCCAACCTTAGGGCCGGCGTTTCTGTACATGATAATGGTGGTCTCTGCGGCGGGTTCGCCGCGAGATCACCGTTATCGGTGGCGGGAGAGGTGCCACCCCCCCTCCCGCCGCTCTCCCGCGCCCTCCGCTGCTTACCGGAGCCGTCAGTAGCGGTGGAGGAGATCGGGACCTGTCACCGCTGAGGTACTGAGACGAGTGAGGCCAAGATGGCCCCCACCCGTCTCTATACCATGTGACGGCCGGAGCGACGTCATTACGTCGGCTCCGCCTACTTCTCTTAAAGGCACAATTTTTTTTGTGTCATTTTTTTAAACGACTTTTTTTTTTTTTTTTTTTTTGAATTTTAGTCTAAATATGAGATCTGAGGACTTTTTGACCCCAGACCTCATATTTAAGAGGACCTGTCATGCTTTTTTCTATTACAAGGGTTTACATTCCTTGTAATAGGAATAAAAGTGATCCAAATTTTTTTTTTTTAAACAGTGAAAAAATAAATAAAATAAAGTAAAATAAATAATAAAAAAAAATAAAAAAAAAAATTTTAAAGCGCCCTGTCCCGACGAGCTCGCGCTCAGAAGCGAACGCATATGTGAGTAGCGCCCGCATATGAAAACGGTGGTCAAACCACACATGTGAGGTATCGCCGCGACCAGTAGAGCGAGAGCAATAATTCTAGCCCTAGACCTCCTCTGTAACACAAAACATGCAACCTGTAGAATTTTTTTAAATGTCGCCTATGGAGATTTTTAAGGGTAAAAGTTTGACGCTATTCCACGAGCGGGCGCAATTTTGAAGCGTGACATGTTGGGTATCAATTTACTTGGCGTAACATTATCTTTTACAATATAAAAAAAAATTGGGCTAACTTTACTGTTGTCTTATTTTTTTATTCAAAAAAGTGAATTTTTTCCAAAAAAAGTGCGCTTATAAGACCGCTGCGCAAATACGGTGCAAAAAAAAGTATTGCAATGACCGCCATTTTATTCTCTAGGGTGTTAGAAAAAAAACAATATATAATGTTTGGGGGTTCTAAGTAATTTTCTAGCAAAAAAACCTGTTTTAAACATGTAAACACCTAAAATCCAAAACGAGGCTGGTCTTTAAGTGGATACTATTGTAATATATGGGTGTGTAGTTAGGAAATGTTTACCTCAAAGAAACTAATATAAGACAATGATGGAAATTGAATGGGTTATGACCATTTTTGAATGGCTAACACACTTTCTAAATAAAGAGCCAGCAGCACAGACTGGAAGGGGGACTTCATCTGGGAATGACACTAAATCAACACTGCAAGAGAACAAGCTCAGCATACTGCTTTCCTTTAAATGCCTAATGCCTGATGTACTGTTCAAGGAGAGAATTATTGACAAGCTATAACAGAAGCTAAGTGATTTTTAGTGTACCCTGACAGCATACTGGCATAATGTTCATTTGCTAGGAAAGGCTAGTTAGAGTGTGTATGTGTATGTGACACTCTGTATGTTCTGTATTTTTTACTACAGCTTTAAGTAGTTGTATATTCAACATTCTTGTTTAGTTAAAGCTATTTAATATACTACTGGATATTTACATTTCCTTGCTTTATTGCAAAGCAGCCAAAGAGATAGAAGCAAAACATAACCAGGTTTGTGGGGAAGAGGCCCTTGTTCTCATCAACATGGGAATAAGATGCTTTGCCAGGGGGCCTCCTCTAGAAGGGCACCTCCCCCTGTTGAAGACATGTATCCTGGTATGGTCCCCCTTCTTTCCCTGGCTTGCATGGATTAAGGGTCTAATATGCATCTTATTGGACTGCCACACGTTGTTTTTGTTTGTTTGTTTTTTTCTGTCTTTTGCATGGGGATCGCCTCTGAAATCCATATGACAATTAAAGAGTCTGGTATGAATTTTGGGAAGGAAAATTGTGATTTTTTTTGTCATTCTTGGTGTAGGTTGTTCCACAGCAAAAGTGACATTTTCAAAGAATACAATTATATAGTTGAAAGTGCCGGCAAAAGTGTACAGACCCCTCCGAAGGTCCCCAAAATACATACCTTATGTCTGCTATGCATTTTGGCGGTCCTTTGGAGGGATCTGTGTGACTTTTTTTTGTAAAGAAACCATCAAGGATAGCACTTTCTGTACATCATTTAAGATACTCCTCTCGAAAAACAGGATTAGGACACCCCAGGCATTTTATTAGGCATTTTAAACTGGAACTTCACTCTCTCAATCAACATTAACTATGTTTAATCCTCATGCTGCTAGCATTAGTAAATAGATATGAAGGTAGATTATATTTACTTGTTTTAAACTTTTTTTCCGATCGCCTCCGCCGCTGCCGACGGCTCCGGTAAGCGGCGGAGGGCACTGGAGCACGGCAGGAGGGGTCCCCCTCTCCCGATAAAAGTGATCTTGCAGTAAATCTGCCGCAGAGACCACCATTATCAGAAACCAGACCGCAGGCCAAAGAAGAGGATACCAGGCTTATGGCAGCTAGCTGCTGCCATAAAAACTATATTCTTCTTCAAAGTTAGGAAGTATATCAGCGTGCGGCGGTCCGGAAGTGGTTAAGTAATGACTTAATAATGGACACAGAATTGTCATGTGAACACACATTTTTTTAATTTGTTTTTTATACCAGGGATGTTTAAAAATCTCTTGAATTAAAAATAATCTCCACTTCAGAATTAGTCATGCTATATGAAAGATCTCAAACACTCAAGGAAACTGCTTAAAGAGATCCAGTGTCATTACTAAAATTTAGAGCAGAATCAGAGAATGAAAACCTCTGTGTGGCTCTTTTCCCCGGGCAAACAGAGTATCAGTGATGTAATCTAACATTGGCAGAAGGAATACAGCTGTTGAACACATCTTGGTTTCCAAAAGCATTACGCAGTTAGATGTTACAATTCACATTCTGTCATTTGGTACAAAGATTTTCCATGGCTTATTCATTGTTGTTTCCCCTTTTTAGTACAACAACATTCTGATAATCAACTTCAGTCCCTGTTGTATAGCTTGTCTTTATTGTTTTAACAGAACTCTACCTATTTGCCTTTTTTTTTTCCAATATTTTTTCAATTAAACATACAAACAAAACCAAAGAAAAGGAAATGCAATTGTCTTTGCAAGTAAGAAGAATTTTTGTACATAAATAAGGCTCTACAGGCCAATCATAGAACTGTTATATCTTATGTACTATACAGCTTACATATTGCATTGTATGTCTATTAGGGTCGAAACTGAGACAAACTTGCAACCCGCTAACTGGGCTCTCGTGCGGGCCCCTATATGGCGCTAGAGTCCACATGATGCCAGGCACATCTAGATAAAAAAAGGAAAGAAAAAACAGAATAAGGGAGAAACAGAGATAGAGAAATAACTGAGAAGAGGAAGGAAGAGAGGCGAGGAAAAGGGAGGGGTAAGAGGTAGGGAAGTGGAGTAGATGCACTCCTATCTCGTAGTAAGTACTTCAGTTGCCAGGCATCTTATGTAGTTGTAAGATACCTGATCCAGGGGTCCCATATTTTATTGAACCCAGTGATCTTATCCTTCAAAATTGCCAAAAGGCGTTCATTTACCATTATCCATGAGAGTTTAGTTTTTAGTAAGTAAAAAGGAATCGAGTGGGACCTCCAAGACTTAGCTATCGAAATTCTTGCCGCTACAAATATAAATGTGATAAGTCTACGCATTGGTTTTGATGCCCCCTCCACTGGGCACCCCAACAGTGCGTGCAGAGGCGATTTAAGTAGGTTCACTGTGTGAGGGAATAAATGAGATTATACGTACGTATCCAAAACCGTCTCACTTTAGGACATGTCTACCAGGTGTGGTACATGGTACCATTTGTATTGCATCCCCTGAAGCACCGCGGGGACGCCCTTGGGACGAAGGCTGCTATCCTCTCTGGGACCATGTACCATCACATCGATACTTTATAGTTTGCCACCTATTTGTCTTTTGATCACGCTTTTATTCTTAAATAACTATATATTACACATATATTAAAGATATAGTAGTCCAGTAGCATAAATTGTTTACAATTTTAAAAACATTACAGAAATAGTGTCACCGTGATTTTTAAATCTGTGTGGAATCCCTCAGTAGACTTACTTCATGGAGCACTTGGTTCTGTTCTGTAGCTTGGTTTCTAAAATAGTTAGGTCAACAGTTTTCCTGCTCCTGTCCCCCCATTGCTGTTTGACTACTGTACATTGCTAGCAAGCTAGGAGCTGCAATGGGGTGCTGATGAACAGTGCACCCTTAGGCTGGCCATAGACCACAGGTTAAAGGAAAGAAAATTACTCTATTCCCCCATCAACACAGTCAGTGTTGATGAAGGAATCCCTCCTGCTGTGCTATTGTATTCTGACAGTGGAAGGTTTCCCCACTGTCAGAATACAATGATTACTACTGGCAGGCCCAAAGAAGAATGGCTGGCTTTAGATGAAGGTGTAGGCATGTGCAGATAATCTTCTTGCTTGTAGATGGAATTGTGTCAATGCTACAGGGAGGGGGGCATCTAAGAGGACAGGTGTCCTTAGAGACTTTGTTAGTTCTCTTTAGGGAAGAGATATTAAATTCCTGAAAGAGTTCAATCAGCCATATTAATAGGGATCCTTTGAATAGCCATCCCATGTCATTTGGGTGAGCTTTGAGCAAGTGGCAGGCTAGGGAAAGAAATCAGCTTTTTAGGGACAGTGCTTAGCACAAGGATAGGTTCCTGGCGAGTAGGGACAGAGTAAGTGACACTGTTGTATGCCAAAGGACCTTCTGAGGATCCCTTTCAGTGAAATAGTGGAATCTGGTTAAACAGCATACCACCACCTCTCCAGCAGAAGCCGTCCTCCAGTAACATTACAGTTTATTACAATAGCCCTCCTGGATTGCCCTGTTCTACAGTGTGCCAGTCATTCAGTATTGTGACTGTTTCAACCCTGAACAACTATGATAAAGTTTTCCACTTTTTGCTGAGGCTTGCATGTATGCATTCCCTCCCAAGCCATTACTTTGTTTGAGGCACCGCCTACAAGGGGGTGATGACAGTGCACACAAGGAAGAGGAACATACATTTGAATCTCTATGTTTTCTCTGCTCTACCTTGTAACTGATATGAAGGAAAGACTACCAAGTCCAGACCCACCCACTTACTATTGCAGGAAGGGGAAGTAAAGTAATGGCTGCCAGGTTGTGCTGTGAATAATGGCGACTGCAGACGAGCACAGTCTCTCATAAAAACAAAAGTCCACATAGCAAGCTGGTAGATAACACTTTACTCTTGGGCGAATCTGAGCTCAGTTTCCTGAAAGCACTAGATGCATGTGTTTTGGACCTGTATGTTTTATGAATGACTGCAATGGTCTGCAACCATTCTCATTCACAATGAAAGTCAACAGCTGATATTGCAATAACTATGCTCAAATCAGCAGGCACCAGTAACCAGTAACATTATCTGTGAACATTGTATACAGATAAATGGTTATTCTACAATCCCAATATTTTTTTATAATATAGCAACAATATTGCTATGTGTTGCCAAAACAACTTCATCAAAGAAACTGAAGACATGATGTTGAACAGAAGATTTAGAGTATTAAAAATGATGGTTTGGTTTTCTATTGTCCTGTGCAGAGAGGATAGATATAAGCTACCACTGCACTGAACTGCCTTTCTAGATGAGTAACGTGGACATGATCTAGCATATACAGTGCCTTGAAAAAGTATCTATACCCCCTCGAAACTTTCCACATTTTGTCATGGTACAACCAAAAACGTGAATGAATCTTTTTGGGATTTCATGTGATTAGACTAACACAAAGGGGCACATGATTGTGAAGTGAAAGGAAAAAGATAAATGGTTTTCAAAATTGTTTACAAATAAATATCTGAAAAGTGTGGCGTGCATTTGTATTCAGCCCCCCTGAGTCAATACTTTGTAGAACCATCTTTCGCTGTAATTACACCTGCAAGTCATTTTGGGTATGTCTTTACCAGCTTTACACATCTAGAGAGTGAAATTTTTGTGTTTTCTTCTTAGCAAAATAGCTCTAGCTCTGTCAGATTGGATGGAGAGCGTCTGTGAAGAGCAATTTTCAAGTCTTGCCACAGATTCTCAATTGGATTTAGGTCTGGACTTTGACTGGGCCATTCTAACACATAAATATGCTTTGATTTAAACCATTTCATTGTATGCCTGGCTGTATGTTTAGGGTCCTTGTCCTGCTGGAAGGCGAACCTCCGCCCCAGTCTGAAGTCTTTTGCAGACTCTAGCAGGCTTTCTTCTAAGATTGCCCTGTATTTGGCTCCATCCATCTTCCCATCAACTCTGACCAGCTTCCCTGTCCCTGCTGAAAAAAAACAGCCCCACAACATGATGCTGCCACCACCATGTTTCATGGTGGGGATGGTGTGTCCAGGGTGATGTGCAGTGTTAGTTTTCCTCCACAAATAGTGACTTGCTTTTAGGCTAAAAAGTTCAATTTTGGTCTCATCTGACCAGAGCACCTTTTTCCACATGTTTGCTGTGTCCCCACATGGTTTATCGCAAACTGCAAACAGGACTTCTTATGGCTTTCTTTCAACAATGGCTTTCTTCTTACCACTCTTCCATAAAGGCCAGATTTGTGGAGTGCCCAACTAACAGTTGTCCTGTGGACAGATTCTCCTACCTGAGCTGTGGATCTCTGCAGTTCTTCCAGAGTTACCATGGACCTTTTGGCTGCTTCTCTGATTAATGCTCTCCTTGCCTGGACTGTCAGTTTAGGTGGGTGGCCATGTCTGGGTAGATTTGCAGTTGTGTCATACGCTAACCTTACCCTGCTTTAAACTTCTCCACAACGTTATCCCTGACCTGTATGGTGTGTTTCTTGGCCTTCATGATGCTGTTTGTTCACTAAGGTTCTTTAACAAACCTCTGAGGGCTTCACAGAACAGCTGTATTGATAATGCGTTTACATTACACACAGGTGGACCCTATTTACTAATTAGGTGACTTCTGAAGGCAATTGGTTCCACTAGATTTTAGTTAGGGGTATCAGAGTAAAGGGAGCTGAATACAATAGCATGCCACATGTTCCAGATATTTATTTGTAAAAAAAAATTGAAATCCATTTATTATTTTCCTTCCACTTCACAATTATGTGCCACTTTGTGAGAAAAAAGACCGCTGCTCACAGGTGATACAATTGGTAACACTCCAAGGTTGCTTCTGTGAGGTGGGGTGCACGCCCTGCCACTGCAGCAGAAAACATGGAACAGAGAAATTTCGGATCGGCAGCACACCCACACAGAAAGTAAAGTAGAAAGTCTTTATTGAAGCATAAATATAATAAAAACACTGGATAGGTACAGGCAGGGGAAATGCAGGTAGGTTGACACGTTTCACACTCTAGAAGTGCTTTGTCAAAACCACAACATTGCAGAAGCTACAATCTCTTTTATAACACAAAAATCACATGACAGCACAAGTGCATATCATTAAAATCAGACTCAACTGTTGCAGGTACAGACCAATAAAATCTCCTGTTAAAAAAAAAGATGTTTCTAAAAACAAAAAACGAAAACACAGAAAAAGATTCTATTCCATATAGTAACCTCAAAGAGCAAAGGGAAAAGAAAATGATCTCCCCCTGATCAAAAAGGTTACACACTACTCAAATACAATGAGGCGGACGTTCCTTAATTAAAAGGAGATGAGATGCCAGATACACATAAAAACGGAAGTATAACTGAAAAATTGACATGCAGCTATATATGCCAGACTGAATGTGACCATCCTCACTGAAAAGTGTAACATCCAAAAAGGAAATTGATTTGCCATTCATCTGCCCAGTAAACTGTAGGTTCAATAAAATAATCAAGAAATAATTGAGAATAATTCAATAATTAAGAATAATTTCAAGAAAATAATCCAAATCACCTACAGTGTTTGAGCAAAGGAATAGCAAATCATCTATAAACCTCCGGTAAAACGTAATCCTTGAACGAAAAGGGTTTCCATCCCCAAAGATGCGGTCTCTCTCCCACCAACCCATGTACAGGTTGGCGAGAGATGGTGAAAAACGAGCTCCAATAGCTGCCCCGCACCTCTGGAGATAGAAACCCCCATTGAAAGAAAAGTAGTTGTGGGTCAACAAAAAATCTAAACACTCCAAAAAAAGCGATCTAGAAATAATTCCACAGCCCATAAACCCATCCGATGAGGTATCGATGAACAAAGGCTGGATACGTCGCACGTTATCCAGGTATCACCATCCTCCCATACAAAATCGCCACAACATTGTAGTAATTGTTTGGTGTCCCTAAGGTAGGTGGGAAGGCTCTTCACTAAGGGCTGTAGCTTGCAATCAACACACAGCCCTAGATGTTCATTAAGGGAGCCTATCCCAGCTACTATGGGATGTCCTTTAAGTGGGTCCAAACCTTTATGTGTTTTTGGAAGATAGTGAAACACTGTCATAATGGGTGCTAAAGGAACCATGTTCTTACCCTCTTTCTGTGACAAAATGCACAGACAAACCCCTTTTAAAACCAAACTGCCCAAAATACTTTTATAATCATTAGTAGGATCACTCTTAAGCTCAGGATATATATTCTTATCAGACAGATGTGCCACTTTGTGCTGGTCTATCACATAAAAACTCCCAATAAAATATATTTACGTTTTTGGTTGTAACATGACAAAATGTGGAAACTTTCAAGGGGTATGAATACTTTTACAAGGCACTGTACTGTAAGGATCCGTTTACTTAGCCTTAACACTTATTTAACCCTAAGACATAACTTTTATTCAATAAAGAAGGTAGTCACCATCGGCAACCCATTAGAGTTCTCTATTGAAGCCAATACTGGTTTCTGCAGTATGTGTTATCACACTTAAAAATGTGAACTAAAACATGGCACTCCATCGAATAAGGTTGCTGTTTTCAGTACAAACAGCTTTATTGAAAATTTCACAGCCGAGGGGCAGGAGGCGGAGCCTAGCGGAGCAGACATGCATTGTTAGAGCTCCACACCGCTGAGGAGAAAAGAGAAGGACAAAGCGGAGCCTGCAGGCTCAAAAGGTATCCATTTGAACCTTTTTGCCCCAGGGAACAAACTGTGAAAGTTTGGACAGGAAATATGGTACTGGGAGGAAACCGTGGCAGAAATAAAAATCACCTCACAAAGAGCTCACAGGCACTCACTGCAGCTGAAGCAGCTCCAGTCACCTCACAAGATACAGCATCAGGGCGCTCTCACAGACAGAAAATGTCACAGCAAGACTCTCCATTTGAGTCAGATACAGAACAAATCCTCTCACAAACTTCTCCACAAGCCTCCTCAGTATCCCCAGTAATATTATTACAATTTGAAAAGATGCTTCATAAGGCTTTAAAACAAACCTCAGACCAAATAACAAAAAGCCTAACCAAAGAAATAAGAGAGCTGGGAAACCGCACCGCAGCCTTAGAAATAAAAATGGCTGAAATTGAAATTACAACCCAAGAAAATATAACAGAATTGGAACAATTAAAAAAAGAGAATTTAATACTTCAAACTAAGCTCGAAGATTACGAAAATAGAGCCAGACGTTCAAACTTGCGCATAAGGGGAATACCTGAAACTGTGACAGACCTGCAATCTACTATTACTGCTCTATTACAAGAACTAAAGCCAGATATCCCTATTGAACGTTTAGAACTGGACAGAGTACACAGAGCCCTCACAGCCAAAAAGAAAGATGGACCCCCACGTGATATACTCACAAAATTTCATTATTACAGAACGAAAGAACAAATACTAATTGCTGCAAGAGAAAAAAAGGAACTTAATTTTCAAGGACACAATTATCAAATTTTTGCTGACCTATCCCAACTTACTATTACTAAAAGACGATCCATGAAACCCCAACTAATGGAACTGCAACGCCACAACATTATGTATCAATGGGGCTTCCCCTTTTCAGTCAGATTTAACTACCAAGGTACAATTTACAGAAGCAGATCAGCAGATGAACTACAACAAACCCTTTTAAAATTAAATCTGACAGAACCCACAAGCAGCAACACTCCCACACGCAGAAGAATGGCATCATCTTCACCTTCAGGCAGCACCCAGAAAATTTCAGAACAAAATGGGAATCATCATTCTCACAAAAGAGGCCGTTATGCCACATCATCCATGGACCAAGAAGATTCAATGGACTGACATCCTAATTCCTGATATCTCTTCATTTATTATACTAAGAGATGGTTCTCTATAAAAAACCTATATTTATAACTGAATGTAACTGCATTCTGATAGTCACACACTGTATGGGATCATGTTACATTCCAGTTATATTTCTTATTACTTCTGATTCATATAGCCTTAGAATATATAAGTGAAATAAGGAAATTCTTGTTCAGTTATATATTATCAGGTAATAACAATAGATTTATTACTTTTTAGGGCAAATATGTTCAATAATCCAGAAGTAATGGAAGCTTTTTCTTTCTTTTCTTAAAACAAATATATTATTACCTAACTAGTTCCTAGAATTATGTTTTTGTTTATTCTAATCTGAAGCAATACAACCTCAATTTTATGAGTTAACATATCTAAACAGTTACATATGAATAAAATATGTAATTGTTTACTCTAAAAGGGTTAAAATCCCAAAATAATTCAAACTATCTTCATCAATACCAAAGTTATTAACAGTACCTTTCTAACTGAATTATTTAGCCTAGGGCAAGACTAACCATATACAACCACCCTGGAATAAATAATTTCAACAAAAACTATATTCTGCACTCCAATTAATGAAACATCATTTTGATGTCTTTTGACATAGTACTTCTCTCCTGTAAGCAGAAGATCCGTGTACCCCCATTAGCCCTCCTCATTCTCCCAACCATATTATGTGGGAGTGTGATGAAGGCACTTATTCCCCTGAGAGAGATATTTATTCTTTTTCACGGGTAAATTGTGATTACTTGCAAAAAATAATTTATACAATGTATCATCTAATCTCATATGTTTTTTGTTTACTCTTTACTCCAGAATTCACTGGTTTCTTTTCTATCTATTCATCTCTTCAGTTCACACAGGTTGATCTGCGCAGTCAGCTCTGCATAACAAAAAGTAAGTCAAAACTATTTGATCTATTGCCATGGCACCACTGAATATACTTTCCCTGAATGTTCAGGGAATAAGTGTCCCTCAAAAAAGGACCAAAGCCTTCCGTACTTTCCATAACAAGAAGGCTCACATAGTATGCCTCCAAGAAACACACTTCACCAAAGATTCTACTCCAAAATATATTTCTCCTTTTTATCAACAAATTTACACGGCTTCTGCCTGTACCAAGCAAAGGGGAACTCTAATTGCATTTCACCGATCCACACCATTCACCTTATCATCAGAAATTAAAGACCCAGAAGGTAGATACCTGATACTCATGGGTTATATAATGGATACAGCAATCACTGTGATTTCCTACTACGCTCCTAACAAACAACCTACACCATTCCTCTCACATATATTACAAGTGATTAATACACACAAAATAGGAACAGTGATAATATGCGGGGATTCGAACCAGGTCCTCCTCCCATTTCTAGATAAATCACCTTTTACACCATCCAAAATAACCTCTAGATTACCTTTTTCTCAACTTCTTTCCAAATACAATCTGGTAGATTCATGGAGAGAAAGTAACCCAATGAAAAAGAAATTCACTTATTTCTCGCACCCTCATCAAACCTTCACCAGAATAGATCATATTTTTCTAACAATAGGAATGATACCAGAAATTATTGCATCAGATATAATTCCGATTCCGTGGTCTGACCATAATGCAGTATACACTACTATAGCCTCAGCCATACCAAAAGCACATGACCCAACGTGGTACTTACCGGACATAATGCTCAAACACCCACTACATCAGATGGCCATTGAACAAGCTTTAAAGGAATACATATCAATTAATAATACAACAGACATCTCCCCAATAACACTGTGGGAAGCTCATAAGCCTGTCTTGCGTGGTACAATACAAAGACAAATGGCACTATTTAAACGGGAACGCAAAAATCTAGCAAAAAAACTAGAACTCAATTTTAATGCAGCCTACATATCATTTCAAGATAATCCATCTCAGAGTACAAAATCTCATCTGGAAAAATCTAGATTGGAATACGATCTATTTCTCACTGAGTCAGTTGATAAATCCCTCAAACGCTCCAAACACAATTTCTACATGAATACAAACAAACCAGGTACATATTTGGCTCGGGTATTAAATTCAACTAACAAATCTTTCAAACCAATACGTTTGAAATTATCAAAAAATGTTTACACTTGTAATCCAGTTAAAATAGTCCATAAATTTCACTCACATCTCACAACTTTATACAAGACAAACAATGAATTTAATCCTACAGAGGCTGAATCCTTCTTCTCAAAAATAACCTTACCTGAGTTATCTCAGAATCAAAAAAGCAGTTTGGATGAGCCTATAACTATAGATGAAGTTGCTAACGCCATAAAAGACCTAAAACTTAACAAAAGACCAGGCCCAGACGGCTACTCGGCTTTATACTATAAAACATTCTCAGAAATACTCTCTCCCATTCTCACTGAAACTTTTAACAAACTTCTAGATGGACATTCTTTTCGGCAAGAAACACTAATGGCAATTGTTTGTATGATCCCAAAACCCTTTTCTGATGATACTTCCTGTGTGAATTATCGGCCTATCTCTCTGTTAAACCTCAATATTAAATTATTAGCAAAAATAATAGCAAAACGCCTCAATAGCATTATAGGAAAATTAATACATAGAGATCAAGTAGGCTTCATGCCAAATAGACAGGCAGGCGATAATATACGCAGGGCAGTGTTATTGGCACATATTGCTAAAAAACGGAAAATCCCTTTATGTTTTCTATCTCTCGATATTAAGAGGGCATTTGACACAGTATCCTGGCAATATATGCAATATTCATTACAAAAATGGGGTTTTGGACCCCACTTTTTAACATGGATCAAAGCATTATATAATAAACCCAAAGTCTATATAAAATATGCTGGATACAAATCTGAAGCCTTTAATATCGAAAGAGGTACCCGACAGGGTTGCCCATTATCTCCCTTATTATTTGCCCTTATACTCGAACCCAATGCCCAGTACATCAGAACAAACCAAACTATAACTGGCATTGAAGTAGGAGGTATTACACACAAATTATGTATATTTGCAGACGATATATTACTTTTTCTATCATCACCATCAGGTCTCTGGTCCTAACTTAATACCAGCTCTTGATGGATTTGCAGCCCTATCCGGCCTTATGATTAATCCTAAGAAATGCCTAGTGCTTAATATTTCACTCACAAACATGGAATTGATCCCGGCTAGGGCTGCACTCCCATTCACATGGGCAGAAAAATCAATCCCATATCTTGGAATTCATTTAACAGCATCTCATTCTGACTTATTCTCAAACAATTATCCTCCTGTATTAAGACAGATCACAAATCTAATAAAACAATGGTCGCAACTTCCTTTATCCTGGATAGGGAAGATTAATGCAATCAAAATGACTATTCTACCCAAATTGCTTTATCTATTCAGAGTCCTCCCTATTCCAATTCCTTCCTATTTTTTGAGAATAGTACAAAAAAGAGCAACTTCGTTTATATGGGGCTCTTCTAAACCACGTATACCTATACACACACTACATCTTCCCAAAAATAAAGGATACCCTAATTTTACTAACTACTACAGAGCAGCACATTTGGCCAGTCTGTCCAAATACCATGCAAAACAGGAAATCCCATTATGGGTATTTACAGAGGCTTCAGAAAATGACCCTCTATTAATATCAAATTTATTATGGCTTGATCCTAAAGACCGCTTTAAAATTCATAATCCCATAACTAAACACTTCCTATCTCTCTGGGATAAACTAAAAACCAAATATCAGTTACAATCTCCACACAATCCTCTCCTTTCTTTTATCAGAAATCCGGCCTTTTATCCGGCATGGATCTACCCAAATTCTTTTAAAGCTTGGACAACATCAGGCATTCAGACACTAAATGACTTCATAGCATCTAAATCATTCCTTTCATTCCCATCGCTTAGAGAAAAATATGATCTACCAAACTCTGAGATATTTAGATATCTCCAAATCAAAAATTTCTATACACTATTGTCCCAATTATCCATTTTTGAATCAATCTGTACAAAAGATCCATTTGCTAAAGGTACAATTTCATCACTTTATAATCAATTATATGGAGTAGCAAATCTTAATAGACCCTCTTACGTTCAGCGGTGGGAGGAGGACCTGGGACGAACTTTAGAAGACACGGACTGGTCTAACATATGGCTCACATCTAAGTCATCTTCACCCAACATCTTAGCACTGGAGACAAATTATAAAGTCCTAACTCGCTGGTACCTTGTACCCGCTAGAGTGGCAAAATATTCACCTAATACCTCAGCTCTTTGTTTTCGAGGATGCCCAGAAATAGGCACATATTTACACATATGGTGGACGTGCCCAGTAATCCAAACCTTCTGGAAGGAAGTCTTCGTGATTGCATCTAAAATATTTAAAAAAATAATACAACCAGATCCATATTTAACTTTACTTAATCTAAAACCAGAATGGTTAACACTCTCTCAATTCAAACTTATGATCCAACTAATAACGGCTGCAAAACAAACAGTGGCCAAGGCATGGAAATCTCCTACATTGGTACTAGCAGAAACAATTCACAGAATGAATAATACAATGTCCCATGCTAAGATGGTAGCCATCGATCAAAATCAAATTCCAAAATTTGAAAAACTTTGGCATCCTTGGATAAAACAACAGTTCCTGTCAAACTTCAATGACTCTGTCCTGTTGCCATGGTAACAGATTAAATGACTTACAGAGACACCCATTCTAAGGCTTCAAAGAGAACTAAAAAGAATAATAAACTGACAAGCGGGACAACCTTGTGGACCATACCTCTACCTTTCAACCCTTTTTCTTCTTTCTCTTTCCTTTTCTCCACCTTACGATTAAAGCTCATTATCAGAATTTATTTGACCTATATACACTCTACTTGTAAACAATATGTATAGTAGGTATAAATCATTTAAATACCTACAAAAGTAACTAAGGAAATGATATATATCTTTAATTTAGGTTTACGTGAACCCAATGTTTAATATTTGAAATTTCATGATATTTACCTATATAAACCCTACTGTAAAACAATGAGCTTACTTTATAGATCCTTGTAAACTTACTTTATGTATCTTTATAACATTGTATACTCAATAAACTTCTTTTGACAAGGAAAATTTCACAGCCAAACAAACAAAACTAGTTGACATAAGTTATTAAAAAGGAAGAATAATTCTTGCCAAATATCACTGATTGCAGCATTACATAAGGGAACTGGTTATATGAATCTGCTGATGGTGTTACTGTAATTAAAGTGGTTGGTAACCCTTGCACCCAAAGAAACCCATGCAGTCATAAATGTAATATAAAGTGACTGATGTGCCCCAAAATACAATTGCTGTTTTCTACCTCCATTTTGGGTGACATATTTCCTGGCCTGTGACCACAAATCTCCTCCCTTCTGACCTTAAGAGTGTACGGTGGGGCGTGCCTCACATACGGCTCTCAATCATTCCTACAAGCCAAAGCAAGACTAGGATAATTTGAGAAGCTGCTTCCCCTGTTGGAGCTCTCTCATGAATGAGGACACTTGTGTTCCGCTTGGGTTCCTCATTCACAAGAAAGCATGTGACATCATAGATTGGGCAGGGATAGAGCAAGGGTGGGAGAACACCAACAATAGTATGAGGAAGTGCCTGTGTGAAGGCACATTCGGCTGCATGGGGGAAATGGTGTCGGTGCAAGAAAGGAGGGCTCCCAAATGTCTGGATTGGACAGTTGTTTCCAATCAGGCATTCCTCAATCTGAAAAGTGGTTTATTAGATTGCTTAAATGAATAAAAAGGAGAATTTTATTTTTGACTGGAATTTCACTTTAATGTTTCCCATATACTGTATGTCTTGCAAATATATTACACAAATGGGTTTTATGAATATTCATTTTAATTTATCAACTTATGTGTGTAAGGGATTTCCAGATGGGTAGAGTCCTAGCCAAAAAACCCATATGATATAAATATGTTTTAAAGGTCTGACCACCACACACAAGTATAATTCATCTTATTCTGCTGATTTGTAAAAACCATGACGGAGCTTTAATTTTTTTGTTTATCTGGATAATTACATGTTTACAGCGATCTAATGGAAACCATCAGAATTACTCCACAGCCTTTACAGCTGAATGCCAGACAAACAGCTAAAGGAATAGCTGAAATACATACATGTAAATCATTTTACCTACCAGTTGGAATTGTAATTCTGTTCAGTCAGTCCTAAAGAAGACGTGTAGCTAAAAGAAAAAAAATCTTTACAGCTTTAGCTACATTACTTACCCGTATTGCTCTATGTCCCAAAATCTGCAGGCTGCTGAATTCTGTAAAAACCTCCCTGCAGGACTGCCATGTCTTCTTCCTGCTGCTGAACCTCTGGTGCTGTGGGGGTGAGCAACTATGGGTCTTGGGGCTCAGCTGCACTAAAGGTGACACCGCCTGTAATAGGATTTGTAAATGTGGGGGGGGGGGATCATGTGACTGGTCAGACTCTTACCTGAGGAAGGGTACAGGAGAGAAGAGGGCAGACGGAGATAAGTTCCCATTTGATCATCTTTAGTGCAGCTGAGCCCAGAGCTCCGAAGGTTGTTAACCCCCACAGTGCCAGAAGTTTAGCAGAATCCAGCAGCCTGTGTGGGGTACACTTCATTACAGGTTAAATTTGTAGAAAATAAATGTCTTTTCACTAAACTTCGCTTTAACTAAGTACCCCTTCCAGCTATTTTCTGGATCTGCCTGCTAAGAGATTCCCCTACAATTTTACATCTAGAGTCCCATTTGAAATATTTGTTTTCCTGAACCTAGCTAATTTGCTAAAGCTTAATATTGAAAATAATAACGTTAATAGAAATAACAATAATAATAACAAGAGTACTAAAAAGTCTTATATATTTTCAACAAAAGACAATTCACTAATAAGTACATAAATCGATCCAGGGTGTTACAGAAACATTATATCAAAAGAGCAAAGATAGTACCTTACACAGAAAGTTCATCCTCTTAACCGCTTGAAGATTGGCATGATAACCCCCTTTGTGTCCAGGCAGTTGTTCAGTTTTCAGCACTGTAAAACTTTGACTAACAATTACTCAGTCATGCAAAACTGTACTGTATTTTTTAAGACAGATGAAGGTGGTATACAATCACCATTGGGTTTTTTATATTAGAATATTAAGGAAAGAAGACTGAAAATTTGGGGGAAAAAAATTCTGCTATGAAACTTTGCAAATAAAAAAATCTTTCTTAGTAAGATTTGAACTGAAATGTATTCTTCTACATTTCTTTGGTAAAATATATATATATTATTTCATCTGTGTGAAAACTATGGTATAAATATTTGAATTTATCAACCCTGTTGTTCACACTGTGTATTTCATTTCTTGAGGCTCTAAAACACCAGGAGAGTACAAATACCCCCCAAAATAATAAAGTAAGAAGCATGATGAATTTTCTTTTTAGTTTTACATTTTTGCCCCTTTTTTTGAGAAATGAAGAACATGAATAAAAATCTATTTTACTTTACAAAGTTGTAATTTCAACAAATTAAACACGCAGCCTGAATGCATTTTGCTAAATCAGGAAGCTTCCGCATCTGCCATCGTTGACGTCACTTACTGTTGGGTCTTGGGCATCACTTCCAGTTGTTGGAACGCATGACGGCTCTATACGAGCGACTTGCATCTACAAAAAGGCTGTTTGTGTTGGTGCTGATGGTAATGTGTACATCTGTTATTTTATATTTACATTTTAGATAAAAATACTACACTACCACAATCTATTATACTTTTTTGATTCCTTTGCAGGGAAATGATAGAAAGATATCTGGGGGGCCTGGTGTCGGTGAACCTTATACAGTATCACATGTGAAGTATCTGAATTATGAGCCAAGGAGTGACTTCAGTTATTATCCAAAATTATTTGAGACCTTTTAAATATTTGTGGTTGTGAGTGTAAGTGAAGGAGGTTTAAGCACTTTGCATCTTTAACCACTTCAATACAGGGCACTTAGACACCTTCCTGCCCAGACCAATTTTCAGCTTTCACTGCTGTCGCAGTTTGAATGACAATTGCGCGGTCATATAACACTGCACCCAAACTAAAATTTTATCATTTTGCTCCCACAAATAGCGCTTTCTTTTGGTGGTATTTGATCACCTCTGCGGTTTTAATTTTTTTCTAAACAAATAAATAAAGACCAAAAATTTTGAAAAAAATAAAAGTTTTGCTTTTGTTTCTGTTAAAAAAAATTGTAAATAAGTAAGTTTTCTCTTTCACTGATGGGCACTGATAAGGCGGCACTGAAAGGCACTGATACGGCGGCACCGATGAGGTGGCACCAATGAGCGGGCACTGATGGGCACTGACGATGGGCACTGATATGTGGCACTGATGGGCACTGGTAGGCGGCACTGATGGGTGGCACTCATATGCAGCACTGATGGGCACTGATAGGCGGCACTGATGGGCACTGATGGGTGGCACTGGGTGGCACTGGTTGGCACTGATGGGCACTGATAGGCGACACTGATGGGCAATGAAAGGTGGCACTGCTGGGCACTGCTGGGCACTGATAGGGTAGCGCTGATAGGTGGCACTGATAGGCGGCACTGCTGGGCACTGATAGGCGGCACTGATATGAGGCACTGATGGGCATCCCTGGTGGCACTGGTAGGCATTGAAGTGGGCACTGACTGGCAGCTGCCTGGGCACACAGTGGCATTTCCCTGGTGGTCTAGGGGCATACCTGGTGGTCCAGTGTGGATCACTTCCCTGGTGGTCCTGGGCGGCTTCCCTGGTGGTCCTGGGTAGGATCCGAGGGGGGGCTGTGCTGATAAACAATCAGCACAGACCCCCCCTGTCAGGAGAGCAGTCGATCGGCTCTCCTCTACTTGCGTCTGTCAGACGCGAGTGAGGAAAATCCGATAACCGGCTCTTCCTATTGACAGCCATGATCAGCCGTGATTGGACACGGCTGATCACGTGGTAAAGAGTCTCCGTCAGAGACTCTTTACCTAGATCGGTGCTGCGGGGTGTCAGACTGACACACCGCAACAACGATCGCCGCTATGCGCGCCCCCGGGGGTGCGCAGTGGCTCAATATCCTGCAGACGTCATATGACGTCCAGTCAGGATTTAGAAACCACTTTGCCGCTGTCATTCTGCTATATGGCGGGGGGCAAGTGGTTAAACATGGTGGCTGGAGAATTTGAAAAAGGACTATATTTCTTATGGTAATTTTTTGCACATATACACTATATTGACAAAAGTATTGAGACGCACATGAACTGTAATGGTTCCCAGTCTTAGTCCGTAGGGTTCAATATTGCCTTGGCCCACCCTTTGCATCTATAACAGCTTTAACTCTTCTGGGAAAGCTGTCCACAAGGTATAGGAGTGTGTCTATGGGAATGTTTGACCATTCTTCCAGAAGTGCCTTTGTGAGGTCAGGCACTGATGTTGGACAAGAAGGCCTGGCTCGCAGTCTCCGCTCCAATTCATCCCAAGGGTGTTCTATCAGGTTGAGGTCAAGACTCTGTGCAGGCCAGTGCACTAGTTGGGAGCATGAAATTGTCCAAAATGTCCTGGTATGCTGACACCTTAAGAGTTCCCTTCACTGGAACTAAGGGGCCAAGCCCAACCAATCAGAAAACAACCCCACCAAATGATTTGAACCAGTGCACAAAGCAAAGTCCATAAAGACCTGGATGAGCAAGTTTGAGGTGGAGGAACTTGACTGGCCTGCACAAAGTCCTGACCTTAACCTGATAGAACACCTTTGGGATGAATTAGAGCAGAGACTGTGAGCCAGGCTTTCTCGTCCAACATCAGTGCCTGATCTCACAAATGTGCTTCTGGAAGAATGATCAAACATTCCCATAGACACACTCCTAAACCTTGTGGAAAGCCTTCCCAGAGGAGTTGAAGCTGTTATAGCTGCAAAGGGTGGGCCAACTCAATATTGAACCCTATGGACTAAGACTGGGGTTCCATTAAAATTCATGTGTGTGTAAAGGCAGGTGTCCCAATATTTTTGTCTATATACTGTATATGATATGCACTTATATACATACATTTTGTATTTCTCATGTTGTCAGTGCCATACTTATCACATTGTTTAAAGAGGAAGTAAAGCCTCTTAAAAAAAAATAAAAAATACACCCTGCAAGGCAAAGGCCTAATGAGCTAGTATGCATAGCATACTAGCTCATTATGAATTACTTACCTGAGATTGAAGCCCTGGCATCGGCTCTCATTCACCTCCTCTGACGCCGCCATCTGACTTTCGGATATCGCGGCTCCAGCGCTCTGACTGGCCGGTGCTGTGACTGGCCGGAGCCCCGATGATGTCACTCCCACGCACGCGCGCTGGTGCCGCCACTAACGGCATGATCGCCCTTAGAAATGGCATGCTCAGTGCGCCTGCGCCCAATGTCTACGGTGCATGCGCCGTAGACATCGGTGCCGCTATTCCTGCAAATATCTCCTAAACCTTTTAGGTTTGGGAGATATTTCTTGCACCTACAGGTAAGCCTTAATCTAGGCTTACCTGTAGGTTAAAGTGGTTGTAATGGGTTTACAACCACTTTAAGCTATTTTGACAGGATAGCCTATTTAATAAATAATCATATTTCGCTCTATATTATATAACTTTTTTTGTGATACCAGGGATTACTCATAGATCAGTAATTTTGCAAGTCTGCAGGAATTTCGTCTTATGTCACAAATTCAATAAACAACACCATAAATGTTTACACAAATCAAAGAGGGCAAGTGATTTGGCCTTGGCCGGGAGGTACTGTGTGGGAGAATGATGTAATCAGTTTGCTGCAGCCAGGTAAAGCATTTTATGATTATTATTACTATTATACACGATTCATATAGCGGCAACAGTTTACGCAGTGCTTTACAATGTAGAGGGGGGACAGCACAATTACAGTACAGTTCAATACAGAAGGGACAGGGGGGCCCTGCTCATAGAGCTTACATTCTAAAGGGAGCGGGTGGTGGTACAAAAGGTAATATATGCAGGGAATGATTCTTCCCTATCCACGTTTTTACTGAAACTGTAGGGCCCCATTCATAAGTATTATTATGGCTGGACAGCAAATTTCTGAGGCTGGGCACAAACTGTCTGCCATGTGATGGGGGGGGGGATTATCTGTCTTTAACTGCAGGTAATCGATCCATGAGTGATCATATGTGGGCAGCCACAGAGCGATGCAACCACTGTCAGCCTATCATTCATTTGTATAGGCTGAACAGCCACAATGTTTCGCATACACCCATAACTCCCAACTGTCCCTAATTTTGAGGGACTGTCTATGATTTGGAACAAAATCCCTTTTTCCCCCTCTATATAGTTGTATATAAAATGAACTATTAACCACTTCCGCCCAGCTGCCACAAAATCGCATACCTGTACATGATTTCATGCATCAGGTCTGGGGTGCACCAGGCCTAAATTGATGAAGAAATTTGATTTTTTTAATCTTTTTTAATGGGTATGCTTTTTAGCAGAAAGTAAAAAATATTGGTTTGTTTTCAAAATTGTCGGCCTTTATTGTTTATAGCGTGAAAAAATAAAAACCAAAGAGGTGATCAAATACCACCAAAAGAAAGCTCTATTTGTGGGTTAAAAAAGAACATCAATTTTGTTTGGGTACAGTGTCGCACGACGGTATAATCGACTGTTCCAACAACGCAGTGCCGTATCACAAAAAATGGCCTGGTCAGGAAGGGGGTAAAACCTTCCAGGGCTGAAGTGGTTAGTCTGTTAAAAAGTGTTTTACTGTGCTAAACCTTTCATCCAATTTCCAAATTTGTAAATTTCAAAAGCCAGTATAAAGGAATAGTAATGGTAAAAAAAAACACTTGTGAGTTTAACTAATCACTTTTTGTATAACTAATAACTAACTTTAAAAGTAGGCGTGGCAGGGGGCATGTCCTATGCCTACATACTTTTGCTAATAGGTGTCCCTCGTTCCCATCTCAGAAAGTTGGGAGGTGTGTACAAGTGTGATTTCAGCTGCAGGAATCCACTGATTCTTTCTGCAAGAATATGTTCTCTGGCCCTAATTGCATGTCGGAATGGGATCTAATATTCTAGAAAATTGCAACATGCGAGTCAACACCATGAGACTGATATGTGTGAGACAACATGTTTAAACAAAGCCCAGAACATAAAGACTACTGCATTAACACCAGGATTGACACTAGACCCACTGTAATTCTCCAGCCAGCTAATCAGTCTTTTGCCCCGTACACACGATCGGACATTGATCGGACATTCCGACAACAAAATCCATGGATTTTTTCCGATGGATGTTCCGACCTGTTCTGCCATCATTCAGGTCCCGCAGAAGGAGTATATGAAGGTAAGATTTTTATCCTTTAACATCACATTTGATTGTATTTAATGTTTGATAATATATTGTATTTCTTTCCTCATTCCTTAATTACCATGATTGTAATATGCTGTAAATGTCCCCTTTGTCCTCATGCATGCTGGATTTTTATGTAATTATTTTTTGGTCCTTCATGCATATTTGCCTTCACTTACCACCCCAGCATGTCTCCTGGGCCTATATTCACTTAGTGTAGTCACTTAACAATGTATTTTGTCAGCTCCATACTAGTGCTTTACCCTAAATACCCCCTAAAATGTTGAAAATTGTGATTTGTGCTTGAAATTCTAGCAGAGTGCCAGAGGCTTTTTATTGGGGGGACAAAATCATTTGGAACCCTCCCTCCCCCCAACTGCTAACTTAGCTGATGCCAGTCCTCTATCTGCTGACTTTGCCAAACCCATACACACTAAACCCACCTCTTTTGTGGTCAGATTTATGGATGAATTCCCCAAAGCATGTAGTGCAAGGGCCTGCCTGAATACTTTCAAATGGTACTGTTTAAAGTTTTTGTATCCTATTATAATCTTGATAGGTAATAGCAGAATGTAAAAATGTGCTAAAATGCGTACAGTGTGTATTTTTCTCTTTGTATTATGACACTTCTTACCTGTCCAGTGGGCTGCCAATAGTGTAAAGTAAGGAGGGGCTGGCCAAAGTAATCCACATTATTTAGGCATTCATCTCTCAATGAAGTGGAGAGGGTTACCTGTCCCCCCCCCCCATAACATTTCCAAAATGGCCCATGGGGGGGGGGGGGGATCTGATAGGTGGACCTTATACCTTTGTCTTTAATTAGTCCCTGAAAAAAAAGTTTGACTGATGTTGGCCAAGAATGTTTGTGTCTAATCTGCTTTCCATGTTTATGTGCAAAATGAATAATTTTTTATTCTTGTTTGATTCCACAGTTTCCTTCCAACCCACAGGAATGGCAGACTGTGGCCTCCCACTTTGCCCAGCGGTGGGACTTTCCTAACTGCGGAGGGGCAATTGATGGGAAACACATCCACATCATCCCACCACCCAACTTGTGATGTTGTCGATGGTGTCGGCTACTTACGAGTTCCTGTATGTGGACGTGGGGAAGGATGGCCGGATGTCGGATGGTGGAGTCATCGCCCAGACGGAGTTCAACAGGCGTCTCCAGAATGGCAGCTTGGACTTGCCACCTCCAGAAGACAATGCGTAAGGATTCCCATTCGTCTTTGTTGCGGATGAAGCGTTTGTGCTGCGGGACCATCTTATGTGGCCATTCCCTATGAGGACCCTCACCCCGGACCAGAGGGTTTTTAATTACCGGCTGTCCAGAGCCAGAAGAGTGGTGGAGAACACGTTTGGATTCATGGCCAGCCGGTTCCGCCTATTTCTTACACCCATACACATGGCGGAGTATAAACTCAATCATATCATCCTGGCTTGCTGTGTTCTCCACAATTTTTTAAGGAGAAATTCTGTGAACTATGCTGGCTCAGTTGGGCCAGAATCCGGAATTAATGTAAATGAACCAACCCTGGCGGCACTTGAAGCTGGCTGTCCTGGCTTGCCCCCCCTGAGTGCCCGCGAAGTCCGTCTAAGATACATGGAATACTTTGCGGGTAGGGGGGCCATCAATATGCCAGACAAAGTCTGAGCCTTTTTGAAAATAAAAAAAAAGTTTAACTTACAAAATATTTGCTTACATTTACTGCTTGTTTTTCTTTAAGCTGACTATGACATAAATTTGGGCAGTCCTGAAAATGGCATGATTCTGTAAAATTATAAAGCACTGTTGGGTGTTATTTACTAAAGGCAAAGACACTTTGCACTACAAGTGCACTTGAGACTGCACTGAAACTGCACTTGTAGTGCAAAGTGGATTTGCCCTTAGGAAATAACCCCCATTGTCACAGAAAAAAACAATTTTCACACCAAAAAAGTTTAGGAGCTTTGAAAGAAGAAGCCACACATTGTTGATTCTCAATATTTTTAATCCAAGCACAATCACATGTGCATTTATAAAAGCTTTTTAAAACCAAACATGTTTGTTGTATACAATATTTATAGGTGACATTAATAAAAGTAGAAATGTCCTTTTAATGTAAAACAGGCATGTTTCAAACCAACAATAAATACACAAACTTTGGAAGAAATTGAAGGCAATATCAGACATGAGTATTTATAAACTGTGTTTGATATTGCGTTCAGCAGATGGGGTGATGTCACCCCAGGAAAAGTCAAATTTTGAAGATGCACACAAATTGCCGAATGCCAACATGTGCTAGCTGCCATCATGGGGGATCAAGGGACATGTTTTGGGGGTGCAACCCCTTCCTCTCAGCTACTTTATTATTGAGGAAGGGGTTGCACCTCCAAAATGCCTACATTGATCTCCCATGATGGCAGATAGCACATGTTGACACGCTGTGCGCATCTTCAAAATTTGGCTTTTCGAGAATATGTCAAAAAAGGTGCAACAAATTTTTGGGGAAAAAACGCAAACTACATTAGGGATTTCGAGGGCTTTTAAACTCTCCCTAAAACATCAATGATGTTCTTCATTTTGTTTTGAACATCAATGATGTTTTTCTGGATGTTTTCCAAGTCCCTATTACACCCCATGATCTCCCCGATCAGGATCTGGGCACTTTCACTGGTGTAATGACCTTCATCCACAACATCACAATCTCCTAAAAATATATAAAAAAAAAAACACACCATGTATTATAAATCTGCCGGCATACATCTCTTACCTGAGCCTGTGGTCGCAGACACTCACCTGTTGTGGTGAAAATTTCCACCACGTCTCCCTTCTCCTCCTGCTCTGCTTGGCTTTGGGGGATTTCCACTTCTTCCTGAGGTGGGGGGGTCTGTTGTCTCCTCGGATGAGTGGTGTCCTCCGAGTCTTTTCTCCCCTATGTGAACAAAAATAGGTATACTTAGCACACAGATATTTGATGGCAGAAATAGAAATATGAAACATTGCTTGGAAGTGGGGTCCTAATGTCTGTTTTGGCAGAGTTGCAAGATGAAGAAATATTTTTTTCCTTTGTCAAGCTTGAACACTTACCTGTTTTGCACAAGCTTCACAGATGGAGACACCCCTATAGTATACACTGGAGCACCTGTGTGGGCCCCCTAATAAAAAGGGTGTTCTTTTGTCCCACACCAGTGCTCCTGCGTCCAGATGTGTAAGCAGCTGCTGAGTGTCCTCTCCTTACACAGAATCTAGTTTGCATTTCATTCTAGTTACCAACCCATCTAGACACCAAAATTATTTTAAGAGAAGTAGGCTAGCAAAAATGTATTGAAATGCATATGGCCAAAACATGGTGTTTTCTATGCCGAACGAACAATGTTTCATAAGAACGAATAATGTGCCCATGAATATGAAAGTTGCCATTTTAAACTGTACATCAGTACATCAGTATAGAAAAGCACATGGAGCAGTACGAATGTTAGAAAAATAAAGAATAGAAACACAGGACAACTACTTACTTTTTTGCAGAACTCTCCTGATCCTTCTATACTGATCGTGCTCCCTTAATTTGAGGTCCGACCACCGCTTCCTGAGTTGATCCTTGGATCGTCGTACCCCAAAATTCTTCTGCAGACTCTTCACAACTTTCGCCATGATCTTGGCCTTTCTGACATTGGGGTTGGGGTAAGGTCCATACTTCCCATCATAGTCGGCCCTCTTCAGGATGTCCACCATCTCCAACATCTCCCCAAAGGACATATTTGATGCCTTAAATCGTCTCCTCTGGGATCGGGACACTTCTGGCTCTGGGCTTTCCTCCTCCTCCTCCTGGTTGCTGTAATTAGTACGCACCTGTTGTGTCTCCACCATGTGCTTTTCCCCCACTGCACCGAACGAGAAGGGGTGGGGAATAGACTAGAAAGAACGTTAGGGGCAGGCGGAGTTTCACGCACGCGCAGTGTATATAAAGCGTAACACGCATGCGTAGTACGTACAATCTGTGAGCGGAGGAAGGAGTATTGGAGGCGCCGATAGTGATAACGAAGGTAAGATTTAAAATTGGGCCTATACTGCTTCTAGATTGAGGCCTGTATTGTAAAAAGACTTTAGCATGACATTAGGGTTTGTCTTGTGTTGTGTTTTGCAGAGAAAAAGGATCCGGAGTTTATCAGCATATTCATAGATATGTTCAGGGAGCTGCCCTGTCTGTGGCAGGTAAACCACCCTGATTATAAGAACCAAACAAAGAGGAAGGCAGCGCTGGATAAATTGCTGCAATTTGTGAAGCTGGTGAAGCTGGTGATCCCCGCGGCAGACATCCCCTATTTGAAGGCCCTAATTGGTGGCATGAGGAGCACTTATCTAAGGGAGCGCAAGAAGGTCCAGGATTCCCAGAGATCAGGAGCAGCAGATGACATTTATCTCCCCAGGCTGTGGTACTATGACAGGCTGCATTTTCTGTCAGGTCAGACTGAACCCAGGCCAGCACTCTCCAGTCTTCCTTCCTTGCTTCCTTCCCCCCCCAGCTGAGGCTTTTGATGCCCAACCTGGGCCTTCCAGGCAGCAACATGTGGAGGAGCCCAGCTTGGGTCAGGTATAGCATTCTTCAAAATATTTCTGGTTGTCCAATTAATATGTTAGTTTTGAGTACTAATTTATGATTGTGATTTAGGAACCAAAAACTAAATCATGTCCCTTTTTCATACACAGGGAAGTCTCAGCCAGGAGGTGGCCGGGCCAAGCAGGCTGCCCAATACCCAGGTCCCTCCCCTCCGCCTTCAAAGAAAAAGTGGCAGGAAGAGGAGTAACCTGGAGGAGGCTGCAATTGGCCTATTTGGGAAGGCTACTGAGGCCCTCAGAACACCCCACAATGTGGAACAGGATTTTGCTGACCTAACAGCCTGCAAAATGCTGCAAATGTAGGAGGGCCAATGCCTCTTATGTAAGTTTGTCATTTTAGAAGCTCTACATAAGGGGTTGAGGGGCCAACTCACATGCGAAAGCCACATTTGTGAGCTCACCCATGGTCCTCCTCCTCCAGGTCCTCCTCCTCCTCCTCCAGGTCCTACTCCTCCTCCTGCCACACCTCCAACACCAGAGCCACAGAGGAAGCGTCTAAGGAAGACCAGAGAGTGATGACCTTGGTTCAGTCTGGTCTGACAAAAGATGCAGGCTCTTGTATGACCACAGCCTGGGGACAATACATGTCATCTGCAGCTGTTCATGATCTCTTAGACTTCTGGACCAGATTGAACTCCCTTAGATAAGGACTCCTCAGGTCACCAATTTTGCAGTAAAATAATTGATGTCTGCCATGGGGGCCAAAGGCTTCGCCAATTTCTGCTGTTTCTCCAGCGTTGCCTCCCTCTTTGGTTATGAGCCCTTAATAAAGGAATTTTTGTTTCAATTATACTCGCCTATGTGTGTTTTCCTTCAAAAAGAACAGTTTGTTTGTGAGGAGGAAGGTACATTTCAAAAATACAATGTGAAATTAACAAGAGACACCAACACCACGTAACCTCCTTGAGATTAAATAATACAAGATAATAATGGTGTTGTGGTAACTTGACACACAAAACACACCCAAAACTATTCTGTAGTTAAAAAAAAAAAGTAAAACATTGCAACCTGACGAAAGTGCCATATCCATTGAGAACGCTAATTTTACCAGACCGAGCGGTTCCGTCTCGGAATTTATTCTGAGCATGCGTGGCACTTTGTGCGTCGGAATTGGCCACACATGGTCGGAATTGATGCGATCGGATTTTGTTGTCGGAAAATTTTATAGCTTGCTCTCAAACTTTGTGTGTCGGAAAATCTGATGGAAAAGTCCGATGGAGCCCCCACACGGTCAGAATTTCCAAAAACAAGCTCCGAACCCCCCTTTTTTTATCAGACAATCCGACCGTGTGTACAGGCATTTGACTTCACGTCAAAGAATCAGTTTTCTTCAAAACATGACAGGAATTGTTTGTTCCTGTGGTGATACATTTTATGAGACATCGCATTAAAATAGATTTGTGGAAAAAAAAACAAAAAACACAAATGTTTAAAAGCATCTTTCTTATTTTTCAAAAACAATCTGTGGACTAATACATTATAAATATTCATCAGTTCTTTTCCCTGCTGATTCATTGTTGCTGTTATGCATCATGCTGAATTAGTCCATTATTCACACTATGACTGCGGCATATTAAAATGAAACAGAATATTTAACACAGACATCACACTTTAAGCTAAAAACAAAAGGAAGAAGATGCATTCATGGATATTTTATATTTTTAATATCATTGACAGTAGGTTTTTATTATAGCCTCATGACTTGCAGATAATACTGATGAGGAGCATAAAAAAATGTGTCAGATAATAATCTTGCTTTTAATCATCAAGCCAATATCTGGGAACTGTTGGCACTGGTCTGTGGAAAAACTGAGAGTCAGTTCGGTTATGTATAGGAAAAGCGAGGATAGTTGTTAATTAAGAAAAAATACAACATGTCAGATTGCACAGTTGACTCATACTTATATTACTACTGTTCCTAATTCTGTTCTGCATATCTGGATAAGGGTCTGGTTTCAATTTAATGTTAAATCGCACACCTTTTTTTTTTTTTGTTAAATGTGTACTGTCCCTTTAAAAAGGTAGTCAGTGTGGGTTTCCCCCTCTGATTCAAATCAGACCATTATCCAGGCATGTAAATCTGAGGGCATCAGATGTGCACAACCTCTTCCTGTAACATATCAGGCCTGTCGACATTGGAAGGGTACCATACCAGGCACCTTGTGCCCATGTGGAGAGCTGAACTTATAGAAATATGAAAGCATGCTTTAGAATAAGGCAGGGGTGCCCAACCACTGGCCTGGGGGGCCACATGAGCCCTCTAATTGGGCCCGTGACCTCCTGCACTGGGATGGCAGGTTGGCAAGCCCAGATCCCGGGTTGCCAACCGCGCCGTCTCCTGTCACAAGCGGATTGATACCAAATGCACTCTGCCTGGGACAGTAACAGCTGACGATACCTGAATGGAAGACTGTTATTAAAGGTAAGCTTATTACTAAAATCACATACACATGTACATATGGATATACTGGGCGGCACGGTGGTGTAGTGGATAGCACTTTCACCTAGCAGTAAGAAGGGTCACTGGTTCGAATCCCAACCATGACACTACCTGACTGGAGTTTGCATGTTCTCCCTGTGCCTGCGTGGGTTTCCTCCGGGTACTCCGGTTTCCTCCCACACTCCAAAGACATGCTGGTAGGTTAATTGGATCCTGTCTAAATTGTCCCTAGTATGTATGAATGTGAGTTAGGGACCTTAGATTGTAAGCTCCTTGAGGGTAGGGACTGATGTGAATGTACAATGTATATGTAAAGCGCTGCGTAAATTGATGGCGCTATATAAGTACCTGAAATAAATAAAATAATAAATAAATATATTTCTTCTGCAGTGGTTACTGGGCTTCTTTCAAATTGATCCGCAGGGTTACCTGCACTGACCTATAGACTTCTGTTATTACTACCTGCGGGTTTGGTGCTCTTTCAGAAAGTAGAATATAATTAGGGATGAGCTGAACACCCCCCTGGTTCGGTTTGCACCAGAACTTGAGAACAGACAAAAAAATGTGTGCGAACACATGAACACCGTTAAAGTCTATGGGACACGAACGTGAAAAATCTAAAGTGCTCATTTTAAAGGCTTATATGCATGTTATTGCCATAAAAATTGTTTGGGGACCTGGGTACTGCCCCAGGGGACATGTATCAATGCAAAAAAAAGTTTTTAAAACGGCCGTTTTTTTCAGGAGCAGTGATTTTAAGAATGCTTAAAGTGAAACAATACAAATGAAATATTCCTTTAAATATCATGCCTGGGGGGTTGTTGGGAAAATTCATATATGTATATGTTGTTATCCATGTTTTACTTACATGGGGATTTATTAAGTAAAATGGTGGCAAAAGGGTGAGCCGCACCCTAATGAGTTATTTGTGCTACCTGTCTTTTCTTTAATGTATAGGAACTTGCTTAAAGGCTATGAAAACAGGAGCAGCTTAGTGCCATGCCCTTATTTAGTAAAGTTTGTAAAAAACTACTGTGATTGATAATAAAGTCATTGTCACACCATAAGCCACTGGTGGGTTTTAGCCAATAGAAGTATTAGTTTATGAACATATATAAGGAAGTCACACATCCTGTATGCTGTGTGACTCTGCATTTGAACAGCTGCTGTAAGATTTCACCCTTTTGTGTCGACACAACTGAAATAAATTGTCTGCTTTTCAATACATCTGGCGTTTGACTTATCACAGGAGAAGAATATTCCTTAGATTTTGGTCCTTCGAGCCGGAAACGAGTGGATCCTGGGTCGGACGGTCCCGATCAAGACCGTGGTATTTGAGTATTTGACCCTGAAAACTCACTGAGAATTAAAAGACCCCCAACTCAATGTTAGTGGCAAAACAGGGGAGGATTGATACCGGGACCCGGTCCACCATCTGTTTCCGAACCTGCGTGATCCAGTCCTCCAGGCTGTTTGAGAGGTAAGAAAATTTAAAATATTTTTAATCCTTTCCTCTATCTGTTTGATTTTTTGATCTGATAAGTTTATAAATGAGTTGTAAATGCCGACACTGGGATTGATCGTACAACATCTCTGTAATCCCAATAATCGAAGGAAGAGTCATTTGGGTAAAATAGACGTCACCTGCTGTCCAGGACAGATAAAAAAAAAGATTTGTTGAAAGGTATACCGAACGTCAGAGGTTGATTGCCTGATGATCTAAAGCGCTAAAAGTAGCTGAAGTGATCTAGAAAGATTGCAAAGCTAACTTTCTTCTTGGTGTTGAGCTCCTCTCTTTTTATGTCTAACTTTTCTGCCGACGCTATCATTTAATTGAACAACGGTACTGCAGAGATAGGTTTTCATTATTTTTTCGATACTCTCCATTAGGGATGAGCTTCGAGTTCGAGTCGAACTCATGTTCGACTCGAACATTGGCTGTTCGCAAGTTCACCGAACAGCGAACAATTTGGGGTGTTCGCGGCAAATTCGAATGCCGCGGAACACCCTTTAAAAGTCTATGGGAGAAATCAAAAGTGCTAATTTTAAAGGCTAATATGCAAGTTATTGTCATAAAAAGTGTTTGGGGACCTGGGTCCTGCCCCAGGGGACATGGATCAATGCAAAAAAAAGTTTTAAAAACGGCCGTTTTTTCAGGAGCAGTGATTTTAATAATACTTAAAGTCAATCAATAAAAGTGTAATATCCCTTTAAATTTCGTACCTGGGGGGTGTCTATAGTGTGCCTGTAAAGGGGCGCATGTTTCCTGTGTTTAGAACAGTCTGACAGCAAAATGACATTTTGAAGGAAAAAACTCATTTAAAACTACCCGCGGCTATTGCATTGCCGACAATACACATAGAAGTTCATTGATAAAAACGGCATGGGAATTCCCCAAAGGGGAACCCCGAACCAAAATTAAAAAAAAAAAATGATGTGGGGGTCCCCCTAAATTCCATACCAGGCCCTTCAGGTCTGGTATGGATATTAAGGGGAACCCCGGCCAAAATTTAAAAAAAAAAATGACGTGGGGTTCCCCCTAAATTCCATACCAGACCCTTCAGGTCTGGTATGGATTTTAAGGGGAACCCCGCGCCAAAAAAAAAAAAAAAAAACGGCGTGGGGTCCCCCCAAAAATCCATACCAGACCCTTATCCGAGCACGCAACCTGGCAGGCCGCAGGAAAAGAGGGGGGGACGAGAGTGCGGCCCCCCTCCCTCCTGAACCGTACCAGGCCACATGCCCTCAACATTGGGAGGGTGCTTTGGGGTAGCCCCCCAAAACACCTTGTCCCCATGTTGATGAGGACAAGGGCCTCATCCCCACAACCCTGGCCGGTGGTTGTGGGGGTCTGCGGGCGGGGGGCTTATCGGAATCTGGAAGCCCCCTTTAACAAGGTGACCCCCAGATCCCGGCCCCCCCCCCTGTGTGAAATGGTAAGGGGGTACATAAGTACCCCTACCATTTCACGAAAAAAGTGTCAAAAATGTTAAAAATGACAAGAGACAGTTTTTGACAATTCCTTTATTTAAATGCTTCTTCTTTCTTCTATCTTCCTTCATCTTCTGGTTCTTCTGGCTCTTCTGGTTCTTCTGGTTCTTCCTCCGGCGTTCTCGTCCAGCATCTCCTCCGCGGCGTCTTCTGTCTTCTTCTCCTCGGGCCGCTCCGCACCCATGGCATGGGGGGGAGGCTCCCGCTCTTCTCTTCTTCTCTTCTTCTTTTCTTCTTTTCTTCTTTTCTTCTCTTCTTCTCTTCTTCTTCATTTTCTTCTCCGGGCCGCTCCGCAATCCATGCTGGCATGGAGGGAGGCTCCCGCTGTGTGACGGCGCTCCTCGTCTGACAGTTCTTAAATAACGGGGGGCGGGGCCACCCGGTGACCCCGCCCCCCTCTGACGCACGGTGACTTGACGGGACTTCCCTGTGGCATTCCCCGTGACGTCACAGGGAAGTCCCGTCAAGTCACCGTGCGTCAGAGGGGGGCGGGTCACCGGGTGGCCCCGCCCCCCCGTTATTTAAGAACTGTCAGACGAGGAGCGCCGTCACACAGCGGGAGCCTCCCTCCATGCCAGCATGGATTGCGGAGCGGCCCGGAGAAGAAAATGAAGAAGAAGAGAAGAAGAGAAGAAGAGAAGAAGAGAAGAAGAGAAGAAGAGAAGAAGAGAAGAAGAGAAGAAGAGAAGAAGAGAAGAAGAGAAGAAGAAGAGAAGAAGAGAAGAAGAGAAGAGCGGGAGCCTCCCCCCCATGCCATGGGTGCGGAGCGGCCCGAGGAGAAGAAGACAGAAGACGCCGCGGAGGAGATGCTGGACGAGAACGCCGGAGGAAGAACCAGAAGAACCAGAAGAGCCAGAAGAACCAGAAGATGAAGGAAGATAGAAGAAAGAAGAAGCATTTAAATAAAGGAATTGTCAAAAACTGTCTCTTGTCATTTTTAACATTTTTGACACTTTTTTCGTGAAATGGTAGGGGTACTTATGTACCCCCTTACCATTTCACACAGGGGGGGGGCCGGGATCTGGGGGTCACCTTGTTAAAGGGGGCTTCCAGATTCCGATAAGCCCCCCGCCCGCAGACCCCCACAACCACCGGCCAGGGTTGTGGGGATGAGGCCCTTGTCCTCATCAACATGGGGACAAGGTGTTTTGGGGGGCTACCCCAAAGCACCCTCCCAATGTTGAGGGCATGTGGCCTGGTACGGTTCAGGAGGGAGGGGGGGCCGCACTCTCGTCCCCCCCTCTTTTCCTGCGGCCTGCCAGGTTGCGTGCTCGGATAAGGGTCTGGTATGGATTTTTGGGGGGACCCCACGCCGTTTTTTTTTTTTTTTTTGGCGCGGGGTTCCCCTTAAAATCCATACCAGACCTGAAGGGTCTGGTATGGAATTTAGGGGGAACCCCACGTCATTTTTTTTTTTAAATTTTGGCCGGGGTTCCCCTTAATATCCATACCAGACCTGAAGGGCCTGGTATGGAATTTAGGGGGACCCCCACATCCTTTTTTTTTTTTTTAATTTTGGTTCGGGGTTCCCCTTTGGGGAATTCCCATGCCGTTTTTATCAATGAACTTCTATGTGTATTGTCGGCAATGCAATAGCCGCGGGTAGTTTTAAATGAGTTTTTTCCTTCAAAATGTCATTTTGCTGTCAGACTGTTCTAAACACAGGAAACATGCGCCCCTTTACAGGCATACTATAGACACCCCCCAGGTACGAAATTTAAAGGGATATTACACTTTTATTGTTTGACTTTAAGCATTATTAAAATCACTGCTCATGAAAAAACGGCCGTTTTTAAAACTTTTTTTTGCATTGATCCATGTCCCCTGGGGCAGGACCCAGGTCCCCAAACACTTTTTATGACAATAACTTGCATATAAGCCTTGAAAATTAGCACTTTTGATTATTCATGTTCGTGTCCCATAGACTTTAACGGTGTTCGCATGTTCGAACGAACTTTTTTCCTGTTCGCATGTTCTGGTGCGAACCGAACAGGGGGGTGTTCGGCTCATCCCTACTCTCCATAGTGTGGGGAGTCTTGTTATTTTTGCTTTTCTTGTATTCTTATTGTTACTCTGAGCCAAGGGTTGCCAGTCCGGTGTTTTACAAGTTGATAAAAGGCAGCCTAATGCTAATGATGGGGAATAGCCTTTGTAAAAGAATGTCTTGTGCTTGTTTATGTTGCCGTTGTGTGCCTTAGACCCAGCGGTCTGTTAAGGCAGTTATATAATGATGGGTGATGCCTAATCTCCCTCAAATTATTAGAGAAGGTCAAGGAAAACATCAATGATGTACAACAAAAAATGAAGAACATCATTGATGTTTTAGGCAGAATCTAAAACACCCAAAAATTGAACAGTTTGTCGAAGTATTTTTTATTTTTACTAAAGTTTTAAACTAATTTGAAAGCCAAATTTTGAAGATGCACACAGTGTGTCAACATGTGCTATCTCCCATCACGGGATATCAATGTAAGCATTTTGTGGGCATAATACTTCCTTGCAACTAAAGTAGATGAGAGGAAGGAGTTGCCCCCCCGAAACACGTCCATTGATCCCCCATGATTTGAGCTAGCACATGTTGACATTAGGCATGGGATCAGGAGGGAAATCCACATTTTCGCTCCCAATTTGTGTGCATCTTCAAAATTTGGCTTTTACAGGGGTGAGATCACCCCATCTGATGAAGGCAAAATCAACACAGTTTTGAAATACTAATGTCACATATTACTTTAAATTTCTCAAAGTTGAACTTTGTTAGTTCCTGAGTTGTGGATGTGGAAGCTTTATGGTTTTAAACATGCCCGTTTAACGAAAAAAAGGCTATATACTGTCACACATACATGTTATACACCAAAGATGTTGGTTTGTTAAAAAAAAAACTTTTTTAACACACATGTGAATGTAAAATGTTTTATACTCAACAATGTGTGGCTTCTTATTTCAATGCTCAATACTAGGGATGAGCCAAACACCCCCCGGTTCGGTTCACACCAGAACCTGCCAACGGACCAAAAATTTGCACGACCGTTAGAACCCCATTGACGTCTATGGGACTCAAACGTTCGAAATCAAAAGTACTAATTTTAAAGGCTAATTTGCATGGTATTGTCCTAAAAAGGGTTTGGGGACCCGGTCCTGCCCCAGGGAACATGTATCAATGCAAAAAAAACTTTTAAAAATGGCCGTTTTTTCAGGAGCAGTGATTTTAATGATACTTAAAATTACAAAAATAAGTGAAATATTCCTTTAAATATCATACCTGGGGGGTGTCTATAGTATGCCTGTAAAGTGGCGCGTGTTTCCCGTGCTTGGAACAGTCCCTGCACAAAATGTCATTTTTAAAGGAAAAAAAGTCATTTAAAACTGCTTGCGGCTTTAATGTAATGTCGGGTCCTGGCAATATGGATGAAAATGAGTGAGACAAACAGCATAGGTACCCCCCAGTCCATTACCAGGCCCCTTGGGTCTTGTATGGATATTAAGGGGAACCCCGCACCTAAATTAAAAAAAGAAAAGGCGTGGGGCCACCAGGCCCTATATACTCTGAACAGCAGTATACAGGTGGTGCAAACAAGACAGGGACTGTAGGTTTGTTGTTAAGTAGAATCTGTTTGTAATTTTGAACTGGTACATTTTTAACGTGTTTAGCTCCAGCCAAAAAATCTATTTTAAGCTTTTTGGAAAACATAGGGAAGGGTTATAACCCCTGTGACATTTGTTTTGCTGTCTGTGCTCCTCTTCAGAAGATTTCACCTCACTTTTTGTCCCAATGACAAATGTTTTTTGAAAATTTGTTTTTTTTTGTGAAACAAGGATTGGTGATAAAGCATCAGTGGAAAGGAGAAACGTTTTTCCCATATTAACTCTTACAGGAGAGAATTTCCCTTCCTAGGGGTAGATTTCATCTCACTTCCTGTTGTCTCCTTTCGTTTGCAAGTATGAGTCGTTTGTAAGTTGGATGTTTGAAAGTAGGGGCCTGCCCTATATACTCAGCAGAAATTTGGGCCTTAGGTGTTGTTGTGGCCACAACACTGTAAGCCCTCACAGGGCCCTGCTGTGAAATATTAGATCAAGAATTGTAATTACATGCCCCTGTTGAACAGGGGCAGAAAAATTGGGCCTTTGGTGGTGGTGGTGCTAGTGCCACAACACTGTAAGTCCTCACTCGCTCTTGGTGGGCGCAGAAACGGGCCCTGCTGTGAAATATTAGATCAAGAATTGTAATTACATGCCCCTGTTGAACAGGGGCTAAAAAATTGGGCCTTAGGCACTGGTGCTGGTGCCACAACACTGCAACCCCTCACAGATACTCTAGTTGGAACGCAGAAATGAGCCCTGCTGCAAAGTATTGCATCAAAAATTGTAATTACATGCCCCTGTTAAACAGGGGCTGAAAAATTGGGCCTTAAGCACTGGTGGTGGCGCCCAGAACCAAAAATGTTCTTACAAGCTATCAGCGTGATCATTGAGGAGGAAGAGGATAATTACTCAGGGTAGTCACTCAGCATCAGCTTAGGCAGTCTTTGAAGGGATCTGAGATTTCCATAAAAATTATTCGGTTACATAAGCATCAGATGCTTGGTAGCTGGTGGTGATCCAAGACTGATTCATTTTTATGAAGGTCAGTGGATCGACCGAGTCAGTGGAGAGACGCACCCTGTGATCGGTTACAAAGCCTCCAGCAGCACTGAATGTGCGTTCCGAAAGAACGCTGGATGCAGGACAGGCCAGTAGCTCAATTGCATACTGTGCAAGCTCTGGCCAGTGATCCATCCTCAAGACCCAGTAACCCAGAGGATATTCGGTGGGAAAGGTGTCCAACTCAGATCTTGCCCCTAGGTATTCCTGCACCATGTAAAACAGACGCTGGCGATGGTTGCTGGAACCGATCATATCTTGGGGCTGCGGACCAAAAAATTGTCTGAACGCATCGGTCAGACGGCCACCTTCTCCACCGCTCCTTCTTTGACTGACCGAAGCCTCAGCAACACGTTGTCCTGAAACAGGAGTTTGTAGCCTCCCAGTCTCTGGGAACGCGTTGCACAGACCTTTCTGCAAGGCCTCCCGAAGATGTTTCATCCTCTGCTCCCTCTGCGATGGCAAGATAAGGTCCGCAACCTTACCCTTATAACGTGGATCAAAGAGGGTTGCCAGCCAGTATTGGTCCTTCTCCTTGATACCATGAATACGAGGATCCTTACGCAGGCTTTGCAGGATCAGGGAGGCCATGCAGCGTAGGTTTGCTGAGGCATTCGATCCGGAGTCCTCTGGGTCACTAAGGATGACATGGTCCGCAGCCACCTCCTCCCAGCCACGTACAAGTCCATGTGTTTTTTGGGACTGATCCCTTAAAGACTGCTGCTGATGCTGAGTGCCAGGCTCCACCTCCATACTGACACAATCCTCCTCGTCCTCGTCCTCTTCCTGTGTGATCGGCGGGCACGCAGGAACAATGTCTGGATAAAGGGGGCCTTGAGAGCTAAGGAAGTCCTCCTCTTCCTGCCTCTGTTCTGCCTCAAGTGCCCTGTCCATTATTCCACGCAGCGTGTGCTCCAACAGGTGGACAAGGGGGACGGTGTCACTGATGCATGCACTGTCACTGCCCACCATCCTCGTGGCCTCCTCAAATGGTGACAGGACAGTGCATGCATCCCTGATCATGGCCCACTGGCGTGGGGAAAAAAAAACAAGCTCCCCTGACCCTGTCCTGGTGCCATAGTCACACAGGTACTCATTGATGGCCCTCTGCTGCGTGTGCAGCCACTGCAGCATGGCCAACGTTGAGTTCCACCTGGTGGGCATGTCACAGACTAGGCGGTTCTTGGGCAGGTTAAATTCCTTTTGGAGGTCTACCAGCTGAGCACTGGCATTATATGACTGGCAGAAATGCACACAGACTTTCCTGGCCTGTGTCAGGACATCCTGTAAGCCCGGGTACCTGCCCAAGAACCGCTGCACCACCAAGTTAAGGACATGAGCCAAACAGAGCGCATGGGTCATTTGTCCCTGTCGGAGGGCAGAGAGGAGGTTGGTGCCATTGTCGCAAACCACCATTTCTGCCTTAAGTTGGCATGGCGTCAACAACCTCTGAACCTGCCCCTGCAGAGCTGACAGAACCTTTGCCCCAGTGTGGCTCTTGTCCCCCAAGCACACCAGCTCAAGCACCGCATGGCATCTTTTGGCCTGCATACTTGCGTAGCCCCTTGAACGGCTATGGAGCACCGCTCGTTCCGAGGACAAAGCATAGGAAGAGGCCATGGAGGAAGAAGAGGAGGGGGCGGAGGAGAGAGGTGTGTCACACTCATTAGTAGTGGCATTTTGGAGGCGTGGTGGCGGAACAACCTCCAACACTACTGCACCTTGTCCTGCATCCTTCCCAGCTGCCAGCAGAGTCACCCAATGCGCGGTGAAACTTAGGTAACGTCCCTGTCCATGCCTGCTGGACCATGAGTCAGTGGTAATATGCACCTTACCTCTGACCGCCCTGTCCAGCAAGGCCAAGACATTGCCTTCCACATGCCAGTAGAGAGCCGGAATCGCCTTCCGTGAGAAAAAGTGGCGTTTGGGTACCTGCCACTGAAGAATAGCACATTCCACAAACTCAAGGAAGGGGCAGAGTCTACCAACTGAAAAGGCAGCAGTTGAAGTGCTAGCAATTTTGCCAAGCTAGCATTCAACTGCTGGGCATGTGGATGGCTGGGAGCGAACTTCTTTCGGTGGTGCAGCAGCTGGGGCAGGAAAATTTGCCTGGTACAATCTGACATTGGTGTACCGAAAGCAGATTGCCCACAAGTACTTGGCTGTGACACACATAATTCTACACCTTCATTCCTATCAGTGCAGGTCTCAGAGAGGACTGAAGGTATAGTGGGGTTGGAGATCTCAGCTGATGAGGAGCAAGGAGAGGTCCTCTTTGTTCTTTGGTGTGGGTCTTTTGGATACACTTGCCAATGAACTGCATGGCAGGTCAACATATGTCTGGTCAAGCATGTGGTGCCCAAGCAGGAGATGTTTTGGCCATGCGAGATACGCTTGAGACATATGTTGCAAATAGCAGCGATGCGATCTGATGCACTCATCTCAAAAAAGACCCACACCAAAGAACTTTTGGAATAACACACAGAGACAGCAGCGCCCTGCACATGCGGAGCTTTGGGGTGTGATGCAGTCAGTGTGCTGCCTTTAGGCTGGCCCCTGGAGTGCATCCTGCCTCGTTGGTGATGTGCCTCCTCCTCCTCCTCCTCTCTCCTATCAGGCACCCACGTTGAGTCAGTGACCTCATCATCCCCTCCCTCCTCATCACTGGAGCAAACCTGGCAGTATGCTGCAGCAGGGGGAGCATGACTGCCAGATTGCTGTCCTTCTTGGGCACCCCCTCTGTCCTTGCTCACGTTACTGCCTTCATCTAGCTCAGTATCATCATCAGAGCCTTCTAAACGCTGGGCATCCTCCTGGAGCATGTACCCAACATTGTGGTCAAACAGTTTGAGGGACTCCTCAGGAGAACATGGTGGGGCTAGGGAAGGAGTCACTGATGCCATTGAGCCGAGGGAAGAGGCCGCGTTGGTAGCTGCTTTGCCAGACAAAGTACCCTGAGCATGGGTGAGAGAGGATGAGGAGGATGAGGACGGCTTGGTAATCCACTCGACCAAGTCTTCCGCATGTTGCGGCTCAACACAGCCAGCTGCCGAAAAAAAGGCCAAGCGTGTCCCACGGCCACGTGATGATGAGGATGCACCGTCTCCACGACCAGCACTGTTGCCTCTAGACACAGAGCCTGCTTGCCCTCTTTTATTGGCTTGTGACTGTCTGCCTCTCCTTGTTGGCCTTCCAGACATACTAATGGCCTGTAGCTGCACTAAGCTGGGATATATATATATATATATATATATATATATATATATATATATATATATACTGATACTGCAGCTAGAAAAATCAACTGACTGCCTGTAGTATGAGAACACCACCAACCTTCTACAGGTAGCTTTAGCTGAACACTGTGCAGAGCTCGCAAAAAACTAACTTGTAGCTTATTTAGCTGCCTGCGGTAGTGATAGGATCAGAAAAACACCACCAACGTTCGACAGGTAGCTTTAGGTGAACACTGTGCAGAGCTCGCAAAAAACTAACTTGTAGCTTATTTAGCTGCCTGCGGTAGTGCTAGGATCAGGAAAACACCACCAACCTTCTACAGGTAGCTTTAGCTGAACACTGTGCAGAGCTCACACTACACTAACTTGTAGTTTTAGCTGAACACTGTGAGGAGGACGCACTACACTAACTTGTAGCTTTAGCTGAACACTGTTCAGAGGACGCACTACACTAACTTGTAGCTTTAGCGGAACACTGTGCAGAGGTCGCACTACACTAACTTGTAGTTTTAGCTGAACATGATGAGGAGGACGCACTAAACTAACTTGTAGCTTTAGCTGAACACTGTGAGAAGGACGCACTACACTAACTTGTAGTTTTAGCTGAACACTGTTCAGAGGACGCACTACACTAACTTGTAGTTTTAGCTGAACACTGTGAGGAGGACGCACTACACTAACTTGTAGCTTTAGCTGAACACTGTGCAGAGGTCACACTAAACTAACTTGTAGCTTTAGCTGAACACTGCGAGGAGGATGCACTACACTAACTTGTAGTTTTAGCTGAACACTGTTCAGAGGACGCACTACACTAACTTGTAGTTTTAGCTGAACACTGTGAGGAGGACGCACTACACTAACTTGTAGCTTTAGCTGAACACTGTGAGGAGGATGCACTACACTAACTTGTAGCTTTAGCTGAACACTGTGCAGAGGTCGCACTACACTAACTTGTAGTTTTAGCTGAACACTGTGAGGAGGACGCACTACACTAACTTGTAGCTTTAGCTGAACACTGTGCAGAGGTTGCACTACACCAGCAATTTTCTTCAGGTAGCTGTAAATACTGTAACAAGACAAGCCTGCCTGTCAGTAGGAAGATAACAGGAACGGATCTAGCTAAACTGAATACAGTGTATATATATATATATATATATATATATATATATATATATACAACACCTGGGATGCATATATATACACAATACACTGTAAGTGCAGATAACTCACTGACTGTCCTGCCTAATCTAACTAACTCAAATGAAATGACACTGTCTCTCTGTCTATCTAAGCACGCTGGAACACACTATACAGGGCCGCCGTGCAGGCGGCCTTATATAGTGTGGGGCGTGTTCTTAACCCCCTGAGCCATAATTGGCCAAAGCTAGGGTGGCTTTACAGCTCTCTCTACTGACGGCGCTGTGATTGGCCAAGCATGCGGGTCATAGTGCATGCTTGGCCAATCATCAGCCAGCAATGCACTGTGAAGCCGCAGTGAATTATGGGCCGTGACGTGCCACACGAATTTGGCGCGAACGGACCATAACGTTCGCAATTCGGCGAACGATTGAACAGCCGATGTTCGAGTCGAACATGGGTTCAACTCGAACGCGAAGCTCATCCCTACTCAATACCAGTTTTTGGAGTAAGTTGGTGTATTACAGTGACAATGGGGGTATTTACTAAAGGCAACTCCACTTTGCACTACAAATGCACTTTCAGTGCAGTTTCAGTGCACTTTCAAGTGCACTTGCAGTGCACTGGTAGTGCAAAGTGGATTTTCCTTTAGTAAATAACCCCCACAGTGCTCTAACATTTACCCCAATCAGGCCATTTTAGGGACTCAAAGCAATTAATTCATGGAGCTGAAAAGGATGACTATTTTTATCACTAATGCATTACATACATTAACAACAAAAACATTGTGTGTGTAGCAGACCCACAACATACTAGTTAGCTGAAGAAGAGATTGTCACCCCATGTATCAAATAAATTACGTTTGCACTATTGAAGAAAATGGCCTAAAATAAAAGGACATTGGATAAGCGTGAATACAGCTAAAAGTAACACAAGCAGTAAATTAAATGAAATATGAGTTCAGTTTATAAAAAAATTATTTAAAACATGTTTTAGACATTGTCTAGCATATCAATGGCCACCCTACCCGCAAAGTATGCTACATACTTTTGTCGAACTTCGCTGTCGCTTTGGTAGGGCAAGCCAGGATGGCCAGCTTCAACAGCCATCAGGGTTGAAGGATCAGGAAAGCCGGCCTCAGTCCGAACTGTGGCCACATAGTTTGATGCATTTTTCCTTAAGAAATTATGGAGTATACAGCATGCAAGGACGATAAGATTTATTTTATATTCCGCCATGTTGATTGCTGTAAGAAATAGGCAGAACCGGCTGGCCATTATTCCAAAGCCATTCTCCACCACTCTTCTGGCTCTGGCCATCCGGTAATTAAAAACCTCTGGTCCGGGGTGAGGGTCTTCATGGGGAACGGCCGCATCAGATGGTCACCCAGCCCAAAAGCTTCATAAGCAACGAAGACAAACAGGAGTCCTGCCACTTGTCTTCCAGAGGTGGCAAGCCCAAGCTGCCATTCTGGAGACGTCTGAAGAACTCCGTCTGGGCGATGACTCCACCAATCCGACATCCGTCCATTTTTCCCCACGTCTACATACAGGAACTCGTATGTCGCCGACACCACCGCCAAGAGCACAATACTATTAAACCCCTTATAATTCTAATAGCATGACCCCGAGTTGGGGGGTGGGACTATGTGGACATGCTTCCCATCTATTGCCCCTCCGCAGTTGGGAAAGTCCCACTGCTGGGCAAACTGGGAGGCCACAGTCTGCCATTCCTGTGGGTTTGAAGGAAACTGTAGAGTCAAGCAAGAAAAAAGAAAATTAGTACTTTTGCACATAACATTGCAAGCGGATTAGACAAAAACATCCTTGACCAACATAAGTATAACATTTATTTTAAGGAGTATTTAAAGACAAAGTATAATAAGGTCCATTTATCAGATTCCTCACCCCCTCTGATGGCCCATTGGAAAAATGTTAGGGTGGGGGGATGGGTAGATATTTTGGACAGGTAACCCTCTCCACTTCATTAAAAGATGAATGCATAAATAATGTGTGTTACTTTGGCCAGCCCCTCCTTACTTACACTTTTGGCAGCCCACTGGACAGGTAAGAAGTGTCATAATACAAAAATAGGAATTTACACTGTCCAAATTGAAGCACATTTTTACATTCTGCAATTACCTATCAAGATAATAGGAGAACAAAACTTTAAACAGTACCATTTGAAAGTATTCAGACAAGCCCTTGCACTACATGCTTTGGTGAATTTATCCATAAATATGAACACAAAAGAGGTAGGTATAGTGTGTATGGGTTTGGAAAAGTCATCAGATAGAGTATTGGTATCAGCTGACTTAGTGGTTGGGGGGGAGGGAGGGTTCCAAATGAGTTTTGACCCCCCCCCCCCCCCAAAAAAAGAAAAAAGACCCTTGCACTCTGCCTGAATTTAAAGACAACAATAAAATTTGTACACATTTTAAGGGGTGTTTAGGGTAAGCACTACAATGGAGCTGACAAAATACATTGTTAAGTGACTAGGCTAGATGTGTAGGGGCCCAGAATAGCATGCTGGGGAGGTTAGTGATGGCAAATATGCATGAAGGACAAAAAAGGAACTTTAAAAGCTTCTAGCATGCATGAGAGCAAAGAGGACATTCACAGCATATTACATTAATGGTAATTATGGAATGATAAAATAAATACAATACATTAGCAAACATTAAATACATAGAATGTTATGTTAAAGGAGAAAAATTCCCTTAATATTGTCCTTCTGCAGGACCTGTATGATGGCAGAACAGGTCTCTGGAATAATGATTCTTAGAGCCTGGGGGCAGATTCCAGTCGTAAACTTGATATCCTGGAGACTTCACCCCGTCGCCAAGTACCGCAAGGTGGAGACGAGCCTCTGCTCGGGAGTGATGGCTTGCCACATGCAGGTGTCCTGCTTGGTAATATAAGGGGACAGCAAACCCAATAGACGGTGAAAAATGGGGTCCGTCATCCGGAGATAATTCCTGAAATCATCAGGATTATTCTCCCGGATCTCAAAGGCATGTGAGAGAATTGGTCACGCTGGAGCAACCAATTCTTCGTCTGTGAACTCCTCCTCGCCCTGTTCATGGACTGGACTTGGGTCAAAGCAAGAACTCCAACACCAAGCCCTTGCACAGCACGAACTCTACAATGAGTACGTACCTGCAACATGGCTTGAAAACGAATGGCTGGTCAGATCAAACTGACAGAACACACTGAAAATCAGAAAGGACCTGAGAAGAACGATCTGAAAATCAGAAACAAACGCACTGAAAAAACAGATACGAACTGTTAAATAGAACGCACTGAAAGACAGGAACGAACTGACAACACGCACTGAAGAACAGATACGAACTCACAAGCACAAACTGACAAGCAGTAACAAACTGAAAAGCACGAGGCTGAAAAGCGTGAATCGTCTCTCAGCAAACTTCTACTAACCCAAGATCAACACAAGATTAGCAGAAGGAACCCAAAGGGTGACGCAATGGCTATTGAACTTCCTTTTCATAGTCCCGCCAATCGTGTTGTACGTCCCCGCGTACTGGACGTTCAGAATTTGCAACATTTGTGTGACCGTGTGTATGCAAAACAAGTTTGAGCCAACATCCTTCGGTAAAAAAAACACGGTTTTGTTGTCGGAATGTCCGATCGTGTGTACACGGCATAACAGTTGGTACTCCCTACTAATCCTCTCATTTCCTTGATAAAGTCTGTTCAGTTGAAAATAATGGGCTCTCTGTCTTCAGCGATGTTAAACACCTAAAGCTCCATTCACACTTGTGCGACTTGTCATGCAACTTTGGACACCAAACTTCCCCATGTTTTGCAAGGATAACCATTCATATATGTGTGACTTAAAGCTGCAGTGACTTCAAAGTAGTTTGTGCACTACTTTGGTTGACTTTCCTGCAAATAATGGGCTCTCTGTCTTCAGCGATGTTAAACACCTAAAGCTCCATTCACACTTGTGCGACTTGTCATGCAACTTTGGACACCAAACTTCCCCATGTTTTGCAAGGATAACCATTCATATATGTGTGACTTAAAGCTGCAGTGACTTCAAAGTAGTTTGTGCACTACTTTGGTTGACTTTCCTGCAACTTGAGAGCCATGGGCTTCAATGTTAACCCTCAAAAATTGCATGAAAGTCATACCTGAATGTTTTACATGCAACAGTTTTGCAACAATTGTACATTATCACTGGTCAAAGCCAAAGTCGTATACAAGTTACACCTATCCAAAGTTACATCGAAGTTGCTTCAAAGTTGCACCCCATAGTTGGGGCCACTTTAGAGTCAAACAAGTGTGAATGGAGCCTAAAGCACCGGATAACCACAAACCATGTCATCTTTGCTGAGGCTGTAGGTGATTTAATGGCTATGAAAGCAGTGGGGTTTTTTTTATTCATGGCAACTTTAAAACTTGTGTATGTAGTCAAAATGTTTTCTTACTTTAGTAAGGAAGAGTAATAAAAACCTTGCCTGTTTATTTTTGCTGTTTGTGTCCATCCCTCAGACACAACAGAAGGTTACAGGAAATCTCCCAAAGTTAGGGGAATTCTTCACAACTCATTTAACAACACATTTAATCGGGAGCCTCTATACAATGTTTGCACTGGTATCTAGTGACTCTATTTAACATTGAGAAAATACACAGCGGCTCCAAAAGTTTGGTGGTTTTACATATGTTGTAACTTGGTAAGCAGGAGTGATGTTATTATGAACAAAGCATGATGATGACATCAGTATTGTGAAGATTCATTTGTGCTCATTTTGAGCCCCTACATACTGTTTGTGGTGACTTCCAATGACCTTCTCCAGTACAAAAAAAAATGTACAGTTACCCCAAGAATTTACTGATTTAGGGTTGGGTATAACTTGAGCTCAACCAGGCTCTGGTGCCTAGTTGGAGCTACACCCAGTGCGACACCACAATTCCAATCTACACCAGATGGCCAAGTAGTTACAAACTGTATTGCCTGATTCTCTGGAGTGCAGCCACATATGTAACCTTTGAAGTCTCTGCTATTAGGGCATTAACCATAACGAAAAGAGTCATTGTGAAATGTTAAATTTGAAATGCTCTCTTTTTAAAGAAATTTCAATACTAGCCAGAAGAGAATAGTGGTTTTCTTTTATAAACCCCGGGGACTACATTTTGTAATTTTTGTATGCATAATCCAATGGAAAAATAGAGAGTCTGCTTTGTAATTTCAAATGAAAGGATTATAGATTAATGAAAGTTGCCCGTGCGAATGACACCTGCCACCTTCATTCTGTGAGTGCAAATTGATGGTACTTGTTTTTTCCGTTCTTATTTAAATCTCTGTCACAAGAATTTTGTGTCAAGGCTTTCATGTGTTCCAGTCTGGGATTATTAGATCCACTAATGGATTGGAAGAAAATGAAAAAATGAAAAGAATAAAATACAAAGAAGAGAATTTACACATTTGGAAAAACATGCAGATTTTTTTCAATACCACTGGATTGGTTTTACCTCTAGCTAAAACTAAGCTTACCTCATAATTTTCATGTCCAAGAAATCTATGATATAATAGCAATATTATTATCATTAGACAAAAAGTCAAAAGGAAAACCCCAGTTGTGTAAAAAAAAAAAATCAAATGTGTAATATGTACCTAATACACCTTCTAATTTACAGATAAACATACTATTCATTTTCAATATTTGACCAAAGATTTTCATTTTTCTCTGTCATAACTGTATTAAAGTGATTTAAATGTTTTTTTTTTTTTAAATACCAAACATGTTATACTTACCTGCTCTGTACAATGGTTTTGCGCAGAGCAGCCCCAATCTTCTCAGGTCCACCATCAGTGCTCCTGGCTCCTCCTTTTCTCTGAGTGTCCCCATAGCAAGATGCTTGCTATGGGGGCACTTGTGTGTGCTCGCTCCCAAGCCCTGCTCTGTGTGTCAATTAGACAATCAGAATGGAGCTTGGCCTCACCCCCCCACTCCCTCCTCATTGGCTGTGGGCTGTGGGCTGTGATTGACAGCAGTGGAAGCCAATGGCTCTTAGCCAATCAGGAGGCAGAGATCCCGTGCTCTCATGCACATCGCTCAATCATGATTGGGTTCAGGTAGTATTAGGGGGGGCTGTGGGGGTAGCTTCATACTGAAGGTTCTTTACCTTCATGCATAGAATGTATCAAGGTAAAAAACCTTCAGCCATTAGTTTTCAGACAAGACCTTTCAGAAACCTTTCTCCAGTTAATTGATTTATTGAATCACCAAGATACCAATACAGAGCTTGTGGTGACATTACATACATGTATTATACTGACCACAGTATATGGCATCCCTTAAAATGGCTTTAAAGAAACGCTATCACTTTGCTCATTTAGAGCAAAGTGACAGTCTCTGGAAAGCTCAAACCTTGCCCTACTTATACTTCACTTCACTCCTTGGCCACTCCAATCCAATGGCACAGGCTGGAGTAAAATAGACATGTCCAGTTTGTTTAGTTCTGAATCGAAATTCAGACTAATTTTTAAGTGTTTGGAAATTCGGATGTATCCGAAATTCTTAATCGCAGTAGGAACTAATTTAAACGAATCTGAAATAAATTATAAGTTTGATCAAATTAGAATCAAAGTCAAAACGAATTTGAAAATTAATTTTAATTCAAAACTAATTTGAAATGTAAACATATTGTTAGCTTTTGCTGATTTCCTTCAAAAACTGTTTGCAAATGTACCTAAAAGAATTCATATTGTTAAGCCAAAGGGCATTACAACACTGCATTTTTTTAATTGATGGAAATAAACAAGTAAAATAAATATTTTTGAAAACACTTACATAACATTATTTCTTCACACCTGCCTAAAACTTTTGCACAGTACTGTACATAGAGACAGCAAAATGTTGAAGTTAGATATTTCTTTCACAACTTAGAACACTTCACTTATTCTGAATAAACCTTGGAGGTGGTAGAGGAATGGCTTTTGTGATACGTGCCTCATCTCTTATGTTATCATGTGAGTGAATCTAGTTATGCCTACTTTTAGCCAAGTTCAATAAATGGAATTACACTAGGGTGCATTGCGCTCTCTGTTTTTTGTGTTATTTCTGAATAAACCTTAATAATACAAAAAAGATTAATATGTAAACAATGAAACTATCAATATTTCTGGTGAATTAAAAATGTGTCCAGATCAACATTTATGCCTTTTATAACCTAGGACCCTTCAATTCTTTTCTGTTTCAATCCATTCATTAAAGGTTTAAGCCAGCTACAGATGGTGCGATTTTCTTTTCTGCAACCAGGGGTTGATGGAGCAATCCCCCCTGCAAAGCTATTATGTTCTACCAGTGGGGGCATGGGGAGCCATGAAGAACCCAACATGCTGGTTGTACCCAAGTCGATCCATTGACCCTGCTGAACCGGCTAATATTCAAACCATCTATGTGTGGCTTTACTGTGTGTACCAATAGAGAACAGTACAGCCATAGAAAGTTTATGGCTAATGTAGGCAGAACTTGCAAGCAACACAGGTGAGGCACAGTTTGAGAATAACAAACAACAGTGGCAGTAGGTAAAGCAAACTCTTCAGGATCAAACTAGATTATCAAAACCAACCAGGCATTGTAAAAAAATAAAAATAAAGAAATATTGGGTGCACTAATTCCAAGAGTACTGGTCAAATATTAATATGTAGAAAATCAAACTATCAATATTTCTGGTCAACATTTATGCCTTTTATAACTTAGGACCCTTCAATTCTTTTCTGTTTCAATCCATTCATTAAAGGTTTAAGCCAGCCACAGATGGTGCGATTTTCTTTTCTGCAACCAGGGGTTGCAGAAAAGAACAAACAACAGTGGCAGTAGGTTGTTAAGTGGCAGTAGGTAAAGCAAACTCTTCAGGATCAAACTAGATCATCAAAAGCAACCAGGCATTGTAAAAAAATAAAAATAAATAAATATTGGGTGAGCTAATTCCAAGAGTACTGGTCAAATGGGTAGAACCTATTTTGTGCACCATACTGCTCTGTAGGATGCCAGAAGCAAGAAGACTAGCATGTTACTGCACGACTCTCATCACATTTAATAAAGGTTCATTGTGTCATACATATTGCCATATACATATTTTTATTTTACATTATTATTATGCCTGTTCTGGAAATGTTATTGATAGGCAACTCCTATCCTCTTGATTATTTTTATTTATTTATTATTCATATTGATTAGTGGTTCCAAATTAATAATAGCTACTGCAGTAGGGAACAGCCACAAAAGATACAGTCAGCATCTTTCTAAAATAACTGTTCTGTTTTATTTGACGCAATTGAAGGTTTTTATACACATGATGACTTTTATGGTAACAAGTAGTGTAACATAGGCAGGTTAAATTCTAATCAGGTGTGCAGTACATAGGCAAAGCATACAAAATAGAATACAATTGTATACAGAATTTACAAATTCCTTAACACCTATGATATTTACTTTGTGGTTACAAATGGCCACATGTTCTTCTGGGTTGTAATGATTTTTTGCAATCATGTGCAATATTTCTCATATTTTATTGTACAAAACCAGTACACATTACACTAAAATTGTAAGTTCTGTTCTGTTCAGTAACAAGAACATTTCTGCAGTTTCTTTTGGAAGGTCTGAATTGGCTCTTGAAACATTGTGTACACACGATATGAATGTCTTATGATATGGAATTTTCCCTCCGATTATCATATAAAGTATAGGCCTCATTAGTGATTGCCAAATCTTTTACAGGGTAGACTTACCATTCCATAGATATGGTCATACACAGTTAGGACCAAATTTAGCAAATTTTGGCCTAATGTGACATTTCCAACTCCATCAAATAATTTTGTTCCCTTTTGGCCACAGGGGAGGGGACAACGTTAGCTGACAGGGCTTCCTCAGCTTTTGTATAATCACCAAAAACATTCTGTTTTTGGGAATATATCTGCATATGGCAAGAACCAGTTATGATATACAAATTAAAGTTATTCTTATTCATGTTAATCAACTTGAAATAGCCTTCCACTAAATTTTCTCTACTGAAAAATGAATGTAATAATTTGGCATGGGTTAGGGTTGTATGCTCATCTTAGCTCTTGCACTAACTTACCTAAAAAAAAAAAAACTGCCACCTTTTATTTTCATAGATTACATTACTTGATGATGAGAAGGTGAGCTGCCTATTAATGCAATGGAATGGATCTACTGTGCATAAATTGTACCATATATAACATAGGCGTCTATTGTTCAGTACATATCAGTCCAATAATATTACCAGTATTTAACTCAATGGATCTTCTTAAATGGCATTGTATATGCATAGTATACTCATTTTAATGCTCCTAGTCTCCCCCCAACCCTATTATAGCAGCAGTGAATGGTGTGCACAAGTGAAGGCATAACATGCTTGTAATGACTATACTCAACTTAATTGTTATGCATGTGTCTTAAGGTATACAAAAAGATAGTATCTTCGATCACATAAATTTAATGTTAGTCATGGTAATTCAACTTTTAGACAACAAATAAAGTTGCTGCCATAATTTTCAAAAGAAGAATTTAGTGGTATTAAATGAATAGCATTAAAGTGTTTGGGATCCAGCACATGTTGATACTATTGTAGTTCAACAATTTTTATAAATTATAATGATGGTAACTTACCTATAATTTCATGTTACATATTCCGTTGGGCCCATAATGGAGGCTTTCATGTTGTGAAAACTATTTTTATCTGATAAAATCACAAATATTTATTCAATCTATGAACAAGTAGCACCTAACTAATTTTCGGATATTCGATTCAAATCAATATCGATTTAAATTGCATTCCTTTCAAATGCAGACAAAAATTTGAATCAAATTGAAAACGAAAAAGCGAAACGGAAACTAAATGAATTACGAAAATGAATCATCCTAACATAATGAATGTAACTAAACAAAAGTTTTACCTTAACAAATCCATCCAAAACAAAACAAATATTGGTGTTCTGCACGTATCTAGGGTAAAACACATAGGCATTCATTTACTAAAACTGCAGAGTGCAAAATCTAGTGCAGCTGTTCATGGTAGCCAATCAGCTTGTTCAATTAAACTTTGACAAAAAACCTGGAAGCTGATTGGTTTCTCTGCAGAGCTTCACCAGATTTAGCACTCTCCAGTTTTAGTGAATCAAAGCCATTGTCTTTCTACATATGTGACCGTGTTTGAGCCTGGTAATTAGTCACTCAGGCTCTAGCCCTGCATATTGGAAGGGTACATTTTCCCTCATACCTGGAAGTACCAGGTATTTGTGACAAAAGTACAAAGTATGTAGTTGAGGAGAATATTTTCTCTCAACAAATATCTACCTACATTTATAGGAAAGTGGCCCAATCGCTTAGCAGGGGGTGGAGCTTTCTAGAGCTTATCATGGGAAAAGGACCTTTTTTGTGGGTGAAAGCTGCTGCTAGGCTTACTATGTGAGCAAAAACTAAAGTTTCCCTCTCATGGAGGAAACATGGGTTGGGAAACAGGTCTCTGCAAGGATTCCTGTGTGATAAGAGATTAGATAAAGAAGGTTTTAATTCGACATGGTCCATCCATGTTTTGCTACTAATGAAAATGATAATCTGCTTTTTCTCTGCTCTTGAAAAGTTCCACAGCAAGTAGAGAAATGTCTGACAGAGTGTCCTGTTATCCAGTGGTGCTATTGAAGTACATGTGCAGGTGGAGAAGTGTGTGTGTTCATGGGAATGGGGCCAAAAATTGATTGCCACCAAAAATTGCATGGTGGCTATACTGAGAGAAAGAAAGTTGACCCTCTTACTTCTGGTGCCTGAGGTGAAAGCACTATATATATATGTATTATGTGTGTCTTATATATTTAACAATGATAAAAGCAAATATAGGTAAATATATTCACCAGTCACCAGAAGAGTCATTTAATTAAAGAGATTTTATATGCCTAAATGAAAAACTATTACAAGCTTATATGGTATTAAACTATTTATAGCCTTTCTTTCACAGTTTCCTCCACTTGTGAACAGCCTTTCAAACCAGATGCTGTTTCCAACAGATTAATCCAAATGACATAAGTACATACCAAAACATATGAAACTATTGTCAACAAACTAAAAATCAGCAAGTTTTCCCACCTGTCTTCTTACAGATAGAGCGATGCAAGAACAACTCCAAAAGTGAGGAAAATCATCGTATCAGAACACCCATTTAGCGCAATAACATCTGCTTCACAGATGGTGTATGTCTATCTACTTAGCAAGTCATTAGAGAAAGAGGCACTATTGTCCACAAAACTGGGGTTAGAATATATACCGCCTCAGGCAAGAATACTGAAACGGATCAGTCACCTAAAAAGGAAATTAATACTTTTACTTAATGAATTTATTTATTTTTTCTTAGACATATGTTTACACCTGTCTAATACTTTCTAGAAGTGGCATTTCTGGGAAATTCATGCTGCATACATATATAATTAACTATTTCATGTTCTACATATATATATATAATCCTTCATAATAACTTTGTGATCTGTCTGTATTTCATAATTGCTAATGTTTCCTGTTTTGAGCTCAAAATTTTCAGATAATGTAACACAGGGATCTCCAAACTACGGCCCTCCAGCTGTTGCAGAACTACACATCCCATGAGGCATTGTAAAACTCTGACATTCACAGACACGACTAGGCATGATGGGAATTATAGTTCCTGAACAACTGGAGGGCCATAGTTTGGAGACCCCTGATGTAACATGTCCCATACTGCTTCTTAGCTATTTTTATGACTCAAGGGGACCTCTTGCCTAAATGGTAATCCCCTGTTTGTTTAAGGACTTGTGTTGACAAGCATTTTTTCACATTAGAACCACTTCTCTCCCATAAAAGTCAATAGGAATGCAAGAGCAACTTAAACATGTGCCATGATGAGTAGTAAAAGTATTATAATTGTTTATAAAAAATATCATGATGGCCTGAAAACCTGAATTCCATTATTCGTTTCAGATTAGACTGATCTATATGTAAATTTAGGCTAAGCAAAAATAATGTCATCTCAGTCTCTACCCAACAATGACTACTGCCCTCTCCCAGCCTTCTCCTCCACACAACACATTATATTACAGTCTGCTGTTGTATTCAAAGTTTTTTTTACATAAGATGAGCAACCATACACTTCCCCTCTGCTTCTGTAGATTTTTTGCTCAGAGTGCATTGACTTTCCAGTATCAAAACAAGCACACATTTGCAAAATGCAGCAAATTGTGGTGGCATGGGTTATATACAGTGTATTCTGCAAATGGAGGTGAATGACGCACACAGGAACCACAACTGAGATATATGTAACAATTGTATAAAAAGTCCTTCATAAAGTCTTTTAGGATATAGGTCTAAAATGTCCGAAGCACTTGTGGCAGCTGATCCAAGAGTAGAAGCAGTATATATGGAAATAAACAAGGGAAAAAAGGGGGGAATACCTGCTAAGCGTAGTATCAGGACTTGTATTTATTAGTAAAATCACAAATGCCAATTCACATGTATACAATAAAAGCTCACTCTTCAAATATCATAAGCCGATAACATCCCAATCTTGTGCCTGTCTCTCTGTGAGTGGCTAAGTATATCCGACTCGAGCACTGACAGATGTCTTCATCCCATCCGGAACCACTCTGGAACACACCAGCCACACCGGGCGCATATGATGTCACAATGGGAGGATAGCGGTGCATGGCTATGCATTTCAGAGCATGTGCACTCATTTCACAAGCCGAGCAGATGACTATAAGAGCTACTATTTATAGTGAAGAGGAGTCATGTAACAACAAAGCCCAGCAGAACCCAGAGCATTAATAAACATTATAAAAACCCATTGCTACATAACAACTACATAATTAAAACACCATGAGTAAAAATAAAGCTAAAACAACCAACAACCAAATAAAAGCTGACTGCGAGTATTATGTACTTACTATGCTGTTTATCTAATGTCTTTCTTTTAACCTCTAATTGACCATAGTGGTCAACCTAAAAGTAATCAATACAAAATGTTAGCAGTAAAATATAGAAATAAAGGGGGAAAGGAAACAAAAGAAAATAAAAAGAGAAAAATACAGAGAATACTTGGTGCACAGATAAAGCAATTACTGTAAGGGGATATACTCAATATATAAAAAGTATATTAACGTAATGTATAATTATATCGGTTTATTAAAAATTAATAATACTTATATACTTATATGGCAAATCTGAAAAAACTAAAAAAAATATATCCAGTGGAATGTCACAATATAGTAATTAGTTCATTCTCCTCATTGAGGTCTCCAGGGACCAGTGTGTCTAAGGTGAATATTCAAAATGTTTCCTTTTGGCAGAGCTTCCTAAAACATTCAGCCGAGGGGGAGACATCTTGGTATGGCCTCTATGACCCACAACTGCAAGCCAAGGAAGGACTTGCTGTGATGTTCCCAAAAGTGCCTAGGGACACTATGTTTGTTAACCCTGTCCTCTACAAAATGGCAATATTTGCCAAGTCTCTTCCCATTTTTTTTCCATAAAGATTTTATGCAAGATAAAAAGGAGCATGTATACAAATCACAACATATATCACGTTAGGACAACAAGCAGGGTATAAGTGGACAAAGTATAGGATGCATCTCGTATAAACAGCAGAAATGAGATAACCAAGAGCAAACCAAATAGTCAAATTGTGGCGAGAGCGAGGTGGAGGATCACTTTTTTTATTTTGGATAGTCTTGCAAACCATTCTCTGATCGTTGGAGTGTGTGTGGAGCGCCAATGTATTGGGATGCAAAGTCTAGCCACATTCACCATGTGCATGGCCAATGGTTTGTAATAGTCCTTTTTTGACACAGACGTCTGGTGCAGAAGAAATTGTGCAGGGGTGTAATCTATTGTAAATGTAGTAACATGCAGGATGAGATCATGAATCTCCCTCCAAAAGGGTTGAAGTCATTCGCAATCCCGCCATATACGAAGTATGGTGCCTTCCTGTTCCTCACATCTCCAGCAAGTGTTGGGGATGGAAGGGGAAAATATGGAGGCGAGAGGGAGTCCTGTACCACCTTGTGATAACCATGTAACCATTTTCTTGGATGGCCACATTTAGGGAGCATTTGTTGGCATATTCATAGATGGTGTCCCAGTCCTCTGCGGAAAGAGATTCTTGTAAGTTCTTGTCCCAAGAAGCTTGTGAAGGGGCCGGAGTAGGGGTCGTCGTGTCTGAGAGAAGGGTATATAAAAAGGATATCAAATGTCTTTGCAGTGTTTTATGGTGACATAGGGATTCAAAAGGTGTAAGTTGTCTTGTCCAACTGGATTGGTATGAATGGGTCGAGAGAAAGTGTCAAATTTGTCTATATGACCAAAAAGAAAATGAAGCAGTCTTGGAAATGCCTGCTAGGTTTTCAAGGGAGAGGGGGGACCCATTTGAGAAAAAGTGAAGGGCTAGCACATCATCGAATGGCCATTCGTAGAGCAGGAAAGAGTGGGACTCACCCGAAGGAAAGGCTGGATTCCCTCTTAGTGTAGTCAAGGGTCCCAGTACCGAAGCAAGTGACCCGGATCTTGTTGCTCTTCCGAAGGCCAGAAGGGGGGGATAGATGAGTGGATGTGTTGAGATAGATTGTGGCCAATCCTTGGGGGCTAGTCAGGGGAGTAGGTGTAGTGAGCCAGGTATGAGCAATTTTTCTAAGGATACCCATGTCTTCCTAGTTGTATGTATGTTCCAATCCGCGATCCTTGTGAGATGACAATACTTGTGTAGATCCGGTAGACCAATGCCCCCGCTGGTCTTGTTCAGGTGAGATGAGAGTATTTTATATGGAGTGGGGAATTTTTCCAGATGAAGGCGGAGCAGGCTCTCCAATAAATCGAGAAATACGATGGGGGGAGGTGGATTGGGATTGTTTGTATTAGATAAAGTAGACGTGGTAGGATGATCGTTTTAACCAGGGCTGAGCAACTGAACCACGAGACGTTCAGGCCCATCCACTTTTTAGAGTGGTTTTGAACCTTGGTAAGGGCAATGTGGAAGTTATGTGTGTAAAGGTTTGTCAGTCGGCTGGTGATTCTAATTTCCAGGTATGTGATTGCCTCAGTTTCCCACCGGAAGGGGAAGGACTCTTGATATTTGATGCACTTCCTGAGGAGGGAGAGTGACATTCAGGGCATGGGATTTTGAGTGATTAATTTTGAGATTGGAAAGGCTGCCAAAGAACTCAATGGGGGTTATTTACTAAAAGCAAATCCACTTTGCACTGCAAGTGCACATGAAAGTGCACTGAGAGTGCACTTGGAAGTAAAGTCACTGTAGATCCGAGGGGGACATGCAAGGAAAACAAAAAACAGCATTTTAGCTTGCACATGATTAGATGATAAAATCAGCAGAGCTTCCCCTCATTTCAGATCTACCCCTCAGATTTAGAGCGACTGCACTTCCAAGCGTACTTTCAAGTGCACTTGCAGTGCACTTGTAGGGCAAAGTGGATTTGCCTTTCGTAAATAACCCCCATGTCTTTAAGTAATTTGGGCAGGGTGGTCCGGGGCGATTTCAAAGACAGTAGGATGTTGTCTGTGAAAGCTGCTACCTTGAATTCCCTATCTCCTATAGTCAGTCCCTGGATGACAGGGTTAGATCCCAGTCTATTGAGGAGGGGCTGAAGAGTCAGGATATAGATTACGGGGGATAGGGGGCAGCCCTGGCATGTTCCGTTGATGATGGAGAAGGCATTCGACAGGTGGCCATTGACTCTTACAGTCGCAGAAGGACTCGAATATAGGGCCATTATGTGCGAGAGCATGCAAGGCTCAAGGTCAATGGCCAAGAGTACCTCCCGCATGTAGTCCCAGGCCACCCTGTCGAATGCCTTCTCGGCATCGAGGGAAAGGAAAATTCCTTGGGATTTAGAAGATGTGAGCCAGTGGTGGAGATTTAATGTGTGGATGGTGTTGTCCCTGGCTTCCCTGCCAGGGACAAAACCCACCTGGTCTAAGGTGATTAGGTCAGGTATAAGGGGGGGTAGCCTATTGGCCAAGATCTTTGCGTAGATTTTAATATCCACGTTAAGTAGAGATATGGGTCTGTAACTCGAGACCTGGGCAGGGTCTTTGCCCTCTTTTGGTATAACGGCTATATGTGCTGCCAACATTCAAACAACCTATAGGTAGAATAGATGGGTAAACCTCTTTCTCGATGCCTGAGAGCCACTTATGGTTGTAATGTCAAATTGGAGCATAACACAACACACAGATCCCTCTCTTGAGGAAAGAAAGGAAAGACACCAAAAAAAGGGGGGGGGAGGGGAGGGGGGAAAAGGGGGAGGGAGGGGGAGGGGAGGAGGGAGGGAGAGGAGGGAAGGGGGAGATGGAGGTGGGGTGGAGGGGGAAGGGAAAAGCGGAGAAAGGGGGAAGGGGAGGAAAGGGGGAAGGGGAGGAAAGGGAGGAGAGAGGAAGTGAAAGGGAGGGAGAAGGGGAAAGCAGGGAAGATGGGGAGGGAGGGAAGAGAGGGGGAAGGGGACGGGAAGGTGAGAAGAAGGTGGAAAAAGCACTGACAATAATAATAATAATAATAAAATATTAATAATGATGAAAATAATGATGCTGGACCCCATCTCCCACCACCCGTAGAGACAAGCTGTTCCATACGCTTTACCCTATAGCCTGGGCTGTATTGACATATCCATGTCTACCATTTTGGGGATTGTGCGTGTTGTGGACCGAGAGTCAGGAGTGTCAGGGGTTTTTAGTTTAAGAATGTCGTTTATCGCCATTTAAGCAAGGCAAGTCAGTAGCATTCCGTGCAAGCGTAGGAGACAACCTCGGACTCTCGGTGCACTCCACACCCCAGCATGCAATGTAAAGTAAACAACATATCTGCATTCAATTTAGATTCTGGTATAGATCTGGTAGGTAGAATAGGCCGTGAGAGTGTCCACATGCATTCCCCCCAGTTAAAGTGTTGTGGGGTGCCTAGATGCTGATGTAGGTTAAGTTCGGGGTCTATGTTGGAGCTGGGTGCTTAGGCTAATGGTAGGGATGCTCTAGCATGAGTTGACGCTCGCCAGTTTTTGGGGAAACATGCGCTGTGCGGAGAGCAAGCAGGCCCTTGAAGGGTGCAACTCTTGAAGGGTGCACGCAGAGGCCCATCCACACACAACAGTGAGGGGGTACGCCAAGTTCCTCAGTGCATGATGGGCCTCCACGCACGCATGAAAGAAGTGGGAGCCCCACCACAGGTCCCTATGTTATTGCCATTTACCCTATATTGATATTCGGGTACCAGTCGCTGACAGAAGTATCATGGCCGTTTAGTCAGATATAGCAGGGTTGACTATGACACTTAGAGGCATTGTGCTGGTAGGCAAAAGCAGTAAAAGACCAGATGATAGCCAAGTGTAGCTATGTCTGGATCAGATCTTGCGTGATACCATGTTCGTTGCCTCATGATCCGTGTGCTACCCCCGTAGTTCCATGCAAAGCATAGGAAAACCATAGGGAGGACATTGTTGCACCGGGAGGGCATAAGTTCAGCGCTGGAGAAACGTCTCTAGTTCCTGCTTCGAGAAGGAGAAGGGGGCTTGATGTCCGGGAAGCATAAGGATCAAGGCACAGTGTATGAAGTAGACTCTGAAGTGTACTGACCAGGAAGCCAGTCATCGCTGTGCCTATTCTAAAGTTAAGGATGTGAGCTATCAAAGTGTGTACAGGCAGCAGTGTAAATTACCTCTCACGGGGGATTGTCCAGCAAGAAAGCGAAGCGCTATAAGTAGTCCTCATCCGACATCCGGGGCCTCAGGTTGCCAGAGCGATGTCAAGGTGGATGGTGTGATGGAGGGCGTTTCGTGTAAGGCAGATATCCCAGCCTGCAAATCCAACCTGGGGTGTGCAGCGGCTTGATATCCTGAAAGACGTCTAATGATGTCTGGTCAGGATGTCGCAACCACTTTGCCAACGTCATTTTGTTATATGGCGGGCGGCAAGTGGTTAAAGGTGTTTTCCATTTTTTGATGGCTGTGAAAAAGGGTGATGAATCTCACTGATAAATTCTTATCTCAAAGAATGTGCAGAGGGCAGGGTCACGGGTGACGTAAGTGGGTGACCCCCGCCCCCTCTGACACCATGTGATGTCAGAAGAAGGCGGGGTCATCCGTTTATGGATTTTTTCTGGGTTTTTTTTCTCAAGTTGTCAGACACTGTGACCGAAGATGAATGGACATCGCAGGACAGTTTTTTTTTTTAATAAAGGACTTGTCACAAATTGTCTACTGTCATTTTTACCATTTTGACACTTTTTTTGGTGAATGTGTAGGAGTACAATCTACCCGATACCCATTCATATGGGGGGGGCCGGGATTCCGATAAGCCCCCCGCCAGCAGACCCCCACAACCACCGAGCAAGGGTTGTGGAGATGAGGCCCTTGTCCCCATCAACATGAGGACAAGGTGCTTTGGGGGGACCCCAAAGCATCCTCCCCATGTTCAGGGCATATGGCCTGGTACGGTTCAGGAGGGGGGCGCTCTCTCTTCCCCCCTTTTTCCTGTGGCCTGCCAGGTTGCGTGCTCCAATAAGGGTCTGGTATGGATTTTGGGGGGGATCTCTACCCATTTTTTTTTTTTGGCGCAGGGTTCCCCTTAAAATCCATACCAGATATGAAGGGTCTGGTATCGATTTTGGGGGGATTACTACGGCATTTTAAAAAAATGGTGCAGGGTTCCCCTTAATATCCATACGAGACCTGAAGGGTCTGCTATTATTTTGGGGGGGACCCCCACGCATTTTTTTTTTTTAATTTTGTGCGGGCTTCCCCTTAGTATTCATACCAGACCCAAAGGGCCTGGTAATGGAATGGGGGGAACCCATGCAATTTATTTCAATGATTTTTATCTATATTGCTGGGATCCAACAATTCATTACAGCCGTGAGCAGTTTTGAATGACTTTTTTTACTTTACAAATGTAATTTTTCTGTGGTACTGTTCTAAACACAGGAAAGATGTGCTACTTTACAGGCATACTAAGGACACCCCCTAGGCATCCTTAGTCCTTAGTAAAAATGGAATATTTCATTTTTATTGTTTCACTTTAAGCATTATTAAAATCACTAATCCTGAAAAAACTGCAGTTTTTAAAACTTTTTTTTGCATTGATACATGTCCCCTGGGGCAGGACTCAGGTCCCCATACACTTTTTATGGCAATAACTTGCATATACAGTGGGGACGGAAAGTATTCAGACCCCCTTAAATTTTTCACTCTTTGTTATATTGCAGCCATTTGCTAAAATCATTTAAGTTCATTTTTTTCCTCATTAATGTACACACAGCATCCCATACTGACAGATAAACACAAAATTGTTGACATTTTTGCAAATTTATTAAAAAAGAAAAACTGAAATATCACATGGTAGACTGAAATATCACATATCAGACCCTTTGCTCAGTATTTAGATCTAATTTGATCTAATACAGCCATGAGTCTTTTTGGGAAAGATGCAACGAGTTTTTCACACCTGGATTTGGAGATCCTCTGCCATTCCTCCTTGCAGATCCTCTCCAGTTCTGTCAGGTTGGATGGTAAACGTTGGTGGACAGCCATTTTTAGGTCTCTCCAGAGATGCTCAATTGGATTTAAGTCAGGGCTCTGGCTGGGCCATTCAAGAACAGTCACAGAGTTGTTGTGAAGCCACTCCTTTGTTATTTTAGCTGTGTGCTTAGGGTCAGTGTCTTGTTGGAAGGTAAACCTTCGGCCCAGTCTGAGGTCCTGAGCACTCTGGACAAGGTTTTTGTCCAGGATATCCCTGTACTTGGCCGCATTCATCTTTCCCTTGAATGCAACCAGTCGTCCTGTCCCTGCAGCTGAAAATTACCCCCACAGCATGATGCTGCCACCACCATGCTTCACTGTTGGGACTGTATTAGACAGGTGATGAGCAGTGCCTGGTTTTCTCCACACATACCGCTTAGAATTAAAGCCAAAAAGTTCTATCTTGGTCTCATGAGACCAGAGAATCTTATTTCTTACCATATTGGAGTCCTTCAGGTGTTTTTTATCAAACTTCATGTGGGCTTTTATGTGTCTTGCACTGAGGAGAGGCTTCCGTCGGGCCACTCTGCCATAAAGCCCCGACTGGTGGAGGGCTGCAGTGATGGTTGACTTTCTACAACTTTCTCCCATCTTCTGACTGCACCTCTGGAGCTCAGCCACAGTGATCTTTGGGTTCTTCTTTACCTCTCTCACCAAGGCTCTTCTCCCCCAATAGCTCAGTTTGGCCGGACGGCCAACTCTAGGAAGGGTTCTGGTCGTCCCAAATGTCTTGCATTTAAGGATTATGGAGGCCACTGTGCTCTTAGGAACCTTAAGTGCAGCAGAAATTTTTTTTGTAACCTTGGCCAGATCTGTGCCTTGCCACAATTCTGTCTCTGAGCTCTTCAGGCAATTCCTTTGACCTCATGATTCTCATTTGCTCTGACATGCACTGTGAGCTGTAAGGTCTTATATAGACAGGTGTGTGGCTTTCCTAATCTAGTCCAATCAGTATAATCAAACACAGCTGGACTCAAATGAAGGTGTAGAACCATCTCAAGGATGATCAGAAGAAATGGACAGCACCTGAGTTAAATATATGAGTGTCACAGCAAAGGGTCTGAATACTTAGGACCATGTGATATTTCAGTTTTTCTTTTTTAATAAATCTGCAAAAATGTCAACAATTCTGTGTTTTTCTGTCAATATGGGGTGCTGTGTGTACATTACTGAGGAAAAAAATGAACCTAAATAATTTTAGCAATGTTTTCTTGTAAAAAAAAAAAAAAAAAAATGATTTTAGCAAATTGGTGCAATATGACGAAGAGTGAAAAATTTAAGGGGGTCTGAATATTTTCTGTCCCCACTGTAAGCCTTTAAAATTAGCACTTTTGATTTTTTCATGTTCGTGTCCCATAGAACGGTGTTTGCTTGTTCAAACAAATTTTTTGCCTGTTCACATGTTCTGGTGCGAACCGAACCGGGGAGGTGTTCGGCTTATCCCTAATCTCAAATATAAGATGGTAAATTGTGGGCCAGAGGTTGGAGTAACTGATCGCAACTATTGGGTGGCCTGAAGGATTTTGCTGGTCTTTGTGAATTTTTGGGAGATGATAGAAATATGGTGTCCTACACAGTGCCATCTTAATAGCATTGTGGGCCCCTGGGCAAAGTAATGCACTGGGACCCCCGCAATCCTGCACTACCACTCACCAAACGCAACCCAATCACAGGTAGCAACACAAAAACGATCTAGTGTAACAGCATGAGACAGGAGCTTGCTACACAGAGCCCATCCTCTCCCCTCTCCCCCCCTCCTCCTGCCCACTAAGATAAGCCACCGACAGGACTGCATGTTGTTCAGCTAGCTTACCTTAGGCTAGGCTGAACTCCATCCTCCACTGCAGGCTGGCTCCACTCCTCCCCCCCTCAGCTTCTCCTGTGAGGGACTTGAATAAGGCGTGCTGAGAGAAAGGGAGAGGGTACAAATAGCTTCACTGACTCAGATAGATGATCGGAGACTCTCCGAGCCGGGAAGTGCACATGCGCTGTTGAGCCTAGAGCGAGCGCTGCACGCCCCTAGACTGGAGCCAACCCTGATGGGGGCCCATGAGCAGGTAGGTATGTATATATATTAAAAAATAATAAAAGTGTAGCACTATTTATATTGAACAAGAGGTCTTATATGCCTAAAGACAGTAAATAAAACCTAATCACCCCTTGTAAAACAAAGGTGTAAAGTGTGTAATAAAGTAACACTATATAATTCAAAACAACAATTGAAATACAATATAAATATTAGTGACCGAAAAAATGAATACAATATATCTGAAAAACTGTGAAAGTTTGGCAGGTCAACCACTCGTATTCATATAAAAAAGTCCAAAGTATAAATAAATAATAAATTATAAATAATAAATTGTGAAAAAGAAAACCACCACCGAAAGTCTATGGGGGTTGTGCATTTGAAAATGGTGGAAAATGACTCCCAAATTCACACGTAGATGAAATTTGTCACATCCAGCAAGTTGGTAAATAACGAGGGAACCACAGGTGAACAGAGGGTCTAGATGGGTGGCAGTACCATCACCGGAACATCAGGAGGCTTACCGGAACTTAATGACTTGAAAAGACCTACGTCTTACAAGTCAGAAAGGCTTGTTGACCAACCGGTCTGAACAGGGTAACTCGTCAACTATCTTCAACTTGCAATAGGAAAAGGGGTATCAGCAAAGCTTTCCACATCCACCAACGATCCAGTAGGGCCAAGCAGAAATTTCATATGCCATGCGAGAAATAAAACTCACATAGCGTGATAATGTTTAAAACATCGATTTATTAAATAAAAATATAAAATATAAACTCACATATTTCGGAGATCAAAACAGCTCAAATGGTCAAATAGCGGTAATCGTGAGGGATCCACCCGACATGTTTCAGCTACACAGCCGTCATCTGACGGCTGTGTAGCTGAAACATGTCGGGTGGATCCCTCACGATTACCGCTATTTGACCATTTGAGCTGTTTTGATCTCCGAAATATGTGAGTTTATATTTTATATTTTTATTTAATAAATCGATGTTTTAAACGTTATCACGCTGTTTTGATCTCTGAAATATGTGAGTTTATATTTTTATTTAATAAATCGATGTTTTAAACGTTATCACGCTATGTGAGTTTTATTTCTCGCATGGGATATGAATTTTCTGCTTGCCCTACTGGTTCGTTGGTGGATGTGGAAAGCTTTGCTGATACCCCTTTTCCTATTGCAAGTTGAAGATAGTTGACGAGTTACCCTGTTCAGACCGGTTGGTCAACAAGCCTTTCTGACTTGTAGGACGTAGGTCTTTTCAAGTCATTAAGTTCCGGTAAGCCTCCTGATGTTCCGGTGATGGTACTGCCACCCATCTAGACCCTCTGTTCACCTGTGGTTCCCTCGTTATTTACCAACTTGCTGGATGTGACAAATTTCATCTACCTGTGAATTTGGGAGTCATTTTCCACCATTTTCAAATGCACAACCCCCATAGACTTTCGGTGGTGGTTTTCTTTTTCACAATTTATTATTTATAATTTATTATTTATTTATACTTTGGACTTTTTTATATGAATATGAGTGGTTGACCTGCCAAACTTTCACAGTTTTTCAGATATACTGTATTCATTTTTTCGGTCACTAATATTTATATTGTATTTCAATTGTTGTTTTGAATTATATAGTGTTACTTTATTACACACTTTACACCTTTGTTTTACAAGGGGTGATTAGGTTTTATTTACTGTCTTTAGGCATATAAGACCTCTTGTTCAATATATATAGCGCTACACTTTTATTATTTTTTATTTTGAACCCTAACCTAAGTCTATAGGTGTGTTAGCTGCTAATTGGTATATACATACATTTTTTGCAATTTTTTAGCACAGCGCTGTACTTACCTTTATATTTGTACTATTATCCATTAGACACCCAGTATAGCTGCAGCGTATATTATTCCATCTAACATGAATGTATTCGATTACTGTGCATCCAGAGTAGTCAATACTGAGGGTGTATTTGTTGCCACCTCTAACGATACAGAAATTGGTGGATTATTTATTAGGCTAAAAAATGTCATGGTTTCTGAACTCCATCTTCAATGGGATCTTGCGTTTTTGGAACAATATGTGGCAGAAGGCATGATCCCACGGAGTCTTAGATGGGATGTTCATCCCCAACAGGGTGAATCCCAGCTTGACTCTTGGTTTACATATTTTAATGATGCTGGTATAAAATTCCTTGATTTACTCATTACGAGGAAACGTACCCGTCTTTCCACTTTAGATCGGGAGATTAAGGAATTGAAGGATAAATTGATTACCTTTAAAAACTCAGTCGAATATAATACCTTATCCTCTAATTTGCAAGCGTACCTTGTAAAAGAGGATAAAGAACAAAAAACCAAGAAACACAAAAAATATTCCCATGACAGTGGGGACTACAAGGTGGGTAGGGTGTTTGGATGGCAGAAATCCATCATAGTACCCACCGTGGAGTCGGCAATGGAGACCAATGCCCAGGGTGCAGGCACCGTGACTCCTTCTATGGAACCCTCTGTTCGCCCTAAACCCTCTGTTGATAAGGGGCAATCCCAGGGTGGAGGTCCTTCCTCACAGAGAGGTCGACACCCAAGTTTACATACTCCTAGGAATCAACAAAGGGGTAGAGGTCACTACTCTAGGAGTAGAGGTAGAGGTGGAAATAGGGGTGAATATCGGGGTCAGGGCGAATATCAATATTACGAACGTGAAAACTCCTATCATAGTGGTTCCCCGGATCGCCACCGTGATTCTCCCCACTATTTTTACCATCCGAATCCACCTTACTATAGGCACCCTCCGGTTTCTACATACAACAGATATTCCCCTTTGCATGATCATTATAATGAGAATGTCTACCCATTTCCCAATGCTGGGTATGGTCCATCCCCCTACAAACAACCTCATTCTGGCTCACGAATCACTCGGGGTTTTCACGAGGACCCTCAAAACAAAAAAAGAGGTCCGGAAACAAGAGAGGGTCCAGAGGAGGGAGGAGAATCCAGAGACAAAAAAAGAAAACGATTCTAACTTGTGAGGGGGTATTTAACCTAAGTGATACGATTCTTACTCAGGAAGAGAAAATAATTTTAAATAAAGGTCTTAAATTTGCCCCCCCATGTAAACTTAACAAGTTTGACACTTTTATCGACATTCAAAAATTTATTAGGAAAATCCACGTTCAGAGGTATATCATTTCAAATCCTACTAGGAATGTGGCCAGGGCGGCAACATCTGGCACAGTTCACTCAGGCTTATCCAATCCCTCTCTTTTTAGCCCCCAACACAATTTCCACCAACTATTAATCTGTTTAAAGATTTAGTGTTGAGTGATCTAGCTAACATCCCACTGAAACGTAGATTTTATAATCCTTTGCTCTCAGCAGGCCTAAAAAGTTTATGTGATAACAAAAATTTGGTCATTCGCCCCGCCGATAAAGGCGGTGGCATTGTTTTATTAAATAAATCAGATTATATGGATGAAATGTACCGCATCTTGGGAGATTGTGAGACTTATAGTGAATTACCTAATAATCCCACACAAAAATACAAAAAGAATTGCAGAAATTGGTATCCAAAGGCTTTGACTCTTGTATTTTAAATTAAAAGGAGAGATCATTTTTGGTTCCCCTTGTCCCGCGTATTCCTGTTATATACTACCTGCCTAAGGTCCACAAGGACCCCTTACACCCCCCAGGTCGGCCAATAATTAGTGGCATTAACTCGATCACTTCCAAAATCGGGAAATATATAGATTTTTTTCTACAGCCATCTGTACAGAGGATGCCGTCCTATCTTAAAGATACTAAGGATGTGATTAGACTATTATCAAATGTTTCCCACTCTGGTGATCTTATTATGGCCACTGCGGATGTGGCATCCCTCTATACTTGCATTCCACACCGTAAGGGTATAGATGCGGTTAATTGCTTTCTTCATAGGGATGCCTCCCTTGCCTTACCCCAGATAAGTTTTATTGTTGATTTGATTGAGTTTGCCACGCAACACAATTATTTTTGGTTCGATGGCAGATTCTATTGTCAACATAAGGGGGTGGCAATGGGAGCTAAGTTCGCTCCCAGTCTGGCCAACCCATTCATGGCTAAGTGGGAGGGGGATGTCGTCTATGCCATGGAGAACCCACACCTTCTGTTGTGGGCCCGGTACATAGACGACATCCTCCTCCTATGGACTGGTAGCCATGAGGGTCTAGCTGACTTTGTCGCGACCCTCAACGACAATGATAGGAGTATTGTTTTGTCTTTTGAGGCAAGTACAACTTCAGTCCACTTTCTGGACCTGGCCATTGAGAGAAAGGAACACCAATTTGTATTCAGTACCTATTTCAAATCTACCGATCGAAATGGGTATATACCAACCGATAGTTGCCATCATGCATCTTGGATCAGGTCGGTCCCTAAAAGTCAGTTCCTACGATTATGTAGGAACTGTACTGACCTTCATACTTTCAAGGTCCAGGCTGTCACCCTAAGAGATAGGTTTTTAGAGAAGGGCTACAACTCTTCTGATCTGGATAGGGAGATTGAAAATGCTTGTAAGACTGACCGCCAATTATTGTTGGAGGATAGACCTCGACAACAAAATATTGATTTTAAGTAGTCTTTTTTTACATCTTTTTCTACTCAGTATAAGCACATTAAAAGAATTTTTGAACACCATTGGGATGTCTTAAGGACGGATAAGGTTTTGGGCCCTTTGATGCCCAGCACCCCTAAGGTGGTGTTTAAAGGTGTCCCTTCCCTCCGAAATAAGCTGGCACCCAATGTTATTAACCCTCCTGGCAAACCTTCCTTTTTCCATGATTGGATTGGTTTTCACCCCTGCAAAAAGTGTTTAGTATGCCAGTTTAACACCTGTGGTAGAAGGGTAAGTCATAGCTTTTCTTCTACCGTGACCGGTCGTACTTATAAGATCAAACAATTCTGCACTTGCGCTACCACAGGGGTGGTTTACCTTTTGACTTGCCCATGTGGCAAGCAGTATGTGGGACGGACCATCAGATCCTTTACAACAAGAGTTTCCGAACACATTAATCTTATTAAAGCAGGTAGTACCAAACATACCGTGCCTCGACACTACAGGGAATTCCATGATTGAAAACCCTGTAGGCACTCAATTTCTCATTATAGATAGGTATGTTGCCCCTTGGCGGGGGAGTCGACTCTTAGGGGCGTCTCCCGTTTGGAGACATATTGGATCTACGAATTGGGGTCCCACTTTCCGCAAGGTATTAATGTAGAGTGGGATATCAATTCTTTTATTAATCAAGCTTAACTATTATACTTATGTTCTCTCCTTTTTTAGCTTGTTGTAGCAGTTTATATGTAGTCACTGTCATTCAAGACACATATATACACATTATTAGTGTCTGGTGGATGTCTTTTATGAATAATATGTTTTTTGTTATATGTAGTTACTGACATTTAAGATACCTAATTGCGTACTACTGTCTGGTGGATGCCTCTACATGATGAGGTTTCTTCCAATTTTATAATAATATATGATGCCCCTTATTGGTAGTGTCATTTCAAAGCTTTTTATCATTAACATTTTTTACTAATTATTACTATTTAGTTTTGGGTTGTTGCCCTTTTATGATTTTAATTAAATGTGACGACGATTGGCATCTTTGGTATATTCAACCATCTCTGCTGACACTTATGGTGGACGCTCCCAGATTGAGGCCGTTTCGGGTTCAGTGGAGCGCAGCAGCCTTTCTCATATGAGACGCTATATGGGTGAAAATATGAAAGTGAGGCTTGGCTTGTAGGTGGAGCGCATTGACGCCACACTGGGAGTGCGGATGTGACGTCATCGCGCTCACACTGATAACGAGGCTTGGTTAAGGAGGTGGAGCGCGGCGGCGCTGTTATACTCCTATAGCCAATGAGGCCTGGCCAGAATGAAAGTGAGGCTTTTTTTGCGTTCGGGATACTTCCGAACTAGCAGACCAAGGCTTCGCTATAACCATTACCCATTACTTTTTGCAATATGCTGGGGACAGTTTTTACTGATTGTCATCTATGGCTGTTTATTCTTGTACTTGTGGGAGTTTAACAACTATTAATTAGATCCTTATGAAACCGGAAGTGTTTTTAAGGTTACACTTCCGGTATTATGACACTCCCAGTGGGGGTCATTATTTGTTTATTAAGTGGTGAGGTGGGGGGGGCTCCACACCCTAGACGACAGCTGTGTAGCTAAAACATGTCGGGTGGATCCCTCACGATTACCGCTATTTGACCATTTGAGCTGTTTTGATCTCCGAAATATGTGAGTTTATATTTTATATTTTTATTGAATAAATCGATGTTTTAAACGTTAAAAAAAAAAGGCCCCAGATGACGGCTGTGTAGCTGAAACATGTCGGGTGGATCCCTCGCGATTATCGCTATTTGACCATTTGAGCTGTTTTGATCTCCGAAATATGTGAGTTTATATTTTATATTTTTATTTAATAAATCAATGTTTTAAACGTTATCACGCTATGTGAGTTTCTCGCATGGCATATGAAATTTCTGCTTGGCCCTACTGGATTGTTGGTGGATGTGGAAAGCTTTGCTGATACCCCTTTTCCTATTGCAAGTTGAAGATAGTTGACGAGTTACCCTGTTCAGACTGATTGGTCAACAAGCCTTTCTGAATTGTAAGACGTAGGTCTTTTCAAGTCATTAAGTTCCGGTAAGCCTCCTGATGTTCCAGTGATGGTACTGCCACCCATCTAGACCCTCTGTTCACCTGTGGTTCCCTCGTTATTTACAAACTTGCTGGATGTGACAAATTTCATCTACGTGTGAATTTGGGAGTCATTTTCCACCATTTTCAAATGCACAACTCCCATAGACTTTCGGTGGTGGTTTTCTTTTTCAAAATTTATTATTTATAATTTATTATTTATTTATACTTTGGACTTTTTTATATGAATATGAGTGGCTGACCTGCCAAACTTTCACAGTTTTTCAGATATATTGTATTCATTTTTTCGGTCACTAATATTTATATTGTATTTCAATTGTTGTTTTGAATTATATAGTGTTACTTTATTACACACTTTACACCTTTGTTTTACAAGGGGTGATTAGGTTTTATTTACTGTCTTTAGGCATATAAGACCTCTTGTTCAATATATATAGCGCTACACTTTTATTATTTTTTATTTTGAACCCTAACCTAAGTCTATAGGTGTGTTAGCTGCTATTTGGTATATACATACATTTTTTGCAATTTTTTAGCGCAGCGCTGTACTTACCTTTATATAGGTATATATATTCATTCACACACACACACACACATACAGTGAAGGGTATATAGTGCAGTGCAGAGTATATAATACAGTGTATTGAATTGGTTAAGGGGAACCCAAAAAAGTGTCAAAAAGTAAAAACCACAACAGTTTGACAATTCCTTTATTAAAAAAGAAAAAAAAAAATAAGTGTCCCGTGATGTCCATCCATCTTCAATCATGCCACCTGAAAAATAGAAAAAAATAAATAAAAAAGCTCTGCCTCGATGGGAGGCCTCCCGGTGACTGCTGTCTTTTGGCTGTGACAGCTGTTATATAGGCAAGGGCGGGGCCTCCTGGTGATGTAACCGAGTGACTCAGAGTGAAGTATTTGAGTGACCCCGCCCCTTCCAATGTCATGTGACGTCAGACGAGGGCAGGGTCATCCGGTTACGTCAACGGGTGGCCCCGCCCTTGCCTATGTAAGAGCTGTCAAAGGGAAAGGACAGCAGTCACCTGGAGGCCTCTCATTTTTTATTCTAATTTTCAGGTCCGTCGGGCAGCGTGATTGATGATAATGGATGTACATCGCCAGACACTTTTTTTTTAATAAAAGAATTGTCAAAAACTGTCTATTGTGGTTTTTACTTTTTGACACTTTTTTTGGTAAATGGGTAGGGGTACATAGTACCCCTACCCATTCACATGGGGGGTGGCAGGATCTGGGGGTCCCCTTGTTAAAGGGGACTTCCAGATTCCGATAAGCCCCCCCACCCGCAGACCCAAACAACCAATGGCCAGGGTTGTCGGGAAGAGGCTCTTGTCCCCAACAACATGGGGGCAAGGTGCTTTGGGAGGCACCCCAAAACACCCTCTCCATGTTGAGGACATGTGGCCTGGTATGGTTAAGGAGGGTCTGGTATGGATTTTGGGGGGGACCCCACGGCAAGTTTTTAAAAAAATTTTGGCGTGGAGTTCCTTTAAAATCTATATCAGACCCAAAGGCTGGGAGCCGGCAATACATTACAAGCGAGCAAGTTTAAATGACATTTTTTCCTTTAGAAATGTAATTTTGCTGCGGCACTGCTCTACACATCACACAGATGTGCCACTTTACAGGCAGACAATGAGGACCCCCCAGGCACCATATTTAATGAATATTTCATTTTTATTGTTTCATTTTAAAGCATTAAAGCGGGGGTTCACCCACACCACCAAAAAAAAAAATATTAAAAGCCAGCAGCTACAAATACTGCAGCTGCTGACTTTTAATACATGCCCACTCACCTGTCCCAGGGTCCAGCGATGTCGGCAGGGGACGCCGAGAACCCGCTCGGTTCTCGGCAGCTGCCGTCGACATCCTAGGTGAGGGAATCAGGAAGTGAAGCATTGCGGCTTCACTTCCCGGTTCCCTACTGCGCATGCGCGAGTCGCGCTGCGCGTCCCTAGTGGTCCCCGCTCTCTCCTGGGAGCTGTGTGTTCCCAGCAGACAGCGCAGTCGGGACGGGAAGAGGCATAGACTCCCATGGGAGTCTATGCCGGAAGTGGGTGCAAATACCTGTCTTAGATAGGTATCTGCACCCCCCTCCCCCCTGAAAGGTGCCAAATGTGACACCGGAGGGGGGGAGGGTTCAGAAAAGCGGAAGTTCCATTTTTGTGTGGAACTCCGCTTTAATAAAATCATTGCTCCTAAAATAAGGGTTGTTTTAAAAACTTTTTTTTGCATTTTCATGTTCATGTCCCATAGACATGGCTGAACACCCCCCGGTTTGGTTTGCATGTTCTGGTGCAAACCGAACCGGGGGGTGTTCAGCCTATTCCTAATGAAGCCTATGTCAGTGGGTAAATTTATACATGCCAGGAGAAACTGTTCTAATGATGCCCTGTATGAAGAGGAATCTAAGGCAGTAGAGAGGAGACTGAAAAAAGAGACCATGCAGATTGGTCAATCCAACAAGGTAAAACCATAATCAGCAACAGAACTAGAATTACATCCTAGGGAGAGGCAACAAAGTATCTAGTAGAATATCTAACTCTGTAGACAAGCAAGTTATTTTTGTAACTACTTTCTCTGCTGAGCTTCAAAGCATAAAAAAGATAATATTAACCTCTACCAGTGATGTAAAGTGATAAGCAACTCTATTATATATTAAAAGATGGGTGCTGATTCGTTAGTAGAAAACATTAACCTTGGGATTGCTCCTTTCACCAAGATATTATATTTCAGAGGGAGGGTGTAAAAAGGCATAGTTGTGAGTCCTGGGCTCTTACCAGTGTGGTTACAATACCTGAAGACACTGTAGGGTCAGGGCCATCTTAAGAACATTATAGGTCCCCGGGCAATACAGTGCACTGGGGCCCTGTCTACACAATTACGCACAAGAATACAAATGCAAATTATCAATAAGGCTATATTTTTTGGTACTTCCAACAAAATCAGTGTTTAAACATTGCAATATAACACAAGCTTGAAAAGCAAGAAATTGAAAAACAAGAAATTACAGATTGAAATGAGTAATGGGCACAGTGGCAGCGTTTGATGGCACAGTGGCTGCGTTTGATGGGCACAGTGGCAGCGTTTGATGGGCAAAGTGGCAGCTTTGATGGGCACAGTGGCTGTGTTTGGTGGGTACAGTGGCAGCTTTAATGGGCACATTGGCTGTGTTTGATGGGCACAGTGGTTGCATTTGATGGGCACAATGGCTGCGTTTAATGGCACAGTGGCTGAGTTTGATGGGCACAATGGCAGCATTTGATGGCACAGTGGCTGTGTTTGGTGGGCACAGTGGCAGCTTTGATGGGCACAGTGGCTGTGTTTGATGGGCACAGTGGCAGATTTGATGGGCACAGTGGCTGTGTTTGATCTGCACAGTGGCAGCTTTGATGGGCACAGTGGCTGTGTTTAGTGGGCACAGTGGCAGCTTTGATGGGCACAGTGGCTGCGTTTGATGGCACAGTGGCTGAGTTTGATGGGCACAGTGGCAGCATTTGATGGCACAGTGGCTGTGTTTTGTGGGCACAGTGGCAGCTTTGATGGGCACAGTGGTTGTGTTTGATGGGCACAGTGGCAGCTTTGATGGCACAGTGGCTGTGTTTGGTGGGCACAGTGGCAGCTTTGATGGGCACAGTGGCTGTGTTTGATGGGCACAGTGGCTGCGTTTAATGGCACAGTGGCTGAGTTTGATGGGCACAGTGGCAGCATTTAATAGCACAGTGGCTGCATTTGATGGGAACAGTGGCAGCGTTTGATGGGCACAGTGGCTGCGTTTGATGGCACAGTGGCTGCGTTTGATGGGCACAGTGGCTGTATTTGATGGCACAGTGGCTGCGTTTGATGGCACAGTGGCTGTGTTTAATGCCACAGTGGCTGCGTTTGATGGCACAGTGGCTGCATTTAATGCCACAGTGGCTGCGTTTGATGGGCACAGTGGCAACGTTTGATGAGCACAGTGGCAGCGTTTGATGGGCACAGTGGCAGCATTTGATGGGCACAGTGGCTGCGTTTGATGGCACAGTGGCTGCGTTTAAAGCCACACTGGCTGAGTTTGATGGGCACAGTGGCAGCGTTTGATGGGCACAGTGGCTGCATTTGATGGGCACAGTGGCTGCGCTTAATGGCACAGTGGCTGCATTTGATGGGAACAGTGGCAGTGTTTGATGGGCAGAGTGGCAGCATTTGATGGGCACAGTGGCTGCGTTTGATAGCACAGTGGCTGCATTTGATGGGCACAGTGGCAGCTTTTTATGGGCACAGTGGCAGCTTTGATGGGCACAGTGGCTGTGTTTGATGGGCACAGTGGCAGCTTTTGAGGGGCACAGACAGTAGCTATGTTTGATGCACAACTTGAACTTACTTAAGTAGACAGTGTTAGTCAGACTTACTTGAGGCCGCTGGCCTGGTGCAGTGCAGTGTGTCACTCACAACAGCAAGGCAGAGCAGCTATCAATCAGGGCTGTCTTTCCGCTCCGCTCCCTCTGAGCCACGCTGTCTGAAGAACATGGCAGAGGTGGGTGGAGCTTGTTCACTAGCCACTGGGGTGGCCGCGGTGCGCTATGAATGCTGGCGCTAGCTAGACGCCGGGCGGCTGGTGATTCTAGCAAGTGAGCAACCAGTGCAGTCAGTCAACTTAAGCAGCAGATTGCAGCGCTGAGCAGGGCAGCCATCAGAAATTTTGGGGCCCCTGGGCTTGACCACAAACATTCCTCAAGGCCCGCTCACTGGCTGTCCAACTGAATCCAACCACTGGCTATCCCACCAAGTCTTTCAATGCACCCACTTTTATTTTAATACTCTTACAACCAAATATATCCTCCATCCCATGTCCTCTTCCTCCTCCACTCCCATATCCTCCATCCCATGTCCTCCTCCTTTTCCATCCCATGTGCTCCTCTTCTTCTTCCAGTCCCTTCTCCCCCATCCCATGTCCTCCTTTTCCATCCCATGTGCTCCTTTTCCAGTCCTATCTCCTCCAGTCCCATCTCCTCCATTCCACATCATCCTCCTTTTGCAGTCCCATATTTGCCATCCCTCCTCTTCCTCCATTCAAGGTCGTCCTCCTCCATCCCATGTCATCCTTCTCTAGTCTCATCTCCCCTCTATGTCAGTCCTCTCTTGCAGTGTCCTCCCTCTGTAGCCCTTCAATGCCATCACTACAGCCCAGATCCAGTGTAATTCCTCCAGTATGTAGAGGAGAGGAGTGTGGAGGGTATGACAGTGGCAGAATGGGGAAGGATTTTTTTGAAAGGCAGTCTGTGGGGTGACCAGGGAGTGATGTTGGGAAAATGAGGGTCTGAGTGATGTCCGACGTCCGTCAGCTGCATATATGAAGTGGTCTGGGGGTGATGCAAGCTTGCTTGAGTAGGGGGCTGAGATGTGGTCAGATAGTGATGTTTATCATTTAAAAAAAAAACTATTGTGCTCATCTACCAATATATACAACAATACATAATACAAAATTGGTATGTAAAGAAAATTATGTATGTCCAGATAATGTGAAATTTAAATTGATGACAATTCATGTAACCCTGTGTTATCCATGCTTTGAATCTGCTCCTTCAGAAGTGTAAACTCACCACATAAACACAGAGTTACATGAATGGTCATAAATTACCTTCACTTTATCTGTACAGAGTGATTGGGGGATGTTATATAGATAGGGCTGTGTGCCAGTTTGGGAGAGATCTGTCACACTCGCTGTCTCTTCATTCTCCTTGTCTTCTTATCACTGCAATACCTACAAGACAAATCCTACAGAAACGTTTGCAGCTTTTCTTCCAATGAGACTTTACTCAGTAAAAAAATGATCTCCCCTCTCTCCCTGTAGTGTGAGCAGACATCCCGGCCAGCAGTAGCTACAGTGAGCCTCTGGTCAGAATGGAGGAGACTGGCTCCATCGGCTAGGTGACGGTGTGCTGCTGTGATAAGCAGCCGACACCTGTCACAGAGAGCTTCATTGCCGTGCCGGTCCACAGAGGATCAGGCCCCTTACAGTTGTATGGGCTGTACCCCCCTGATGGCGGCCCTGGCGCTGAGGATCGGCCCTTGGTGGGGCCCGACATGCAAATTGGGCCCCTGGGCAACTGCCCAGCGTGCCCAATCGAAAAAACGGCCCTGGTCCTACAGAATTCTTTCAAAAAGAATGTCATCTCTGTCTTATTGATAACTCCACCCTCCAATGGCCCAGAAACAAGGTTTTTGGCCTCTAGATTACTTTTTGGTAATGGGTCTTGTTTAAGATTTTTGTATGTATTGGAATCTGACAAAAGTCAATGTGCCTCTCGTAAATAATCTGACGTATCTTGATTAATAATCCCTCCCCCCTGCTAGTTTTATAATAATATTGTAATTTTTCTGATAAATCACTCAGAGCTTCCTGGGGTTTAAGGCTGGAGTCTCTAGAATGGGTCTTAAATTAAGCCTTTTTGCACATATACATAAACTCAATAGAATGCCTCAAGGTTGGGACCCTTAACATGCATGGGGTAAAGTACTGATTAAGGTGTAGGTTTGATGGGTGGTGAGGACACAAGTCCTCTAGTGCAGCAAGTCCTTCTAAATCCAATTCTTTATATAATATACTAATGCCCTGTACACACAACCGGACTTTCCAGCAGACTAGGTCCGACGGTCTTCCAGACGGACTTTCGATAGAGTTACGGCGGACTTCCGAACGAACGGACTTGCACACACACGGACTAAAGTCCGTTCATTTTGAACGTGATGAGGTACGACGGGACTAGAAAAGGAAGTCAATCTAGCCGCTTTTATCGGCGAGATTAACACCTTGCAAGCCACATCGCAGAGCATACCAGGCCCTCAGGTCTGGTATGGATTTTAAGGGGAACCCCCTACGCCGAAAAACGGCATGGGGGCCCCCTTAAAATCCATACCAGACCCTTATCCGAGAACGCAGCCCGCCGGGTCAGGAAAGGGGGTGGGGATGAGCGAGCGCCCCCCTCCTGAACCGTACCAGTCCGCATGCACTCAACATGGGGGGTGGGTGCTTTGGGGAAGGGGGGCACCATGCGACCCCCCACCCCAAAGCACCTTGTCCCCATGTTGATAAGGACAAGGGCCTCTTCCCGACAACCCTGGCTGTTGGTTGTCGGGGTCTGCGGGCGGGGAGCTTTTTGGAACCTGGGAGCCCCCTTTAATAAGGGGGCCCCCAGATCCCGGTCCCCACCCTATGTGAATGAGTATGGGGTACATTGTACCCCTACCCATTCACCTGGGACAAAAAAGTGTGAAAAAAAACACACTAGACAGGTTTTTAAAGTAATTTATTAGGCAGCTCCGGGGGCCCCCTTATTAAAGGGGGAACCTGGGAGCCCCCTTTAATAAGGGGGCCCCCAGATCCCGGTCCCCACCCTATGTGAATGAGTATGGGGTACATTGTACCCCTACCCATTCACCTGGGACAAAAAAGTGTGAAAAAAAACACACTAGACAGGTTTTTAAAGTAATTTATTAGGCAGCTCCGGGGGTCTTCTTTTGACTTCGGGGGTCTCTTCCGACTTCTCTGCTCTCTCCGGCCTCTTCTCCTGCTGTCAGGTTCTTCTCCCGCTCTCCGGTTCTTCTCCCACTCTCCGGTTCTTCTGCCGGACTCCTCCGATATCTTCTGCTCTTTTGCCGCTCTCTTGTTAGCGGTGGCCCGGTCTTCTGCGTCGTCTTCTTCTCTGTTCTCTTCTTCTGATGTTGACATGACACCCTCTCCCACTGTAATGCAGTGTTCACGGTGCGCAACGACTTATATAGGCATGGGGAGTGGTCACCGGGTGATGTCACCCTGTGACCCCACCCCTTATGATGTCACAGTCCCAGGGCATGCTGGGACTGTGCCGTCATAAGGGGCGGGGTCACCACCCGGTGACCACACCGCATGCCTATATAAGTCGTTGCGCACCGTGAACACAGCATTAAAGTGGGAGAGAGCATAGTGTCAACATCGGAAGAAGAGAAGAGGGAAGAAGACGATGGAGAAGACTGGGCCACTGCTAGCAAGAGAGTGGCAAAAGAGCAGCAGATAGCGGAGGAGCCTGGCAGAAGAACCAGAGGGCAGGAGAAGAACCGAACACTGGGAGAAGAGGCCGGAGAGAGCGGAGAAGTCGGAAGAGACCCCCGAAGTCGGAAGAAGAGCTGCCTAAGAAATTACTTTAAAATCCTGTCTAGTGTATTTTTTTATTGACACTTTTTTCCCCAGGTGAATGTGTAGGGGTACGATGTACCCCATACTCATTCACATAGGGTGGGGGGCCGGGATCTGGGGGCCCCCTTATTAAAGGGGGCTCCCATATTCTGATAAGCCCCCGCCCACAGACCCCGTCAACCAACGGCCAGGGTTGTCAGGAAGAGGCCCTTGTCCTCATCAACATGGGGACAAGGTGCTTTAGGATGGGGGGCTGCAGGGTGCCCCCCTGCCCCAAAGCACCCACCCCACATGTTGAGGGCATGCGGCCTGGTATGGTTCAGGAGGGTGGGCGCTTGCTCGTCCCCACCCCCTTTCCTGACCGGGCGGGCTGCATATTCAGATAAGGATCTGGTATGGATTTTGGGGGGACCCCACGCCATTTTTTCAGCGTAGGGGGTTCCCCTTAAAATCCATACCAGACCTAAGGGACATTGTTGCCTCTTTCTCATGCTCGC